>NC_092041.1:84709976-85909976 GCF_003086295.3 Arachis hypogaea
AAAAAAGAGAGAAATAAGAGTTGTGATCCAAGGCAAATAAGAGTGTGCTTAAGAACCCTGGACACCTCTAATTGGGGACTTTAGCAAAGCTGAGTCACAATCTGAAAAGGTTCACCCAATTATGTGTCTGTGGCATGTATGTATCCGGTGGTAATACTGGAAGACAGAGTGCTTTGGGCCACGCCAAGACTCAATAAATAGCTATGTTCAAGAATCATCATACTTCACTAAGAGAATCATTGGCACTATCTGGACTCTGAGTTCCTAAAGAAGCCAACCATTCTGAATTTCAAAGGATAGAGTGAGATGCCAAAACTATTCAGAGGCAAAAAGTTAAAAGCCCCGCTCATCTAATTAATACTGATCTTCACAGATGTTTTTGGAATTCATTGCATATTCTCTTCTTTTTATCTTGTTTGATTTTCAGTTGCTTGGGACAAGCAACAATTAAGTTTGGTGTTGTGATGAGCGGATAATTTGTATACTTTTTGGCATTGTTTTTAGTATGTTTTTAGTAGATATAGTTAGTTTTTAGTATATTTTTATTAGTTTTTAGTTAAAATTCACTTTTCTGGACTTTACTATGAGTTTGTGTGTTTTTCTGTGATTTCAGGTATTTTCTGGCTAAAATTGAGGGACCTGAGCAAAATCTGATTCTGAGACCAAAAAGGACTGCAGATGCTGTTGGATTCTGACCTCCCTGCACTCGAAGTGGATTTTCTGGAGCTACAGAAGCCCAATTGGCGCGCTCTCAACGGCGTTGGAAAGTAGACATCCTGGGCTTTCCAGCAATATATGATAGTCCATACTTTGCCCAAGATTTGATGGCCCAAACCGGCGTTCAAAGTCACCTCAAGAAATCCCAGCGTTAAACGCTGGAACTGGCACCCAAATGGGAGTTAAACGCCCAAACTGGCATAAAAGCTGGCGTTTAACTCCAAGAAGAGTCTCTGCACGAAATTTGCTTCATTGCTCAGCCCAAGCACACACCAAGTGGGCCCGAAAGAGGATTTTTATGTCATTTACTCATTTCTGTACACCTTAGGCTACTAGTTTCTTATAAGTAGGACCTTTTACTATTGTATAGAAATCTTTTGATCACTTTAGATCTCTAGATCATCTTTGGACATTGTGTTCTTAGATCATTGGGAGGCTGGCCATTCGGCCATGCCTAGACCTTATGCTTATGTATTTTCAATGGTGGAGTTTCTACACACCAAAGATTAAGGTGTGGAGCTCTGCTGTACCTCGAGTATTAATGCAATTACTATTGTTCTTCCATTCAATTCCGCTTGTTCTTGTTCCAAGATATCACTTGTTCTTCAACTTGATGAAGGTGATGATTGACACTCATCACCATTCTCACCCATGAACAAGGGTGACTGACAACCACTCTGTTCTACAAGCATTTGAGGCTTGGTTTGGATTCCTGATTGCACGATGCATGGTTGATCGCCTGACAACCGAGTGCTCGCCTGACAAACGAGCCAACCATTCCGTGAGATCAGAGTCTTCGTGGTATAGGCGAGAACTGATGGCGGCATTCAAGAGAATCCGGAAGGTCTAACCTTGTCTGTGGTATTCTGAGTAGGATTCAATGATTGAATGACTGTGACGTGCTTCAAACCTGTAACCTACTGGGCGTTAGTGACAGACGCAAAAGAGTGATTCTATTCCGGTAGGGGAGGAACCACACCGGTGATTGGCAGCACTGTGACAGAGTGTGTGCATTAGCTTTCACTGCGAGGATGGGAGGTAGCTGCTGACAACAGTGAAACCCTACACGAGCTTGCCATGGAAAGGAGTAAGAAGGATTGGATGAAGACAGTAGGAAAGCAGAGAGACGGAAGGGAATGCATCTTCATACGCTTATCTGAAGTTCCTACCAATGAATTACATAAGTATCACTATCTTTACCTTTATGTTATTTTCGTTCATCACCCATATACATTTGAGTTTGCCTGACTAAGATTTACAAGATGACCATAGCTTGCTTCAATACTAACAATCTCCGTGGGATCGACCCTTACTCACGTAAGGTTTATTACTTGGACGACCCAGTGCACTTGCTGGTTAGTTGTGCGAAGTTGTGTAATGCCATGGTATTGAGCTACCACGTGTTTGGAGCCATTACCGGGGATTATGAGAGTTGTGAAAAAGTAATGTTCACAATTTCGCGCACCAGCGGTTAAAGTCGTTATCCAAAGCAAAAAAAGTGTGCTTAAGAACCCTGGACACCTCTAATTGGGGACTCTAGCAAAGCTGAGTCACAATCTGAAAAGGTTCACCCAGTTATGTGTCTGTGGCATGAATGTATCCGGTAGTAATACTGGAAAATAGAGTGCTTTGGGCCACGGCCAAGACTCATAAAGTAGCTGTGTTCAAGAATCATCATACTTAACTAGGAGAATTAATAACACTATCCGGATTCTTAGTTCCTATAGAAGCCAATCATTTTGAACCTCAAAGGATAAAGTGAGATGCCAAAACTGTTCAGAGGCAAAAAGCTACAAGTCCCGCTCATCTAATTAGAGCTAAGTTTCATTGATAGTTCGGAGTTTATAGTATATTCTCTTCTTTTTATCCTATTTGATTTTCAGTTACTTGGGGACAAGCAACAATTTAAGTTTGGTGTTGTGATGAGCGGATAATTTATACGCTTTTTGGCATTGTTTTCAATATGTTTTTAGTATGTTTTAGTTATTTTTTTATATTTTTATTAGTTTTTATTTAAAATTCACTTTTCTGGACTTTACTATGAGTTTGTATGTTTTTCTGTGATTTCAGGTATTTTCTGACTGAAATTGAGGGACCTGAGCAAAAATCTTATTCAGAGGCTGAAAAGAACTGCAGATGCTGTTGGATTCTGACCTCCCTGCACTCGAAGTGAATTTTCTGGAGCTACAGAAGCCCAATTGGCGCGCTCTTAATTGCGTTAAAAATTAGACATCCTGGGCTTTCCAACAATATATAATAGTCCATACTTTGCCCAAGATTTGATGGCCCAAACCGGCGTTCCAAATCAGCTCAAGACTGCCCGGCGTTAAACGCCGGAACTGGCACAGAAGTGGGAGTTAAACGCCCAAACTGGCACAAAAGCTGGCGTTTAACTCCAAGAAAAGTCTCTACACATAGAAGCTTCAATGCTCAGCCCAAGCACACACCAAGTGGGCCCGGAAGTAGATTTTTACGTCATTTACTCATTTTTTGTAAACCCTAAGCTACTAGTTCTCTATAAATAGGACCTTTTGCTATTGTATTTTCATCTTTGATCAGTCCTATGCTATCTTAGATCAGATCTTGGTTCTTCTGGTTCCCTCTCTGGGGCCGAAGCCAATGATCACCATTATCACTTATGTATTTTCAACGGTGGAATTTCTACACACCATAGATTAAGGTGTGGAGCTCTGCTGTACCTCGAGTATTAATGCAATTACTATTGTTCTTCTATTCAATTCAGCTTATTCTTGTTCTAAGATATTCATTCGTACCCAAGAACATGATGAATGTGATGATTATGTGACGCTCATCATCATTCTCACTTATGAACGTGTGCCTGACAACCACTTCCGTTCTACAAGCAAACAAGGCTTGAATGTTTATCTCTTGGATTCCTTAATCAGAATCTTCGTGGTATAAGCTAGAATTGATGGTGGCATTCTTGAGAATCCGGAAAGTCTAAACCTTGTCTGTGGTATTCCGAGTAGGATTCAAGGATTGAATGACTGTGACGAGCTTCAAACTCGCGATTGTGGGGTGTTAGTGACAGACGCAAAAGAATCACTGGATTCTATTCCGACATGATCGAGAACCGACAGATGAATAGCCGTGCTGTGACAGAGCGCGTTGAACATTTTCACTGAGAGGACGGGACTGTAGCCATTGACAACGGTGATGCCCAACATATAGCTTGCCATGGAAAGGAGTAAGAAGGATTGGATGAAGACAGTAGGAAAGCAGAGAGACGGAAGGGACAAAGCATCTCCATACACTTATCTGAAGTTCTCACCAATGAATTACATAAGTATCTCTATCCTTATTTTATGTCTTATTTATCTTTTAATCATTAATCCTCCATAACCATTTGAATTCGCCTGACTGAAATTTACAAGATGACCATAGCTTGCTTCATACCAACAATCTCCGTGGGATCGACCCTTACTCGCGTAAGGTTTATTACTTGGACGACCCAGTGCACTTGCTGGTTAGTTGTGCGAAGTTGTGATAAAGAGTTGAGATTGTAATTGAGCGTACCATGTTGATGGCGCCATTGATGATCACAATTTCGTGCACCTCGGAGCAATGGTTATAATTTCAAAAATGAGTCTGGTTTAAATAAATTATCGAAATAGATAAATCTTAAATACTTTTACGGATTTTAAAGAAAGTAGAATTTTCATGATTTGGTTGAATTGTGATTTTAACTCATTTGATTTTTAATAATAACGAAAAGAGATTTGATTAACTAGCTAAAGACTTTAAAATAGTAATTTAAGTATAAATTCGAGGGTTTGGGAATAAGAGAGTAAGTTTGAAGGTTATGCTTGAATTACGATGTGATTAGTGACAATTGGTTTTGATGGATATTTGATGATGATTTCGAGATAGAGAGAGAGGATAATAATTGAGTATGATCGAGGTATGGTGATGATTAACGATGATTTTGAGTAGGCTTGATTTTGATTTATTGTGAATGAGTGGATTGAAGTGGTTAGGGGTTGTTTTGTTGAGTTAGAATCTGTTTTGGCTTATGAACCTTGGAAAGTTGACAGATCCTATTTTTAGCTGATTTTTGGCCAACTTCGGCAGACCGTAATTCGGTCCTCAGAGTTGGAAACTTTTCACAATTAGATTTTTATAAAAATTCATTTGTCAATATTTCCAACCGTTCAAGAATGGTTGAAAAATGAATTTTCTAAAAAAAAAGTTATGAAGGTTTAAACTTTTGATTAAAAAATTGGTCTCTGCAGCATATCAGAAAATTTCAAGTTCTGATATGTGATGCGTATGCGGATGTCATCGTGTGTACGCGAGAGTTGGCCACTGCCAACGCACATGTGTAGGTGAACATGAGCTGCATACGCGACTTTGTCACATTTACGCTCATGCGTACGTGACGCAAGTCCTGCGTATGCAAGCGAGCTCCACTGCCCAAATCTTCTGCGTACGCAAAGGTAGTCTACATACGCGAGTTTTGAATTTTACACTCCTGCGTACACGAGCATGTGAATGCGTACGCGGCCACCTCTATTTTCTGAGAAGTAAATTTTTAAGCTCTCAACCATTACTCGAGCCTTCTAAATTTTTATAAACCCTGGTACAAGTCTAGAGCCGGTGGAATTAAGGATGGAGGAGTTAAGAACGAAACCTAAAGAGCTGAGTTAGTGAATTAGAGGAAAATGAACAAGTGTGGAATAATGTATGATGAGAATATTTGTGATGATGAATGGTAACTAACTATGATGATGAAGGACAATGATGAGCGAGTTTAAATACTAAAGTATGAGATTGATAATGAGATTGAAAATGGAAAGTGATAATGAAATTGATATTGATAATGATTCTCATACATACATACATACATACATACATACATACATACATACATACATACATATATATATATATATATATATATATATATATATATATATATATATATATATATACATGCCTGGGTAGATACAATGGCATTGATCCACTTATTTCGGGTTTGGTTTGAGTCTCCCGGAATAGATGCAGTGGTTCGCCCCCACTTGCTTCTGGTTGAGAATGATATGTGATTTTAATACTTTATATGATTTTTGAATTTCCCTGGGAAATGCAATAGGTTGGCTCCACTTGCTCCAGGTTGAGATTTGAGTTTTTGTTGACCCTCCGTCGGAAGATATGGCCGGACACTTAGACCTTTCTAGATGGTACCCCCAATGCATTTGATATATGAATATGAATTTTGGGCTTGGGAATGTGTGCTCGCAGGGATTCTCCAATGGTTAGCTACCAGGATATGTCGTATTGGCTATATAACTGACAGATGAGCTCATTAGCCTTAGTGTAGGAATGCATCATTTGCATTTGTGTATTGTTTAGGTGTGAATATTGTTTGTGAGTTTTCCTAATTGAGTAATTGTATCTATCTGCTAATTGACCTAATTGCTCTATCTATATTCTCTATATGTGTATGCTCTGCATTATTTTATCTGTGTTTGATAACCGAGAGATCCCTTATGTTGGCAGTGGTGACGCTGAGGGTTGTTCCTCATGTTGATGATGGGATGCTTGTTGGAAAACTGAGTTTTAATGCTGAATTACTGAGTTATATGTTGATCGACTGTGTAAATGGAAAGAGATAGGCTAAGTGGAGTACTGGATAAAAAGCTTGAGTGTGTATGTTGTAGTTATACCCAGTTTCGGATTTGAGTGGAATAAGTTATGGGGTAGAAAGCCCTTAGGCATGTCTTTGGTTCTTTTTATCCTTTAAACTATTTATTTATTGCAAGAATAAATATAAGTGACTAAAGAAGAAGTATCAATATGCGTTTGAAATACTTGCTTATAGTGGATTTGGGTAGATCATGAGAAACAGTGTGTTGAAGTTGACAACAACGATGTTCTTATTGTGTGGATAAAGGTAAAGTGTCACTATACAATTATAGAATAAATCACATTATAATACATAAACTAATATTATGTATGGTTGTATTTTAGGCACACTGACGTGGCAGAAATTGGCAGATTAAGAAATTAATGTAAGAGATACGTTGCATGTACAGTTCTTAACCAACAAAAATCTGCTCATCAATTTAGAAGTATTGTCACAAAAATAGAATAAAAATACTGGGAGTATGAGTCCCAGGTCGTCTCCCAATGAGTTGCAGAAAGATGTGCTATTTTATTAATCAGAGGTTTTCCAAAATATTTTTGAGTTTGATAAACAGGAAATTAAATCAGAGAATTTATGTAATTCAAATAAAAACCTTGATCGGGAGAAGATTAATCGGAAGTTCTATCATTGTTGGATTTCTCTCAAGATCAATTGATAATTGAAGGTTGTTTCTACTTAGTTATCCTTTACTGAGTAAAGGAAAGTCAAGTAAGTTGGAAGTCTACTTCTATTCACAAGTTCTAATCCTCTCCCTTGGGAAGGATTAGTGTTAGTGACTAGAGAGCCAGCCAACAATAAATCCAATTACAATTTAGCTCTTGAGTATTCCAACTCAAGGTTCTCCTTTTAATCAACTCTCAATCAAGTTAGAGGACTACTCCATTATCATGAATGTAAACTTCAGAAAATTAGAAAGGAAAATAAAGAAAGACATGATAAACAATAATAAAAAGATCAATTAAAATTAAAAATGGTTCTTGTATTAATAAATTATAAAAATAATCCAATTATAACTCTAGACAAATTAAGGATATGAAAGAGTAAGCGAAAAGTAAGGAAACAAACTAGAATGATGAAGTCTTGGTGGAGGTAGTAACTCTTCTCAATATCTCAATCCAAAATGCAATAAAACAAAATTCTAAGAACTATGAATGTGTAGAGAGAAAACCTAGAGGAGGAGTAAAATTAGATCTAGAAAACTAAAAAACTAAAATTATGCGTAATGAGAATCGTCCCTAGTCTCTGCATGTTTCCTGCCTCTAATATGCATTTCTGGGCCGAAAACTGTGTTAAAACGCGGCCCAAAATCGACGCCAGTGATTTCTGTAAATTCTACAGATCGCGCACGTCACGCGACCACATCGTCCACGCGTTCGCGTCATCTAGCATTTTTCCTTTCTACGCGTGCGCGTCGTCCACGCATTCGCGTTACTCGTGCAGATTCCAATCCACGTGCTCGTGTCAGGCACGCGTTCGCGCCACTGTGATTTTCTCCAATTCGCGCGGATACGTGAGCCATGCGTCCGCGTCGCTTCTTGCTGGTCATCTCCTCAATTTCTTGTGTTCCTTCCATTTTTGCAAGCTTTCTCTCCATTTTCTAAGTCATTCCTGCCCTATGAAGCCTGAAACACTTAACACACAGATCACGACATCGAATGGTATAAAGGAGAATAAAAATATACAATTAAAAGATCTCTAGGAAGCAAGTTTTCAATCATAGAACAATTTTGGGAAGGAATTATAAATACATGTAAATCGTATGAATAAGTGGGTGCAGACTTGATAAAACCATACAATTAAACACAATATAAATCATAAAATAATGGTTTATCACTACCCAACCAAATTCTATACTCCGCGGTTGTTGCAGTCAATGGATCTGACACCTAAGAACAAGTTAATGTAGAATAGGAAGATCAGAGTATGGGAACGAACGAATTTGATTTGTTAGCAAACTCAAGGAGCAGCTTCATCTTCTGAAGTTGTTGCAGCGAGCGGAAGGCTTTTGGGTAAGAAGAGAAAGTAAATGGACATATTAGCAAGGATGAATGAACATGTGTAATATTCAACTGAGGCCCAAAAAAAACTTTTCTAAATACTTGCTGATGTTATCTCCAGTGTGAATGACAAGTTCAAGATTGGTGAGAAATTGGAGTAGCTTGATTTTGGTGATGATGAAATTGTTCAAGTTATGATGAAGTTTTTTAATAATCCTCATTTGGAAAAGAGTTTTTAGGGTTTGACAAATTCGTAGAAGAGTGCACTAGTACAATTCATCTCAGATCGAACTAGTCTTGATTGAGTTTGTTATGCTATATTAGAAAACTTATCATATTTTGCAATAGAGTTATTTTGTGATGTAAGACCTCCATGGTTATTTTCTTTACTGCATTAGACAAGCTTGCTGGATTTAGCTATTGAGATGGTTATTATATTTTGGAAAACGTATCATATTTGGCAATAGAGTTATTTTGTGATGTAAGAGTTCCTATGGTGATTTTCTTAACTACATTAGACAAGCT
Organism: Arachis hypogaea; assembly: GCF_003086295.3. Classification (NCBI taxonomy): domain Eukaryota; kingdom Viridiplantae; phylum Streptophyta; class Magnoliopsida; order Fabales; family Fabaceae; genus Arachis; species Arachis hypogaea. The sequence continues at coordinate 84,718,884 of NC_092041.1, forward strand.
CGATGAATTTAGCTATTAAGATGGGTATTTTATTTTAAAAAACTATATTATATTTGGCAATAGAGTTATTTTGTGATGTAACACTTATATTATAGTGATTTTCTTCAATACTTTAGGCAAGCTTGTTGGATTTAGCCATTAAGATGAGTTTCGAATCTGTAAAATAAAATCAGCATTGTGCATTGATCATTTATGTTTATACATTTTCAATTCATTGTGGAAAGTAGTAGTACCTTATAATAAAAAAATTAAAGGCAATCATGTTTATATATTATTCGAATGTACTGCATCATTCTATCCATCTTAGTGAATTAAAAATAGTATTTATTGAGCATTCATGTTTATATAGTATTTGAATGTGTTGTATCATTCTATCCATCTTAGTGAATAATTATAAAGAAAAAATGATAAAATAATTTAAAATGATGTAAACTTTTTGAAAATTAGAAACATCATTTCAAATTGAAATAATTACAACAAAATATTTGTAACATGATAGAAGCATCTGACTAACTATGGTAGCAAATGGCCAAAGAATAACTAGCTCTTTGATGTAGTTATCTAAAGTAATTACTTACTTAATTGCATAGAATATAAGTGTCACATTAAAATTTGAAAAAATAGTACTAAAATTAAAAAGATACAAAATACAAAGTCTATGATATGAAAACATGATAATATTTTCAGTGTCATAATTTCACTCTCTACTTTTCTAATCCTTTCATTCATCTTGAAGTTGAAACTGTTATTGCTTGGATAATCTTCTAAAGCTCTTTCATAAGGTTAGGAACTTGGTTTTGCTTTACCTTGAATAGAAGGACATGTTCACCTAAAGTATTCACATCTCCTAACAGGACATGCATAGTACTCTCGACCTGAATTTGTAATACTATGTGAAACTTGTAATGGAGCTCTCAATCCATAGTCGCAAAAACATTCACCTATTATATTAGAGTTGCTGCTGCTATGTGATTCATTTGACAATCAAGGCACACTAAATAATCTTCTTCTTCAAATTAAACTTCCACACGTTTCAAAATTCATTTATAGTTCAACAATGGTAGCTTGTAAAAAAATTGAAACCAAAAATTAAATTGAAGAAAAAATAAATAAAAGTAACAGGGACAATTTTCTAAATTAAGCTCATCGCATAAGGAGCAATAATTATGAAAATAAAGTTTAGCAAACAACAATTTGCAATAACTATGAAAATAAAGTGCATACTAGCACAGTAAAATTAGATAATTATTTTCATATTTTATGAAGCTATCTTCTCAAATTTCTTCCCCCCTCAAAAATGGAAAAAGATTCAAAGATTCATAAGAATATTTAACATAAAAATATAGTCTGCTAGGTAGTTTTCATTGATACAGTTGTATTGCTGAAGGCTAATAAATTTCTCAAAGCAACTTTAGTAGTATCCTCCATTCTAAAGAATGGGATTCTCAAAGATTGATAAGTCACAAGATAGTAATAATGAAGGATGGCTACATAATTATAATCATCAAGAAATATTATTCTACTAGGAAAGATTACAACTTTAGTAGTGTCCTCCAACCTTATAATTATAAGCACCAGAAAAGATTATTCTACTAGAAAAACCTAGATGGTAAAGCTTCTAAGAATAAAGAAAGAGACTTGATTAGATTGAAAAATGATAACAAATTGTTCCAAAAGAATAAAATTTTTTGGCTCTTGAAATTTTATTTACCACCTAAAAACAAGCATAAAACTACTTTTTCATATAATGTAAAATCAGAATTAGGATAGCTATATTTGACAAAACACATTCATAAATTCACAACGTTGCAAACAATTTGATAATGTCAATATTAATTAATCTGTTTCTAATTAGTCAATCAAGAATAATAAAAAAGATCAAACACATGAATATGATTTTTTCATCATCATCATAAAGAAACAAACAGATACCAATCATATACATCAAACAAGAACTTGTTGCATAATACAGAGTAATTTATAAACCTAGCTAAAATAGAGACAACTCTGATTCAACAGAGACAGAATGTGTGTCAGTGTGTGAGACAGTGAGAGATAGAGAGAAAATATGGACTTCACGAATTTCACCTGGCAACGCAATGGTGAAGTGTGAAGAGACGGTGGAGCGGCTTCCTCAATGGGGTCAAATTCTACGCCGAGTTGGGTAGTAGTATTAGCGAAGAGCTGAACGGAGTTAGAGACTAGGAGTGGGGAGATCAAGGAAAGGGGAAAGGGGGACACATTCATTGATGAGTTAGGGTTTTATTTAGATTTAATTTAATTATGGGTATTTTAGTAACTTCACATATTTTAGTTTTTATTTTTAACTTAAATCAAATAGGATATTGAAATATAATTTAGTCCTATATACTTTATCTTAAACACAAATACAAAGACTTAATTTAATTTTTGTCTTTCAGTCTTAGTCTATCTTCCAAGCACAGCCTAAAGATATTCACACAAGACCCCCATTAAAGATTCTTAGTTCTAGACAGAGAATCATGCAAACATATGCGAGTGACAATTTTGGAGGAGTTATTCTTCTTGAAGAGGTTGATGGGATTCAACATTATTGTGCACATGCAAGTGCACAGTTCAAAGATTTTGAAAAATATTATCAAACTACATTTAAAGATATTCTCGCTATCAAAAGAGGCATTGAGAAATTCAGTTTCATCTTAGCCTTTATTACTTTACTATTGAAATGGATAATACTTCTTTTCCATCCATTCTAGATGCCAAATAGAAGATTAAACTAGATGCTCTTAAGATGAATTGACTAGTTTCTTTGCTATGAATTCACCGTAAAACATATCAAAGGAAACCAGAACATGTTGGCTAATTTTCTCTCTAGGCAAGTTAAAGATCTTCCATCTAAGTCACTTTGTGTTCTTCTCACTATGAGTTCCTTTTCCACCTACGAAATCCTTTTCCCACATTGTCCATAAATAAACAAAACATACAGAGGTCAGACATGACATTTTTCCTTGAATACTCGTTTTAGAACAACATTAGAAGTATCTACCCATGCAAAAACATGCTTGTTCTACAAGCTTTATAAACTGCTCCTTGTCACCTAGATTCTACCAAACCCAAAGCATTTTTGCATTAATACCACGTATTATACTATACCTATAATTCAAGGACCAATTCTTGAATGAAATGATGTGGTATAATTAGGCACTCTCAATTAAATTTACCTATGTTACTATCATGCATGTTTATCCAATCTACATGCTACTATGTAGCAAACCTATGAAAACTCCTATCTGATTTTATTAAAGGACTGTCAATTTGTCTAAAAACAATGGCTTCTCTTTCTCGACCCCACTAATAATATTGCAACAATTTTAGCGTAATTTTATCACATATGGAATCACTAACAGATTTGGTGAATACTCTTTTTGCTTGTTCTAAGATTTAGATTATTAGGGAGGATCATTAGCACAAAATCTATGTGAAACTGATGAGCGGATAATTTATACGCTTTTGGCATTATTTTTAGGTAGTTTTTAGTAGGATCTAGCTACTTTTAGGGACGTTTTTATTAGTTTTTATGCTAAATTCACATTTATGGACTTTACTATGAGTTTGTGTATTTTTCTGTGATTTTAGGTATTTTCTGGCTGGAATTAAGGGACCTGAGCAAAACTCTGATAAAAGGCTGACAAAGGACTGCTGATGCTGTTGGATTCTGACCTCCCTGCACTCGAAATTGATTTTCTGGAGCTATAGAACTCCAAATGGCGCTCTCTCAATGGCGTTGGAAAGTAGACATCCAAAGCTTTCCAACAATATATAATAGTTTATACTTTATTCGAGATTAGACGACGTAAACTAGCGCTCAACGCCAGTTCTATGCTGCATTCTGGAGTCAAACGCCAGAAACACGTCACGAACCAGAGTTGAATGCCAAAAACACGTTATAACTTGGCATTTGATGAGCGGATAATTTGTACGCTTTTTGGCATTATTTTTAGTATGTTTTTAGTATGATCTAGTTAGTTTTTAGTATATTTTTATTAGTTTTTAGTTAAAATTTACTTTTCTGGACTTTACTATGAGTTTGTGTGTTTTTCTGTGATTTCAGGTATTTTCTGGCTGAAATTGAGGGACCTGAGCAAAAATCTGATTCAGAGACTAAAAAGGACTGCAGATGCTGTTGGATTCTGACCTCCCTGCACTCGAAGTGGATTTTCTGGAGCTACAGAAGCCCAATTGGCGCGCTTTCAACGGCGTTGGAAAGTAGACATCCTGGGCTTTCCAGCAATATATGATAGTCCATACTTTGTCCAAGATTTGATGGCCCAAATCGGCGTTCAAAGTCACCCTCAGAATTCCCAGCGTTAAACGCCGGAACTGGCACCAAAGTGGGAGTTAAACGCCCAAACTGGCATAAAAGCTGGCGTTTAACTCCAAGAAGAGTCTCTACACGAAAATGCTTCAATGCTCAGCCCAAGCACACACCAAGTGGGCCCGGAAGTGGATTTTTATGTCATTTACTCATCTCTGTAAACCCTAGGCTACTAGTTCTCTATAAGTAGGACCTTTTACTATTGTATTTTCATCTTTGGATCATTTTAGATCTTTTGATCATCTTTGGACATCTAGTTCTTAGATCATTGGGAGGCTGGCCATTCGGCCATGCCTAGACCTTGTTCTTATGTATTTTCAACGGTGGAGTTTCTACACACCATAGATTAAGGTGTGGAGCTCTGCTGTACCTCGAGTATTAATGCAATTACTATTGTTCTTCTATTCAATTCCGCTTGTTCTTGTTCTAAGATATCACTTGTTCTTCAACTTGATGAATGTGATGATCCGTGACACTCATCATCATTCTCACCTATGAACGTGTGACTGACAACCACCTCCGTTCTACCTTAGATTGGGTGAATATCTCTTGGATTCCTGATACACGATGCATAGTTGATCGCCTGACAACCGAGTGCTCGCCTGACAATCGAGCCAGCCATTCCGTGAGATCAGAGTCTTCGTGGTATAGGCTAGAACTGATGGCGACATTCAAGAGAATCCGGAAGGTCTAACCTTGTCTGTGCTATTCTGAGTAGGATTCAATGATTGAATGACTGTGACGCGCTTCAAACTCCTGAAGGCGGGGCGTTAGTGACAGACGCAAAAGAATCACTGGATTCCATTCCGGCCTGATCGAGAACCGACAGATGGATAGTCGTGCCGTGACAGGGTGAGTTGAACATTTCCACTGAGAGGATGGGAGGTAGCCATTGACAACGGTGAAACCCTTGCTTGAGCTTGCCATGGAAAGGAGTAAGAAGGATTGGATGAAGACAGTAGGAAAGCAGAGAGACGGAAGGGACCAGTATCTTCATGCGCTTATCTGAAATTCCCACCAATGAATTACATAAGTATCTCTATCTTATTCTTTATGTTTTATGCGTTTATCACCATACCCATTTGAGTTGCCTGACTAAGATTTACAAGGTGACCATAGCTTGCTTCATACCAACAATCTCTGTGGGATCGACCCTTACTCGCGTAAGGTTTATTACTTGGACGACCCAGTACACTTGCTGGTTAGTTGTGCAAAGTTGTAGTGATCACAATTTCGTCCACCAAGTTTTTGGCGCCGTTGCCGGTGATTGTTCGAGTATGGACAACTGACGGTTCATCTTGTTGCTTAGATTAGGTACCTTTTTTTTTCAGAGTTCTTAAGAATGAATTCTAGTGTTTTAAGGTGATGTTCTTATCATCACCAAAGCTGATTGATTTTCATCAATTTAGCTCTTGAATGCAATGTCCTGCTGAAGCTTGTTTAGCCATGTCTAATTTCTTTAGACTAAAGCTTTAGACTAACATTGCATGATTCCTGGAATTCTCATTAAGAATTTTGATACCTTTATTTTCTTTTTTTTCACTTAATCTTCGAAAAAAAAATCCAAAAATATTTCTTGTTTGAGTCTAGAGTCTCATTTTAAGTTTGGTGTTAATTGCATGTTTCTGTTTTTCTTGCATTCATTCATATGTCTTAGTGATCTTCAAGATGTTCTTGATGATTTCATTACTCTGATCTTTAATTCCTCTTGACTTGAGTGTTTATGTGTCTCATATGCATTCTCATTAGTGTCAGTAGTATACAAATTGCTAAGTTTGGTGTCTTGCATGCATTATTATTTGATTTTAGTTGCATTTTGATTATTAAAAATCCAAAAATATTTTTAATTTGTGTCTTTTCAAGTCAATAATACAGGGAATTGAAGATTCGGAACATACTGGAGAGGAATTACACAGAAAAAGCTGGGCGTTCAAAACGCCCAGTGAAGAAGGATAGACTGGCGTTTAAACGCCAGCCAGGGTGCCTGGTTGGGCGTTTAACGCCCAAAAGGGTAGAGTTTTGGGCGTTAAACGCCAGAATGTGCACCATTCTGGGCGTTTAACGCCAGGATGGCACAAGAGGGAAGATTTTGTTTTCAATGCAAATTTTTTTCAAGTTTTCAAAATCTTTTCAAAATCAAATTTTTTCAAATCATATCTTTTCAATCAAATCTTTTTCAAATTCAATTTCTTTCTATTTTCAAAGATACTTGCTATCAATTAATGATTTGATTCAACATTTCAAGTATGTTGCCTTTTCTGTTGAGAAAGGTTTAATGTTTGAATCATATCTTTTCTTGATAGCCAAGTCATTAATTTTCAAAATCAAATTTTTTTTTAAAATGTTTTTCAAATCATATCTTCTCAATCACATCTTTTTAAAACCAATCATATCTTCTTAACCACATCTTTTTCAAAATAACTTTCAATCAAATCTTTTTGATTTCTAATTTCAAATTCTTTTTCAAAAATCACTTGATTTCTTTCCCACTTTTATTTTCGAAAATCAATTAGTGTTTTTGAAAATGTTTTCAAAATCTTTTACTTGATTTTCGAAAATTACTTCCCCTCTTCTCACATCCTTCTATTTATGGACTAACACTATTCCTTAATGCAAAATTCGAACTCCACCTTCTTTGATAAGTTCGAATTTTCTACTTCTGCCTTCTATTTTTCTTTTCCTTTGACACCTCAAGGAATCTCTATACTGTGACATAGAGGATTCCACATTTTCTTGTTCTCTTCTCTTTCTTATGAGCAGGAGCAAGGACAAAAGCATTCTTGTTGAGGCTGACCCTGAACCTGAAAGAACCTTGAAGCGAAAACTAAGAGAAGCTAAGGCACAATTCCCTGTAGAGGACCTAACAGCAATCTTCAAAGAAGAAAAACACATGGCAGCCGAAAACAACAACAATGCCAACAATGCAAGGAAGGTGATGGGTGACTTTACTGCACCTACTCCCGACTTCTATGGGAGAAGCATCTCTATCCCTGCCATTGGAGCAAACAACTTTGAGCTTAAGCCTCAATTAGTTTCTCTAATGCAACAGAATTACAAGTTTCATGGACTTCCATTGGAAGATCCTCATCAGTTTTTAGCTGAATTCTTGCAAATCTGTGACACTGTCAAGACCAATGGGGTTGACCCTGAGGTCTACAGACTTATGCTATTCCCTTTTGCTGTAAGAGACAGAGCTAGGACATGGTTGGACTCACAACCTAAAAAAAGCCTGAACTCTTGGGAAAAGTTAGTCAATGCCTTCTTGGCAAAATTCTTTCCACCTCAAAAATTGAGTAAGCTTAGAGTGGAAGTCCAAACCTTCAGACAGAAGGAAGGAGAACCCCTCTATGAAGCTTGGGAAAGATACAAACAATTAATCAGAAAGTGTCCCTCTGACATGCTTTCTGAATGGAGCATCATAGGTATTTTCTATGATGGTCTCTCTGAACTATCCAAGATGTCTTTGGATAGCTCTGCTGGAGGATCTCTTCATCTGAAGAAGACGCCTACAGAAGCTCAAGAACTAATTGAAATGGTTGCAAATAACCAATTCATGTACACTTCTGAAAGGAATCCTGTGAACAATGGGACTAGTCAGAAGAAAGGAGTTCTTGAGATTGACACTCTGAATGCCATATTGGCTCAGAACAAAATATTGACTCAGCAAGTCAATTTGATTTCTCAAAGTCTGTCTGGAATGCAAAATGCACCAGGTAGTACTAAGGAGGCTTCATCTGAGGAAGAGGCTTATGATCCTGAGAACCCTTCAATGGAAGAGGTGAATTACATGGGAGAACCCTATGGAAACACCTACAACCCTTCATGGAGAAATCATCCAAATTTCTCATGGAAGGATCAACAGAGACCTCAACAAGGTTTCAACAATAGTAATGGTGGAAGAAACAGGTTTAGCAATGGCAAGCCTTTTCCATCATCTTCTCAGCAACAGATAGAGAGTTCTAAGCAGAACACCTCTGACTTAGCAACCATGGTCTCTGATCTAATCAAAACAACTAAAAGTTTCATGACTGAAACAAGGTCCTCCATTAGAAACTTGGAGGCACAAGTGGGACAGCTGAGTAAGAAAATTACTGAACTCCCTCCTAGTACTCTTCCAAGCAATACAGAAGAAAATCCAAAAGGGGAGTGCAAGGCCATCAACATGGCCGAATTTGGAGAGGAAGGAGAGGCAGTGAACGCCACTGAGGAAGACCTCAATGGACGTCCACTGACCTCCAATGAGTTCCCCAATGAGGAACCATGGGAATCTGAGGCTCAAAATGAGACTATAGAGGTTCCATTGGACTTACTTCTGCCATTCATGAGCTCTGATGAGTATTCTTCCTCTGAAGAGGATGAGTATGTCACTGAAGAGCAAGTTGCTAAATACATTGGAGCAATCATGAAGCTAAATGACAAGTTATTTGGGAATGAGACTTGGGAAGATGAATCCCCTTTGCTCACCAAGGAACTGGATGACTTGTCTAGGCAGAAACTGCCTCAAAAGAGATAGGATCCTGGGAAGTTTTCAATACCTTGTACCATAGGCACCATGACCTTCAAGAAGGCCTTGTGTGACTTAGGGTCAAGTGTAAACCTCATGCCTCTCTCTGTAATGGAGAAGTTAGGGATCTTTGAGGTGCAAGCTGTAAAAATCTCACTAGAGATGGCAGACAATTCAAGAAAACAAGCCTATGGACTTGTAGAGGATGTTCTGGTAAAAGTTGAAGACCATTACATCCCTGCTGATTTCATAGTCCTAGAGACTGGGAAGTGCATGGATGAATCCATCATCCTTGGCAGACCCTTCCTAGCCACAGCAAGGGCTGTGATTGATGTTGATAGAGGAGAATTGATCATTCAAGTGAATGAAGAATCCTTTGTGTTTAAGGCTCAAGGATATCCCTCTGTCATCATGGAGAGGAAGCATGAAGAGATCTTCTCAAAACAGAGCCAAACTGAGCCCCACAGTCAAACTCTAAGTTTGGTGTTGGGAGGCCACAACCAAACTCTAAGTTTGGTGTTGAACCCTGGTACACGAATTTGTGATTCGCACAACTAACCAGCAAGTGCACTGGGTCGTCCAAGTAATACCTTACGTGAGTAAGGGGTCGATCCCACAGAGATTATTGGTTTGAAGCAATCAATTTTTATTTTATTAATCTTAGTTAGGATGTCAACAAGGTTATTTGGATTTAATTGTAAGAAGTCAAAGTATTTAAAATTATAAGTTGGAATTATTAGATTTGATTGGAAAGATAAACGAGAATAATAGCGTTACTTGTTGTGCAGTAATGGGGAATATGTTGGAGTTTTGGAGATGCTTTGTCCTTTGACTTCAACTCTTCCTTGAAATCCTTCAACACACGCAAGGCTCCTTCCATGGCAAGCTCTATGTAGGGTGTCACCGTTGTCAGTGGCTACTTCCCATCCTCTCAGTGAAAACGTTCCTATGCTCTGTCACAGCACGGCTAATCATCTGTCGGTTCTCAATCAGGCTGGAGTAGAATCCATTGATCCTTTTGCGTCTGTCACTAACGCCCAACCTTCAGGAGTTTGAAGCACGTCACAGTCATTCAATCCCGGAATCCTACTCGGAATACCACAGACAAGGTTTAGACTTTCCGGATTCTCATGAATGCTGCCATCAATCCAGCTTATACCACGAAGATTCTGATTAAGGAATCTAAGAGATATTCATTCAATCTGATGTAGAACAGAGGTGGTTGTCAGGCACACGTTCATGGATTGAGGAAGGTGATGAGTGTCACGGATCATCACCTTCTTCACAATTAAGCGCGAATAAACATCTTAGATAAGAACAAGCGTGTTTGAATGGAAAACAAAGGAATTGTATTAAATCATCGAGATGCTGCAGAGCTCCTCACCCCCAACAATGGAGTTTAGAGACTCATGCCATCAAAAAGTATGTAATTCAGATCTGAAAATGTCATGAGGTACAAGATAAGTCTCTAAAAGTTGTTTAAATAGTAAACTAGTGACCTAGGTTTACAGAAAATGAATAAACTAAGATAATTGGTGCAGAAATCCACTTCTGGGGCCCACTTGGTGTGTGCTGGGGCTGAGAATAAAGCTATCCACGAGTAGAGGCCTTTCTTGGCGTTAAACTCCAGGTTATGACGTGTTTTGGGCGTTCAACTCCGGATCATGACGTTTTTCTGGCGTTTAACTCCAGACAGGAGAATGAACTTGGCGTTCAACGCCAAGTTACGTCGTCTATCCTTGCGCAAAGTATGGACTATTATATATTGCTGGAAAGCCCTGGATGTCTACTTTCCAACGCCATTGAGAGCGCGCCAATTGGACTCCTGTAGCTCCAGAAAATCCATTTCGAGTGCAGGGAGGTCAGGATCCAACAGCATCAGCAGTCCTTTTTCAGCCTAAGTCAGATTTTTGCTCAACTCCCTCAATTTCAGCCAGAAAATACCTGAAATCACAGAAAAATACACACACTCATAGTAAAGTCCAGAAATATGATTTTTGCCTAAAAACTAATATTATTCTACTAAAAACTAACTGAAACATGCTAAAATCTACATGAAATTACCCCCAAAAAGCGTATAAAATATCCGCTCATCACAACACCAAACTTAAACTGTTGCTTGTCCTCAAGCAACTAGATAAATACAATAGGTTTTAACAGAAATAAAGAAGTAATAATATTTTAGAGTTTTAAATGAAGCTCAGATTCTTATTAGATGAGCGGGGCTTGTAGCTTTTCGTTTCTGAACAGTTTTGGCATCTCCCTGTATCTTTTTGAATTTCAGAATGATTGGCATCCTTAGGAACTCAGAATTCAGATAGTATTATTGACTCTCCTAGTGTAGTATGTTGATTCTTGAACACAGCTACTTATGAGTCTTGGCCGTGGCCCTAAGCACTTTGTCTTCCAGTATTACCACCGGATACATAAATGCCACAGACACATAACTGGGTGAACCTTTTCAGATTGTGACTCAGCTTTGCTAGAGTCCCCAGTCAGTGGTGTCCAGAGCTCTTAAGCACACTCTTTTTGCTTTGGATCACGACTTTAACCACTCAGTCTCAAGCTTTTCACTTGGACCTTCATGACACAAGCACATGGTTAGGAACAGCTTGATTTAGCCGCTTAGGCCTAGATTTTATTTCCTTGGGCCCTCCTATCCATTGATGCTCAAAGCCTTGGATCCTTTTTTTACTCTTACTTAGTGCTCATGGCTTTTTTTTTTTGCTGCTTTTTCTTGCTTCAAGAATCAATTTCATGATTTTTCAGATCATCAATAATATTTTTCGTGTTCTTCATCCTTTCAGGAGCCAATATTCATCAAATTCAAAGTACATATTATGCGCTGTTCAAGCATTCATTCAGAGAACAAAAAGTATGGCCACCACATATAATTAATTATAATTTTTATTATTAAGAACTCGAAAAATATAGATTACTTCTTTATTCTAAAAAAAATCTACTACTTTATTCATGCCCGATGATGATGAGAAAAATAAATTATAGCTTAATTGGAAATAAAATCAAAATAGACATATTAATTACTACTAAATATCTCCTAAGGTGAATTTCTATAATAATACTATTACTAAGCTAAAGCAGAAAAATTGGAACTCAGCAACCTGTTGTTTTGAGGAGTAGATGTTCCTCTAATCTGTGGGGTGTTGTTCAAGGATTAATTTTTGGCGCTTCAGCTCCCTTAGATCACGCCCTTGCTCCTCCTGTTCCTTGAGCAGTTTGCAAATCATGCTACTTTGATTATTCTGTTCTTCCTTTATTTGGTCCATAGCTTCTTGTAATCTGGAAATAGAAGCCTCAAGATGTTCCCAATATTCGAATTGGGGCAGTTCTGGGAGGGCTTCTTGTGCTCTCCTCTTGGTGGAATCATCTTGTTGTTGTTGTCTGACCATTGATGTTCCAGTAATGGGCTTTTCAATTAGGATATATTCAGTTATTCCCATCTTTACTCCAGCATCTTTGCAAAGCATAGAAATTAGGCTTGGATAAGCCAATTTGGCGTCCTTAGAATTCCTGTTTGCTATTTTATATAACTCACAGGAGATCAGCTGATGGACTTCCACTTCTTTTCCCAACATGATGCAGTGAATCATTACTGCTCTTTTAATAGTAACCTCAGAACGGTTGCTGGTGGGCAATATGGAACGCCCTACGAAATCCAGCCAACCTCTGGCTACTGGTTTCAGATCTTCCCTTTTGAGTTGAACTGGGATGCCAGTCGTGCTGGTGGTCCACTTGGCTCCAGGGATGCATATGTCCTCCAGAACCTTGTCAAGCCCTTTATTGACCCTCATCATTCTCCTATTAAAGGAGTCTGGGTCATCTTTCAGTTGGGGAAGCTTAAATATCTCCCTGATCTTGTCAGAATTGGTATGAATGATCTTTCCTCTGACTACAGTCCGATGGTCAAAGAGAGCAGCTCCAATTATTCTTTGCCTTTCTGTCTGCCATAGATTAGCATAAAATTCCTGAACCATGTTCCTTCCCACTTTCGTTTCAGGATTGGCCAGAATTTCCCAATTCCTGTTTCGAATTTGCTCTTGGATCTCCGGATATTCATCTTCTTTCAGATCAAATCTGACTTCCGGGATCACGGATCTGTGACTCATTATCTTGTAGTAATGGTCTGAATGTTCTTTAGTTAAGAACTTCCCTTGATTCCAAAGTGGCTTTGGAGTGCTTTCTTTCTTGCCTCTTGGGTTGGGTTGTTTTCCTTTAGGAGCCATGATCTTTAGTGGGTATGTTTTTGTGATCACGGATAAAACACACCAAACTTAGAGCTTTGCTTGTCCTCAAGCAAAAGATAAGAAAGAAGAGGGATAGAAGGAGAGCAAGAGTTGGATGGTGATGATGAGGAGGGGGCCGAATACAATATATAGGAAGGGGGGTGGGAAATTTTCGAAAATAAGAAGGAGATAAGATAGAAGATATGATTTATAAAAGATAGATATGATAAGAAAAAGATATAGTTTAAAAAAAGAAAGATATAAATCATAATTTAAAAGATAATTTTGAAATTTTTAATTTTGGAAAAGATTTTAAAAAGATAATTGAGTTTTGAAAATAAACTTAAAAGAGTTGGATTGGATTGGAAAACCATTTGGCTTTATGAATTAAGATATATTTAATATTTTTGAAACGTGGATTTTTAGAAATCAGGGTTTTTGGAAAACTAACTTTGATATGATTGATGACAATTTGGAACATGTTGATGCAAGAAATCATGAATTGAAACATAAAAATTTTGAAAAATTAGGATTAAAAACGAATTTGTTACCTCCTCCCACCATCCTGGCGTTAAACGCCCACATGGTGCATGTTTTGGGCGTTTAACGCCCACATGTTGCTTCTCCTGGGCGTTCAACGCCCATTTGGTGCTTCTTTCTGGCATTGAACGCCAGGAAGTCCTTCGTCACTGGGCGTTTTTCTGAACGCCCAGGATGCTAGCAGACTGGCGTTAAACGCCCAGAAGGTGCATCTTTCTGGCGTTTAACGCCCAGAAGATGCTCCTTTCTGGCGTTTAACGCCCAGAAAGCTACCCTTACTGGCGTTAAACGCCCAGTGGGTGCTTCTTTTGGGCGTTTAACGCCCAAAGTGTTTCTTACTGGCTTTCTCACGCCAGTGAGCTTCCAAATTTCCCTGTAACTCTGTGACTTCAACCAATTGCTATTTCACCTTTGAAGATACTTGGACTCAAACCTGTAAAAAAGGAAAATTTATTTAATTAGTAAATAAACTCTGTAAATGGCTGGGTTGCCTCCCAGCAAGCGCTTCTTTAATGTCATTAGCTGGACTATCACTGATCTTCAATTAAGTCTCAGTCTTGAGCATTCTTGCTCGAAATTACCTTCAAGATAGTGTTTAACTCTTTGTCCATTAACAATGAACTTTTTGTTAGAGTCACTATCCTGAAGTTCTATGTATCCATATGGTGATACGCTTGTGATTACATATGGACCTCTCCACTGGGATTTTAATTTCCCAGGGAATAATTTGAGCCTTGAATTAAACAGTAGAACTTTCTGTCCTGGCTCAAAGATTCTGGATGACAATTTCTTATCATGCCACCTTTTTGCTTTCTCTTTGTAGATTTTTGCATTCTCGAAAGCATTGAGTCTAAATTCCTCTAGCTCATTTAACTGGAGCAATCGTCTTTCTCCAGCTAACTTGGCATCAAGGTTCAGGAATCTGGTTGCCCAGTAGGCCTTGTGTTCCAGTTCCACTGGCAAGTGACATGCCTTTCCATACACGAGCTGGTATGGAGAGGTCCCTATGGGGGTCTTGAATGCTGTTCTGTATGCCCACAGAGCATCATCCAAGCTTCTTGCCCAATCCTTTCTACGGTTAATTACAGTCCGTTCCAGGATTCTTTTAAGTTCTCTATTTGAGACTTCAGCTTGCCCATTAGTTTGTGGGTGATATGGAGTGGCTACCCTGTGGTTGACTCCATAACGTACCAGAGCAGAGTAAAGCTGTTTATTACAGAAATGAGTGCCCCCATCACTGATTAACACTCTAGGGATACCAAATCTGCTGAAGATATGTTTCTGGAGGAATTTTAACACTGTTTTAGTGTCATTAGTGGGTGTTGCAATAGCCTCCACCCATTTGGATACATAATCCACTGCCACCAGAATATAAGTGTTTGAGTATGATGGTGGGAAAGGTCCCATGAAGTCAATGCCCCATACATCAAACAACTCAATCTCCAAGATTCCTTGTTGAGGCATGGCATAACTGTGGGGCAGATTGCCAGATCTTTGGCAACTGTCACAATTAAGCACAAATGCTCGGGAATCTTTATAGAGAGTATGCCAGTAGAAGCCACATTGGAGGACTCTTGTGGCTGTTCGCTCACTTCCAAAATGTCCTCCATACTGTGATCCATGGCAATGCCATAGAATTTTCTGCGCTTCTTCTTTAGGCACACATTTACGGATTACTCCGTCTGCACATCTCTTGAAGAGATATGGTTCATCCCAAAGATAGTACTTTGCATCTGTGATCAATTTCTTTGATTGCAGCCTACTGTACTCTTTGGGTATGAATCTTACTGCCTTGTAGTTTGCAATGTCTGCAAACCATGGCACTTCCTGGATGGCAAAGAGTTGCTCATCCGGAAAAGTTTCAGAGATCTCAGTGAGAGGGAGGGACGCCCCTTCTACTGGTTCTATTTGGGACAGGTGATCTGCTACTTGATTCTCTGTCCCTTTTCTGTCTCTTATTTCTATATCAAACTCTTGCAAAAGCAATACCCATCTTATGAGTCTGGGTTTTGAATCCTGCTTTGTGAGTAGATATTTAAGAGCAGCATGATCAGTGTACACAATCACTTTTGATCCTACTAAATAGGATCTGAATTTATCAATGGCGTAAACCACTGCAAGTAGCTCTTTTTCTGTGGTTGTGTAATTCTTCTGTGCGTCATTTAGAACACGGCTGGCATAATAAATGACGTGCAGAAGCTTGTCATGCCTCTGTCCCAACACTGCACCAATAGCATGGTCACTGGCATCACACATCAATTCAAATGGTAATGTCCAGTCTGGTGCAGAGATGATTGGTGGTGTAACCAATTTAGCTTTCAGAGTCTCAAATGCCTGCAGACACTCTTTATCAAAGATGAATGGCGTGTCAGCAGCTAGCAGGTTGCTCAGAGGTTTGGCGATTTTTGAAAAATCCTTTATAAACCTCCTATAGAATCCTGCATGCCCCAGAAAGCTTCTGATTGCCTTAACATTGGTAGGTGGTGGTAATTTTTCAATTACCTCTACCTTAGCTTGATCCACCTCTATCCCCTTGTTCGAGATTTTGTGCCCAAGGAATATTCCTTCAGTCACCATAAAGTGACATTTTTCCCAGTTTAAAACCAGGTTAGTCTCTTGGCATCTTTTCAGAACAAGTGCTAAATGGTTAAGGCAGGAGCTGAATGAGTCTCCAAATACTGAAAAGTCATCCATGAAGACTTCCAGAAATTTTTCCACCATATCAGAGAAAATTGAGAGCATGCACCTCTGAAAGGTTGCAGGTGCATTGCACAGGCCAAATGGCATCCTTCTGTATGCAAATACTCCAGATGGGCATGTAAATGCCGTTTTCTCCTGATCCTGGGGATCTACTGCAATTTGATTATAACCTGAATATCCATCCAGGAAGCAGTAGTATTCATGACCTGCTAGTCTTTCTAGCATCTGGTCTATGAATGGTAAAGGAAAATGATCCTTTCTGGTGGCTGTATTGAGCCTTCTATAATCAATGCACATACGCCACCCTGTAACTGTCCTTGTAGGAACCAGTTCATTTTTTTCATTATGAATCACTGTCATGCCTCCTTTCTTAGGGACATCTTGGACAGGGCTTACCCAGGGGCTGTCAGAAATAGGATAAATAATCCCAGCCTCTAGTAATTTAGTGACCTCCTTTTGCACCACTTCCTTCATGGCTGGGTTCAGCCGCCTTTGTGGTTGAACCACTGGCTTGGCGTCATCCTCTAGCAAGATTTTGTGCATGCATCTGGCTGGGCTAATGCCCTTAAGATCACTAATGGACCACCCAAGAGCTGTCTTGTGCGTCCTTAGCACTTGAATTAGTGCTTCCTCTTCCTGTGGCTCTAAGGTAGAGCTTATAATTACAGGAAAGGTATCACCTTCTCCCAGAAATGCATATTTCAGGGATGGTGGTAATGGTTTGAGTTCGGGTTTTGGAGGTTTCTCCTCTTCTTGAGGGATTTTCAGAGGTTCTATTATCTTCTCTGATTCTTCCAAACCAGGCTGAACATCTTTAAAGATGTCTTCTAGCTCTGATTCGAGACTCTCAGCCATATTGACCTCTCTTACCAGAGAGTCAATAATATCAACACTCATGCAGTCATTTGGGGTGTCTGGATGTTGCATGGCTTTGACAACATTCAACTTGAACTCCTCCTCATTGACTCTCAAGGTTACTTCCCCTTTTTGAACGTCAATGAGGGTTCGGCCAGTTGCTAGGAAAGGTCTTCCTAGAAAGAGAGTTGCACTCTTGTGCTCCTCCATTTCCAGCACCACAAAGTCAGTAGGAAAGGCGAATGGCCCAACCTTGACAATCATGTCTTCAATCATTCCTGATGGGTATTTAATGGAGCCATCAGCAAGTTGAAGACATATCCTGGTTGGTTTGATTTCTTTAGTTAAACCAAGCTTTCTGATAGTAGATGCAGGTATTAGGTTGATACTTGCCCCAAGATCACATAAAGCTTGCTTGGCACAAGTACCCTCTAATGTGCATGGTATCATAAAGCTCCCAGGATCTTTAAGCTTCTCAGGTAAGCTTTTTAGAATGACTGCACTGCATTCTTCAGTGAGGTAAACTTTTTCAGTTTCCCTCCAATCCTTCTTATGACTTAAGATCTCTTTCATGAACTTAGCATAAGAAGGTATTTGCTCAAGTGCTTCTGCAAACGGAATCTTTATTTCAAGAGTCCTGAGATAGTCTGCAAAGCGAGCAAATTGTTTATCCTGTTCCGCTTGGCGGAGTTTTTGAGGATAAGGCATTTTGGCTTTGTATTCCTCAACCTTAGTTGCTGCAGATTTATTACCTACAGAAGTGGGTTGGGAAGCCTTTTTAGAAGGGTTGTTATCAGCACTTGTATGTGACTGATCACTCACTGGCATTTGAATGCCAAGGGTGGAAGCTGGAGTGGCGTTAGACGCCACTCCCTTGTTGGTTACTGGCGTTTGAACGCCAGAACCATGTTCCCTTTGGGCGTTCAACGCCGGATTCATGCTTGTTTCTGGCGTTGAACGCCAGGAATGAGCATGGTCTGGGCGTTCAGCGCCAGCATCATTCCTCTCTGGGCTCTGATTGTCCTCAGAGGGATTTTGAGTAGACATCTATTCATTTCTTGGCTTCCTGCTGTCTTGAAGTGAGGTATTTAATGTTTTCCCACTTCTTAATTGAACTGCTTGGCATTCTTCTGCTATTTGTTTTGACAGTTGCTTTTCTGTCTGCTTTAATTGCACTTCCATATTCCTGTTAGCCATTCTTGTTTCCTGTAATATTTCCTTGAATTCGGCTAGCTGCTGAGTTAGAAAGTCTAATTGCTGATTAATTTCATTAGCCTGATCCACCGGACTGAGTTCAGCAGTTACTGTTTTAGCTTCTTCTTTCATGGAAGATTCATTGCTTAGGTACAGATACTGATTTCTGACAACTGTATCAATGAGCTCTTGAGCTTCTTCAATTGTTTTTCTCATATGTATAGATCCACCAGCTGAGTGGTCTAGAGAAATCTGAGCTTTTTCTGTAAGCCCATAATAGAAGATGTCTAATTGCACCCATTCTGAAAACATTTCAGAGGGGCATTTTCTTAGCATCTCTCTGTATCTCTCCCAGGCATCATAAAGGGATTCATTATCTCCTTGTTTGAAGCCTTGGATGCTTAGCCTTAGCTGTGTCATCCATTTTGGAGGGAAATAGTGATTCAGGAATTTTTCTGACAGCTGTTTCCATGTTTTTATGCTGTTCTTAGGCTGGTTATTTAACCACCTCTTAGCTTGATCTTTTACAGCAAATGGAAACAGTAATAATCTGTAGACATCCTGATCTACTTCCTTATCATGTACTGTATCAGCAATTTGCAGAAATTGTGCCAGAAACTCTGTAGGTTCTTCATGTGGAAGACCAGAATACTGGCAGTTTTGCTGCACCATGATAATGAGCTGGGGATTCAACTCAAAGCTACTAACTCCAATGGAGGGTATACAAATACTACTCCCATATGAAGCAGTAGTGGGGTTAGCATATGACCCCAGAGTCCTCTTGGACTGTTCATTCCTACTTGCTTCCATATTGGATTACAAGAGATAATTTATATGTTGATTTAAAAAAAATGGAATAAGTAAAAACAAAATATATAAAAAGAAGTTAAAAATAAATATATTTTTTTTCAGAAAATTTTTCGAAAAAAAATGAAATTAAAATCTAAAAATTTAAAAAAAAAATTTCGAAAAAGTAGTTAGAAAATATAAATTTTTTTTTGAATTTTGAATTTTATGATGAAAGAGAAAAACACACAAAAGACACAAGACTTAAAATTTTTAGATCTAGTGCTCCTTGTTTTCGAAAATTTTTGGAGGGAAAACACCAAGGAACACTAAAGATTCACAAGAAAGACTCAAGAACACCTTAAAGATTCACAAGAACACCAAGAACAAAAGAAAGAACACCAAACTTAAAATTTTTAGAAAACCAAGACAAATTTTCGAAAATTATATCAAAATTAACAAAAAAACACCAAACTTAAAGTTTGGCACAGATTAAATCAAGAAAAATTATTTTTGAAAAAGATTTTCAAAAGAACTGGTGCCCAATTGCCAAGAACATAAGCCAACGCTATAACCAACTGAGTTAAAAATGTATTGTATTTTAAAGATGTATTATTTTTGTGGATAAAAGTATAATTTTTGAAAGTTAATGTTTTGAAAAAGCACAAGAAAAACAAGAAAAGACACAAAACAAGAAAAACTCAAGATCAAACAAGAAAAATAACCAAGAACAACTTGAAGATCAATGAAGAACAAAGAACACAAGTCCGAAAATTTAAAGAAAAATATCAAATATGTAATTAACACCAAACTTAGAATAAGACACTAAACTCACGAAAAATTAACAATTAATTAAGAAAAATAATTTTTGAAAAGAAATTTTTGAAAATAAACTATCCTATCAGAATTTGATGACTCTATAACAACAAAAAGGAACTAT
Source organism: Arachis hypogaea (assembly GCF_003086295.3). Taxonomy (NCBI): domain Eukaryota; kingdom Viridiplantae; phylum Streptophyta; class Magnoliopsida; order Fabales; family Fabaceae; genus Arachis; species Arachis hypogaea. Next base: position 84,739,001 of record NC_092041.1, read on the forward strand.
TCCTAATCTAAGAAATAAAATAAGCCTTCAATTGTTCAAACTCAATAATCCCCGGCAACGGCGCCAAAAACTTGGTGCACGAATTTGTGATTCGCACAACTAACCAGCAAGTGCACTGGGTCGTCCAAGTAATACCTTAAGTGAGTAAGGGTCGATCCCACAGAGATTATTGGTTTGAAGCAATCAATTTTTATTTTATTAATCTTAGTTAAGATGTCAACAAGGTTATTTGGATTTAATTGTAAGAAGTCAAAGTATTTAAAATTATAAGTTGGAATTATTAGATTTGATTGGAAAGATAAACGAGAATAATAGCGTTACTTGTTGTGCAGTAATGGGGAATATGTTGGAGTTTTGGAGATGCTTTGTCCTTTGACTTCAACTCTTCCTTGAAATCCTTCAACACACGCAAGGCTCCTTCCATGGCAAGCTCTATGTAGGGTGTCACCGTTGTCAGTGGCTACTTCCCATCCTCTCAGTGAAAACGTTCCTATGCTCTGTCACAGCACGGCTAATCATCTGTCGGTTCTCAATCAGGCTGGAGTAGAATCCATTGATCCTTTTGCGTCTGTCACTAACGCCCAACCTTCAGGAGTTTGAAGCACGTCACAGTCATTCAATCCCGGAATCCTACTCGGAATACCACAGACAAGGTTTAGACTTTCCGGATTCTCATGAATGCTGCCATCAATCCAGCTTATACCACGAAGATTCTGATTAAGGAATCTAAGAGATATTCATTCAATCTGATGTAGAACAGAGGTGGTTGTCAGGCACACGTTCATGGATTGAGGAAGGTGATGAGTGTCACGGATCATCACCTTCTTCACAATTAAGCGCGAATAAACATCTTAGATAAGAACAAGCGTGTTTGAATGGAAAACAAAGGAATTGTATTAAATCATCGAGACGCTGCAGAGCTCCTCACCCCCAACAATGGAGTTTAGAGACTCATGCCGTCAAAAATTATGTAATTCAGATCTGAAAATGTCATGAGGTACAAGATAAGTCTCTAAAAGTTGTTTAAATAGTAAACTAGTGACCTAGGTTTACAGAAAATGAATAAACTAAGATAATTGGTGCAGAAATCCACTTCTGGGGCCCACTTGGTGTGTGCTGGGGCTGAGAATAAAGCTATCCACGAGTAGAGGCCTTTCTTGGCGTTAAACTCCAGGTTATGACGTGTTTTGGGCGTTCAACTCCGGATCATGACGTTTTTCTGGCGTTTAACTCCAGACAGCAGAATGAACTTGGCGTTTAACGCCAAGTTACGTCGTCTATCCTTGCGCAAAGTATGGACTATTATATATTGCTGGAAAGCCCTGGATGTCTACTTTCCAACGCTATTGAGAGCGCGCCAATTGGACTCCTGTAGCTCCAGAAAATCTATTTCGAGTGCAGGGAGGTCAGGATCCAACAGCATCAGCAGTCCTTTTTCAGCCTAAGTCAGATTTTTGCTCAACTCCCTCAATTTCAGCCAGAAAATACCTGAAATCATAGAAAAATACACACACTCATAGTAAAGTCCAGAAATATGATTTTTGCCTAAAAACTAATATTATTCTACTAAAAACTAACTGAAACATGCTAAAATCTACATGAAATTACCCCCAAAAAGCGTATAAAATATCCGCTCATCAAACCCCCACATTCAAACTCTAAGTTTGGTGTTGGGAGGTTCCAACATTGCTCTGAGCATCTGTGAGGCTCCATGAGAGCCCTCTGTCAAGCTACTGACATTAAAGAAGCGCTTGTTGGGAGGCAACCCAATGTTATATTTTATCTATTTTCCTTTGTTATTTATGTTCTTTTGTAGGTTGATGATCATGAGAAGTCACAAAATCAATTGAAAAAGCAAAAACAGAATGAAAAACAGAAAGAAAAACAGCACAACCTGGAGGAGAGCGTGCTGGCGTTTAAACGCCAGTAAGGCTAGCTGTTGGGCGTTTAACGCCCAGTCTGGCACCATTCTGGGCGTTTAACGCCAGAAAGGGGCACCAGACTGGCGTTAAACGCCAGAAAAGGGCAAGCTCTTGGCGTTAAACGCCAGAAATGGGCACCAGCCCGGCGTTTAACGCCAGAAATGGCTAAAAACACATTTTTACATGCCATTTGGTGTAGGGATGACTTTTCCTTGACACCTCAGGATCTGTGGACCCCACAGGATCCCCACCTACCCTACCACTCTCTCTCTTCTTCACCCATTCACCAATCACCTCAACACCTCTTCCCCAAAAACCCTTCACCTATCAAATCCCATCTTTCTCTTCACCACTCACATCCATCCTTTATCAAATCACACCTTTCTCTTCACCTACCTCACCCTTCAAATTCAAACCACTTTCCCTCCCAAACCCACCCATACATGACCGAAACAAGACCCCCCACTTCTATATAAACCCATCTTCACCCCTTCATTTTCACACAACCTAAACACCACTTCTTCCCCTTCTTGGCCGAAAACAAAAGCCATTCCCATCTCCTTCATTTCTTCTTCTTCTACTCTCTTCTTTCTTATTTTGCTCGAGGACGAGCAAACCTTTTAAGTTTGGTGTGGTAAAAGCATTGCTTTTTGTTTTTCCATAACCATTTATGGCATCCAAGGCCAGAGAAACCTCTAGAAAGAGGAAAGGGAAGGCAAAAGCTTCCACTTCCGAGTCATGAAAGATGGAAAGATTCATCTCAAGGGTGCATCAAGACCACTTCTATGAAGTTGTGGCCTTGAAGAAGGTGATCCCCGAGGTCCCTTTTTCACTCAAAAAGAGTGAATATCCGGAGATCCGACATGAGATCCGAAGAAGAGGTTGGGAAATTCTTACCAACCCCATTCAACAAGTCGGAATCTTAATGGTTCAAGAGTTCTATGCCAATGCATGGATCACCAAGAACCATGATCAAAGTGTGAACCCGGATCCAAAGAATTATCTTACTATGGTTTGGGGAAAATACTTGGATTTTAGTCCGGAAAATGTAAGGTTGGCATTCAACTTGCCCATGATGCAAGGAGATGAACATCCTTACACTAGAAGGGTCAACTTTGATCAAAGGTTGGACCAAGTCCTCACAGTCATATGTGAAGAGGGCGCCCAATGGAAGAGAGATTCAAGAGGGAAGCCGGTTCAATTGAGAAGGCATGACCTCAAACCCGTGGCTAGAGGATGGTTGGAGTTTATCCAACGCTCAATCATTCCCACTAGCAACCGGTCCGAAGTTACCATAGACCGGGCTATCATGATTCATAGCATCATGATTGGAGAAGAAATAGAAGTTCATGAGGTTATATCTCAAGAACTTTATAAGGTGGCGGACAAGTCCTCTACCTTGGCAAGGTTAGCCTTCCCTCATCTCATTTGTCACCTCTGTTATTCGGTTGGAGTTGACATAGAGGGAGACATCCCTATTGATGAGGACAAGCCCATCACTAAGAAGAGGATGGAGCACACAAGAGACCCCACTCATCATGAGATCTCTGAGATGCCTCAAGGGATGCACTTTCCTCCACAAAACTATTGGGAGCAACTAAACACCTCCCTAGGAGAATTGAGTTCCAACATGGGACAACTAAGGGTGGAGCACCAAGAACACTCCATCATCCTCCATGAAATTAGAGAAGATCAAAGAATCATGAGAGAGGAGCAACAAAGACAAGGAAGAGACATTGAGGAGCTCAAGCACTCCATAGGATCTTCAAGAGGAAGAAAGAGCCGCCATCACTAAGGTGGACCCGTTCTTTAATTTCCTTGTTCTTTACTTTCTTGTTTTTCGAATTTTAGTGCTTATGTTATCTATGTTTGTGTCTTGTGATCATTAGTGTCTTAGTGTCTATGCCTTAAAGTTATGAATGTCCTATGAATCCATCACCTTTCTTAAATGAAAAATGTTCTTAATTGAAAAAAAAAAAGAATTGCATGAATTTTGAATTTTATAACAGTTTGATTATTTTGATGTGGTGGCAATACTTTTGTTTTCTGAATGTATGCTTAAACAGTGCATATGTCTTTTGAATTTGTGGTTCATGAATGTTGGCTCTTGAAAGAATGATGAAAAAGGAGACATGTTACTGAGGATCTGAAAAATCATAAAAATAATTCTTGAAGCAAGAAAAAGCAATGAATACAAAAAAAAATTCGAAAAAAAAAGAGAGAAAAAGAAAAAAAATAAAGTTGTGATCCAAGGCAAAAAGAGTGTGCTTAAGAACCCTTGACACCTCTAATTGGGGACTCTAGCAAAGCTGAGTCACAATCTGAAAAGGTTCACCCAATTATGTGTCTGTGGCATGTATGTATCTGGTGGTAATACTGGAAGACAGAGTGCTTTGGGCCACGGCCAAGACTCAATAAGTAGCTATGTTCAAGAATCATCATACTTTACTAGGAGAATCAATAACACTATCTGGATTCTAAGTTCCTAAAGAAGCCAATCATTCTGAATTTCAAAGGATAGAGTGAGATGCCAAAACTGTTCAGAGGCAAAAAGCTAAAAGCCCCGCTCATCTAATTAATACTGATCTTCATAGATGTTTTTGGAATTCATTGCATATTCTCTTCTTTTTATCTTATTTGATTTTCAGTTGCTTGAGGACAAGCAACAATTTAAGTTTGGTGTTGTGATGAGCGGATAATTTGTACGCTTTTTGGCATTGTTTTTAGTATGGTTTTAGTATGATCTAGTTAGTTTTTAGTATATTTTTATTAGTTTTTAGTTAAAATTCACTTTTCTGGACTTTACTATGAGTTTGTGTGTTTTTCTGTGATTTCAGGTATTTTCTGGCTGAAATTGAGGGACCTGAGCAAAAATCTGATTCAGAGACTAAAAAGGACTGCAGATGCTGTTGGATTCTGACCTCCCTGCACTCGAAGTGGATTTTCTAGAGCTACAGAAGCCCAATTGGCGCGCTCTCAACGTCGTTGGAAAGTAGACATTCTGGGCTTTCCAGCAATATATGATAGTCCATACTTTGCCCAAGATTTGATGGCCCAAACCGGCGTTCAAAGTCACCCTCAGAATTCCCAGCGTTAAACGCCGGAACTGGCACCAAAGTGGGAGTTAAACGCCCAAACTGGCATAAAAGCTGGCGTTTAACTCCAAGAAGAGTCTCTACACGAAAATGCTTCAATGCTCAGCCCAAGCACACACCAAGTGGGCCCGGAAGTGGATTTTTATGTCATTTACTCATCTCTGTAAACCCTAGGCTACTAGTTCTCTATAAGTAGGACCTTTTACTATTGTATTTTCATCTTTGGATCATTTTAGATCTTTTGATCATCTTTGGACATCTAGTTCTTAGATCATTGGGAGGCTGGCCATTCGGCCATGCCTAGACCTTGTTCTTATGTATTTTCAACGGTGGAGTTTCTACACACCATAGATTAAGGTGTGGAGCTCTGCTGTACCTCGAGTATTAATGCAATTACTATTGTTCTTCTATTCAATTCCGCTTGTTCTTGTTCTAAGATATCACTTGTTCTTCAACTTGATGAATGTGATGATCCGTGACACTCATCATCATTCTCACCTATGAACGTGTGACTGACAACCACCTCCGTTCTACCTTAGATTGGGTAAATATCTCTTGGATTCCTGATACACGATGCATGGTTGATCGCCTGACAACCGAGTGCTCGCCTGACAATCGAGCCAGCCATTCCGTGAGATCAGAGTCTTCGTGGTATAGGCTAGAACTGATGGCGGCATTCAAGAGAATCCGGAAGGTCTAACCTTGTCTGTGGTATTCTGAGTAGGATTCAATGATTGAATGACTGTGACGCGCTTCAAACTCCTGAAGGCGGGGCGTTAGTGACAGATGCAAAAGAATCACTGGATTCCATTCCAGCCTGATCGAGAACCGACAGATGGATAGCCGTGCCGTGACAGGGTGCGTTGAACATTTCCACTGAGAGGATGGGAGGTAGCCATTGACAACGGTGAAACCCTTGCTTGAGCTTGCCATGGAAAGGAGTAAGAAGGATTGGATGAAGACAGTAGGAAAGTAGAGAGACGTAAGGGACCAGCATCTTCATGCGCTTATCTGAAATTCCCACCAATGAATTACATAAGTATCTCTATCTTATTCTTTATGTTTTATGCGTTTATCACCATACCCATTTGAGTTGCCTGACTAAGATTTACAAGGTGACCATAGCTTGCTTCATACCAACAATCTCTGTGGGATCGACCCTTACTCGCGTAAGGTTTATTACTTGGATGACCCAGTACACTTGCTGGTTAGTTGTGCGAAGTTGTAGTGATCACAATTTCGTCCACCAGCATTCAACTCCAAAAGAAGCCTCTGCATGTGTAAAGCTCAAGCTCAGCCCAAGCACATACCAAGTGGGCCCGGAAGTGGATTTCTGCATCAATTACTTACTTCTGTAAACCCTAGTAGCTAGTCTAGTATAAATAGGACATTTTACTATTGCATTAGATGTCTTTTGACAGTATGTCTTTTGACCATTCGGTCTTTTGATCATTCAGGGGAGCTGGTCATTCGGCCATGCCTGGACCATCGCTTATGTATTTTGAACGGTGGAGTTTTTGCACACCAAAGATTAAGGGTGTGGAGCTCTGCTGTACCTCAAGTTTTATTGCAATTACTACTGTTTTCTATTCAATTCAGTTTATTCCTGTTCTAAGATATTCCTTGCACCTCACTATGATGAATGTGATGATTCGTGACACTCATCATCATTCTCACCTATGAACGCATGATTGATAACCACTTCCGTTCTACCTTAGACCGAACGCATATCTCTTGGATTCCTTAGTCAGAATCTTCGTGGTATAAGCTAGAATTGATGGCGGCATTCATGAGAATCCGGAAAGTCTAAACCTTGTCTGTGGTATTCCGAGTAGGATTCAGGGATTGAATGACTGTGACGAGCTTCAAACTCACGAATGTTGGGCGTGATGACAAACGCAAAAGAATCAATGGATTCTATTCCGACATGATCGAGAACCGACAGATGATTAGCCGTGCCGTGACAGAGCATTTGGACCTTTTTCACTGAGAGGATGGGATGTAGCCATTGACAATGGTGATGCCCTACATACAGCTTGCCATGGAAAGGAGTAAGAAGGATTGGATGAAGGCAGTAGGAAAGCAGAAATTTAGAAGGAGCACAACATCTTCATACGCCTATATGAAATTCTCACCAATGATCTACATAAGTATCTTTATCTTTATTTTATGTTTTATTTATTATTATTTTCGAAAACCAATATAATCATTTAAATCTGCCTAACTGAGATTTACAAGATGAACATAGCTTGCTTCATACCAGCAATCTCCGTGGGATCGACCCTTACTCACGTAAGGTTTATTACTTGGACGACCCAGTGCACTTGCTGGTTAGTTGTGTGAAGTTGTGAAGAAAGTGCTGAGTTATAAACGCGCATACCAAGTTGAATGCCATTGATAGAGATCACAATTTTGTGCACCATGTTTTTGGCGCCGTTGCCGGGGATTGTTCGAGTTTGGACAACTAACAGTTCATCTTGTTGTTCAGATTATGTAATTCTCTTTTTGTTTTATTTTCAAAAAATTTTCAAAAATCTTTCAAAAAATTTTTTTCCCCCTTTTGTTTTCGAAAATTATTCTAAATTTTTAAGAATGAATTCTAGAGGTTCATGGTAACATGTTGAAGCTTGGCTGGCTGTAAAGCCATATCCAAATTCTTTTGGATTGAGGCTTCCACTTGTCAACATAAAAAGCATGTATATGGAGTTGGATGAAGTATCAGCTGTTGTATGCCTGATTTATATCCTAAATCTGGCTGGCTATTAAGCCATGTCCAACCCTTGGATTGGAGTTTTAGGCTAACATTGAAAGATTTCTGGAATTCCTATTAAAAATTTTTGAATTTCTTATTCCCTTTTTCCAAAATATGTTTTCGAAAAATACAAAATAAAATCCAAAAAAATAGAAAATCATAAAAAAAACAAAAATATTTTGTGTTTTTCTTGTTTGAGTCTTGAGTCAATTTTTAAGTTTGGTGTCAATTGCATATTTCTAAAAATTTATGCATTTTTTGAAAATTCATGCATGTGTTCTTCATGATCTTTAAGTTGTTCTTGGTAAGTCTTCTTGTTTGATCTTGATGTTTTCTTGTTTTGTGTCTTTTGTTGTTTTTCATGTGCATTTTTGCATTCATAGTGTCTAATCATTAAAGATTTTTAAGTTTGGTGTCTTGCATGTTTTCTTTGCATAAAAAATTTTTCAAAAATATGTTCTTGATGTTCATCATGATCTTTAAAGTGTTCTTGGTGTTCATCTTGACATTCATAGTGTTTTTGCATGCATCATTGGTTTTGATCCAAAAATTTTCATGTTTTGGGTCATTTTTATGTTTTTCTCTCTCATTATTCAAAATTCAAAAATAAAAAATATCTTTTCCTTTTTTCTCTCATAAATTTCGAAAATTTAAGTTGACTTAGTCAAAAAATTTTTAAAACTTAGCTATTTCTCATAAGTCAAGTCAAATTTTCAAATTTAAAAATCTTATCTTTTCAAAACTTTTTCAAAAATCAAATCTTTTTCATTTTTCTTACTATTTTCCAAAAAATTTTAATTTGAATTTTAAAATCTTTTTCTTAACTTTATTTCAAAATTTCAAAAACTTTACTAACAATTAATGTGATTGATTCAAAAATTTGAAGTTTGTTACTTTCTTGTTAAGAAAGGTTCAATATTTAAATTCTAGAATCATATCTTTTAGTTTCTTGTTAGTCAAGTAATCAATTTTAATTTTAAAAAAATCAATTCTTTTTCAAAATATCTTTTCTATCATATCTTTTTCAAAATTTTATCTTTTTCAAAAATTTGATTTTTAAAAATATCTTTCCTAACTTCTTATCTTTTCAAAATTGATTTTCAAATCTTTTTCAACTAATTAATTGACTTTTTGTTTGTTTCTTATCTTTTTCAAAACCACCTAACTAATTTCCCTTTCTATTTTTCAAAAATCAACCTCCCTCTTTTTCGAAATTCTTTTTAATTAACTAATTGTTTCATATTTTAATTTTAATTTTATTTCATCTCTTAATTTTCGAAAATCACTATCCCTTTTTCAAAATTAATTTTCGAAAATCTCTCTCTCTTCTTCTTCTATTTTCTTTATTCATCTACTAACACTTCTCTTCTACTCAAGAATTCGCACATATCTTCCCCCTTGTGTTTGGATTCTTGACTCTTTCCCTTCTTCTATTCCTTTCTTCTTCTACTAACATAAAGGAATCTCTCTACTGTGGTAAAAAGGATCCCTATTATTATTTTCTGTTCCCTTCTTTTTTATATGAGCAGGAGCAAGGACAAGAATATTCTTGTTGAGGCAGATCCTGAACCTGAAAGGACTCTGAAGAGGAAACTAAGATAAGCTAAATTACAACAATCCAGAGACAACCTTACAGAAATTTTCGAAAAGGAAGAGGAGATGGCAGCTGAAAATAATAATGCAAGGAGGATGCTTGGTGACTATACTACACCTACTTCCAAATTTGATGGAAGAAGCATCTCAATCTCTGCCATTGGAGCAAACAATTTTAAGCTGAAACCTCAACTAGTTGCTCTACTACAACAGAACTGCAAGTTCCATGGACTTCCATCAGAAGATCTCTACCAGTTTTTAACTGAGTTTTTGCAGATCTGTGAGACTGTTAAGACTAATGGAGTAGATCCTGAAGTCTACAGGCTCATGCTTTTCCCCTTTGCTGTAAGAGACAGAGATAGAATATGGTTGGATTCACAACCTAAAGATAGCCTGGACTCATGGGATAAGCTGGTCGCGGCCTTTTTGGCTAAGTTCTTTCCTCCTCAAAAGATGAGCAAGCTTAGAGTGGATGTTCAGACCTTCAAACAAAAAGATGGTGAATCCCTCTATGAAGCTTGGGAAAGATACGAACAGATGACCAAAAGGTGTCCTTCTGACATGCTTTCAGAGTGGACCATTCTGAATATCTTCTATTATGGTCTATCTGAGTTCTCCAAGATGTCACTGGACCATTCTGCAGGTGGATCCATTCACCTAAAGAAAACGCCTATAGAAGCTCAAGAACTTATTGGCATGGTTGCAAATAACCAATTCATGTATACTTTTGAGAGGAATTCCATCAATAATGGGACGCCTCAGAGGAAGGGAGTTCTTGAAATTGATGCTCTGAGTGCCATATTGGCTCAGAACAAAATGTTGACTCAGCAAGTCAACATGATTTCTCAAAGTCTGAATGGATGGCAAAATGCATCCAACAGTACTAAAGAGGCATCTTCTGAAGAAGAAGCTTATGATCCTAAGAACCCTGCAATAGCAGAGGTAAATATGGGTGAACTTTATGGAAACACCTATAATTCATCATGGAGAAATCATCCAAATTTATCATGGAAGGATCAACAAAAGCCTCAACAAGGCTTTAATAATGGTGGAAGAAATAGGCTCAGCAATAGCAAGCCTTATCCATCATCTTCTCAGCAACAGACAGAGAATTCTGAGCAGAGCACCTCTAATTTAGCAAACTTAGTCTCTGATCTGTCTAAGGCCACTTTAAGTTTCATGAGTGAAACAAGGTCCTCCATCAGAAATTTGGAGGCACAAGTGGGCCAGCTGAGTAAGAAAGTCACTGAAACTCCTCCTAGAACTCTCTCAAGCAACACCGAAGAGAATCCAAAAAGAGAGTGCAAGGCCATTGACATAATCAACATGGCCGAACCTAGAGAGGAAAGAGAGGATGTGAATCCCAATGAGAAAGACCTCATGGGACGTCTCTCAAGTAAGAAGGAGTTCCCTATTGAGGACCTAAAGGAATCTGAGGCTCATATAGAGACCATAGAGATTCCATTAAACCTCCTTCTGCCATTCACGAGCTCTGAAAACTATTCTTCCTCTGAAGAGGATGAAGATGTAACTGGAGAGCAAGTTGCTCAATATCTAGGATCCATGATGAAGCTGAATGCCAAATTGTTTGGTAATGAGACTTGGGAAGGTGAACCTCCCTTGCTCATTAATGAACTAGATACATGGATTCAGCAAACTTTACCTCAAAAGAGACAAGATCCTGGCAAATTCTTAATACCCTGTACCATAGGCACTATGACTTTTAAGAAGGCTCTGTGTGACCTAGGGTCAGGCATAAATCTTATGCCACTCTCTATAATGGAGAAGCTGGAGATTATTGAGGTACAACCTGCCATATTCTCATTGCAAATGGCAGATAAGTCAGTAAGACAAGCTTATGAATTGGTAGAGGACGTGTTAGTGAAGGTTGAAGGCCTTTACATCCCTGCTAATTTCATAATCTTAGTCACTAGAAAGGAGGAGGATGAATGCATCATCCTTGGAAGACCTTTCCTAGCCACAGCAGGAGCTGTGATAGATGTTAACAGAGGAGAATTAGTCCTTCAATTGAATGGGGACTACCTTGTGTTTCAAAACCAAGGGTGTTCTTCTGTATACATAGAGAGGAAGCATGAAAAGCTTCTCTCAGTACAGAGTCAAATAAAGCCCCCACAATCAAACTCTAAGTTTGGTGTTGGGAGGCCACAGCCAAATTCTAAGTTTGGTATTGAATCCCCACATCCAAACTCTAAGTTTGGTGTTGGGAGTCTACAACATTGACCTGATCACCTGTGAGGCTCCATGAGTGCCCACTATCAAGCTAGTGACATTAAAGGAGCGCTTATTGGGAGGCAATCCAATTTTTATTTATCTAATTTTATTTTTATTTTATTGTTCTTTTATATTTTATTAGGTTCATGATCATGTGGAGTCATAAAATAAATACTAAAATTAAAAGCAGAATCAAAAACAGCAGAAGAAAAAGCACACCCTGGAGGAAGGGCTTACTGGCATTTAAACTCCAGTAAGAAATATCTGGTTGACATTTAACGCCAGAATAGAGCATGGATCTGGCATTGAATGCCAGAAACAAGCAGCATCCTGGTGTTCAGACGCCAGGAATACACCCTGAGGAGAGCTGGCACTGAACGCCGGAAACAAGCATGGAACTGGCGTTCAACGCCAGAAACATGGTGCAAATGGGCATTGATCACCCAAAACAAGCATGAAGCTGGCGTTAAATGCCAGAAACAAGCATCAACCTGGCGTTGAATGCCAGGGTTGCATGCAGAGGGCGTTTTACACGCCTCATTGGTGCAGGGATGTAAATCCTTGACACCTCAGGATCTGTGGACCCCACAGGATCATCTCAAGATCTGTGGACCCTACAGGATCCCCACCTACCTCAACTCACCTTCTCTCCTCTTCACACAATCCAATAACACTCTTCCCCAAAACCCTTCACCAATCACCTCAATCTCTCTTCCCTATCACCTCTTCACCACTCACATCTATCCACTCTTCCCCATAAACCCCACCTACCTTCAAAATTCAAAATCACTTTCCCACCCAAACCCACCCTAAATAGCTGAACCTACTCCTTCTCCCTTCACTATATAAACCTCTCTATTCTTCTTCATTTTCACACACCACAACCCTCTCTTCTCCTCCTTGTCCGAAACACAAAACCTCTCTCCCTCTCCTCCATATCATCTTTTTCTTCTTTTATTCTTTCTTCTTTTGCTCGAGGGTGAGCAATTTCTAAGTTTGGTGTGGTAAAAGCATAGCTTTTTTTATTTTTCCATAACCACCTATGGCACCTAAGGCCGGAAAAACCTCTAGAAAAGGAAAAGAGAAGACAAAAGCTTCCACCTCTGAGTCATGGGAGATGGAGAGATTCATCTCAAGGGTCCATAGCTTAGTAGAAGAGCATTTGACTGCACATCAAGAGAGCATGAGGAATTCCCTCATCAAGAAATTCCTGAGATACCTCAGGGGATACATTTTCCTCCACACAATTATTGGGAGCAACTAAGGTTAGGAGCACTAAAATCACTAGGGATGAAGCAACAAAGGCAAGGAAGAGACATAGAGGAGCTCAAAAGCACCATTGATCCTTCAAGAAGGTGCCACCCTCACTAAGGTGGACTCATTCTTTCACTTCCTTGTTCTTAATTCTCTGTTTTTCGATTTTATGCTATATGTTTGTCTATGTTTTGTGTCTTTACTACATGATCATTAGTATTTAGTAACTATGTCTTAAGGCTAATAATTCCATGAATCCTTCACCTATCTTAAATGAAAAATATTTTTAATACAAAAGAACAAGAAGTCCATGAGTTTCGAAATTATCCTTGAATTTAGTTTAATTATATTGATGTGGTAACAATACTTTTTGCTTTCTGAATGAATGCTTGAACAGTGCATATTTTTTATCTTATTGTTTATGAATGTTAAAATTGTTGACTCTTGAAAGAATGATGAACAAGAAAAAATGTTATTGACAATCTGAAAAAATCATAAATTTGATTCTTGAAGCAAGAAAAAGTAGTGAATAGCAAAAACTTGCGAAAAAAAAGTGGCAAAAAAAATAGAAAGAAAAAGAAAAAGCAATCAGAAAAAGCCAATAGCCCTTAAAACCAAAAGGCAAGGGTAAAAAGAATCCAAGGCTTTGAGCATCAATGGATAGGATGGCCCAAGGAACTAAAATCCAGGCCTAAGCAACTAAATCAAGCTGTCCCTAACCATGTGCTTGTGGCATGCAGGTCCAAGTGAAAAGCTTGAGACTGAGTGGTTAGAGTCGTGATCCAAAGCAAAAAGAGTGTGCTTAAGAACCCTGGACACCTCTAACTGGGGACTTTAGCAAAGCTGAGTCACAATCTGAAAAGATTCACCCAGTCATGTGTCTGTGGCATTTATGTATCCGGTGGTAATACTGGAAAACAAAGTGCTTAGGGCCACAGCCAAGACTCATAAAAAGTAGCTGTGTTCAAGAATCAACATACTTAACTAGGAGAATCAATAACACTATCTAAAATTCTAAGTTCCTATAGATGCCAATCATTCTAAACTTCAAAGAAAAAAGTGGGATGCTAAAACTGTTCAGAAGCAAAAAGCTACAAGTCCCGCTCTTTTAATTAAGAACTGATATTCACTGATATTTTGGGATTTATAGTATATTCTATTCTTTTTATTCTATTTGATTTTCAGTTGCTTGGGGACAAGCAACAATTTAAGTTTGGTGTTGTGATGAGCGGATAATTTATACGCTTTTTGGCATTGTTTTTAGGTAGTTTTTAGTAGGATCTAGCTACTTTTAGGGACATTTTCATTAGTTTTTATGCTAAATTCATATTTTTGGACTTTACTATGAGTTTGTGTGTTTTTCTGTGATTTTAGGTATTTTCTGGCAGGAATTGAGGGACCTGAGCAAAACTCTGATAAAAGGCTGACAAATGACTGCTGATGCTATTGGATTCTGACCTCCCTACACTCAAAATAGATTTTATGGAGCTACAAAACTCTAAATGGCGCGCTCTCAACGGCATTGGAAAGTAGACATCTAGAGCTTTCTAGCAATATATAATAGTCCATACTTTATTCGAGATTAGACGATGTAAACTGGCACTCAACGCCAGTTTCATGCTGCATTCTGGAGTCAAACGCCAGAAACACGTCACGAACCAGAGTTGAATGCCAAAAACACGTTACAACTTGGCGTTCAACTCCAAAAGAAGCATTTGCACATGTAAAGCTCAAGCTCAGCTCAAGCACATACCAAGTGGGCCCGGAAGTGGATTTCTGCATCAATTACTTACTTCTGTAAACTCTAGTAGCTAGTCTAGTATAAATAGGACATTTTACTATTGTATTAGACGTCTTTTGACAGTATGTCTTTTGACCATTCGGTCTTTTGATCATTCAAGGGGGCTGGCCATTCGGCCATGCCTAGACCATCGCTTATGTATTTTCAACGGTGGAGTTTTTGCACACCATAGATTAAGGGTGTGGAGCTCTGCTGTACCTCAAGTTTTAATGCAATTACTACTGTTTTCTATTCAATTCAGTTTATTCCTGTTCTAAGATATTCCTTGCACCTCACTATGATGAATGTGATGATTCGTGACACTCATCATCATTTTCACCTATGAATGCGTGACTAACAACCACTTCCGTTCTACCTTAGACCGAACGCATATCTCTTGGATTCCTTAGTCAGAATCTTGGTGGTATAAGCTAGAATTGATGGCGGCATTCATGAGAATTCGGAAAGTCTAAACCTTGTCTGTGGTATTCCGAGTAGGATTCAGGGATTGAATGACTATGACGAGCTTCAAACTCGCGATTGTTGGGGGTGATGACAAACACAAAAGAATCAATGGATTCTATTCCGACATGATCGAGAACCGACAGATGATTAGTCGTGCCGTGACAGAGCATTTGGACCTTTTTTACTGAGAGGATGGGATGTAGCCATTGACAACGGTGATGCCCTACATACAGCTTGCCATGGAAAGGAGTAAGAAGGATTGGATGAAGGCAGTAGAAAAGCAGAGATTCAGCAGAAGCACAACATCTTCATTCGCCTATCTAAAATTCTCACCAATGATCTACATAAGTATCTTTATCTTTATTTTATGTTTTATTTATTATTATTTTTGAAAACCAATATAATCATTTAAATCTGCCTAACTGAGATTTACAAGATGACCATAGCTTGCTTCATACCAACAATCTCCGTGGGATTGACCCTTACTCACGTAAGATTTATTACTTGGACGACCCAGTGCACTTGCTGATTAGTTGTGCGAAGTTGTGAAGAAAGTGCTGAGTTATAAACGCACATACCAAGTTGAATGCCATTGATAGAGATCACAATTTCGTGCCCCAAAAACCAAGGTGCAAACTTTGGACAAGTTTATTTTGTTCCTCCAAGTCCCACTCACGTCGATGTCGACATTAATGATGACGAAGAAGAATTAGAGCAACTACAAGATAAATTGCAACATCTCTCTTCTTTGGATGATCTTGAGTACAAAGATGCTTCTCTCTACCAGGAGCATAAAACTATTAATGGGTGGTAAAAGAATTTTGTTATTTTTACTGACAATACTATATAATAGAATATTAATCTGTGTTGTGTAAAGGTGAATATGTGTGAACTTTGTCTTCATCCGTCTTTGATAAAATTAGACAAGACCTATCCTTATCTGTTACGTGTCTAGGTCTTAAGATTTAATTTATCTGCTACGTGTATCTTTTTTATTTTTATTCATAGATTTTTAGTTAATTTCCTTATTCGTAAACTCTTCTATATAAGGAGATCCTTGTAATGCTTGAGGTAACTTTGACACACGTGTGTGTGTGTTGCTATATGAGTTTAATGAGTATACTCAGCTTATCTCTATTAGAGTGGACTAGATCCATGAAAATTTCTCAAGTAAAAAATAGAGATTAAATAATATAACACAAAGCTTGGTCTCTTTTAGTAGTATTTTTCTAATATATTACTTAGCTATGAGATAGCCTTCTATGTTACTTCTAGATCTCTTCGAATACTAGAGATCCACCCCAAGATCTGAAAATTCTACCTTTGTGGTCTTATGGTTTCTTTGGTTAATAAATAATAACTTGGACCCTCTTTTGTTCTTGCCTTGTATAAGATGTTATGAAAAATAAATTAATTTATTATTGTGTGTATAGAAAGGATGAAATATGTTAAGTTTGATGTATTGGGGTCACTAAAGGTGAGGTCTTTATATGATGAAGAGGAGTGTGGAGTGTTAGTTGGAGGTAGGAGTGTACATGGTCCGGTCCAGTTCAAAGATTTGGCCCAAGAAAAAAGCATTTTAGACCTTGTTGGCCTGAACTCGAAGTGGCCTAGGAATGATTCGGAAAAAAGAAATAAAACCTGGAGGAATACCTTAACGAGGAGTCTAGGACTGGGCTATATCTCGGATCACTCGGCTCTGCCCGGCCTGATGAGGTTTCATACTTCTCCAAATGTTACTTAGGGGACTTAGGGCACGCAACGCACAAGACCACGCACTCCCTTCTCTCAGCACGCAGTGAGACATAACCCTGAACTGAACCCCCTTTTCTCTCAGCACATAGCCATGCATCCTCAGCCCCCACCACATGCACGTGCCACCCTTTCCTTCTTAGCCCTATCTCTGTCTCTCACCAGCCTCATCAACGATGACACCAATGGTTGTGAAGTGTGATGGCGCTTCTCTACTCTATTTTCTCAGCGCCCATCACTCTATCAGTCAGCCACTAGAAGCCAGCCCCACCACCACTAGAAACCCTAGTAAAGCTCAGTCAGCTACTGCTTCTGCTCTGCTGCCCGCGATTATCTTCTTCTTTTCTATCCCAAGTCATTTCCTTCTTCTCTTCTCTGACCTCTATTCTCAAGCTCAGGTAAATAGTTAATTTTCTGATTAGAAATTTTGATTATTAGAACTTTTGATTATTGGTCTTATTAGTATTTTGATTGTTGTTCTAATTATTTTTTTCATTATTGTTTTGACTTTTGAATACCAGTTATGGTATTTTCTTTTTTTTTTTTAGAAAAATTCATTAGCGATGATATTTTAGTGTTCTGATTCTTATTTTAATTACCAGTAAATTGAATATTTGCTCTAATTATTACTTATTTTTTTCTGATTTATTCTTAATTTATTTAATGTGGTTATTTGTTTTTAATTTAGTTAATGCGGTAATTGTTTTTCTTATTTTGATCTAATTTGTACTTAATTTAATTGATGTGGTTATTATTTATTATAAGGTTTCTAATTATTGTTGAACTTCTGATTATTGTTGTTTATTGGTCTAAACTTTTGATGTGTTGTTGATTATTGTTGAATTTGTCTTTGATTCTGTTTGTTTAGATAACGAATAATGAGAGGAGGAGATAATTGTATTTCTCTACAAGTCATTAAGGAAAACAAAGCAATGAAAATTAAGGAACAAATTCAGACCTTTTTTTATAAATTATTGTTAAAAGTTCAATTTTTACATGGTCTAAAAGTGTTTAGCTTTTATTGGGTCTAGGGTCGGATTAGAGTCTAAAAAATAGGTTCAATATATATATATATATATATATATATATATATATATATATATATATATAGGGTCAGATTTAGATTAGGACAAACGTGATTTTATCCGACCATGTACATCCCTAGTTGGAGGTCATAGGTACTCAAATTGGGGAATGTATATATGATTATAAGTGTGTGTTGTTGGAGGTTTGAGTGGAGATGAAAATAGGGAAAAAGCACATGATGTGAAATGGATGTGGTTTTAAGTGTTTCTCCTTTATGAGAAAATGAGAAAATGAGATTTAGAGGATGAAGCATGGAAGATAAATTTGCATATAAGGTTCTAGGATGAAAGTTTTATATAAAGGGAGGGTTAAGGATTAGTTATGGATGGAAGGAGGAAGTGGGATTTGACATGGTGCATGCATGGAAGTTTAGAACTTGAAGGGAAGAGGTGAAGGTGTGTTGGTAATCAAAATGAGGTGTCAAAAGAAGATGTTGGTATAAACATTGTGACAGAGGTTTCCGGTGTCTCATAATGAAATGGTGGGATGAAAACGATGGAAAAAGTGTCGCATTATACTGACATATTTATTTTCCAAAAGATCGATCCCTATGTAATCGCATAGGATGTGTCCCCTTCCTTCTCTCTAGTAGGATTATTACATACATTGTAGAACTAATAACTAATTGACGGGTAATATTATGATATCTTTTAATGAAAAGTAATTTTTTTATATAATAAAAAAACTGCACAAAATTTTATATATAATATATATTTTTTTATAAATTTGATAAAAAATATTTCACTTTTCAACCAATTTTATTATTAAACAAAATTATCTAAATCCATTCCATATACTATAATGTTAGTTCTAATTATTTTTTATTTCTTTTTTCTTTATAAAGTAATATTTATATATCTTAAAGAGTTTGTTCTAAATTATACATCCCTTTTTATTTTTATTATCATTAAATTAACTATGACCTATACTTAATTTTTATTCATTTATTCAGTACTCAATCTGAGAATTGCTATTACCACTTTTTTTTTATGATAAGGTCACGCTGAATCAGATAAAATTTTGTTAGACATAGCATATTTATTAATTTGGAACTTAAAAATTC
This sequence comes from Arachis hypogaea, assembly GCF_003086295.3. NCBI lineage: Eukaryota > Viridiplantae > Streptophyta > Magnoliopsida > Fabales > Fabaceae > Arachis > Arachis hypogaea. The sequence continues at coordinate 84,757,995 of NC_092041.1, forward strand.
AAAACTTTTTTTATTTAAAAGTTAATAGAATAATTATGATGATGAGTTAAGATGCTAAATCATTTTTCTTAGTTAAAATATGTTCCAAAAATATATGTTAAAATTATAACATTAAATATATTTTTATTTTTATATATATAATATATAAAAAATAAAAGATATATTTTTTAAACTTTTAATCAAATATATTTTTATAATATTTTTAAGAAGTTTATCAGCTGAGATATTTTAAGAATATATTTTAAAAGGAGTAAATAGTCATTTTTAATCATAAAAGATTTAAACAACGTTAAAATTGACTATAAACGAATAAAACTAATATTATAAGTAATAATAAAAAATAAACTTTTGTTGACAATAGTGTCCAATCATTAAATTTTCATTGTCTGTATTAAAAAATTAATCAAAATTCCCTAAACTATTCCTACCATAATCATCAACCTTTCAAAACCTCATTATGACAGAATGAGTTTCCTAGATTGAAAAGAAATTTTATTCATTATGGCAACTTCTCACCAAATAAAATACTTGCAAATTTGGAAATCAAGGAGTACGACTAATCAATTTTCATTCTTATCTACTTCCAATTTTTAATCTTTAGTAGTTTCCCAAATAAAAAATTGCAAATTTAGAAATTAAGGAGTTCGAATAATTAAATTTCATTATCATCTACTTTAAATTTTAAATCTTTTCACTTATAAACGCCTCTTACTTTTTTGAGATCTCTCAACTCAAATTCTTTCTCCTCCTTTATCCCAAACTCACTCCTCACATTTTTCAAAATCCTAGATTCCACTATCATAAGTTTCTCAAGCTCTATGACAAAATCGAGACTACCTCCAGCATTCAAGTCTTCCTTGCTTTTCATCTTCTCTCCATGGTAAAGCTTTAGACGGTGACCATTAACTTTGAAGATTGTGGGACTTGAAGCGTGACTCAAGTGAAAAATCCCATATGGCTCAGCCTTCTCCACTATATAAGGTCCTTCCCACATTGATCTTAACTTTTCTGACATCAACCTAAGTCTAGAGTTTTAGAGGAGGACGAGATCCCCAGCTCTAAACTCTCTTCTCTTGATATGCTTGTCATGCGCTGCCTTCATCCTCTCTTTGTAGAGCCTTGAATTCTCATAAGCTTCCAATCGAAACCACTCCAATTCTACCAGCTGTAACTTCCTTTCAATTCTGGACACCCCCAATACTGAGTTGCATTCTTTTACAGCCTAATAAGCCTTGTGCTCTACCTCCACCGGGAGATGGCAAGCCTTCCCATAGACTAGCCGGAACAGACTCATACTGATTGGTCTCTTATAGGCCGTCCGGTGAACCCACAGCGCATCTCCGAGCTTAGAACTCTAATCCCTCCTATGAGGCTTCACAATCTTCTCCAATATGCGCTTGATTTTCCAGTTAGAGACTTTGGCTTGGCCATTTGTTTGGGGGGGTAGGCCGTAGCTGTAACAACCCAGATTTTTGAGTACGCGAAATCTTTTCTGAAGATACAGCTTTCTCCGAAAGATCAGTAAAGGGAACACTTCTGATGTACCATCAAGCATCTCAATCCTCATTGTTATTATGACATCTTTAAGCTAGAACCTCTTTTGAGATAAGCTCGACAATACAATCACGAAGAACCTAGTTTTTTAACAAAATCGATTAGGAGTTTTGATTCTAGTTTTTGTAAATAGTCTCTGTCTGATGAACCGGACTTGATTCATGAGAGAAGAGAGATAATAGTATAGTATTATCATTATATTTGTATTATAAGATTCTTGAAAGATATTATAAGGTTACCTGGTCTGTTTTAGTTAAAATTAGAAAATTGGTTTAACCGGGTTCACAGTTTACTGGTGTAGCTTAACACCAGCACTCTCTGAAGACTTTAGTAATGCTAAGGCCTCATCATGCATGTTCTATTCTCATATTAAATATGTTACTAGTGTCATTTATGTTGGTGGCTCAGAAAAGAATTTTTAGAGATGTTTTTACAAGTGTTTCGATACATCTAGTTTTAGTAGTTATACACCTGAGATATTTTAATATTATTTTAACCCACCTCCAAGCCAACCAATCACAACTTACCTTACACCCCCAATACACTCCAAGGCTGGTCATTTACTCCCTTTGGCCGAAATTGAAAGGAGAGAAAAGAGAGAAAACTTCATAAACACTTAATCTTCAAAGCTTGATTTCTTCTGAACTAAAACTCAAATCAAAACTCCAATTTCACCAAAATGATCCTCTCTTCATCCTCTACATAATCATGCAACTTATCAAGGCTGGAAATAAGGTTAGATGGCTGTCCCTTTCCCCTTTGAATTCGGTTTTCAAGGAAACATGCTTAAACATGTGTTTTCTTGATGTTCTTCATTAGATCTCTTGCTTAGCTTGACGTGTGAGCCAAGAATCTTAAACTCCTAGCACGTCTAAGGTGAAGAATCTCTTCCTAACATGTTGATTAAGGTTTGGTCAGTTGAGGTCTTATGGATTCAATGTTGTTCTTGATGTATTTTAGGAGGAAAAAAGTGCTTTAAGAACACTTCAAAGAGTAACCAGATTTGGAGCAGCAAATCAAGGTAGGGTTTGACGAATTTAATTTTGATTGATTGTGTTTGAGTTGTGTGATTTTTGTATGCTTTGGTTATGGTTGAAATTGATTGCTTATATGAGCTATTCTTGGTGAAAGTTTATTGAAATTTTGATGAAATTTGATGAAATTCAAGCTATGAACTTGTGTTCTTGTGGCTGCTGGAAAATAAAACCCTAACCCTTAAATTGGGGTTCAATTTATGTTGAAATTATGTGAAAAAGAAGGGGTTTTAGTGGCTGAAAATTTATTATGAATTATGGTAAAAATCGATTGCTGAAAAGATTGAAAAACGGGTGAAAAAAAAGAAAGAATCTGAAGAATTTATGAAGAACATGAAGAACACTTTGAGTGTGATGAAGAACATTGAAGAAAAGAGTTTAGATCTTTAAAAGGGCAAGGAAGTAAAAGTTTTGGTGTTTGGGGGTTATTTGGTAATTTCTGAAAGTTAGGGTGGTTAAAGTAGAAATATTAAAAGTTACGGGTGGTAAAAAGTGAATTTAAAAGGTTAAAAGTTAAAGAGGGGTAATTTTTGAAAATTTAATGATAAAATAATAAATAATATAATTTAATTAAAAATAATATTTAATAAAAATAATTAAATAATGCGAAAAAGGCAGTTTTCTGTAAAAGCTTTAGAAAGACAACTTTAAGCACATAATCTCATAATTACCTTCATAAAATACTTAGGGAGTGGTAATAATATGTTAGTGAGGCAAAGATAAAGTAAAGATAAAAAGTTAAAGAAGAGATAAAAATCAAAGTAAATGTCTGTAAAGTTTTAATGACAGAAAAATAGACAGGGATTAGTGAACAAACTAGGGCAACATAGTTAGTCCTTAAGTTGTGACTAGGGTTAGGTATAATATGAAAAGTTAAACTGTTTCAGTATAGACTTAATGAACTTATACTTGGGACAGCTAACTATTCATACTGAAATTTACATAAACTTTAAATACATACGTTAAACAGAAAAATCAGAGTCGAGTAAAGTAAAGAGATAAAGAAAAACAAAGTAATATAGATACAGAGGAAAGAGTAATCAGAAAAAAGTAAAGAGATACAGAAAATAGAGTAACCAGAGCAGAGTAAAGAGATACAGAGAAAAGAGTAATCAGAATAGAGTAAAAAGACAAAGAGAGAAGAGTAATATAATAAAGAGTTAAGCCTTGTGGCATGATATCCTATTGTATGTTTATCTGCTATTTTTCGATTGGACCTAGCGGTCCTGTAGGCCCAAGTTCACCTACAGTAAGTTGTTATTCCTGTAGGCCGAAGTTCACCTACAATGAATATCAATTGTGTATCTTAGGGTGTTGCTCCTATAGGCTGAAGTTCACCTATAGAGAGCTGTGATTCCTATAAGCCGAAGTTCACTTACAGGGGTGCCATTTCTATAAGCCGAAGTTCACTTACAGGGGTGCCATTTCTGTAGGCCAAAGTTTACCTACAGAAAGTTGTTGTGTTGTGTTTAGACTATTCCTATAAGCCGAAGTTCACTTACGGGAGTGCTATTTCTGTAGGCCGAAGTTCACCTACAGAGAACAAGTCATATTTATGACTAATTCTTAGGTAATGTCGGGCTGTAGGATGTAAACCGACACGTGAGCTCATGACCTACATAGGACAGACATGCATCATATTTGGTTGTGCATTTCCTCTGTTATGATTGTTTTGTGAATGTATGCTTTCTTTGTCTATATTCTATTCTTCTATCTGTGTTCTGTTTTCTATTTTTTCTATTTCCTCAGTTTAACTGTACCTTCTGTTAATTATTTCTTCGTATTCTACTGAGCAATACAAAGTTAATGAACTTAACTAATAAACCTGACCCTATTAAGAACTCCCCAGTTCTTACCCCCTTCTCTCTCCCTTCCCCCTTCAGATGGAAGGATGAGTACCCTTCCGTAGTTCGCTGACGATCGTTCGCAAAAAAGATTCTGCTCTAGGTAGAATTTTGAGTCTAGGGTAAATCTCGTCCTCTGTTTATATGTATATACCGTGAGACCAGCCAACGTCTGCACCCCGTTCGTATGTGCACTTTAGCCTAAATCCTGTGTACGAGACTCCTATTGTGTGGCTACTTGATGGATTACCAGTGGAACGCCATATGGCAATGTATGATCGTGCAGAGGAGTAGTAGACGACCTTCCACCTTTTGATAACATTCGACCTGACTCGAGTTTTGAAGACTTAGAACATACTTTTCCTCGCCTTAGTAGTTTAGAGGGACTAGATGAGTATAGAGTCTAGACTAGCTTGGGTGCCAGCTTAGAGACTTCTTGAACAGGTCAGGGCCTGGGACGTTGTATGTATATATATGTATATAGTTATTATCTAGCTATATCTAGGGGTGTTCTAACTAAAAGTCTATACTCTAATAAAGGCTGAATCACTTAATGTTGTTGACTACTTATGATGTATGTATGTGTGGTTGTTTATAACTGTTTTATCTGTTATTATTTGTGAATTGATTATAAATGATTCTGTTTATTAATTCAAACGTTTTCAAAAAAAGAAAGTACCTCGCAAAATAACTACGTTTTTAACAACGAATCAGGCTCATATGATAAATAAGGTGAGTTCTACTATGTAGATGGTTGTTGACTTCTATAGGTGTAAAATTATAGTGACAAATATAGATGAAGACATCTGTCCCAAGAGGAGACAGAATCTGAATTTTGGCAGGAAACTTGCAGAAGAGATTTAATGGTATTCACGTGAGGAGTAGAGAAGATTAATGCTTTGATTTGATAATTATATTTTATTATGATTATTAAGTTAAAGTTGATCCGTTGTCCTGTATCTTGGGCTTTTCACATATTTAAAAGGATGTTTTCATGTTTAAATCTAAAAATATTACTCTTATTCAGTACCTAAAAACAAAAATATCACTACTACTATTCAATATCCAAAAAAAAAAATCCGGACTACTACTACTATGTATGCCATTTAATTATTCATACATTACCCTCGTACTCGTACATATACAAAAAAATTAATAATAATAATAATAATAATAATAATAATAATAATAATAATAATAATTAGAAATAATTTTAAACACCATTTAATTAAATCTGCATGTGTTATATAAAACAATTTATAGTTAATTTTAGTTATATTAATTTAATGAATCATTTTAAATCAAAATAAGAATTTTATAATAGTAAATCAAATAATAAAGTTTGATTTCTTTTATATTTATTTGAATTTAAAAAAAAACTCAAGTATACAAGAATAGTAAAAAAATTAATTCTTCTCTTATAGAATTGCACATTTTTTATATTATTAAATATTATTTGAACACATTATTATAAACAAATATAAGCAAAAAAAACAAAAATAAAAAATATATAATTGTGAATAAATACTAAAATATATATGCTTAAAATATTATTTTAATAAAATTATTTATATGATTTAAATCACAAATATTAATTATTTTTTTATAAAGTTATAATTTATAAATAAGTTATTAAAAATATCAATATACTATACTCAACAAAAAATTTAAAGACCAAAAAGTTATTAAAAATTTGTTATAAAAAATAATATTCGTTGCTATGAACATAAACAAAAAAAATTCTAATGATAAATTGATAATTGTAGTATATATGTTTGCACCCTAAAAATGTTGTTATAGAATACGTTTGGATAAAAAAAAAATTGGATATAAAGAATAAAAAATCCTTTTTAGCATATCTCAAATTAAAAGACATTTATATAAATATTCATCATATATTTAATAACAAAAAATATATATAATATTAGAATTTATGGCCTTACATTTTGAAAAACTACTTAAAAAAAACAAAGAGCTGAGACTAAGAGCATGTCTCAAACAAAAGAGAAAAAAAATCAAAGACTTGTAATTACTTCACATATATTTTTTTGTAAACTTAAGGCCTTTTTTATTATTAAAAAGGGACAAAAATTATGTTAACCCAATAGATATAGGTCCACTATTAAGCATTTACTAATTTATTGTATTAAAATTAATTATCAACACAATAATCTCTCATCATATGGATGAATGGTATAAAATAAATTGTTTATCCTGCAGCCATATTTTAAAATATTCAAAAAATATCTCCTTGTGTGACACTTGTCATAACCACAAGTTACTACTACAATTCTATACCTATAGAAGTCAACAGCCATCTACATAGTAGAATTCACCGATAAATAATAGATAATAATTAGGAAGACAAATTGGTAGCGCTCAATTTTCGGTATGATCTAAACATATTGAAAATTAGGTCGTTACAGTAGCCACCTTGTGAATGATGCCTTACTTCTTCATCAACCCTGTCATTCTCTTGTTACAAAAATGAGAGCCTTGATCACTCACAATTGCTCATGGTGATCCAAAGCGACAAATGATATTATTCCGAACAAAAGAAAGAACCACATTAGCATCATCAGTACGGGTGGAAATCGCTTCCACCCATTTGAAAACATAGTCAACAGCTAGCAAAACATATATGAAGCCATTAGAGTTTGGAAAAGGGCCCATGAAGTCAATACCCCAAATATCAAAGATTTCACAAAACAACATGGTTTTTTGGGTATCTCATCCCTCTTGAAAATATTTCCAAACCGTAGGCATTGTGGGCAAGAGTTACAAAAGAGAGAAGTATCCTTAAAAAGTGTAGGCCACCAAAATCCGCAGTCTAGGATCTTTCTTGTAGTTCTTTGAGGACCGAAATGGCCACCACCCTCAGAAGAGTGGCAGGCCTCCAAAATAAACTGAAATTTGAATTGCGGAATACACCTTCTAATTACTTGGTCGGCACCACATCTCCACAAGTATGGGTCATCCCATATGTAATATTTGGATTCTCACTTAAGCTTATCCTTTTGTTGATTAGAGAAATTGGGATGAAAGGTGCGAGCAACTAAGTAATTAGCAACAAGTGCGTACCAAGGGATCACCTCAGATATTGCTTGCAAGCTCTAAAGGGGAAATGCATCATTGATAGGAGCGGGGTCGCCCTTTGTATGCTCAAGGTGACTCAAGTGGTCCGCCACTAAATTTTGGGAACCACTCCTATCCTTGATTTCTAGATTAAACTCTTGCAAAAGCAACACCCACCAGATCAACCTTAATTTTGACTCTTTCTTGGCCAACAAATATTTCAATACCGCATGGTCTGAATATACTACCACTTTGGAACCAAGTAGATAGGCCCAGAATTTATCCAAGGCAAAGACAATCACTAACAGTTCCTTCTTAGTGGTAGTATAATTAGACTGGGCTCCATCTAAAGTCTAAGAGGCATAAGCAATGACATAGGGATTTTTACCTTCGCACTGAGCTAGTGCCGCTCCTACCACATAGTTAGATGCGTCACACATGATCTCGAACGGCCTACTCTAGTTAGGCCCTCTCACAATTAGAGGTTGGGTCAAATGCCTCCTTGCATTCTTCACTCAAATCAAATTCTACATCCTTTTGCAACAACCGGGAGAGAGGTAGTGCAACCTTACTAAAGTCCTCGATGAAACACCGAGAGAAACCTGTGTGAGCAAGAAAAGCACATACTTCCCTCACAGAAGAAGGGTAAGGTAAACTAGAAATAACATTGACCTTTGCCGGATCAACAGAAATACCATCATTAGAGATGATGTGATCTAAAACAATACCTTGTCTCACCATAAAGTTACATTTCTCAAAATTGAGCACAAGATTTGATTTAGTACACCGCTCTAATATTTTTGCAAGATTGTCCAAGCAAAGTTCAATGGAGTCTCCATAAACACTAAAATCATTCATGAACACCTCTGAAGAACTGAAGATTGATGGTTTAGAAGTTATAGTAAACTCTCGCTGTAAGTATAGTTACTAAACCAAGCAATCAACCTTTCTTACAAACATTTTGGTTGTCACAAGTAACAAACCCTTTTGAAATTGATAACCGAGTATTCAAACCTCGGGTCGTCTTCTCAAGGAATTGCAGGGAGGTATGTTCTTATTATTGGTTATGAAGATTTGTAAATCGGGGTTTTGAAGATGAGGAACAAGTAATTTAAATGGCAGATAAAATAAATAATTAACTATAAAATAAACTCTTGGCAAGATATGAAAATTCGGAAGTCCTATTCTAGTTACTCCTATAAGAATAGAAGTTAATTCCACTTAGTTAACCTTTGTGTAAGCAAGGGAAAGTCAAGTGAACCAATTGGTTAGATTTTCCAAGTCCTAGCCAAATCCTAAGGAAAGACTAGAGTTAGTGGAATTCCAGTTAATTAGCCGACATAACAATCAATCATGAATAGTTGGTAACTCAAGAGCTTCCAGTTAATCAATTAAAGCCAATAATATAAAAAGCTAAATAAGAATAATAAATATTTGGAATACCTCAAATAGCATACATTCAAAACAATAAAATCTAACATGGACAATATTCATAAGCCAATTGGGCAACATAAATCAAATATAAATAAAAGCATTAAAGTATCTCAAAGTAGAAGAGAAGTCAAAATAAAGGAATATTGAACCTGATGTGAATATGAGATAAATCCCTAATTTCTAAAAATTCTAAGAGAGAGGAGAGAGCCTCTCTCTCTAAAAACTACATCTAAAACTAAAATTGTGAATTATGAAAGCATAATTATGAATGGATGCATTCCCCCACTTTATAGCCTCTAATCTGTGTTCTCCAGGCCAAAAACTGGGTCAGAAACAGCCCAGAAATTGCTGATTGTGAAATCTAGTCCGTACAGGTCGCGGCAAAGTGACGCGGAGGCGTCATCCACGCGTCCGTGCGGAATGAGATTCGCAGATGCGACGCGTCCGCGTGGAGCGCGCGTTCGCGTCGCCTATCTATATGGCCACTATGGTAAATTATATATCAAATCGAAGCCCCGGATGTTAGATTTCCAACGCAAGTGGAACCGCATCATTTAGACCTATGTAGCTCAAGTTATGATCGTTTTAGTGCGAGAGGGTCAGGCTAACAGCTTTGCAGTTCCTTCAACTTCTTGTATTCCTTCCACTTTTGCATGCTTCCTTTCCATCCTCTAAGCCATTCTTGTCCTGTGATTCCTGAAATCACTTAACACGCATATCAAGGCATCTAATGGTAATAAGAGAGGATTAAAATAAAAGGAAATAAAAGCCAAAGAAGCATGTTTTCAATCAAAGCACATAATTAGGAAGGCAAATATAAAACCATGCAAATAGTATGAATAAGTGGGTAAAGAGTTGATAAAAACCACTCAATTGAGCACAAGATAAACCATAAAATAGTGGTTTATCAACCTCCATGCAATGCTCAAGAAGATCCGCAAATATACTCATCATTACACCTTTGGAACGTTGATGGTGCATTGCACAAGCTGAAGGGCATTCTCTTTTAGGCATATGTTCCAAAGGGGCATGTGAAGGTAGTTTTCTCTTGATCTTCCAGAGCAATATGGATTTGAAAATAACCGGAATAACTATTGATGAGTGGATAATTTATATGCTTTTTGGCATTGTTTTTAGGTAGTTTTTAGTATGATCTATTTACTTTTAGGGATGTTTTCATTAGTTTTTATGATAAATTCACATTTCTGGACTTTACTATGAGTTTGTGTATTTTTCTGTGATTTCAGGTATTTTCTGGCTGAAATTGAGGGACCTGAGCAGAACTCTGATAAAAGGCTGACAAAGGACTGCTGATGCTGTTAGATTCTGACCTCCCTGCACTCGAAATAGATTTTCTGGAGTTATAGAACTCCAAATGGCACGCTCTTAACGGCGTTGGAAAGTAGACATCCAGAGATTTCTAGCAATATATAATAGTCCATACTTTATTCGATATTTGACGATATAAACTGGCACTCAATGCCAGCTTTATGCTGCATTCTGGAGTCAAACGCCAGAAACACGTCACGAACCAGATTTGAACGCCAAAACCACGTTACAACTTGGCATTCAACTCCAAGATAAGCCTCAGCTCATGTAAAGATCAAGCTCAGCCCAAACATACACCAAGTGGGCCCCGGAAGTGGATTTATGCATCAATTACTTACTTCTGTAAACCCTAGTAGCTAGTTTAGTATAAATAGAACTTTTTACTAGTGTATTATACGTCTTTGATTGTATTTTTTGATCTTTTGATCACATTTGGAAGCTGGCCATTCGGCCATGCTTGAACCTTCATCACTTATGTATTTTCAACGGTGGAGTTTCTACACACCATAGATTAAGGGTGTGGAGCTCTACTGTACCTCGAGTTTCAATGCAATTACTACTATTTTGTATTCAATTCATTTTATTCCTGTTATAAGATATTCGTTGCACTTCAACATGATGAATGTGATGATCCGTGACACTCATCATTATTCTCACCTATGAACGCGTGACTGACAACCACTTCCGTTCTACCTTAGACCGGGCGCATATCTCTTGGATTCCTTATTCAGAATCTTCGTGGTATAAGCTAGAATTGATGGCGGCATTCATGGAAATCCGGAAAGTCTAACCTTGTTTGTGGTATTCTGAGTAGGATTTCGGGATTGAATGACTGTGACAAGCTTCAAACTCGCGATTGTTGGGCGTGATGACAAACGCAAAAGAATCAAGGGATTCTATTCCAACATGATCGAGAACTGACAGATGATTAGCCGTGCCGTGACAGAGCATTTGGACCATTTTCACTGAGAGGATGGGATGTAGCCATTGACAACGGTGATGCCCTACATACAGCTTGCCATGGAAGGAATAAGAAGGATTGAAGGAAGACAGTAGGAAAGTAGAGATCCAACAGGGACAAGCACCTTCACGCACTTATCTGAAATTCCCACCATTGAATTACATGAGTAACTCTATCTTTATTTTCTGCTTATTTATTATTATTATTCGAAAACTCCATAACATTTACTATCCACCCAACTGAGATTTACAAGATGACCATAGCTTGCTTCATACTAACAATCTCCGTGGGATCGACCCTTACTCACATAAGGTATTACTTGGACGACCCAGTGCACTTGCTGGTTAGTTGTGCGGAGTTGTGACTAAGTGTGATTCACGTTGAGAGCGCTACCAAGTTTTTGGCGCCATTGTTGATGATCACAATTTCGTGCACCAAGTTTTTGGCGCTGTTGCCGGAGATTGTTCGAGTATGGACAACTGACGGTTCGTCTTGTTGCTCAGATTAGGTAATTTTCTTTTCAAAAAGTTTTCAAAAATATTTTTCAAAATTTTTTCTTTGTTTTCAAAAAATTATTCAAAATTTTTAAGAATGAATTCTAGTGTTTCATAAAGTATGTTGAAGCTTGGCTGGCTGTAAAGCCATGTCTAACTCAATTGGATTGAGGCTTCAAAACCATCAGTATAGAGGCAAGTTAATTGGAATATCAGTTGTTACATGCCTGATTTATATCTTCTAAAACTGGTTGGCTATTAAGCCATGCCCAACCCTTGGATTGGAGCTTTAGGCTAATATTGAAAGATTCCTGGAATTCTTATTAAAAATTTTGGATTTCTTATTTTCTTTTTTTTCTATATGTTTTTCGAAAAAATATAAAAGAAAATACAAAAAAATCATAAAATCATAAAAACCAAAAATATTTTGTGTTTCTTGTTTGAGTCTTGAGTCAAGTTATAAGTTTGGTGTCAATTGCATATTCATCTTGTTCTTGTAATTTTCGAAAATTCATGCATTCATAGTGTTCTTCATGATCTCCAAGTTGTTCTTGGTAAGTCTTCTTGTTTGATCTTGATGTTTTCTTGTTTTGTATCTTTTATTGTTTTTCATATGCATTTTTGCATTCATAGTGTCCATGCATTAAAGATTTCTAAGTTTGGTGTCTTGCATGTTTTCTTTGCATCAAAAATTTTTCAAAAATATGTTCTTAATGTTCATCATGATCTTCAAAGTGTTCTTGTTGTTCATCTTGATATTCATAGTGTTCTTGCATGCATAATTGGTTGATACAAAATTTTCATATTTTGGGTCATATTTGTATTTTTCTCTCTCATCATTAAAAATTCAAAAATAAAAATATATCTTTTCCTTATTTCTCTAAAAAAATTCGAAATTTTGGGTTGACTTGGTCAAAATTTTTTAAAATAAGTTGTTTTTTTGTTAGTCAAGTCAAAATTTCAATTCTAAAAATCTTATCTTATTAAAACTTTTTCAAAAATCAAATCTTTTTTATTTTTTATTTAATTTTCGAAAATTTAATGTTTTAAAATATTTTTCAAAAATCTTTTTCTTAGTTTTATCTTTATTTTCGAAAATTATGCTAACAATTAATATGATTGATTCAAAAATTTGAAGTTTGTTACTTTCTTGTTAAGAAAGGTTCAATCTTTAAATTCTAGAATCATATCTTTTAGTTTCTTGTTAGTTAAGTAATTAATTTTAATTTTTAAAAATTAAATCTTTTCTACCCATATCTTTTTAATCATATCTTTTCATTTTATCTCTTATATCATATCTTTTTCAAAATTTTATCTTTTTAAAAAAAATTGATTTCAAAATATCTTATCTAACTTCTTATCTTCTTATCTTTTCAAATTTGATTTTAATATCTTTTTCAACTAACTAATTAACTTTTTGTTTGTTTCTTATCTTTTTCAAAACCACCTAACTACTTTTCCCTCTCTAATTTTCGAAAATATCTCATCGCTTTTTCAAAATTCTTTTTAAATTAACTAATTGTTTTAAATTTTAATTTTAATTCTATCTCACCTTTAATTTTCGAAAATCACTAACTACTTTTTCAAAATTTATTTTCGAAATTCCTTCCCTCTCCTCTTCTTCTATTTATTTATTTATTCACTAACACTTCTCTTCATTTCAAATCAATGCCTCTATCCTCACCCTTGTGTTTGGATTCTCCATTCTTCTTCACTCTTATTCCCTTTCTTGTTCTACTAATAATAAGGAACCTCTTTACTGTGACATAGAGGATTTCTCTTTTTTTTCTGTTCTCTTCTCTTTCATATGAGCAGGAACAAGGAAAAAGGCATTCTTGATGAAGCTGATCCAGAACCTGAAAGGAATCTAAAGAGGAAACTAAGAGAAGCTAAATTACAACCATCCAGAGACAACCTTGCTGAAATTTTCGAATAAGAAAGGAGATGGCAGCCGAACCCAACAACAATAATGCAAGAAGGATACTTGGTGATTATACTACACCTACTTCCAAGTTTGATGGAAGAAGTGTAACACCCTACCATACAGAGTCTTATGCTTAAGTCATAATTCAGAGATGGCAAGGTATTACGACCTCTAAAATAAAAATTTAGTACGTGTAGTAGTATGAATAATTGATTATAACTAGGAGCCTTTGTAGAAAAAGGGGTAAACAAAAACCGCAACTCAAAAGCGCAACACTCCGATCGAAAACGTAACGAACAAGAATAACCAACGCGAGATTATATATATACAAAGGAGTGTCAAAAACAGGAATATCAAGACTCAAGATCCGGCTGCGAAGATAACCGGTCCGAGCATAACAATATATACATATGATAAAATAAGGAAAACCCCAAAGGAAACCCAAAGGGACACAAATACATAAAACCTATTCTCCAAAATCTCCCATAGGAGGAGTCATCACAGTCTGTATTATTTAATGGAGATAAAAGTATCTAAGCAAAACATATAACCAAAACATAGCCCCGAGAACAAAGGATCTTCGCAATCTAGAAGTCTCCAGCATGCATCAGCGGGAAACCTCACGTCCTGCATCTGAAAACCACAAAATCCGCATGGGTGAGAACCAGAGGTTCCCAGCAGGTAACAGCTTCCACATATATAATACATAATAATGGAGGAAAGCCGAAGGCAATCCTAGAACTTCCTCCAAATAATATCAAAGCTTATAAACAAGCTAAACCATAAAGGGCATCTGAATAAAGATTCTTCAGTCTAACTAATACTTCCCTTTCCAATTCCTTCAAACCTCCCAACCACCAGCAGGATATAATATAGCAAACACAGTTATATCAAACAAGGAATATACAAATAGGAGCAAGTAAGACATCTAGACAATTAGCAAGTTATATGCAGTCAAATAGGCAATCTCAAACACTTCACATAGTATGCATATGATGAATGCCTGTCCCTAGTGGCTGATGATATCATCTTGTCGGTTATATAGCCAACCCGACAAGTCCTGGTCGCTAACCATTGGACTGTCCCTCTGTCGTGCATCCCCAAACTCGAGTTATACTCGTTATAAACTTGATCATAAACATGATCCATATCAATCACCCTCATTGGTGAATATTTACGGGGGTTCGAGCTCATCCGGGCCTTTCACAGTGCCCGGCCACACTTACAACATAGGGTTAACAGAGCTTCGAGTCTCAACCTGGAGCACGTGGTGGCTAGCCACTGCTACTACCCAAGGAAACTCGTACCTCAGATAGTGGAAGTGCAAATCACAATTATCAATAATTCAGCATAAACATGCATGAATCCTCATCCATGGATCAACATCCATATCAGCCATTCCGGCTCACGGTTAAATCCATAACCAGCCAACATTCATAGCATACACAGCTATTCCGGCTCATGGTTCAATCCAGAACCAGCCAATTCACAAATAATCACGGCCCTTCGGCCAATGGCATAACAAGCACTTCCACCACCATCCTCCGCATCTCACATAATCATCTTGATCCTCATTGATCATTCATATTTCCCTTGCTTCACTCGCAAGTTATCACATTCACTAGCTCCTTTTTAATAGCTAGGCATGCCATAATGATTTAAGACATAAATGGTGAGATCGGAGGCTTAGAAGTATGAGATTTGGCTTTTAAAACTCAAAAATCAACTTTGGGATGAAACAGGGCCGCGCGTACGCGCACTCTACGCTCACGCGTGGATGGCCTCAAAAACTCGTCGACGCGTAAGCGTCATGCACGCTAGCGCGTGGATTCCAAACTTGCCCATCGACGCGCACGCGTCAACCTCGCGTACGCGCGGGTGTTCTCGTGCCCCAGGCACAACACCGGCACAGTTCTGGCATAACTCTCTGGAAAATGGCTGGGCATTGGGTGCAGCACAATCGGCGCGCCCGCGCACATCACGCGTACGCGTGGATGGCGCTTTTCGGAAGATCGGCGCGTACGCGCCAGGTGCGCCCACGCGCAAGGTGTCATTCTGCTAAAAATTTTCTAAGTTAAAAGCTGCAGAATTTCACAGATTTACACCCCAATCTTCCAACGGACATAACTTCCTCATTTTAAATCGTTTTTCACCCGTTCTTCAAACGGCATGGACATCCCGGATCCAATTACATTTCTAAACAGATTTGGTACAAAACGGAGATCCGTAGTCCAAGTTATGTCCCGTCAAAGTATGCCCAAAAACCATATTTTTATACAAAACCACAATATGCCATTTTCAAAACAAACCATTTTTAACTCTTTCCAAAACCAATCAAAACATGCCAATTTCATCCCTTTTCTTTGAAATCAATTCAAACGTATCAAATTCAACATCAAGCCTCCTCAACTCACACATTGACACATAACCCACAATATACAAAATCACTATATCATCATTTTATCCCACTTCACCCAAGTGGCTCAAACTCAAACATATTGACATATCATATACTATTCCTCATGCCAACTCTCAACAACACCAATTCCAATAAATCATTATGGTACACAAACAACATCATACTCACCATCAACATGGTTCAACCCACAATTCAACCATAGCCAATCATCAAGCATATATCACAACATGCATATTTCTCATACATCATACCACCAAGGCATCAATAATCATCATCACATATATGACCACATCATATATCTCAATCATTCAACAACATCAACCATTCAATGCCTATCTTAGAGCCTCTAGCCTAAGTATTTCCTACCACATTACATATTAGATACGGGAAACCGAAACCATACCTTAGCCGATTTTCCCAAGCTCCACCGGAGCACTTCTAAATCACTTATCCACAAGCTCTCAAGGCCTCAACACCACCAAGAACAGATTTTTCACCACCAAACCCTTTCCAAGCTTTTCAAAGTCACCAATCAAGCTCCAATATCCACACATACACAACCTAAGCCACAACCATCATACCCATACACAACATCTCAAAACCCAAACATCATAAAACAACAAAATACACTAGGGTTGAGAATCTTACCACACCCAAGGTCCAAGGAGACAAGATTAACCTTCTCCTTCAAGAGAGTTGGGTCCTATAACATCAAAGAACCCAAAATCTCAACATTTCACCCATAAAACTCGAAAATAGGGGCTGAAATTTCGAACAGCAAGGTGTGGCTTACCTCAAGATTGGTTGTATGGGTTTTGTAGAGCTCTCCGCGGTGAACGCGTGGCCGCAAACGGGGCGGCAATCGGAGCTCTAGATCAAAAGTTATGGTGATTTGAAGATTAAGTGAGAGAGAGAAGTTGAGAGAATGTTCTTCCCTTCCTCTCCACCATTTCAGCTTGTGTGTGTAACAAATGAGGAGAGAGAGTGCTGAAAACTAGGGCTTTGGTTAAGTTATGTTGGGCCAAGGGCCCACTTTGGGTCCGGTTGGCCCGGTTTGGCCCGTTCGGTCCAATCTTGGTCCGAATTCTATAAAATTGGTACCGAAATTCTCGTCTCAATCTCCTCTACCACATTTAGCCATAAAAATCACATTTTAGGCTTTCTAGAATAAATTCTCATTTATGGGTTAATTAGCTGTTAATTAACCGGGTTTTACATTCTACCCACCTAATTGGGAATTTTGCCCACAAAATTCAAATGCAATTACCTGAGAATAAATGCGGGTAATCCGTTCGCATCTCCGACTCAAGTTCCCAAGTGTGTTCCTCAACACCGCCTCGACCCCATGCCACTTTGACCAATGAAACCTCTTTTCCACGTAACCGTTTGATACTAGTATCATCAATTCTGACTGGAGCCACTGGAAGCGTCAAATCTTCCCTCAACTGAACCGACTCAGGTTCTAACACATGGCTAGCATCAGGAGTGTACTTCCGAAGCTGCGACACGTGAAACACGTCGTGCAGGTTCGAAAGATGAGGTGGTAGAGCCATCCGATACGCCACTGGTCCAATCCTCTCCAGGATTTGAAATGGACCAATGTATCGAGGATTCAACTTCTTTGTCTTAATCGCCCTACCTACTCCTGTGGTCGGAGTAACCTTAAGGAAAACATGATCTCCTTCCTCAAATTCTAAGGGCTTTCGCCTCTGATCGGCGTAACTCTTTTGACGACTCTGCGCCGTAAGCATCCTATCACGGATTTTCTTGACTTGTTCAGTAGTCTCAGCTATCATTTCCGGCCCTAACAAGCTTTTCTCTCCAGCTTCATACCAACATAGCGGGGATTGACATTTTCTCCCATACAAGGCCTCATACGGAGCCATTCCAATGCTCGCATGATAGCTATTATTGTATGCAAACTCCACTAATGGCATATACCGATCCCAACTCGCCGGTTGGTCCAAAACACAAGCTCTCAACATATCCTCTAGTGTTTGGATCGTCCTCTCAGATTGACCATCTGTTTGAGGATGGTAAGCCGTGCTCAAGCTTAATCGGGTTCCAAAAGCTTTCTGAAAAGCACCCCAAAACCTTGAAGTGAAACGAGGATCTCTATCCGAGATTATAGTAGCAGGTACACCATGAAGTCTCACAATCTCCTTTATGTATAACCGTGCTAGCTCCTCAAGGGTATAAGTCATCCGAATGGGCAAAAAGTGAGCTGACTTCGTCAGTCGATCCACAATCACCCAGATAGCATCAAAACCAGTTCTAGTCCTTGGCAATCCCGCCACAAAGTCCATTGCAATACTTTCCCACTTCCATTGCGGAATCTCTAAAGGTTGCAACATCCCGGAAGGTCTTTGATGTTCAATCTTTACCTTTTGACAAGTTAAGCACTTTGAAACATATTCCGCCACATCATTCTTCATACCCGGCCACCAAAACATCGCCTTTAAATCATGGTACATCTTAGTACTTCCCGGGTGAATGGAGAATCCGCTTTTGTGTGCCTCCCTTAAAATATCTTGCCTCAAAGTACCAACATCCGGCACAATGATCCTACCCTTGAATCTCCATAACCCATCTTTTTCTTCCGACACTCTCCACTGTTTTCCTTGCTCAATAGCCGGTAACACTTTCCATAACGCTTCATCATTTTGATGAGCCTTTAGGAGTTCGGACTTAAAGTCACTTGAGATTTCTAATCGGCTCAAACACAAAGTTCCGGATACTTCTTGAGTACCAATTTTCAGACTCTCGAATCTCTTGAGCAACTTCTCCTCTTGGAGCACCATCCAAGCTGCACATAACGACTTCCGAGTTAATGCATCCGCCACTACATTCGCCTTTCCCGGATGGTAATGCAACTCAAAGTCGTAGTCCTTCAACAATTCCATCCACCTTCTCTGCCTCATATTAAGCTCTTTCTGATCAAAGAGGTACTTCAAGCTCTTATGATCAGAGAAAACTTGGAACTTAACCCCATAGAGATAATGCTTCCACACCTTCAAGGCAAACACAACCGCAGCAAGTTCCAAATCGTGCGTAGGATAACTAACTTCATGAGGTCTCAACTGTCGTGAGGCATACGCCACCACATTACGATGCTGCATCAGCACGCACCCTAAACCCTTTAATGAGGCATCACAATACACCTCAAATGGCTCATTCGGCTTGGGTAACACTAACACTGGTGCAGTAGTCAACTTTTCCTTCAATGTCTGAAAGCTCTCCTCGCATTCAGGAGTCCAAACAAACGGAGTGTCTTTGCGGGTTAACTTTGTCATTGGCAAAGCTATCTGTGAAAAGCCTTTGATAAACCTTCGGTAATAGCCAGCTAAACCTAGAAAACTCCTTACCTCTGTTACGGTGGTTGGTTGCTTCCAATCCATCACAGCCTCCACCTTAGTTGGATCTACGGCTATTCCCTTCTTACTCACCACATGGCCCAAAAACTTCACCTCACTCTTCCAAAACTCACACTTCGATAGTTTTGCATAGAGTTTCTTCTCCTTTAGAATCTGCAATACGGTCCTCAAGTGTTCCGCATGCTCTTTTTCAGTCCTGGAGTAAATCAGTATGTCATCAATGAAGACAACAACGAATTTGTCCAGAAACGGACGAAAAACTCTATTCATGTAATCCATGAATACTGCAGGAGCGTTCGTCAACCCGAAAGACATTACAGTGTACTCGTAATGACCATAACGAGTCCTGAAAGCGGTCTTAGGGATATCCTCACCCCTCACCCTTATTTGGTGATAACCGGATCGCAAATCGATCTTGGAGAAAACTCCAGCTCCTTGTAACTGATCCATGAGATCATCAATTCTCGGCAATGGGTACTTATTCTTTATTGTAACCTTGTTCAGTTGCCTGTAATCCACACAGAGCCGCATACTCCCATCCTTCTTCTTTACCAGTAATACTGGAGCACCCCACGGAGAGACACTTGGCCGTATAAAATTCTTTCCCAACAAATCCTCTAACTGAGACTTTAGCTCGTTCATCTCTAACGGTGACATCCTATAAGGAGCACTTGAGATTGGTCCCGCTCCGGGCACCAATTCAATAGCAAACTCAACCTCTCGGTTAGGTGGAAACTCATCAATATCATCGGGAAACACTTCCGGAAACTCACACACAATCGGAATCTGCTCCAACCTTTGATCATCACCCGAAACGCCCGCGGTTAACAACATGATACCCTGACATTCGGTTCCGGAACAACTCACCATCATCGAATTCAAGTAATAATTATTCACCACGACCGGCCCTTCTGTATCGTCCGGCATAAAGTACACCGACTTTGTAGAACAATCAAGCAAAACATGGTTCTTAGATAACCAGTCCAATCCCAAGATAAGATCAAGACCAATCATCGGCAAGCAGATTAAATTATGAACAAAATCACGCTGCTTGAACCTAAAGGTGACTTCCGGGCATCCTAGCCTAGTTACCATGGCTTCATGGGTAGCATTATACACTCTTAGATCATAACCTAAAGTTACAATCTTCAGTCCTAACTCATGGGCTTTCTCGAATGCAATGAATGAATGTGATGCTCCCGAATCAAATAAAGCATTTAAAGTTTGACCAGCTATTTCACAGTTACCTCGAATGAGTGCCTCAGATCCCTCAGCTCCTACAGCTGAAGTGGTGAACACCCGACCAGTCTGTTGTGCCTTCCCAGCACCTTGTTTCTGCCTCTCCAGACAATTGGCGGCTTTATGCCCCGCTTTTCCACAATTGTAGCACAAACCCCATCCGGCCTTGCATGGTGCTCCCGGATGGTGACTCCCACACCTAGTGCAAGCTTGATCATTCTGAGGCTGTTTCCCAAACCTTTTTCCTTGGGAGTTGTTGTTGTTGTTGGGCCTCCTAAAAGAGCTTCCCCTCTTGAAAGACGGACCTCTAGGTGCAAAGCTCTTCCCTCGATTCTGTGGGAACGATCCCCTTTGACTCCCCTTCTCAGCGGTTGCCCTCTTCACACACTCTTCAGCAACCCTACACTTGTTTACCAACTCGGAGAAGGTCCTAATCTCCATTGGTCCCACTGAACTGAAGATATCACTCCGGAGTCCTCCTTCATACTTAACACACTTCCATTCCTCATATTCTACCGAAGTCCCTTGGCACATACGAGAGAACCTGAATAGCTCCTCAAATTTGTCAGTATACTCTGATATGGACATAGTACCCTGCTTCAGCTGTAACAATTCAAGTTCCTTAGCCGTCCTAGCAGAAGTCGGAAAGTACTTCTTATAGAACTCCTCTTGGAAAACATTCCAAGTGATATAGTCATCGCCTTGCTGCAGAAGACGTCGGATACCTTGCCACCAATGCGACGCTTCACCGACAAGCATATAGGTAGCAAACTCAACACGCTGTCCTTCAGGCACCACTTGCGCTTGCAGCGCTCGCTCTATAGCCTGAAACCAGGTATCAGCCTCAGTCGGACTAGTAGTTCCCTTGAACTTAGGTGGATTAACCTTCAAAAAGTTTGCCAAGGTCATCGGACCCTGAACTCCACCTCCATCATTACCATGGTTGTTCATCTGTTGACCAAGAGCTTCAGCAGTGGCTTGCATCGCAGCAGCCATGTTCTCCAACGCAGCCATAAAGTTTACCGGGTCATTAGGGTTATTCTCCGGCGCACGAGCATTCGTACGACCTCTCGCACTACCTCTACCGCGTCCACGAGGCGCCATCTGGTTCCTATACATACCAAACAATCGATATTAAGTTGATCAGTCTCAGTATCGGAAGTCTAGTACTTCAAAGTTCCAAATGCATGCTCATGAACGTTTATGCCAATTATATCAAGCAGATATACTAATAGCACATAACACACACACAGAGAATGCACAGAAGCATAATCAGTCCATCCCTCAGGCTCTACAGGAACGAACTGCTCTGATACCATAATGTAACACCCTACCATACAGAGTCTTATGCTTAAGTCATAATTCAGAGATGGCAAGGTATTACGACCTCTAAAATAAAAATTTAGTACGTGTAGTAGTATGAATAATTGATTATAACTAGGAGCCTTTGTAGAAAAAGGGGTAAACAAAAACCGCAACTCAAAAGCGCAACACTCCGATCGAAAACGTAACGAACAAGAATAACCAACGCGAGATTATATATATACAAAGGAGTGTCAAAAACAGGAATATCAAGACTCAAGATCCGGCTGCGAAGATAACCGGTCCGAGCATAACAATATATACATATGATAAAATAAGGAAAACCCCAAAGGAAACCCAAAGGGACACAAATACATAAAACCTATTCTCCAAAATCTCCCATAGGAGGAGTCATCACAGTCTGTATTATTTAATGGAGATAAAAGTATCTAAGCAAAACATATAACCAAAACATAGCCCCGAGAACAAAGGATCTTCGCAATCTAGAAGTCTCCAGCATGCATCAGCGGGAAACCTCACGTCCTGCATCTGAAAACCACAAAATCCGCATGGGTGAGAACCAGAGGTTCCCAGCAGGTAACAGCTTCCACATATATAATACATAATAATGGAGGAAAGCCGAAGGCAATCCTAGAACTTCCTCCAAATAATATCAAAGCTTATAAACAAGCTAAACCATAAAGGGCATCTGAATAAAGATTCTTCAGTCTAACTAATACTTCCCTTTCCAATTCCTTCAAACCTCCCAACCACCAGCAGGATATAATATAGCAAACACAGTTATATCAAACAAGGAATATACAAATAGGAGCAAGTAAGACATCTAGACAATTAGCAAGTTATATGCAGTCAAATAGGCAATCTCAAACACTTCACATAGTATGCATATGATGAATGCCTGTCCCTAGTGGCTGATGATATCATCTTGTCGGTTATATAGCCAACCCGACAAGTCCTGGTCGCTAACCATTGGACTGTCCCTCTGTCGTGCATCCCCAAACTCGAGTTATACTCGTTATAAACTTGATCATAAACATGATCCATATCAATCACCCTCATTGGTGAATATTTACGGGGGTTCGAGCTCATCCGGGCCTTTCACAGTGCCCGGCCACACTTACAACATAGGGTTAACAGAGCTTCGAGTCTCAACCTGGAGCACGTGGTGGCTAGCCACTGCTACTACCCAAGGAAACTCGTACCTCAGATAGTGGAAGTGCAAATCACAATTATCAATAATTCAGCATAAACATGCATGAATCCTCATCCATGGATCAACATCCATATCAGCCATTCCGGCTCACGGTTAAATCCATAACCAGCCAACATTCATAGCATACACAGCTATTCCGGCTCATGGTTCAATCCAGAACCAGCCAATTCACAAATAATCACGGCCCTTCGGCCAATGGCATAACAAGCACTTCCACCACCATCCTCCGCATCTCACATAATCATCTTGATCCTCATTGATCATTCATATTTCCCTTGCTTCACTCGCAAGTTATCACATTCACTAGCCCCTTTTTAATAGCTAGGCATGCCATAATGATTTAAGACATAAATGGTGAGATCGGAGGCTTAGAAGTATGAGATTTGGCTTTTAAAACTCAAAAATCAACTTTGGGATGAAACAGGGCCGCGCGTACGCGCACTCTACGCTCACGCGTGGATGGCCTCAAAAACTCGTCGACGCATAAGCGTCATGCACGCTAGCGCGTGGATTCCAAACTTGCCCATCGACGCGCACGCGTCAACCTCGCGTACGCGCGGGTGTTCTCGTGCCCCAGGCACAACACCGGCACAGTTCTGGCATAACTCTCTGGAAAATGGCTGGGCATTGGGTGCAGCACAATCGGCGCGCCCGCGCACATCACGCGTACGCGTGGATGGCGCTTTTCGGAAGATCGGCGCGTACGCGCCAGGTGCGCCCACGCGCAAGGTGTCATTCTGCTAAAAATTTTCTAAGTTAAAAGCTGCAGAATTTCACAGATTTACACCCCAATCTTCCAACGGACATAACTTCCTCATTTTAAATCGTTTTTCACCCGTTCTTCAAACGGCATGGACATCCCGGATCCAATTACATTTCTAAACAGATTTGGTACAAAACGGAGATCCGTAGTCCAAGTTATGTCCCGTCAAAGTATGCCCAAAAACCATATTTTTATACAAAACCACAATATGCCATTTTCAAAACAAACCATTTTTAACTCTTTCCAAAACCAATCAAAACATGCCAATTTCATCCCTTTTCTTTGAAATCAATTCAAACGTATCAAATTCAACATCAAGCCTCCTCAACTCACACATTGACACATAACCCACAATATACAAAATCACTATATCATCATTTTATCCCACTTCACCCAAGTGGCTCAAACTCAAACATATTGACATATCATATACTATTCCTCATGCCAACTCTCAACAACACCAATTCCAATAAATCATTATGGTACACAAACAACATCATACTCACCATCAACATGGTTCAACCCACAATTCAACCATAGCCAATCATCAAGCATATATCACAACATGCATATTTCTCATACATCATACCACCAAGGCATCAATAATCATCATCACATATATGACCACATCATATATCTCAATCATTCAACAACATCAACCATTCAATGCCTATCTTAGAGCCTCTAGCCTAAGTATTTCCTACCACATTACATATTAGATACGGGAAACCGAAACCATACCTTAGCCGATTTTCCCAAGCTCCACCGGAGCACTTCTAAATCACTTATCCACAAGCTCTCAAGGCCTCAACACCACCAAGAACAGATTTTTCACCACCAAACCCTTTCCAAGCTTTTCAAAGTCACCAATCAAGCTCCAATATCCACACATACACAACCTAAGCCACAACCATCATACCCATACACAACATCTCAAAACCCAAACATCATAAAACAACAAAATACACTAGGGTTGAGAATCTTACCACACCCAAGGTCCAAGGAGACAAGATTAACCTTCTCCTTCAAGAGAGTTGGGTCCTATAACATCAAAGAACCCAAAATCTCAACATTTCACCCATAAAACTCGAAAATAGGGGCTGAAATTTCGAACAGCAAGGTGTGGCTTACCTCAAGATTGGTTGTATGGGTTTTGTAGAGCTCTCCGCGGTGAACGCGTGGCCGCAAACGGGGCGGCAATCGGAGCTCTAGATCAAAAGTTATGGTGATTTGAAGATTAAGTGAGAGAGAGAAGTTGAGAGAATGTTCTTCCCTTCCTCTCCACCATTTCAGCTTGTGTGTGTAACAAATGAGGAGAGAGAGTGCTGAAAACTAGGGCTTTGGTTAAGTTATGTTGGGCCAAGGGCCCACTTTGGGTCCGGTTGGCCCGGTTTGGCCCGTTCGGTCCAATCTTGGTCCGAATTCTATAAAATTGGTACCGAAATTCTCGTCTCAATCTCCTCTACCACATTTAGCCATAAAAATCACATTTTAGGCTTTCTAGAATAAATTCTCATTTATGGGTTAATTAGCCGTTAATTAACCGGGTTTTACATTAAGCATCTCAATTCCTGCCATTGGAGCAAACAATTTTGAGCTGAAACCTCAACTAGTTGCTCTAATGCAACAAAACTGCAAGTTTCATGGACTTCTATCAGAAGATCCCTATCAGTTTTTAACTGAGTTCTTGCAGATCTGTGAGACTGCAAAGACGAATAGAGTATATCCTGAAGTCTACAGGCTCATGCTTTTCCCTTTTGCTGTAAGAGACAGAGCTAGAACATGGTTGGATTCACAACCTAAGGATAGCCTGGACTCTTGGGATAAGCTGGTCATGGCCTTCTTGGCTAAATTCTTTCCTCCTCAAAAGCTGAGAAAGCTTAGATTAGATGTTCAGACATTCAAACAAAAAGATGGTGAATTCCTCTATGAAGCTTGGGAAAGATACAAGCAGATGACCAAAAGGTGTCCTTTTGACATGCTTTCAGAATGGACCATTTTGGATATATTCTATTATGGTCTGTCTGAGTTCTCTAAGATGTCACTGGACCATTTTGTAGGTGGATCCATTCACGTAAAGAAAACGCCTGCAGAAGCTCAAGAACTTATTGACATGGTTGCAAATAACTAGTTCATGTACACTTCTGAGAGGAATTCCGTGAATAATGGGACGCCTCAGAGGAAGGTAATTCTTGAGATTGATGCTCTGAATGCCATATTGGCTCAGAAAAAAATGTTGACTTAGCAAATTAACATGATTTCCCAAAGTCTGAATGGATAGCAAAATGCATCCAACAGTACTAAAGAGGCATCTTCTGAAGAAGAAGCTTATGATCCTGATAACCCTGCAATAACATAGGTAAATTACTTAGGTGAACCTTATGGAAACACCTACAATTCATCATGGAGAAATCATCCAAATTTCTCATGGAAGGATCAACAAAAGCCTCAACAAGGCTTTAATAATGGTGGACGAACTAGGCTCAACAATAGCAAGCCTTTTCCATCATCTTTTCAGCAACAGACAGAGAATCCTGAGCAAAGCACTTCTAATTTAGCTAATCTAGTCTCTGATCTATCTAAGGCCACTTTAAGTTTCCTGAGTGAAACAAGATCCTCCATTAGAAATTTGGAGGCACAAGTAGGCCAGCTGAGTAAGAAAGTTACTGAAACCCCTCCTAGTACTCTCCCAAGCAATACAGAAGAGAATCCAAAGAAAGAGTGCAAGGCCATTGATATACTCAACATGGCCGAATGCAAGAAGGAGGGAGAGGACGCGAATCCCAATGAGGAAGATCTCATGGGACGTCTCTCAAGCAGGAAGGAGTTCCCTATTGAGGATCCAAAGGAATCTAAGTCTCATATAGAGACCATAGAGATTCCATTAAACCTCCTTTTACCATTCATGAGCTCTGAAGACTATTCTTCCTCTGAAGAGGATGAAGATGTAACTGGAGAGCAAGTTGCTCAATATCTAGGAGCTATCATGAAACTGAATGCCATGTTATTTGGTAATGAGACTTGGGAAGGTGAACCTCCCTTGCTCATTAGTGAACTAGATACTTGGGTTCAGCAAACTTTACCTCAAAAGAGATAAGATCCTGGCAAATTCGTAATACCTAGTACCATAGGCACCATGACCTTTGAGAAAGCTCTGTGTGACCTAGGGTCAGGCATAAATCTTATGACACTCTCTGTAATAGAGAAACTAGAGATCATTGAGGTACAGCCTGCCTTATTCTCATTACAATTGGCAGACAAGTCAGTAAGACAAGCTTGTGGATTAGTAGAGGACGTGTTAGTAAAGGTTAAAGGCCTTTACATTCCTGCTGATTTCATAATCTTAGATACTAGGAAGGAGGAGGATGAATGCATCATCCTTGGAAGACCTTTCCTAGCCACAGCAGAAGCTGTGATAGATGTTAACAGAGGAGAATTAGTCCTTCAATTGAATGGAGACTACCTTGTATTTAAGGCACAAGGCTATCCTTCTGTAACAAGGGAGAGTAAGCATGCAGAGCTTCTCTCAGTACAGAGTCAAACAGAGCCCCCACAGTCAAACTCTAAGTTTGGTGTTGGGAGGCCACAACCAAACTCTAAGTTTAGTGTTGAATCCCCACAACAAACTCTAAGTTTGGTGTTGGGACTATACAACATTGACCTGATCACCTGTGAGGCTCCATGAGAGCCCACTGTCAAGCTATTGACATTAAAGAAACGCTTATTGGGAGGCAACCCAATTTTTATTTATCTAATTTTATTTTTTTATTTTATCGTTCTTTTATGTTTTATTAGGTACATGATCATGTTAAGTCACGAAAAAAATATTAAAATTAAAAACAGAATCAAAAACAGCAGAAGAAAAATCACACCCTAGAGGAAGGACTTACTGGCGTTTAAACGCCAGAAAGGAGCATCTATCTGGCGTTGAACGCTACAACAGAGCATGAATCTGGCGTTGAACACCAGAAACAAGCAACACCCTGGCATTCAAACACTAGGAATGCACCCTGAGGAGAGCTGGCGCTGAACGCCAGAACAAGCATGGAACTGGCGTTCAACGCCAGAAACATGCTACACATGGGCGTTGAACGCCCAGAACATGCATCACTTCGGCGTTTAAACGGTAGAATTGCATGCAAAGGCATTTTACATGCCTAATTGGTACAGGGATGTAAATCCCTAACACCTCAGTATCTGTGGACCCCACAGGATCCCCACCTACAATATTCTCCCCTCTTCTCAACATTCATCATCTCTTTCCAATAAACACTCTTCCCCAAAACCCTTCACCAATCACCTCAATCTCTCTTCTCAATTACCCCCTTCACCACTCACATCCATCCACTCTTCCCCATAAACCCCACCTACCTTCAAAATTCAAATTTCTTTCCCACCCAAACCTACCCTAAATGGCCGAACCTACTCCCTCTCATCTCCCTATATAAACCCCTCCATTCTCCTTAAGTTTCACACAACACAACCTCCTCTTCTACACCTTGGCCGAATACACCTCCCCTACTCTCCTCCATATTTTCTCTTCTTCTTCTTCTTTTTTTTTCTTCTCTTGCTCGAGGGCGAGCAATATTTTAAGTTTGGTGTGGTAAAAGCATAAGCTTTTTATTTTTCCATTACCATTGATGGCACCTAAGGCCAGAGAAACCTCTAGAAAAGGGAAAGAGAAGACAAAAGCTTCCACCTCCGAGTTATGGGAGATAGAAAGATTCATCACCAAAGCCCATCAAGACCACTTCTATGATGTTGTGGCCAAGAAGAAGGTGATCCCTGATGTCCCTTTCAAGCTCAAGAAAAATAAGTTTCCGGAGATCTGACATGAGATTCAAAGAAGAAGTTGGGAAGTTCTGACCAACCCCATTCAACAAGTCGGAATCTTGATGGTTCAAGAGTTCTATGCCAATGCATGGATCACTAGGGACCATGATCAAAGTATGAACCCGAATCCAAAGAACTATCTTACAATGGTTCGGGGGAAATACTTAGATTTTAGTCCGAAAAATGTGAGGTTGGCATTCAACTTGCCCATGATGCAAGGAGATGCACACCCCTACACAAGAAGGGTCAACTTTGATCAAAGGTTGGACCAAGTCCTTAGGGACATATGTGTTGAAGGAGCCCAATGGAAAAGAGACTCCAAAGGCAAGCCAGTTTAATTAAGAAGACTGGACCTCAAGCCTGTGGCTAGAGGATGGTTGGAGTTCATCCAACGCTCCAACATCCCCACTAGCAACCGATCTGAAGTTACTGTGGATCGGGCCATCATGATCCATAGCATCATGATTAGAGAGGAAGTAGAAATTCATGAAGTTATCTCCCTTGAATTCTACAAAATAGCCGATAAGCCCTCTACTTTGGCAAGGCTAGCTTTTCCTCATCTTATTTGCCATCTATGTTACTCAGCTGGAGTTATCATAGAAGGAGACATCCCCATTGAGGAGGACAAACCCATCACTAAGAAAAGGATGGAGCAAACAAGAGAGCCCATTCATGGAACCCAATAGATGCATGAGGAAGCTCATCACCAAGAAATCCCGGAGATGCCTCAAGGGATGCACTTTCCTCCCAACAACTATTGGGAACAACTCAACACTTCTCTTGAAGATTTGAGTTACAATATGGATCAATTAAGGGTGGAACATCAAGAGCACTCCATCATTCTCCATGAAATTAGAGAAGATCAAAGAGCAATGAGGGAGGAGCAACAAAGGCAAGGAAGAGACATAGAAGAACTCAAGGACATCATTGGTTCTTCAAGAAGAAAGCGCCACCATCACTAAGGTGGATTCATTCCTTGTTCTTATTTTTTCTGTTTTTCGTTTTCTATGCTATATGTGTGTTTATGTTTTGTGTCTCTACTTCATGATCATTAGTATTTAGTAACTATGTCTTAAGGCTATAAATAATTCCATGAATCTTTCACCTCTCTTAAATGAAAAATGTTTCTAATTCAAAAGAACAATAAGTACATGAATTTCAAAATTATCCTTGAATTTAGTTTAATTATATTGATGTGGTGACAATACTTTTCGTTTTTTGAATGAATGCTTGAACAATGCATATTTTTTATCTTGTTGTTTATGAATGTTAAAATTGTTGGCTCTTGAAAGAATGATGAACAAAGAGAAATGCTATTGATAATCTGAAAAATCATAAAATTGATTCTTGAAGCAAGAAAAAGCAGTGAATAGCAAAAGCTTGCGGAAAAAAAATTTAGAAAGAAAAAGAAAAAGCAAGCAGAAAAAAGCCAATAGCCCTTAAAACCAAAAGGCAAGGGTAAATAGGATCCAAGGCTTTGAGCATCAATGGATAGGAGGGCCCAAGGAAATAAAATCCAGGCCTAAGCGGCTAAATTAAGTTGTCCCTAACCATGTGCTTGTGGCATGCAGGTCCAAGTGAAAAGCTTGAGACTGAGTGGTTAAAGTCATGATTCAAAGCAAAAAGAGTGTGCTTAGAACTCTGGACACCTCTAACTGGGGACTTTAGCAAAGCTGAGTCACAATTTGAAAAGGTTCACCCAGCTATGTGTCTGTGGCATTTATGTATCTGGTGGTAATACTGGAAAACAAAGTGCTTAGGGCCACGGCCAAGACTCATAAAAGTAGCTGTGTTCAAGAATCAACAAACTTAATTAGGAGAATCAATAACACTATCTGAAATTCTAAGTTCCTATAGATGCCAATCATTCTAAACTTCAAAGGAAAAAGTGAGATGCCAAAACTGTTCAGAGGCAAAAAGCTACAAGTCCCGCTCATCTAATTAGAATTAATATTCATTGATATTTTGGGATTTATAGTATGTTCTCTTCTTTTTATCCTATTTGATTTTTAGTTGCTTGGGGACAAGCAACAATTTAAGTTTGGTGTTGTGATGAGTGGATAATTTATACGCTTTTTGGCATTGTTTTTAGGTAGTTTTTAGTATGATCTAGTTACTTTTAGGGATGTTTTCATTAGTTTTTATGCTAAATTCACATTTCTGGACTTTACTATGAGTTTGTGTGTTTTTCTATGATCTCAGCTATTTTCTTGCTGAAATTGAGGGACCTGAGCAAAACTTTGATAAAAGGCTGACAAAGGACTGCTACAGAACTCCCTGCACTCGAAATGGATTTTCTGGAGCTACAGAACTCCAAATGGGGCGCTCTTAATGGAGTTGGAAAGTAGACATCCAGAGCTTTCCAGCAATATATAATAGTTTATACTTTATTCGATATTTGATAACGTAAACTGGCGCTCAATGCCAGCTCTATGCTGCATTCAGGAGTCAAACGCCAGAAACACATCACGAACCAGAATTGAACGCCAAAAACACGTTACAACTTGGCGTTCAACTCCAAGATAAGCCTCAGCTTGTGTAAAGATCAAGCTCAGCCCAAACATACACCAATTGGGCCCCGGAAGTGGATTTATGCATCAATTACTTACTTCTGTAAACCCTAGTAGCTAGTTTAGTATAAATAGAACTTTTTACTAGTGTATTATACATCTTTGATTGTATTTTTTGATCTTTTGATCACGTTTGGGGGCTGGCCATTCGGCCATGCCTGAACCTTCATCACTTATGTATTTTCAACGGTGGAGTTTCTACACACCATAGATTAAGGGTGTGGAGCTCTGCTGTACCTCGAGTTTCAATGCAATTACTACTATTTTCTATTCAATTCATTTTATTCCTGTTCTAAGATATTCGTTGCACTTCAACATGATGAATGTGATGATCCGTGACACTCATCATTATTCTTACCTATGAACGCATGACTGACAACCACTTCCGTTCTACCTTAGACCGGGCGCATATCTCTTGGATTCCTTAATCAAAATCTTCGTGGTATAAGCTAGAATTGATGGCGGCATTCATGGGAATTCGGAAAGTCTAACCTTGTCTGTGGTATTCCGAGTAGGATTCCGGAATTGAATGACTGTGACGAGCTTCAAACTCACGATTGTTGGGCGTGATGACAAACGCAAAAGAATCAAGGGATTCTATTCCAACATGATCGAGAACCGACCGATGATTAGCCGTGCTGTGATAGAGCATTTGGACCATTTTCACTGAGAGGATGGGATGTAGCCATTGACAATGGTGATGCCCTACATACAGCTTGCCATGGAAAAGAACAAGAAGGATTGAAGGAAGACAGTAGGAAAGCAGAGATCCAACAGGGACAAGCACCTCCACGCACTTATCTGAAATTCCCACCATTGAATTACATGAGTAACTCTATCTTTATTTTCTGTTTATTTATTATTATTATTATTCGAAAACTCCATAACATTTACTATCCGCCTAACTGAGATTTACAAGATGACCATAGCTTGCTTCATACCAACAATCTCAGTGGGATCGACCCTTACTCACGTAAGGTATTACTTAGACGACCCAGTGCACTTGCTGGTTAGTTGTGCGGAGTTGTGACTAAGTGTGATTCACGTTGAGAGCGCTACCAAATTTTTGGCGCCATTGTTGATGATCACAATTTCGTGCACCAACCATCTAAGAAATAGTAATGAGATTTACCGGACAAACGATCAAGCATTTGATCGATGAATGGGAGTGGATAGTGGTTCTTCCTAGTGGCCAAGTTCAAATGCCTATAATCGATACAAACCCTCCATGAGTTTTGCACCCTTGTGGCTACAAGCTCCCCACTCTCATTTCTGATTGTGGTAACACCAGACTTCTTTGGAACCACTTGCACGGGGCTCATCCATTCACTATCCGAAATCGGATAGATAATGTCGGCTTCAAGCAATCGGGTGACCTCCTTCTTTACAGCCTCTAGAATAGTGGAATTCAAACGACTGAGGTTATCGAATAGGCTTGGCTCCTTCTTTGAGAAAAATGTGGTGTTCACAAACTTCGAGGGCTTATATCCACTATGTCGGCCAAGCTCCACCCAATAGCCTTTTTGTTCCTCCTCAAGATATGAAGTAATTTCTCCTCTTGTTGGGAGGTAAGCTCCTTTGCAATAATCACCGCGAGCTTTTGATTCTCTTCAAGATAGGCATATTTTAGGTTGGGTGGAAGTGGTTTCAAATTTACACTTTGTTCATGACTCAGTGATAGAAGAATTATCATTGGTAAAGAGTTTCACAAAATATTCACGTTGCAAGTATAGTTCTCACCAACTAATAACCCTCACTAATCAAATTTTAGTATAGTTGTCACAAAGTTCAACCCCAATAAAAGTAAGCCGAAGTAGTTAAACCTCGGGTTATCTCACAAGGAATGGGCAAATATGTGCATCAACATTGGTTAGAATTCCAGGGTTGGGAGTAATGGTTAAGAATTTAAACTACTAGACTTAACATGTAAGGAATCTTAACGTGCAAGAAACTAAATCGAGTAACTAAAGCAAGATATGAGCAACTTCAATCTAGTAAGAGAACTTATAATCTATTTCTACTCTAGAAGCAAGTAAATAACTAAACTAACTATAACAAGAAGCAAGAAATTAGGATTTTTGGTTTTCAAATATGAATAATAAAAGGAACTCTTGGCTAGGCATAGGAATTGGGGTCACCATCTTTGTCTAATAACCATATCTTGACAATTGTGAGGAACCAAGCTCATTAAGTTTACTTCTATACTTGAAGTATATCAAATGGCTTGATCAACATCAATCCATAAGTCATAACCTAGCTACTAATTAAGTTAGTAGTAGGCTAGTGTCAATGGTTATCAAATTGACCACTAAGGTTCTCAAATCACCAAATCAATTAGACCCAATGACTCAAGTTTACCCAATTCCCTTAGCCTAGGCCAAGAGTAAAGAAGACTACTCCATAATCGAAGGAAACATTTCATCAAACACATGGTATGCATAAACAAAAGACATATTCAAATTGCAAATTAATTGGAAATTACAAGTACCCACTAACAATTATGAATGGAAAATAGCTCAAACAACACTATTAATCATGGAAAACATCAATGCACTAGTAGAAATTCAAGATCCACAAAATTCCTAGAATGAGAAGAAAATGGAAAAATAACAAGAAAATTCAAATTCAAACACAAGATCTAAACAAAACTATACTAGAGAATTCAAATTAAGTAATTGAAACTAAGATTAACAAAACCTAATTCAGAATTTCAACAAGGGAAGATCAAATCAAACTAGATCTAAAGAGGAATAAGAGCTTCTCTCTCTAGAAGAACAAGAACAAAAAAATAGCTAAAATTGTGTAAAAAAGTGTGTATGAATGATCCACCCTTTCCCCCCTACAATTCTTGGGTCTTTTCCATGCAGAATCAAGTTGGATTTTGGCCTGGAGATCCTCAGAAATCACCAGCCACGAGTTCATTAATAAGGTCACGTGCTGAGCGTCACGCGTACGCTTCGGCCACGAGTGCTGGTTGATGAGTTTTGCGATCCACGCGTACGCGTCAGGTAAGCGTATGCGTCGGTGGGATTTTCGCCAATGTACGCGAATGCATAAATTCTCGCGCGCCAAGCCTGGCCTCTTGCACCCACGTGTGTGTGTCGGCCACGCGTGCTCATCGCGGTCAATCCTCCAAAGCTCCGTTATTCATGTTCCTTCCACTTGTGCATGCTTCCTTTCCGGCTTCTAGACCATTCTTGCTCTATAAATCCTAAATACACTCAACAAACACATCACGACATCGAATGGTAATAGAAGAAGATTAAAATATAGCAATTTTAAGGTCAAAGGAGTATGTTTTCAATCATGAAGCAAAATTAGGAGGGAAACACAAAACCATGCATTTTATATGGATAAGTGCAGAAAATATTGATAAACCCCCTCGAATTCTACACTAGATAAACCACAAAATTGGGGTTTATCAAACCTCTCCATACTTAAATCAAGCATTTCCTCATGCTAAAAATAAAAAGACCAAAGAACATAGGAGAATGCGGTTTATGAAATGCAATTTTCCTAAATGGATGCAACTAATGCAAATGTTTCTATCTACTTGTTAAAAAATGAATCAATCTTCCAAGAACATATATGAGCACATAGGGCCAAGATGACATGATAATCCATGAACTCTACCAATTCAAACATCAAAATGACATGTACACAACTTTCAAGAAAAAAGCTTGTGAAGGCCGGGAACAAGGAGTTGAACATTGAACCCTCTACCAATTCTCTTCTAATCATACTTTTCAATATTTGTTTTTTATCTAACAATCAACAATTATTCAATGCATGAATATAAATATCATGAGGTCTTATTCACAGGTTGTAATGGGGCTAAGGTAAAAGTAAGGATGTATATGGTTAAGTGAGCTTGAAATTTGAATCTTTGATTAACCTAAGCTCTCCCTAAACACATATAACAACCTATACAATTCTAATACAATGCCTAGCTACCTATGATTCCCACTTTTTTATATATTCATGCATTCTCTTTAATTTGCACTCCATATGCATTGTTATTGTTACTTTACTTTGGGGTATTTTTGTCCCCTTTTTATTGCATTTTTTTATATATTTTTGTTTCTTTTATTTTTTTTCTATTTATTTTTCTACATACATATATATTTTTGTTATTTATCAATTTTTTTTCACAATAGGGTATATACAACGTACCAATGCATATGGTTTTACATATTTAATGCATGAATATGTATCCAATCCCATGATTTTCAACAAAAATATGAAATATACTTTTACCTCAACCAATGTCCCAAGTTTTTCATACCCAAATGATACACACCCTCACTAGCCTAAGCTAATCAAAGATCCAAATTAAAGGACATTTATTATTTTTCACTTAGGGGTAGTGATGTACTAAATTAAGAACAAAAGGGATTAAGTAAGCTCAAAATTGGCTAACAATGGTTGATGAAAGGTAGGCTATTTGGGTAAGTGAGCTAAATAAAATGATGGCCTCAATCATATAGATGCATGTATACATGGAATAATGGACATAAAGAATCAAACAAATCACAAATTACAATAATAAAAAGAGAATAAGACACACAAGAATGGAATAAGTGGTTATAAGATGTAACCACACAATGGGTCTCAAAGCTCACATGCTTGTGTTTTTTGCTCAAAAACCATATTCCAAAATAAATTCTTCAAGAAATTTTAACTAAAAAAAAGAAACTTTCAAATTGGTAGGGTGCCTTAAAAACGATTTCTTGAAAAGGAAGTCATCACCCTAACGAAGTAGTCCTAACAAGAACAACTACTATGCAAAAAGTGTTCAAAATAAAAACTAACCATGCAATTTATCCTAATCAAAAAAAAAAAAGAAAAATCAAATCATGGGTGTTGAAAAGAAAAGGGGTTGTTACCTACGGAAGTCGGTAAATGACCTCCCCACACTTAGAAGTTTGCAAGGTCCTCCGTGTTATTGGTAAGGCATAGGGTGGGATTGGGGTCGCCATATCCACAATCCATCTCTTGAGAGTTTGCATCACTATGGTCTGAAGTGGATGTGAAAATGTCCGGCTCTTCCATAGGTGGGTAAACATAACCCCAAAGCTTCTTCATGTAAGCGAATCGGCGTTGGTTCCGCCGCTCATATCGGTCCACCTTTTTAGTGAGATCTAGAAGCAGTTGGCGGGATGACTTCTGTGGTGCGGATGAAGAGGTAGGAATGTCGGAAAGGGGAACCATTTCAAGGCTTGTGGTGCCCGCAGGAGGCTTGAGATATTTTCCGCTAAGGACGATGGCGCCCTTTGCCGTAATTATTGCCTTCATGTCCTTAGCCTCGTGGGGACAACAGCAGTAGCAACCAATCTGTCACCAAGGTGGGAAACAAGAGGTTACCCTTAGCATGGACGCAACCCATTGCTTGTCTGATGAGGAGAGGGATATTGACCGGCCTCTTAGTGGGTATGCACCAAACAAAGAAAGGCTATGTCTGCTGTAATGGATGACTCATGAGTGCTTGGAAGGACGTAGTGGAACAAGATCTGCGCCCACGCTTGAGCTTCTACAGTAAGCGTGCATGCGTCAATGCACTTAGGCTGGAGCCTGAGTCTCCCTTGGGTCCAAAATGATTCCGGTTCGGTAATAACCTTAAGGATAGAATCCCAATCAAAGCCGCGTGTGCACCGCTGTTGCAGGACCTCTTGGTAACCATTTGTCCTATCCGCAACTGGCAAGACCTTAAGTATACCTTGAATGGCGTCTTCCAAAATTGGGACTTGCTTTCGGCGCACAAAAACTGTCTAAAGAGAAGGAGAGTGGTAATTGGAGTAGAACTCCACCACCTAAGAAAGGTTGCCTTCTTGTGGTCTCCGCATTAGAAATCCCATTGTCGCCGCTCAATGCGGGGTAAGACACACTGAACAAGATGCTCTGGAAGAACGAGGAGGGGTTTAGAGTGGTAATTTCTTTCAACCATAGCGGGGAACATGAGCTCACAATAGCGGTTAGGAAACCTTGTGGGGTCCTTTGCAGGATTGTCCTTCTCTTTCTCATCAATATGAATGATGATCTTCACCCTCTTGGAGAGGGGCTTGACTTTTGGTGCAGGGAGTGCCTTAGCAGTTGTTCTTCGAGGTGTCCTCTTAGGAGGCGGCTTTTTCGGAGCCTTTTCCTTGTCCTTTTTGATGGCCATCCTGAAAAGGGAAGGAAAAAAGAAAACATTAAACTCAAAGAAGCAACATTAACATAATGACATGCAAGTGAGACATAACGCCATAAATGAGTAAAGCGTCTTGAAGACATGACAGCTGCAACATGTAAGCAAGACAACAATGCAATTATCGGGCATATCACTAGCATGAGATGCAAGAGTGAAAAGGACATGCAAGTAAGGCATGAGAAGAATAAGCTCAAGCATCAATAACAACACAAAGTAACATATGCAAGAAAGATAATAAGCACAAGAAAATTAATCACCTAATCTAACTCCAAGACAATAAAGCATGCAAAAGAATTAAAGTGGAGTTAGAGAGGGTTGAAACACAATTCTTGCAATATAACACAAAGAAGCAAGTTATGGGTATGAGCATATGAATGATAAAGATGAAGTACAATAAGCTCAATGCACAATAAGAAAGCAAGTGTAGTAAGAGAAGAGCACCAAATTGAAAGCATAGTGTCAAAATAAACTAAAAATGTCATAGGTGCTTATCAACAAACACTTGGTGTGCAACATTCAAACAATAGACAAATTGAATAAATTCAAAAATATAACATCCCAAAATGAAATACCCAACATCCATTACAACACCACATAATCACAAGGGAGTCAAAAGATATCAAAGTAACCCATCAAAGTAAGAGCTAACTCAAAGTTCAACACCCATGAAAAATAGAAAAAGAAAGAAAGCAAATAAACAAGAACAAATTAAACAAAATGCTACTAAGAAGGAATAAAAGAGAGTAAATAAATGTAACTAATAAGAAAAGAAATTAAACAAAGACAAAAGAGAAGGAGGAAGAATAGAACCTTAGTAGGAGAAGAAGAGGGTAAGGTATGGTGCAAGTGAGAAATAGAAGAAGGGAAAAGAGGAAGAAAGAGGAGAGAGAAATAGAATGTGGGACCAGGTGGTGGTCGCCGGTGGTAGTGGGTGGAGACAAGGTGGTAGGAAGAGGGAAGGAGAAAGGAAGAAGGAATGGAAAAAAGAAAGTACAGGAAGAAATGAAAACAGGGTGCGCTGCATATCAACTACGTCGGCCAATCGACGCGTGCACGTTGCCCACGCGTATAGCAATGACGCGTGCGTGTTTTCTCACATGTATGCATGGGGAGCAAGTGTGCTCCCAGCACAAAGTTCACGCAAAGCCAGCATAACTCTCGGGTTCATGTACTAGAAGGCGCAAAATGTGCAATCGATGCGTGCGCGTCGCCCACGCTTACGCGTGGGTGAGTCGAAAGTCAATGGACACATAGGTATCACATGACGCGCACGCGTGGAGTGAAGTTGTGTGTTGCGCACAGTAACATCACCACTCCCGTATAACTCCCGGGATTTTATACCAAGAGTTGCAATGTTACCAATCAACACGTACGTGTCGTGCACGCTTACGCGTGGGTTGGCAATGTGGATCAATGATGCGTACACGTCATAGACGCGCACGCGTGGATAAGGATTGAGCTCCCAGCACCAATCTCGCCCAAATCTCGCACAGCTCTCGATTTTTTGTACCAGGTGTTGTGTAGGCCACAACGACGCGTACGCGTTGCCCACGCTTGTGCGTGGGTGACCCCTTTTTTTAGCGCGTGGGTGACCCCTTTTTTTAACAACATAGAGAAAGGCAATTTTAACATAATCTTGGCAGTCATTCAGCTAGATAGTTCAAGAAAACACTCACAATTTCATACAATATTCAAAATGAAGCATTTTCTTCAACAACATCAATTCAACCAACCAAGATCAATGAATTCTCATGAATATCACAATAATTTAACAAAATCAAAAAAATCTAGTACATCTAGACAAACTCAACAACATCAAGAACTCACAAAATTCACAAAGGCCCTAAAACTAGATGTAAGAAAGTATATACAAGGAAGATCATACCATGGTGGGGTGTCTTCCACCTAGCACTTTTCTTTAACGTCCTTAAGTTGGACGGTCATGAGTTTAAGTTCCTCCTCCCTTGGGTGTATCCGTAAGTAGGAACACCTCTAACTCCTTCGGTGAGTTGTGACCATGATACTTCTTTACCTTGTCGCCATTCACTTTGAATGTTGCACCACTTTGAGGGTGGAATAGTTCGACCACACCATAGGGCTTTACTTCCTTCACTTTGAAGGGACCATCCCACCTTGAACGGAGCTTTTTGGGTATGAATCTAAGTCTTGAGTTGTAAAGAAGAACTTCCTCACCTTCTTGGAAATCCTTCTTGTGGATATGGTGATCATGGAATGCCTTAGTTTGCTCTTTGTAAATCCTTACATTCTCGTAGGCCTCTATTCTAAGGCACTCAAGTTCCTCTAGTTGCAATTTTCTGGCTATGCCCGCCTTGGTGAGATCCATATTGCACTGCTTAACCGCCCAATAGGCCTTATGCTCAATTTCCACCGGGAGGTGGCATGCCTTTCCATAGATGATCTGAAAAGGACTCATCCCCAACGGGGTCTTATAGGCCGTCCTATATGCCCACAGTGCATCTCCCAACCGAGAGCTGCAGTCATTCCTTTGTGGATTTACCACTTTTTCCAAAATTCGCTTGATCTCCTGGTTGGACATCTCTGCTTGCCCATTTGTTTGGGGGTGATAAGTGGTTGCTACCTTGTGTATTACCCCATATCGCTTGAGTAGTGCTTCTACCTTCCTGTAGCAAAAGTGAGAACCTTGGTCGCTTATGATTACTCGTGGCGACCCATAGCAACATACAATATTGTTTCTAATGAAAGAAACCACAGCATTAGCGTCATCAAGGCGGGTAGGTATCGCTTCCACCCACTTTCATACGTAATCAACCGCTAACAAAATATATAGATACCCACTTGAGTTAGGAAATGGCCCCATAAAGTCTATTCTCCATACATCAAATATTTTACAAAACAACATTGGTTGTTGAGGCATTTCATCCTTTTGGGATGAATTTTCTGACTTCTGACATTAGTGACATGACACACAAAATTCGTTAGTATCCTTGAACAATATTTGGCCACCAGAATCCACAATCTAAAACCTTTTTATCCGTCCATTGTGGGCCAAAGTGGCCACCACACTCGGATGAATGACAAGATTCAAGAATGGGTTGGATTTCGGATTCCGGGACACATTTTTGAATTACTTGGTCTACTCTCCTTTTCCACAAGTGAGGGTCATCCCAAATGCAATATTTGGAATCAGTCATCAATTTATCCCTTTGATGTTTTAAAAAGTTGGGAGGGAAAATATTAGCAACCAAGTAGTTTGCCATAGGAGCAAACCAAGGAAAACTATCTGAAACAGCATGCAAACCATCCAAAGGAAACGAGTCGTCAATTGGAAATAGGTCATATTTAAGATTTGTAAAGCGGCTTAGATGGTCCGCAACTAGATTTTGTGACCCACTTTGATCCCTAATCTCATTGTCAAACTCTTGCAAGAGCAAGATCCAACGTATGAGTCTAGGTTTCAACTCATTCTTTGTCAACAAATATTTTAAAGTTGCATGATCCGTATATACCACTATTTTGGAGCCTAGAAAGTAAGATCTAAATCTATCCAATGCATGAACAATGGCTAAGAGCTCTTTCTCCGTAGTGGTATAATTGGATTGTGCCGCATCCAATGTCTTTGAGGAGTAAGCAATGATGTAAGGGAGCTTACCATCGCACTGTGCAAGAGCGGCACCTACGGCATGATTTGACGCGTCGCACATGATCTCGAACGGCTGCGTCCAGTCAGGACCCCTCACAATTGGTGCCGTGGTAAGAGCTCTCCTCAACTCCTCAAATGCATCCACACAAGCATTATCAAACTCAAAGTCTATGTCCTTTTGGAGTAGGCACGATAACGACAATGCAATCTTGCTAAAATTCTTGATAAAACGCCTATAGAATCCTGCATGCCCCAAAAAAGAACGGAGCTCCCTCACAGAAGAGGGGTGAGGTAAACTGGTAATGACATCAACCTTGACTGGGTCTACAAAAATGCCCTTATCAGAAACTACGTGTCGTAACACTATGCCTTGTCTCACCATGAAATGACATTTTTTAAAATTTAGGACAAGGTTAGTGTTAACTCGAGTTAAGCCTCAAAGTGGTCCCTGA
Source organism: Arachis hypogaea (assembly GCF_003086295.3). Lineage (NCBI taxonomy): Eukaryota > Viridiplantae > Streptophyta > Magnoliopsida > Fabales > Fabaceae > Arachis > Arachis hypogaea. The sequence goes on from NC_092041.1 coordinate 84,799,639, forward strand.
AGTTGCACTCGAGCCTCGTAGTAGTCTCTGAACTTAAAAGTTACTCATATTCATCCCTGAAGTTGCACTCCGGGACTCAGAGTCATCCTTCCGGCACATTCCGTTCATCTGGCGCTACCAGAAAGCTGAGTTGGCCTCCTTCATGACACGTTGGCAAAGAAACGGCTAGCTGACATGGCAGAAAAACTTTTCTGATTCAATTTGGTCCTTCAATTCAAGTTAAAAACCCTAATCCCTAATTTTGAAGAACCATCTCCACAGTACTCACACTCTTCTCTTCTCTTTGGTTCTCTTCTCTTGTCTTCTCCATCTTTAAAGTCAGACGATTATGGCCAGCGTGAGCAACAGAACTGGGAGCTCGAACAACCCACAATGGACACCCCCATGCTTAATAGCTGCCTCTCGAAATAATCAAGTAGCACGCATCTCTTTCTTGACTAATCGCTCAGTGATAAACCCCGATTTTGTGGTTTATCGTGTGCTTGTTTTGGGGGTTTTTATCAATATTTCTCACACTTATTCACAAGAAATGCATGGTTTTGTGTTCACTTCCCAAAGTTGCTCCATTGTGGAAAACATGCTTATTTTGCATTAGAATTGCTATATTTTGATTCTCTTTATTGCCATTCGATGCCGTGACGTATTTGTTAAGTGATTTCAGAATTAGTAGGGTAAGAATGGCCTAGAAGAGAGAATGAAAGCATGCACCAGAGGAAGGAACATGAAGATTTGGATTTTGGGAACTGCAGCATTTGCGCGCACGCGCATGTCACGCGCACGCGTGGATGAGGACAGCTGGAAGTGGCATGCAAGGATGGACGCATCCGCGCAGGCCAGAGAATTTCCACCGACGCGAATGCGCAGCTGGCGCGCACGCATGGATCAGAAAAGCAATCGGCGTGTGCGTACGCATGGCGCGCACGCGCGGGAAGCTGCACGTGACCTCATTAAAAGAAATCGTGCCTGGCGATTTCTGAGGCTCAACAGGCCCAATTTCAGGCTGTTTCTGCATGGAAAAGACCTAAGGATGCTAGGGAGAAAGGGGGAGACCAATCATTTTACACTAAGACACAATTTTTCTAGTTTTTAGGTTTTTTGTTCTTCTAGAGGAAGTAACCCTTGTTCTTCTTTAGATCTAGCCTTAATTTGATCCTTCCTTGTTGAATCTGAATTGGGTTTTGTTAATTACTATCTTTGATTGCTTAATTTGAATTCCTTAGTATATTTTCACTTAGATCTTGTGTTAGTTTATGGATTTTTGTTAATTGTCACTTTATACCCATTTCATGAATATTGTGAATCTTGACTTGTTGATGTTACATTGATGATTTTTATGCTTCATTGTGTTGTTTAAGCTCTTATAAGTTGATAATTGTTAGTGGGTATTTGTTGATTTCAATTCAATTACAATTTGAACATGTCTTTTATTAATGCTTACCAAGTTTTTGATGAATTGTTTACCTTAACTATGGAGTAGTCCTTTTTACTCTTGGCTTAGGCCAAGGGAATTGGGTAAACTTGAGTCATTGGGTCTAATGGATTTGATGATTTGAGAGTCCTTAGTGGTCAATTTGATATCCATTAACACTAGTCTACTACTAGGTTAATTAGTAGTGAGGTTAGGCCTTATGGGTTGATGTTGACCAAACCATTTGACGTACTTCAAGTGTGGAAGTAGACTTAATGAGTTCGGCTCCTCATAATTGTCAAGATATGGTTATTAGACAAGGATAGCGACCCCAATTCCCATGCCTAACCAAGAGTTGCTTTTATTATTCATATTTGAAAATCAATTTCTCAGTTGTCTTGCTTAGTTGTAGTTATTGTTTAGTTAAGAGTAGAGTTAGATTGAATGTTGGTTCCTTATTTTGAAATTGTTTACACCTTGCTTGTTGTTTGAATTAGTTCCTTGCACTTTAGATTGCTTAATTGCTAAGATTCTCAATTTACTTTCTTGTTAATGAATCACAACCCCAGACTTCTAACCAATGTTGAAGCACATGTTTGCCCATTCTTTGTGAGACGACCCGAAGTTTGAATACTTCGATTATTTCATTGGGGTTGAACTTGTGACAACCAATTCCATTCTAAATTTGATCCACGAGGATTTTTGTTGGGGGAGCTATACTTGCAACACAATTTCATTTAGAAAATCTCTTCCGACACGGTTCCTGTGCGTCCATCACTTAGTATAATCTAAATCTTTATTTTGTCTCTATGAGAGATCAGGATCATTTGATTGAAAGCATTATTGCCATATATATTAACCATGCCTTTATTGTGTGTGAGAGATTTGTCGGGTACATGTCATCCACATCTTGTTTCATACCAGTTGTTCCACGGAACAAATCAAATTGTGTTCTAGGAGGTAGTAACCCTGAAAGATCCCAAAGGAAAACACCGCATCAATGAGTTGAAGAAAAGTAGAATAGTTGATGTCCTGCACTGAAACAAAAACGAAAATGAAAATAGTGAATCGGATACAAATGCACACTTCAAAGTGACATCAACATATTACTGGGTTATTACCTTGATATAATCATAAATCGGATACAATGTACTTATATAATCATAAATGGGAAAAATAAACCCACAATATTAAGAACCACCTTGGTGGTTATGAACTTGAGCCATTGAATTATATTAGAATTAAACAATCCTGATTTCAGTCATGTTTTAGTCTAAAATCTTAATACCTTATACATTTTTTACATAATTAATAAACTAAATTTGAGACTCGAATTTGAGTTAAGAACATGAACAGTTGAACGTTTACTGAATGCTACCATGCCTACAATCTTACAATACACTTATAGCAAGAATATTGAATTTTATTTAATTAATGATTATTATAGTGTATAGCATAATTAGAATGCTAGTATTCTACTACGGTATTATATAGCTATGGAAAAAGTAGGAGTATAAGCAATGTTTGTAAACACAATACCATAAGAAAATTATCTCTGGGGCACATATTTGGGTGTAAACATATTATACAAAAAACGGTATTTTATATCTTCTATTATCTTTTGCAAAGTTTCTCAATCCTCACAGGAACCCCTTATCAAAATGCTAGAAAAACACCATTAATTCAAGAAGAAAAAATGAAAAGAGAAGCTTGACAGCCCATCACCAAAAGAGAAAAAGGAAAGTAATCCACCAGTTCAAATGATAAGAAATTCTCCAAACCATTATATCCTTAAAAGAAACAATCCTAGAATTATCCTATAAAGGATCTTGCAAATGAAAGACAGTAAAAACAGCTTATACAAGCTTTTACAAGACCATATATGAAACCAGACAGTAAAAACAGCTTATACAAGCTTTTGTTCTCTTAAACACAAGCCTCTAGGTGAAACAAAATACAAAAGTGAGACATATTTAAAATACATCAAAAACTCAAAAGAAGTATCCGGATCCTCCACTTCTGTCACCAACCAGACAACTCACCGAGGTGGGTTGCGACCTGCATCCGAAAAATACAACATAAATATGGTATACGAACCGGAAGTTCTCAGTATGGTAACAGTGCCTAGTGATGTAGGATATAAGACCCCGGGACGCCAAAGGCAATCCTAGACTCCATATCCATCACAAGAATTCAAACTTAAAGCATTCTAAACCAAATTAGCATAAAAGTAATTTCCTTAACTCAACTTAAGCCGTAGTACCATATAAGGGTATTCTATCTTAGGGGATTTCTATTCTAAATAAAACACCGCTGTCTCACAGCCTTCACCAACCGATCTACCATGCGATCCCATCACCATCGCCTTCCAAACCTCCTCAACCCCAGTAAAAGCACAAGTATATACAACGCAAGTAAAACACAAGGAGGCATATACAGCAACTAATACAAGTAGCAATTAGACATGTTAAACAGATAGGGAAAACAATATCAAGTCGGCAAAGCATACAAATAGGTAGAAATTGCACATGATAAATACCTGCCCTACTGGCTGTGATATCACATTGTCGGTTCAACTGCCAACCTGACACATCTCCATGGAGATGTTGCCTTCGAATTCATGGTGTGGGAACCCCCGAGATATAGTGCTCAGATCACTGTCCAGGATTTTGCGCCTGCACGCTCTGATGATCTGAAGGGATGCGAGCGGGATCTATTGCCTCTAACCTCACATCTAAGAGCAAGCGGGACAAACCACCGCCCTTATGCCGCCGCCGCTACCTCGATAGGCGGGATCCAACCTCGGCCCCTGCCGGGCGCATATCGTCTCATAATCTCAATGAAAAAGTGGTACAGTGGTTTTCAAAACATTTTTAGTACAAGATGGATCCATCACTTCATTCAGAGTCCTAGACTCTTTTCAACCACTGTTCATTCATATTTCAGTTCCTTGATTTTGCATCTCATTCATCAACCATTCGTCACACGTCATCAAGCGTTCCCCAAAAAACAGAAACCTAGTACTCTGTTTGCTAACTTTTTCCAAATAATAGTGTCTAAAACCCTTAAACCATTTTCCATGTTTGAGCACCCAAAAATATGTCCAAAAGTCTTAAAAAGGAGTTATAGAAACTTACAACCTCATCGGGAAGGTGAAATAGCTGAAAACAAAGCAAAATTTGAGAAACAGGGCGTGTGCGTCCGCATAGGGGTGTGCGTGCGCACGCCCAGGAAATTTTAAAAACTGTGCGCATGCACAGGGTGCGCGTACGCACTGGTGTCAAAACATAAAAGGGTCTGTTCACTCGCACAACCTGTGCCAGCGCCCCCAATAGATTGGCCTCTCCAACGTGTGCGTGCGCACAGGTCTGTGCGTACGCACAGGTTGCAATTTTTGCATTGGTGTGCGCGCGCACAAGCTGTGCCAGCGCTGCAGGAAGATTGCATGCCTCTGTGTGTGCAGACGCACAGGTCACAATTTTTGCAGAGTGTGCTTGCGCACAAGGCTGTGCGTGCACACATACCAGAAAACTCAAAATTCTGTAACTTTGCAAAATTTCCAAATTTTTATCACCAACTTTGAGTGGTCATAACTTCCTCTACAAAATTCTAAATTTCACAAACTTTATATCGATTTAAAGGGTTTTTAAAAATCTTTAATTCTAAATAAATTTCAACTAATTTTGAAAATCGAGTCAAAAGTTATGATCAGACAAACTTCACCAAAATTCTACTTTTACCCAAAACCACAATTTTCACAATTGCTTTGCAAAACACAACAGAAGCCAAACCAAACCATTCCAAACTCCACTTTTCATCAAAATCAATCCCATATATCATATTACACCAAACTTACCACATTTTTCTTTCACTTTTCCTTATCCACAACATCAATATCATTATATCTCATATATCAAACTTCATTAACAATTTTTCAACTACATTACCAATCAATCATCACCAATATCACATTTATCAACATAATTCACTCCTCAACTTCCCAAATCATTTATCCTCATCATACCACTATTAATCATCAATATCAAACTCAAAATTATCATTTCATCAAACATCATTATACAATATCATTCAACCATTTATCAACCATTCAAATCCAATCCTATCTTATGGTCACTAGCCTAAGTGTCCATGAATATTATATACTACATAAAGAAAACCAAAACCATACCTTGGCCAATTTCTAATATGAACCAAATGAGCTTTCAACCAAAATCCAACCACCAATGTAGCTCCAACAAGCACCAACAAGCCCCAAAGTCACAATAATCAAGCTATATACATATAAATCACCACAAAATCAACCTAGGGCTCAACATAAATCAAAAGTTCACAAAAGATCAAAGCCTCTTACCTTTCCCAACAGATTTGGATAGCAAAACCCAAAGCTAAGCAAGGATTAGAGTGAACCTAAACATCAAGAATCACAAAAACTCACTTAATCAAAAACCCTAGGTACCCGAAATTTTGGAGAGAAAAACTGGGAGAATTTTGAGCTTAGCTCTAGAGTTTCTTGGATGGGTTTTGTAGAGCTCTTCACAAGGAATGCGTAGCCGCAGACGGCACACAAATCGGAGCTCTATAGCTCAAGATATGAGCTTGGGAAGATTGAGGTGGAAAGGGTTTTCTTCTTCCTCTCCTCCCTTTCTCAATTTCTGAAGTGCGTGTGTGTTTATGAGGCTAGGGTTCATATAAATGAACCTTTATATATGTTGGACTTATGCCCAACTTGGGTCCGGTTCAACCCGTTAGCATTTTAAGCTCGTTTGGCTCATCTTCAGGCCAAACCTTTAAAATTAACGCCTGATTTTCCATTTCTACTGTTTTTCTAAGGTTTTTGACTATTTCTACTTTTTCTCGCGCAACACCGGGCAGACTTGAACCGGTTCAACCGGTTCAACTGTCGGTTTGCAGATTTTCACGGTTTTTTACAGAAAACACATTTTCTGGCTCGAAAAGACCTACTGAGTCCAAAAATGATGTTTAAAACCTCAAATTCTCACTTTAACGTTTTGGAATCAAAATTGGGCAATATAACCACTTAATTAACCGGTTCAATTAATTGCGGTTCTTATATTCTCCCCACCAAATAAGAAAATTTTGCCCTCAAAATTTGAATTACCTGAGAAAAGCTCGGGATAATCCTTTCGCATCTCGAATTCCAATTCCCAAGTATGCTCTTCAACTCCTGCTCGCATCCAAACAACTTTGACCAACTGAACTTCTTTTCCTTGCAGCTTCTTTACACTGGTGTCGTCAATTCTAACCGGTGTCACTTGAAAAGTCAAGTTTTTCCTCAACTCAACCGTCTCAGGCTCCAACACATGAGCCGCGTCTGACATGTACTTACGGAGTTGTGACACGTGGAACACGTCATGTAGGTTAGATAGGTGAGGTGGCAAAGCCACTTGATATGCCACCAGTCTGAAACGCCTTAGGATTTCAAACGATCCTATATACCTCGAATTCAACTTTTTGGTCTTGATTGCTCTTCCAATCCCAGTTGTGGGTGTAACTCGTAGAAACACATGCTCTCCCACTTCAAACTCTAACGGTTTTCTTCTCTAGTCCGCATAACTCTTCTGTTGACTCTGAGCAGTCAAAATCCTTTCTCGTATTATCTTAATCTTCTCCGTAGTCTCTGTTACCACATCTAGACCCACTACACTTGCTTCACCCGATTCATACCAACAAAGTGGAGACTGGCACTTTCATCCATACAAGGCCTTATACGGAGCCATCCCAATCCTCGCATGAAAGCTATTGTTGTACGCAAACTCCACCAATGGCATGTAGTGATTCCAACTCCTGGGTTGATCCAAAACACATGTCCTCAGCATATCGTCCAACGTCTGAACAGTCCTTTCTGACTGTCCATCTGTTTGTGGATGATACGCCATACTAAGACATAGCTTCGTACCGAAAGCTCTTTGGAAAGCTCCCCAAAATCTTGAAGTGAATCAGGGATCACGGTCCGACACTATGCTCAATAGCACACCATGCAACCTTACAATCTCCTTTATATACAACCTTGCTAACTCTTCCATAGAACAGTTTACTCGAATAGGTAGAAAATGAACAAATTTGGTTAAATGATCCACCATCACCCAAATCGCATCAAATCCCGACCTAGTCCTTTGTAAATCGGTCACAAAATCCATTGAAATTCCTTCCCATTTCCACTGAGGAATTTCAAGTGGTTGAAGCATTCCCGACGATTTCTGATGTTCTATCTTCACCTTCTAACACGTTAGGCACTTTGAGACATGTTCTGCCACATCCTTCTTCATACCAGGTGTTCATACCCGGGGTCGAGCTGTCTGACCCGGGATGTTCTACAAACTAAGCGACCGACCTCTTCAGGTCAGGACAAACCGACCTCTTCTCAAAGAGCTCGGCCAAATCACGGGAAAGCCCAAAAAAGGGCCCTAATAGAGGAACACGCCCCAAATCCTAAGGCAGCCCAAGCCTACAGCTAGAAAGGCGGTTCCCCAGAAGATAAGATGACCTCACTCAAAGATAAGATAAAGATAAGATAAGATAACTAACTTATCTTATCTAAGAAGGTCACTCTACGCCATTATAAATACACTGGAGCACCCAGGTATAACTCATACTCTGATTCTACTCAATACCTGCTTAATATCCTTGCTAACTTAAGCATCAGAGTCCCTTGTAAGTACCCCCACCCTCCGGGAATGAAGGAATCAGCACCTCCATCAAGCCCCACAAATCGGATACCACCGTTCCGACCAGTACCGAGGATCTCATCCGAGATCGACCTATAGTTTCAGGTAACCCCCGGAACATTGGCGCCAGTGCCGGGGATCTGGAAGTCATCCCATTACCATGGTGGACGATCATGACAACGATCACACCTCAAATCTAGAAGAAAGAACGCCGCATAAAAACGCGGACTCCACACCAAAAGAAACTCCCCAAATCAACAATAAGAACTCCCCAAATGAGGGAGCCCTAGATGCATTTCAAGATCGGTTAAAACAACTTGAGGAAGACGCTCTACGTCAACGAAAGGCCGAGAAAGATCTACAAAGAGAAATAAGGCGACGCCGGGAACTGGAAAACAAACTCCTAAAACTTGAAGCCGATGTCAAGACCAAAGCCAGCTGATCCACTCCCGAAGATAGCGCACAAAAGGGGGAAGACCCATTCACCAAAGAGATCATGAAGACAAAAATCCCAAAGGACTTTAAACTCCCAGACATGACCTTATACGACGGCACGACAGATCCCAACCGTCATCTCAGTAACTTCAGATGCAGAATGTATCTTATCGACGCCTCAGATGCAGTTCATTGCAAAGCCTTTCCAACCATTTTAACAAAAATAGCAATCAGATGGTTCGACAATCTCCCTCCTAGGTCCATCTCAAGTTTCGACGACATGGATAAAAAATTTCTGGCCAGATTTTCCATCCAAAAGGACAAAGCTAAACATGCTCCGAGCTTATTGGGAATCAGGCAAGGAGAACGGGAAACCCTGCGTAACTACATGGAAAGATTCAACAAGATATGTATGGATATACAGAACTTGCCAACAGAAGCCGCTATTTTGGGCCTCATTAACGGCTTGCGATAAGGGCACTTTAGCCAATCTATATCAAAGAAGTACCCCACATCCTTGAACGAGGTGCAAGAACGAGCAAAAAAGTACATCAACATGGAGGAAAACTCCCGATTAGGAGAGACCTCGAAGGCCGGGTTCACCCCCCGGGATAAAGACAGATATTCCAGAAAGAAGGAAGATCGACATGGAGAAAAGATAAAAAATACCACAATTACACCCCTCTTCGAGTGTCTCTTGTGGATGTATATAGAGAGGTTTGCAACACGAAAAATACACCACCAGCTCGACCACTCAAAGGCAAAAAAGGAGGAGGAAACCAGGTTGAATATTGTGAGTACCATGGAATCCGCGAGCACTCCACCAATGCGTGTTTCGACCTAAAAAATGTCATAGAAAAGCTCGTACAAGAAGGAAAGCTAGATCGATACCTGGTCACTCATGATGATGAACAAAGGAAAAGAAGAAGAGCAGAAGATGTCGGACCAACTGCGCGATCATCTTGAACGCCAGAAAGACATGTCAACATGATACACGGCAGATTCGCCGGGGGAGAAATCTCTAAATCATCTCACAAAAGACATCTAAAAGACGTATATCACATCACAGAAAAGGAGGAAGTACCCGACATCCCGGCGATCACTTTTACCAAGGAAGACGCGTCCGGTGTCGCATCAAGGCATGATGATCCCATGGTCATCACTATTATACTGGCAAATGCAAATCTTCACCGCACGTTGATAAACCAAGGGAGCTCTGCCGATATCTTATTCAAAACCGCTTTCGACAAAATCGGCTTGGAAGAAAAAGAACTCAGAGCATATCCGGACAACCTGTTCGGGCTAGGAGATACCCCAGTTCAATCGATGGGATACATCTCTCTCCACAAAACTTTCAGAAAAGAAAGTCAGTCAAGAACACTCAAAGTAGATTACATTGTCATCGACGTAAACTCAGCCTACAATGCCCTAATAGGTCGGACAAGTTAAATCAGCTCGGCGCAATAGTCTCGACTCCACATCTATGCATGAAGTTCCCAATGGCATGAGGAATAGCCACGGTAAAGGCAGATTAGAAGATGGCGCACCGCTGTTACAACGAAAGTCTAAACCTCAGAGGCAGAGGAGAAGAATTCCACACAATTGAGCTCGGCGGAGTTCAGAGGCGGGAGGAGCTCCGCCCACAACCTGAAAGAGAAGTAGAGAAAATCCAGATCGGGGACACCCCGGACCGAACAACCAACATCGGCACACTCCTAAAAGGAGACATAAAAGAATCACTCATACAGTTTCTATGAGACAACGTCGACCTCTTTACCTGGAAGGCCGCAGACATGCCAGGCATAGATCCCAAACTAATGTGTCACAAGTTAGCAGTCTACCCAGGATCTCAGCCGGTACAACAAAGGCACAGAAAGCTAGGACCAGAACGCTCTCAAGCCATGGAAGAACAAGTACGAGCTCTGATGGAGGCAAGTTTCATAAGAGAAGTCAAATACCCACTATGGCTTGCCAATGTCGTATTGGTAAAAAAGTCAAACGGGAAGTGGAGAATGTGCACTAACTATACCGATCTCAACAAAACTTGCCCGAAAGATCCTTATCCGCTCCCAAACATCGACGCTCTGGTAGATGCCTCCTCTGGATATAAATACCTCTCCTTCATGGATGCATACTCAGGATATAACCAAATCCCAATGTATCCACCTGACCAAGAAAAAACCTCATTCTTAACCCCAAAGGCAAATTACTGCTACATTGTTATGCCCTTCGGTCTTAAAAACGCGGGAGCCACTTACCAAAGATTAATGAACAAACTTTTTTCGGATCACATCGGAAAGATCATGGAGGTCTACGTAGACGATATGCTAGTGAAGACGCAAAATGAAGAGATGTTATTATCCGACCTGACACAAGTATTCAACACTATAAGACAACACGGCATGCGACTCAATCCCGCAAAATATACCTTCACAGTAGAAGTTGGTAAATTCTTGGGTTTTATGATCACACGGAGAGGAATCGAGGCAAACCCGGACAAGTGCAGATATGAAAAGTCCGACTTGTATCAAAGAGGTACAACAACTCAACGAGAGGTTGGCAGCCTTGTCCAGATTCCTGGCTGGATCAGCAATAAGATCTCTCCCCTTCTACGACACTCTAAGGAAGGGAAAGGAGTTTGAATGGATAGCAGAATGCGAGCAAGCCTTCCAAGATTTCAAAAAATTCCTGGGACGGCCACCTATATTAAGTCGGCCACGGGAAGGAGAACCACTCATATTGTACCTCGCGGTGGAAAATCGGGCGATAGCCTCAGCACTGGTCTGGGAAGACAACAGTGGGCAACAACCCATATACTTTATCAGTAAAGCATTACAAGGATCCGAGCTAAATTACCAGAAAATAGAAAAGTTCACTTACGCTCTCATAATAACATCTCGACGACTTTGCCCATATTTCCAGTCTCACACCATTAAAGTTTGGACCAACTAGCCCATAAGAGGGATCTTATAGAAAACAGACTTGGCAGGCAGAATCTTGCAATGGGCAGTCGAGTTATCCGAATTTGACCTTCAATACGAAGCTCGGACGGCCATCAAATCTCAATATCTGGCCGACTTCATTGCGAAATTTATGGACACACCGGAAATCCCTGCAGAATGGAATCTATATGTGGATGGCTCCTCAAATAAAATGGGAAGTGGCGCAGGCGTAATAATTGAAAGTGACCAGGGAACCCAAATCGAACTCTCCCTCAAATTCGGATTCCCTGCCTCAAACAACCAAGCGAAATATGAGGCACTACTAGCTGGTTTGAAGCTGGCTAGGGAGGTTGGAGCTAAAAAACTTATCATCTTCAGCGATTCACAGGTAGTTACTTCACAAATAACAGGAAGCTACCAAGCCAAAGATCCCACTATGAAAAAGTACTTGGACAAAACCAGGAAACAGCTCGGACAACTCGGAGAGTATGAGATTCGTCACATACCCCGAGAACAAAATGCCCGGGCCGATGCACTCTCAAAACTAGCCAGCACCAAACGAGGAGGCAACAATAGAAGCCTCATACAAGAAATTCTACAGAATCCATCAATCTCAGAAGAAGAAAATGTCCTAGCCATAACAGGTCACGATCAGGGGTGGATGACTCCCATAATTAACTTCCTCAGAACAGAAGCCCTCCCCACAGATGAGAAAGAGGCAAAGAGGTTAAAACGAGAAGCACAATACTACACCCTCATAAATAATACTCTATACAAAAGAGAGATTTCGATACCACTACTAAAATGCGTGCCGACTTCCAACACAAAAGACGTCCTAGAAGAAGTACACAGTGGCATCTGTGGCAATCAACTCGGAGCGCAGGCACTCGCCAAAAAAGTACTTCGGGCAGGATTTTATTGGCCAACTCTACAAAAAGAAGCCACAGAATTTGTAAGGACATGCTCACCATGTCAGAAGCATGCCAACTTTCACACCGCTCCGCCAGAGGAACTCATCAGCATAACCTCACCTTGGCCATTCGCAAAATGGGGACTCGATTTCCTCGGACCTTTTCCTCAAGGATCAGGACAAGTCAAATTCCTCATAGTAGGAATAGACTACTTCACAAAATGGATTGAGGCAGAACCCCTGGCCAATGCCACAGCTCAAAGAAGTCAGAAATTCCTATATAGAAATATCGTCACAAGGTTCGGAGTTCCACACTCCATCACTACAGACAATGGTACCCAGTTCACAGACGCAGGCTTCAGAAAACTAGCGGCCAACCTAGATATAAAACAACAATTCACATCTGTTGAGCACCCCCTAGCCAATGGGCAAGCTGAAGCTACTAACAAAGTTATATTAGCAGGGTTAAAACGAAGATTACAGGATGCAAATGGAGCCTGGGCTGAGGAGCTTCCACAAGTCCTATGGGCATATCGAACAACTCCACATTCCACGACAAAGGAATCACCCTTCCGATTAGCTTATGGAATGGAGGCAATGATCCCAGTGGAGGTCGAAGAAGGATCACCCAGAGTAATCCATTTTAGCGAAAAAGCCAACTCCCAACTTCAAAAGGAAGAGCTCGACTTACTTCCGAAAATCTGAGAAACAGCTCGGATAAGGGAAGAGGCATTGAAACGACGAATGACCTCCAGATACAACCGAAAAGTAATATAGCAGGCCTTTGCTGAAGACGACCTCATCCTAATCTGAAACGACATAGGAGCAACTCGACCCGGAGAAGGAAAACTGGCAGCAAACTGGAAAGGACCCTTTCGAGTCATAGAAGTACTGGGAAGGGCTACTATAAACTTTCCGAACTCGACGGGCGAGAGCTTCCTAGATAATGGCACGCTTGCAACCTAAGAAGGTACTATAGCTAGGGATGATAAAAGATCTTGGACAAGGCGCACTCTTTTTCCTGAATAAGTTTTTTTAACGAGGCGCCCCACCAAGACTTACAAATCCCCCGACTTAAGAAATTAACTCCTCATGTATATTTTCATTCTCTTTTAATAAAATTTGTTCAGATTCTCTACAAACGTTCAAGTCGTATTATTCTGAAAACATTCATCGCTTGATTATAAAGCTACAGATCGACAAAAAGTGAAAACCAAATTCACTGCGCGATCACGATAAAAACGAGGGTTAAAACCCAAAATCTACAAAATCGGCAAAGATGAAAACAGAATAATACAAGAAGTTATAGAAAGTGATCCATAGAAAGGACCTGACAAGGTCCTAATAAAATGGATTGCTATAAAATAACTTAAAGACTGGCTGGCACAAAAGTTGGACCAGCCACAACAACTCAAGTTATAAGTAAAGCCCTGGAAAGAGGTCTGGCCAACCCTATAAAAGAGGATTACTATAACTTCGAAGAGCCCGACATGAGGAAGTCGGACTCCTACAAACAAGTTACAAAGATAATCCCTGAAAGAGATCTAAACAAGGTCCAAGAAAGAGGATTATCAAGTAACTCGACAAGGCCCGACGTGACAAAGTCGGCTCAGAAAGATAAGTTACAAAAGATAATCCCTAAAAGAGATCTAAACAAGGTCCAAGAAAGAGGATTATCAAGTAACTCGACGGGGCCCGACATGACAAAGTCGGCCCGGAAAGATAAGTTACAAAAGATAATCCCTGAAAGAGATCTAAACAAGGTCCAAGAAAGAGGATTATCAAGTAACTCGACATGGCCCGATGTGACAAAGTCGGCTCGAAAAGATAAGCTACAAAAGATAATCCCTGAAAAAGATCTAAAACAAGATCCAAGAAAGAGGATTACCTAGTAACTCGACAGGACCCGACATGATGAAAGGCTCAGGACAAGTCAAATTACAACAATAGTCCCCCATAGAGACTTAAAGGAGGTTCAAAAAGGAGAATTACCAACAAAACCAAGCCAAAAGGGTCTAATTGATCATGTCCCAGCCTACGAAGGTACCAAGACGAGTGCAAGCAAACATGAAATAAAAACTACTAAGTTATGATAATAGCAAGCTTCAGAGGCCACCAAAATCAAGCCCCCGAAGCTCGGAAACTACTTTGTTTTTCAAAATAAAGGTTGCTAAACAAGCAACCCAAAAAGTAGCAACAGTCAGCAAATCACCATTTAAAAAAATAAAGAGTTCAAAAGCCCACAACCGGCCTATCAACAATAAATGGGGAGAAAACTCAGGCGACAGTAGAAGACTTCTCAGCAGCATCAACTTGGGGTGAAGGAGGACGAGTCTGAAGAGGCACCGCATCTACCGTCCCATCATCTCGGTTCAAGATTTGGCAATCCGGTTCCCCTTCTGGACAAGTAATCCCGGCAGTGGAAGTCGGAGAGGTCGGCACGGTAGAAGTCTTGTTAGCAGGTAGTGAAGGGCGATCATCATCATCATCATCGGGATCGTCAGGGACAATTTTACCATCCCTAACAATATTGTCCAGGCTAATAAGGGAAAGGTCGAGATCTGGCGCAAAAACTCGGAATTACTCTTTTAGATTCTCATAGGCCGCAGTAACACTACCTACGAGAAGACTTTGAAGTTCAGAATAATCGGCCTGAACAGATTCCAACCTACTCCTGAGCTCCATCACCTCTTTATAGGTAGTAACATAGCTATCCTTGTGTTTTTGAGTCGTATCCTTAGCCAGTTGCGCGGCAGCCGTCAGGCCAATAGCCCGGGCCTTCTCCCCCTTCAGCTCGGCCACTTCCACCTCGAGCTCCTCCTTCAAACCCTTAATTCGGTCAAATTCTGATTTCGCCTCCTCCAAAAAAAGCCTTGGTAGCATGAATAGGAAGATCTTGAGCAGTTCGGTATAAAGCCGCTCCTATGTGTGCCAGAGTAATACCACTCCGAGTAATAAATTCTAAGTGACGAAGAATGGATACATCGTCGGTAGGCATGACACCATAAGGAGCAATCTGTTGGTCTACAAACCGAACCGCATTAAAATCCAGAGCATCAAGATTAAATGGCTCGACAGTCCGAGGTCTTTTTGGAGGAGGAGCAGCTGGAGGAGCAGAGGTACCCACTGAAGTCGAAGGCGGGTCAACCAAACGAACCCGGGGAGTCGGGATCATCCTCCTCGGCCCAGGAGAGCTCAGGACAGACGGCTTCGACAAAACTTGGGAGGACCCTTCCCCGACCACTTTGGCCGGACGTTTTGAGCCGCAGTAGCCTTCCTCGCCTTCTTAAAGGCCTTAAGTGAGTCATTATTCTTTGACATCTCTGAAAAACAAGAAAAATACAAACGACTTATGAATATCCAGAAAGGAAAGCAGAAAATAAATGACATGGGAGTACAGTTTATAAAATACCCAGCACATCACGAATCAAGGATGGATCGCCCAGAAACTTCTTGGTCTCAAGATGAGGAGGTTCCCCCCAAATATCCTCTAAAGCAGCGACAAAGGCCTGCTCGACCTCGTCTAACATCTCCCAGGTATACCTAGACACAACTACATTCCTCTGCCACTCTAAAGGAAAACGAGGCTCGCCATTCTCATCCAGGAAGAAAGGACGAGCTCTTTCAATAGCTCGGATCTTGAAAAAATAATTCTTAAAATCGCAGAAAGACTCATCATACATGGAGAAGACTTTATGTCCCTGGGCCGACCTAAAAGAAATCCAAGAAGCTTTCTTTTTGGTAGTCCTAGGCTTGGTCAACACAAAGAGATACAGAAAAAGGGTTAAAGAGGGTTTAACGCCAAACTCATGACAAACCATCTGAAAAATCTTAATAAAGCCCCAAGAATTCGGATGAAGCTGAGATGGGGCCACGTTACAAGACCACAACAGGTCGGTCTCAAAGGAAGTAAAAGGAAGGGTAATATCCATCTGGCAAAAGAAGAAATCGTATGCATAAAAGAAAGGGCGCTCTCCCTGGGTCGAAGTAGGAAAACAGACCCTGTCATCAGAATCAGGGTTCCACCAACTCATAGTTGCGTTCTTGATTCTCACTACTTCAGATCCGATAGTGTTTTCTAAGCTCTGTACAGAATTCTGCATTAGCTAGAGATACACACAGCAACACCAGGGAGTCCAACCACTCGGACATCCCCTCAGGTACCTTAGAGGATGCCTCCACAATATTTTTGCGAGACGACATAGCCAACTAATCCTACAAAGAAAAGGAAACGGGTTACTAACCCCAAAAAGCAAGTTCGGACAAAAAGGAAGCAACTCGAACAAATGCGACCTTAAGCACACAAAAACAGAAAAAGGAAAACCCCAAGACGCACACCAAGGTCCAGGGGCATCCTTTGGAGGCAATGACAGAGTGAAGTCCCAGAAAAAGCTACAAAGATAAAACCCTCTTTCAAACAAAACAAGCGTCCCAAGAAGAAAAATGCGAAAAGTCAAAAGAAAGTCATCAAAAACTATCATCTCTATCGAAGAACAGTCATCAACCAGTATAGCAAAATCAGCAATGAAGCAAACAAGTTATCAAAGGAGCAACCTTTTTCGAAATAGCAGTACGGAAATCAACCCTAAAAAGAAGCCAGAACCAGGAAAATCACCCAAAGCATACATAAGGACGAAAGAAGACCAGGAAACAGGCATCACAGCAATAAACCAAGTACAGAAACTAAGGAAAAGGTTCAAACCTTTTCAAACATACAAAATTAGAGCGTCATCAAAGAATCAAAAACAGAACCAACCTGGAAGAAGGAGGAAAGCTTTGAAGGGAAAAGCTGAAGAGCAGAGCAGCAAGGATCGACCACGAAGCAGAAGCACCAGCGAATGCCAAAACGTCACAGGAAGAAAATAAGAAATGCAAAACAGGAAACGGCGAAAAAGAAGGGAAGTTACGGGAAAAGGAAAACCGTCTCTTGGATACATAATTTGAAATAAAGGAAACCAAGAGAAAATAGGGGCATTAAAAACCCTCGCACATTCCCAAGGCTAGGACACTAATACAAAAGCGCTCTCTCTCTGAGGAAGCGAAACGTTTCGCATTTAAAGGAACTTTGCAAAGATGAAGTCGACAAAATGCTCGATTTGGCTCCACTCGAGAAGGTTCGAAGTCCTAAAAATTAAGACTCTACCTCCAAAGGAAGACTGAGCTCGAGCAGGGGAACTGTTCATACCCGGGGTCGAGCTGTCCGACCCGGGATATTCTACAGACAAAGCGACCGACCTCTTCATGTCAGGACAAACTGACCTCTTCTCAAAGAGCTCGGCCAAATCACGGGAAAGCCCAAAAAAGGGCCCAAATAGAGGAACACGCCCCAAATCCTAAGGCAGCCCAAGCCTACAGAGAGAAAGGCGGTTCCCCAGAAGATAAGATGACCTCACTCAAAGATAAGATAAAGATAAGATAAGATAACTAACTTATCTTATCTAAGAAGGTCACTCCACGCCATTATAAATACACTGGAGCACCCAGGTATAACTCATACTCTGATTCTACTCAATACCTGCTTAATACCCTTGTTAACTTAAGCATCGGAGTCCCTTGCAGGTACCCACACCCTCCGGGAACGAAGGAATCAGCACCTCCATCAAGCCCCACAAATCGGATACCATCGTTTCGACCAGTACTGAGAATCTCATCCGAAATCGACCTATAGTTTCAGGTAACCCCCGGAACACCAGGCCACCAGAACATAGTTTTCAGATCATGGTACATCTTAGTACTTCCAGGGTGAATAGAAAATCCACTCTTGTGCACTTCTCTCAAAATATCTTGCCGCAACGTCCCCACATCCGACACAATGACTCTTCTCTTGAATCTCCATAATCCGTCTTGATCCCATGATACTCTCCATTGCTTCCCTTGTTCGATAACTACAACACCTTTGGTAACACGTCATCATTCTGATGAGCCTTCAGGAGTTCAGATTTAAAGTCGCTTGAGATCTGTAACTGATTCAGGCAAGCTCTTCCAGCAACTTCATCCATATCCAGCTTAAGATCCACAAACTTCTCCATCAGCTCCTCTTCCTTAATTCTCATCCAGGCTATTGTTAAGGATTTTCGACTTAATGCATCTGCTACCATATTTGCCCTTCCAGGATGATAACTCAGTTCAAAATCATAATCCTTAAGCAACTCCATCCACCTCCTCTGACGCATATTTAGCTATTTCTGATCAAAGATGTACTTGAGACTCTTATGATCAGAAAAGATGCTAAACCTCACTCCGTACAAATGGTGTCTCCAAATCTTCAATGCAAACACAATCGCAGCCAATTCCAAGTCATGAGTTGGATAATTCACCTCATGTGGTCTCAGCTGACGCGATGCGTAAGCCACTATATTCTGGTGTTGCATTAACACACAACCCAAACCCTTCTGAGAAGCATCACAATACACTTCAAATGGTTCATGCGGTTTCGGCAAGCTAAGATCAAAACAGGTGCTGAAGTTAACCTCTGCTTCAAGGTTTGAAAACTCTCTTCACACTCTGACGTCCAAACAAAAGGCACTTCTTTTCTTGTCAACTTCGTCATTGGTAGTGCAATCCAGGAAAATCCTTCGATAAATCTCCGGTAATATCCGGCTAACCCCAAAAAACTCCTAACTTCCGTTACCGTCGTCGGTCTTTCCCATTCCATCACCGCTTCTACCTTAGAAAGATCAACCGCTATTCCTTCTTTGCTCACCACGCGACCTAGGAACCTTACTTCCTCCTTCCAGAACTCGCACTTCGACAACTTAGCATACAATTTCCACTCCTTCAGGATTTGCAACACAATCCTCAAATGCTCATCATGTTCCTTTGCCATCTTGGAGTAAACTAAGATGTCGTCTATGAAAACCACCACGAACTTGTCCAGAAAGGGACGAAAGACTCTGTTCATATAATCCATGAAGACAGTAGGTGTATTCGTTAACCCAAAGAACATCACCGCAAACTCGTAGTGTCCATAATGTGTTCTAAACGGGGTCTTCAGAAAACTCTGTCCATAGCGTGCGCACATACCAGAAAATTCAGAATTCTGTAACTTTGCAAAATTTTCAAATTTTCAACACCAATTTTGAATGGTCATAACTTCCTCTACAAAAATCCAAATTTCACAAACTTTATACCAATTTAAAGGGTTTTCAAAGATCTTTAATTCTAAATAAATTTCAACCAATTTTGAAAATTGAGGCAAAAGTTATGATCAGACAAAGTTCACCAAAATTCTATTTTTACCCAAAACCATAATTTTCACAATTGCTTTGCAAAACACAACCAAAACCAACTCAAACCATTCCAAACTCCACTTTTTATCAAAATCAACCCCCTATATCATATTACACCAAACTTACCACATTTTTCCTTCACTTTTCCTTATCCACAACATCAATATCAACATATCTCATATATCAAACTTCATTAATAATTTTTCAACTACATTACCAATCAATCATCACCAATATCACACTTATCAACATAATTCTCTCCTCAACTTCCCAAATCATTTATCCTCATCATACCATTATTAATCATCAATATCAAACTCAAAATCATCATTTCATCAAACATCATCATACAATATCATTCAACCACTCATCAACCATTCAAATCCAATCCTATCTTATGGGTCACTAGCCTAAGTGTCCATGAATATTATATACTACATAAAAGAAACTATTCATGTCTTAGGTCGAGCTGTACAACCCGAGCTGACTGGAGACAATGCGACCGACCTCTTTAGGTCAGGATCATCCGACCTCTTCTCAAAAGAGTTCGGCTAAATCACCAAGAGAGCCCAAAAAAGGGCCCAAACATAGGAACACGACCCAAGTCCAAAGGCAACCCAAGCCTACAAGGATAAGGGCGGTTCCCTTAAAGATAGGAGGACTTCACTCAAAAAGATAAAGATAAGATAATTATCTTATCCCAAAGGAAAATCACTCTACAACATTATAAATACACTAGAGCACCCAGGTATAACTCATACTCTGATTCTACTAAAAACCTGCTTAATATCCTTGCTAACTTAAGCATCGGAGTCCCTTGTAGGTACCACCACCCTCCGGTGACGAAGGATCAGCACCACCACCAAGTCCAACAAGTCAGACACGGCGGCTCCGGCCACCATCATCAAGTCAGACACAACAGTACCGACCAGTACAGAAGATCTCATCCGAGATTGACCTACATTTTTAGGAAACCTCAGAACATTGGCGCCGTTGTCGGAAAACCTGGAAGTCATCCCATCATCATGGCAGACAACCTTGACAACAACCACAACTCAGATCTAGAAAACAGAACACCACAAAAAGATGCGGACTGATAAACCACTATTTTATGGTTTATCTTGTGCTCAATTGAGTGGTTTTTATCAAGCCTTTGCCCACTTATTCATTTGATTTGCATGGTTTTCCATTCTCCTTCCTGATTTTGTGCTATGATTGAAAACATGCTTATTTGCCTTTTATTTTCTTTTATTTAAATCCTCTCTTATTACCATTTGATGCCTTGATATGTGTGTTAAGTGATTTCAGAGACTACAGGGCAGGAATGGCTTAGAGGATGGAAAGGAAGCATGCAAAACCGGAAGGAATACAAGGAACTGAAGGAACTGCTAAAGCTGTCCAACCTGACCTCTTGGTATTAAATCGACCATAACTTGAACTACAGAAGTTCAAATGACGTGGTTCTAGTTGCGTTGGAAAGCTAACATCCGGGGCTTCACAACAATATATAATTTGCCATAGCTGTTCCGAAGTTAGGTGATGCGAACGTGTGGATGATGCGCCCATGTCGCATCTGCAAAATCTCAATCCACGCAAACGTGTGGAAGACGCTTCCGCGTCACTTTTCCGCGACCTGTACGTACCAGATTTCGAAATCAGCAATTTTTGGATTGTTTCTGACCCAGTTTTCGACCCAGAAAGCACATATTAGAGGCTATAAAGTGGAGGAACCCATTCATTCAACATATACAACATACAACATACAGTCATACATAGTTTCATAATTTAGATGTAGTTTTTAGAGAGAGAGGTTCTCTCCTCTCTCTTAGGATTAGGATTAGGACTCTTCTTAAAGGACTTAAGAATATTTTTATCTTCTTCATCACAGGTTCAATGTTCTTTTTATTTATTTTCTCTTTTATTTTTTATGAACTTTTCATGTTAGGATTTTCTTAAATAATATAATTTGAGGTATTTCAGACTTATGATTGCTTTTCCTTATTTATAATTTAGATTTTTTACTATTGGCTTTGGTTGATTAATTGGTAACTCTTGAGTTGTCAAACTCATCGTGATTGATAATTATTATCTTTGCTGATTAATTTAGATTCCTATAACTCTAGTCTTTCCTTAAGGAGTTGACTAGGACTTTAGGTGTTAAATTAATTTGTCCACTTAACTGACCTTCATAGTTAGAGGTTGACTTAGTGGGAGCAAAAATATAATTCTCATCAGCATTGATAAGGATAACTAGGATAGGACTTCCAGTTTTCATACCTTGCCAAGAGTTTTATTAGTTATTAATTTATTAATTTCCTGCAATCTATTTCTCTTATTCAAACCTTTTTCAAAACCCCGAAATATACCTTTGCATAACCAATAATACTTCATACTTCCCTGCAATTCCTTGAGAAGACGACCCGAGGTTTAAATACTTCGGTTATCAATTCCAAAGGGGTTTGTTACTTGTGACAACCACACGTTTGTACGAAAGGATTTTTTGTTGGTTTAGAAGCTATACTTACAACACGATTATATTTTTATATTTCTTTACCAATAGGAAATCCAATCGTCAAAATGGCGCCGTTGCCGGGGAATTGCAAACGTGTGCCTTATTATTAGTTATTGTAAATATTTAAAAAAAAATTATCTTATCTTATTTTTCAAAATTTAAATCTTTTTCAAAAAAAAACATATCTTTTTCAAAATCTTATCATATCTTTTTTTCAAAATCTTATCTTATCTTTTTTTTCAAAAATCATATCATTTTTAAAATATTTTCTTTTTATTAGTTTTTGTTTTTATTTTCTCATGCTACTATGAACTCTCACCCCTCTGGCTTCAAGTTTGATTCCAATGTTGTTGTTAGGAATGGGAACTATAATGAGAATGGGCATCAAGGTTGGAAGAATCAAAGATGGGAGGATCCACGAGTATTTAATCAACCCTCTTGGCAATAACCACCTCCAATGGATAATCAACAACCATTTTGTGATGCATATCAAGGCAATGGCTATGGTGAATACTCTTTTGATTATCAATAACCACCACCATATGCCTATGAACCCCCTTCTCAACATGACTTTGGACCACTATACTCACAAGTCCCTTTCCGCCATTCACCTCCATATGACCATAACCCATATCCACCATATCAACCACCCTATGAACCGTATGAATCATATATAAAACCACCCCAATTCCACCCCAATTACCCCCCAAGAACCACCACCTCAATATACACCATCTCCATATCCATCAATCCAAGAGCACTATGATCCTACTTATGATAGCCGAATGCAACAAGAATCAAGGGATCGTCTCAAGGAAACAGTGGAAAAATTTCATGCAACCCTTCGCCAACTGGATCTAGTGATAAATCGATTACCTTCCCGACGTTCGGATATTCAAAGAACCCCCATGGCTTCATGTGGAGAATCTACTAAAGAACGTGGCATGAAGGAGAAGTTAGAAACTCTGGTGGACAGTGAGCAGCACGATTTGGTATTGGAACAATTGGAAGAAGCTATGCCTGCCATTGAAGAGGAAGAAGTGGTTGAAAACTTAGGAGCATGGAAAACTCAAGTCGTAGAGCCTCCTTCTAAGACGATTACAATTGATGTTGAGGAGGGTGTACAACCTCTAAAGCATATCATGGTTGAAGACTTTGAAAGGGATGCTCAAGAGATGGATTCAATCATTAATGAATTCTTATCTACATTTGAATCCTCTCCCATTGGACTTGACATGGAGATTAAAGAAGAAGAAGGACAACCTCCCATGCCTTTGGTGAACAATGAAGAAGAAATTGAATCGAAAGAAAGCTACCAAGAGGAAGAGGTTGATATTGAAGAAGCTTGCAAAGAGGTGGTAGTTGTCAAAGAAGAACACAAATGAGTGGAGCTTGCAAGTTCGTTAGAAACCCCTCTCCCTAAGTTGCCATCATCCTTCACAACATTCAAATGGGTAAAATTCATATCCCTTAGCTTTCTAATTCCACTTGAATATGGGATACTGGAGATGGATGGTCAACTTAGAGCTCTTTGTGGCATTAAGAGTAAGAGGAAGATGGTCAATGGTAAGAATTTTCCTACAAGGTTCATTATGGTTGGAAGCTTTGAGTTTAAACGCAAAGGTTGGTGCAGAGCTCAACTGAATGGGTCTAGGAAGTTGTTTGGCCGCTTCAGTGAGAATTCAGACTGCTTGCCACCCGGATGGAACAATATTGCTCAACAAGAAGACGGGTTTAAAAGCAAAGTTTGGGACCCCGGAATTCATTCCAACAGTCATCACTCTTGGGGCCTTGTCACTTGCTTTAACTTGCTTGAAGGCTTTCTGCGCCTAGTTTGGGATCCCAGAGGCTACTGGAATTTCAAAGATTGGTGGAGATTTTTGGATGAATTCAAGCACAAGCCACCATAACAGGAAGCTCATCCAACGTCCAACTTAAGGACTTTAACTAAAAGTGCTAGGTGGGAGACAACCCACCATGGTATGATCGTCCCTTTTTTTCAGTTTTAATTCTAGTCTGTTTTGTTTGTTATTGAGTTTTGATTGGACCTGGAATCATGCATAACATTCATATTAGCATTGCATTTTGCATACTGCAAAAAAAATATTCACACATGACGCGACAGCGTCACCGACGCGTCCGCGTCATTGGTGCGTTGGGAAGAAAATAAGATTGAACAGAGAGTCACACAAAAGTGTGGCTGGAGGTGTGCCTTTGGCACAATTTGACCCACGCGATCGCGTCACTGACACATCCGTGTCATGTGGAAAAAATGCCTCCCACGCGTCCGCGTCACCCACGTGAACGCTTGGCCCTGTAAAATCGATGTAAAAAGGGGTGTATGGCAGTAAGTTGAGCTGGAGTTGGGATGAACTCGTGCTAGACGCACAAGCCCCACCATGCATACGCGTGCCCCACGTGTCCGCACCGTTTTCAAAGTTTGGCCATTCATGCGATCGCGTCCACCACGCGAACGCGTCACCCTGAAATTTGGCAAAATGAGTTTTCACACAGAGAGTTGTGCGAGTGCGAGGCTGCCCTCGCGCCACTAGCATTAATCATGTCACACGTCCACATGACCGACGCGTCCGCGTCACCTCATTTAAGCGCTATCCACGCGAACGCGTGACCCACGCGTCCGCGTCGAATGCGCCGCACAACTTATCTTAATCTGCCAAAATATCTTATATTTTTCTTCCCCAAATCCTACTTTTTCTTTTCCTTTCTTATTTCTTTCTTCCCCCTTCCTCCTTCTTCCTTCTTTCTTCTTCCTTCTTTCTCCTTTCTTTTTTTATTTTCATGCATTTTTATGTTGGTGTTTGAAGAGCGGATAATTTATACGCTTTTTGGCATTGTTTTTAGGTAGTTTTTAGTATGATCTAATTACTTTTAGGGATGTTTTCATCACTTTTTATGTTAAATTCACATTTCTAGACTTTAGTATGAGTTTGTATGTTTTTTGGTGATTTCAGGTATTTTCTGGCTGAAATTAAGGGACCTAAGCAAAACTCTAATAGGAGGTTGACAAAGGACTGCTGGTGCTGTTGGAATCTGACCTCCCTGCACTCGAAATGGATTTTTTGGAGCTACAGAACTCCAAATGGCGCGCTCGCAACGGCGTTAGAAAGTAGACATTCAGAGCTTTCCAGAAATATATAATAGTCTATACTTTATTCGTGATTAGATGACGTAAACTGGTGCTCAACGCCAGTTCTATGTTGCTGTCTGGAGTCAAACGCCAGAAACACGTCACAAACCGGAGTTGAACGCCCAAAACACATTACAACTTGGCATTTTTCAACTCCAAAAGAAGCCTCAGCTCGTGGATAGATCAAGCTCAACCCAAACATACACCAAGTGGGCCCTGGAAGTGGATTTATACATCAATTACTTACTCTTGTAAACCCTAGTAGCTAGTCTAGTATAAATAGGATAGTTTACTATTGTATTAGACATCTTGGGACGTTTAGTTCTCAGATCATGGGGGCTGGCCATTCGGCCATGCCTGGACCTTTCACTTATGTATTTCCAATGGTGGAGTTTCTACACACCATAGATTAAGGGTGTGGAGCTCTGCTGTACCTCAAGTTTCAATGCAATTACTACTATTTTCTATTCAATTCAATTTATTCCTGTTCTAAGAGATTCGTTGCACTTCAACTTGATGAATGTGATGATCCATGACACTCATCATCATTCTCACCTATGAACGCGCGTGACTGACAACCACTTCCGTTCTACCTTAGACCGGGCGCATATCTCTTGAATTCCTTAATCAGAATCTTCGTAGTATAAGCTAGAATTGATGGCGGCATTCATGGGAATCCGGAAAGTCTAACCTTGTCTGTGGTATTCCGAGTAGGATTCTGGGATTGAATGACTGTGACGAGCTTCAAACTCCTGAAGGTTGGGCGTTAGTGACAGACGCAAAAGAATCACAGGATTCTATTCCAACCTGATTGAGAATCGACAGATGATTAGCCGTGCTGTGACAGTGCATTTGGACCATTTTCACTGAGAGGATGGGATGTAGCCATTGACAACGGTGATGCTCTACATACAGCTTGCCATGGAAAGGAGTAAGAAGGATTGGATGAAAGCAGTAGGAAAGCAGAGATTCAACAGGGACAAGCATCTCCATACGCTTATCTGAAATTCCCACCATTAATTTACATAAGTAGTTCTATCCTTTATTATTTAACCAAGTATCTCTTTATATTTCCCATAACCAATTATTATCCGCCTGACTGAGATTTACAAGATGACCATAGCTTGCTTCATACCAACAATCTCTGTGGGATCGACCCTTACTCACGTAAGGTATTACTTGGACGACCCAATGCACTTGCTGGTTAGTTGTGCGGAGTTGGGACTAAGTGTAATTCACGTGTGAGAGCTACCAAACTATTGGAGCCATTGTTGATGATCACAAATTTCACCCACCAAGTTTTTGGCGCCGTTGCCGGAGATTGTTCGAGTATGGACAACTGACGGTTCATCTTGTTGCTCAGATTAGGTAATTTTCTTTTCAAAAAGTTTTCAAAAATTTTTTCAAAATTTTTCTTTGTTTTCATTTTTCAAAAAAAAGTTATTATTTTCGAAAAAAACAATTTTTTAATTATTCTATGGCTTCAAAACTTTCAAGAATGAATTCTAGAGTTTCATGGTAACATGTTGAATCCTAGCTGGCTACAAAGCCATATTCAAACTCCTTTGGAATTGGTCTTCAACTAATCACTACAATGCATGTAATTCCATCCTAAAGCTGACTGGCTATTAAGCCATGTCAAACCCTTTGATTGGAGCTTTGGGCTAACATTGAAAGATTCCTGGAATTCTTCTTAAAGATTTTGAATTTCTTATTTTCTTTTTCCATATGTTTTTCAAAAAAAATAAAAGAAAATACAAAAAATTTAGAAAATCATAAAAATAAAAAATATTTTGTGTTTCCTGTTTGAGTCTTGAATCAATTTTTAAGTTTGGTGTCAATTGTATGTTTTAAAAATCTCTTGTATTTTTTTCGAAAAGCTCATGATAGTGTTCTTCATGATCTTCAAGTTGTTCTTGGTAAGCCTTCTTGTTAGATCTTGATGTTTTCTTGTTTTGTATTTTTTGTTGTTTATCATATGCATTTTTTGTTTGTTAGAGTCCATGCATTAAAGATTTCTAAGTTTGGTGTCTTGCATGTGTTCTTTGCATCAAAAATTTTTCAAAATTATGTTCTTGATGTTCATCATGATCTTCAAAGTGTTCTTGGTGTTCATCATGACATTCATCGTGTTCTTGCATGCATCTTGTGTTTTGATCCAAAATTTTCATGTTTTGGGTCATGTTTGTGTTTTTCTCTCTCTTTATTAAAAATTCAAAAATAAAAAATATCTTTTCCTTATTTCGCTCTAAATTTTCGAAATTTTGGGTTGACTTGGTCAAAAATTTTTAAAAATTAGTGTTTCTTACAAGTCAAGTCAAATTTTCATTTTTAAAAATCTTATCTTTTCAAAACTTTTTCAAAAATCAAATCTTTTTTCATTTTTATCTTATTATTTTCGAAAATTTAAAAATATTTTTCAAAAATTTTTTTCTTAATTTTATCTTTATTTTCAAAATTACACTGACAATTAATGTGATTGATTCAAAAATTTGAAGTTTGTTACTTTCTTGTTAAGAAAGGTTCAATCTTTAAATTCTAGAATCATATCTTTTAGTTTCTTGTTAGTTAAGTAATTAATTTTAATTTTAAAAATTAAATCTTTTTCAACCATATCTTTTTATCATATCTTTTTCAAAAATTTTATCTTATCCAAAAATTTGATTTCAAAATATCTTATCTTATCTTTTTATCTTCTTATCTTTTCAAATTTGATATCTTTTTCAACTAAATATTTTATTTTTTGTTTGTTTCTTATCTTTTTCAAAACCACCTAACTACTTCTCCCTCTCTAATTTTCGAAAATATCTCATCCTTTTTCAAAATTCTTTTTAAATTAACCAATTGTTTTAAATTTTAATTTTAATTATATCTTATCTTTAATTTTCGAAATCATTAACTACTTTTTCAAAATTATTTTCGAATTCTCCCTCTCTTCTCTTCTTCTATTTATTTATTTATTTACTAACACTTCTCTTCACCTCTCTTCAACTCCAATCACTGCCTCTATCCTCACCCTTGTGATTGGATTCTCCACTTTTATTCCTTTCTTCTTCTACTAACAACAAGGAACCTCTTTACTGTAACATAGAGGATTTCTCTTTCTTTTCTTGTTCTCTTCTTCCCTATATGAGCAGGAACAAGGAAAAAGGCATTCTTGTTGAAGCTAATCCTGAACCTAAAAGGACTCTGAAGAGGAAACTAAGAGAAGCTAAATTACAACAATCCAGAGACAACCTTTCTGAAATTTTCGAACAA
The DNA here is from genome assembly GCF_003086295.3 of Arachis hypogaea. Lineage (NCBI taxonomy): Eukaryota > Viridiplantae > Streptophyta > Magnoliopsida > Fabales > Fabaceae > Arachis > Arachis hypogaea. Next base: position 84,828,188 of record NC_092041.1, read on the forward strand.
GAGAAGGAGATGGCAGCCGAACCCAACAACAATAATGCAAGGAGAATGCTAGGTGATTTCACTAAACCAACGTCCAAATTTGATGGAAGAAGCATCTCCATTCTGGCCATTAGAGCAAACAATTTTGAGCTGAAATCTCAATTAGTTGCTCTAATGCAACAGAACTGCAAGTTTCATGGACTTCAATCTGAAGATCCTTATCAGTTTTTAACTGAGTTCTTGCAGATTTGTGAGACTGTTAAGACAAATGGAGTAAATCCTGAAGTCTACAGGCTTATGCTTTTCCCTTTTGCTATAAGAGACAGAGCTAGAACATGGTTGGACTCACAACCTAAAGATAGCATGGACTCCTGGGATAAGCTGGTCACAGCCTTCTTGGATAAATTCTTTCCTTCTCAAAAGCTGAGCAAGCTGAGAGTGGATGTTCAGACCTTCAAGCAAAAAGATGGTGAATCCCTCTATGAAGCTTGGGAAAGATATAAGCAGATGACCAAAAAGTGTCCTTCTGACATGTTTTCGGAATGGACCATATTAGATATATTCTATTATGGTCTGTCTGAGTTCTCTAAAATGTCACTGGACCATTCTGTAGGTGGATCTATTCACTTAAAAAAACGCATGCAGAAGCTCAAGAACTTATTGACATGGTTGCAAATAACCAATTCATGTACACTTCTGAGAGGAATTCCGTAAATAATGGGACGCCTTAGAGGAAGGGAGTTCTTGAAATTGATGCTCTGAATGCCATATTGGCTCAGAACAAAGTGTTGACTCAGCAAGTTAACATGATTTCTTAAAGTCTGAATGGATGGCAAAATGCATCCAACAGTACTAAAGAGGCAGCTTCTGAAGAAGCTTATGATACTGAGAACCCTGTAATAGCAGAGGTAAATTACATGGGTGAACCTTATGAAAATACCTATAATTCATCATGGAGAAATCATCCAAATTTCTCATGGAAGGATCAATAAAAGCCTCAACAAGGCTTTAATAATGGTGGAAGAAACAGGCTAAGCAATAACAAGCCTTTTCCATCATCTTCTCAGCAACAGACAGAGAATTCTGAGCAGAGCCCCTCTAATTTAGCAAATTTAGTCTCTGATCTGTCTAAGACCACTTTAAGTTTCATGAGTGAAACAAGGTCCTCCATCAGAAATTTGGAGGCACAAGTGGGCCAGCTGAGTAAGAAAATCATTGAAACTCCTCCCAGTATTCTCCCAAGCAATACAGAAGAGAATCCAAAAGGAGAGTGCAAGGCCATTGATGTAATCAATATGGCTGAATGCACAAGGGAGGAGAAGGACAAAAATCCTAGTGAGGAAGACCTCCTGGGACGTCTCTCAAGTAAGAAGGAGTTCCCTATTGAGGTCCTAAAGGAATCTGAGGCTCATATAGAGACCATAGAGATTCCATTAAATCTCCTTCTGCCATTCATGAGCTCTGAAGATTATTCTTCCTCTGAAGAGGATGAAGATGTAACTGAAGAGCAAGTTGCTCAATATCTGGGAGCCATCATGAAGCTGAATGCCAAGTTATTTGGTAATGAGACTTGGAAAGGTGAACCTCCCTTGCTCATTAGTGAACTTGATACATGGGTTCAGCAAACTCTACCTTAAAAGAAACAAGATCCTGGTAAATTCTTAATACCCTGTACCATAGGCACCATGACCTTTAACAAGGCTCTGTATGATCTGGGGTCAGGGATAAATCTTATGCCACTCTCTGTAATGGAGAAACTAGGGATCATTGAGGTACAGCCTGCCTTATTCTCATTACAATTGGCAGACAAGTCAGTAAGACAAGCTTATGGATTAGTAGAGGACGTGTTAGTAAAGGTTAAAGGCCTTTACATCTCTGCTGATTTCATAATCTTAGACACTAGGAACGAAGAAGATGAATGCATCATCCTTGGAAGACCTATCCTAGCCACAGCAGGTGCTGTGATTGATGTTAACAGAAGAGAATTAGTCCTTCAATTGAATGGGGACTACCTTGTGTTTAAGGCACATGGCTATCCTTCTGTAACAAGGGAGAGTAAGCATGCAGAGCTTCTCTCAATACAGAGTCAAACAGAGCCCCCACAATTAAACTCTAAGTTTGGTGTTGGGAGGCCACAACCAAACTCTAAGTTTGGTGTTGAACCCCATATCCAAACTCTAAGTTTGGTGTTGGGAGTCCACAACATTGACCTGACCACCTTTGTGGCTCCATGAGAGCCCACTGTCAAGCTATTGACATTAAAGAAGCGCTTGTTGGGAGGCAACCCAATTTTTATTTATCTAATTTTATTTTTATTTAATTGTTATTTTGTGTTTTAGTAGGTTCATGATCATGTGGAATCACGAAAATATTATTAAATTTAAAAACAGAATCAAAAATAGCAGAAGAAAAATCACACCCTGGAGGAAGGACTTACTGGCGTTTAAACGCCAGTAAGGTGCATCTGGTTGGCGTTCAACGCCAGAACAGAGCATGGATCTGGCGCTGAACGCCAGAAACAAGCAACATCCTGGCGTCTGGACGCCAAGAATGTGCCCTGAGGAAAACTGGCGCTGAACGCCAGTAACAAGCATGGAACTGGCGTTCAACGCCAGAAACATGCTACACATGGGCGTTGAATGCCCAGAACGTGCACCAATTCAGTGTTTAAATGCCAGAATGGTATGCTAAGGCATTTTACATGCTTAATTGGTGCAGGGATGTAAATCCTTGACACCTCAGGATCTGTGGACCCCACAGGATCATCTCAGGATCTGTGGACCCCACAAGATCATCTCAGGATCTGTGGACCCCACAAGATCATCTCAGGATCTGTGGACCCCCCAGGATCCCCACCTAACATATTCCCACCTTACCTCCTAATTAATCCTATAACACACTTTCCCAAAAACCCTTCACCCATCACCTCAACCTCTCTTCCCAGTTACCCCCTTCACCACTCACATCCATCCACTCTTCCCCATAAACCACACCTACCTTCAAAATTCAAAAATCTTTCCCACCCAAACCCACCCTAAATGGCCGAACATACCCTCTCCCCCCTCCCTATATATACCCCTCCATTCTACTTCATTTTCACACAACACAACCCCCTCTTCTATACCTTGGCCGAATCCTACACCTCCCCTTCTCCTCCATATTTTCTTCTTCTTCTTCTTCTCTTCTTTCTTCTCTTGCTCGAGCGCGAGCAATATTTTAAGTTTGGTGTGGTAAAAGCATAAGCTTGTTGTTTTTCCATAGCCATTGATGGCACCCAAGGCCGGAGAATCCTCTAGAAAAGGAAAAGGGAAGACAAAAGCTTCCACCTCCGAGTCATGGGAGATGGAAAGATTCATCTCCAAAGCCCATCAAGACCACTTCTATGATGTTGTGGCAAAAAAGAAGGTGATCCCTGACGTCCCTTTCAAGCTCAAGAAAAATGAGTATCCGGAGATCCGACATGAGATCCAAAGAAGAGGTTGGGAAGTTCTAACCAACCCCATTCAACAAGTCAGAATCTTAATGGTTTAAGAGTTCTATGTCAATGCATTGGTCACTAGGAACTATGATCAAAGTATGAACCCGAGTCCAAAGAACTTTCTTACAATGGTTCGGGGGAAATACTTAGATTTTAGTTCGGAAAATATGAGGTTGGCGTGTAACTTACCCATGATGCAAGGAGATGCACGCCCCTACACTAGAAGGGTCAACTTTAATCAAAGGTTGGACCAAGTCCTTATGGACATATGTGTGGAAGGAGCTCAATGGAAAAGAGACTCCAAAGGCAAGCCGGTTCAACTAAGAAGACTGGACCTCAAGCTTGTGGCTAGAGGATGGTTGGAGTTCATTCAACACTCCATCATCCCCACTAGCAACCGATCTGAAGTTACTGTGGATCGGGCCATCATGATTCATAGCATCATGATTGGAGAGGAAGTAGAAGCTTATGAAGTCATCTCCCATGAATTCTACAAAATAGCCGATAAGTCCTCTATTTTGGCAAGGCTAGCTTTTCCTCATCTTATTTGCCATCTATGTTACTCATCTGAAGTTATCATAGAAGGAGACATACTCATTGAGGAGGACAAGCCCATCACTAAGAAAAGGATGGAGCAAACAAGAGAGCCCACTCATGGAGCCCAAGGGACGCATGAGGAAGCTCATCACCAAGAAATCCCGAAGATGTCTCAAGGGATGCACTTTCCTCCCAACAACTATTGAGAGCAACTCAACACTTCCTTAGAAGATTTGAGTTACAATGTGAAACAATTAAGGGTGGAACATCAAGAGCACTCCATCATTCTCCATGAAATAAGAGAAGATCAAAGAGCAATGAGGGAGGAGCAACAAAGGCAAGGAAAGGACATAGAAGAGCTTAAGGACATCATTGGTCCTTCAAGAAGAAGACGCCACTAAGGTGGACTCATTCCTTGTTCTTATTTCTCTGTTTTTCGATTTTATGCTTCATGTCTATTTATGTTTTGTGTCTCTACTTCATGATCATTAGTATGTAGTAACTATGTCTTAAAGCTATGAATAAATTCCATAAGTCCTTCACCTCTCTTAAATAAAAAAATGTTTTTAATTCAAAAGAACAAGAAGTACATAAATTTCAAAAATTGTCCTTGAATTTAATTTAATTATATTGATGTGGTGACAATACTTTTTGTTTTCTGAATGAATGCTTAAACATTGCATATTTTTGACCTTGTTGTTTATGAATGTTAAAATTGTTGGCTCTTGAAAGAATGATGAACAAAGAGAAACGTTATTGACAATCTGAAAAATCATGAAATTGATTCTTGAAGCAAGAAAAAGCAATGAAAAAGCAAAAGCTTGCGAAAAAATGGCGAAAAAAATAGAAAGAAAAAGAAAAAGCAAGCAGAAAAAGCCAATAGCCCTTAAAACCAAAAGGCAAGTTAAAAAGGATCCAAGGCTTTGAGCATCAATGGATAGGAGGGCCCAAGGAAATAAAATCCAGGCCTAAGCGGCTAAATCAAGCTGTTCCTAACCATGTGCTTGTGGCATGCAGGTCCAAGTGAAAAGCTTGAGACTGAGTGGTTAAAGTCGTGATCCAAAGCAAAAAGAGTGTGTTTAAGAGCCCTGGACACCTCTAACTGGGGACTTTAGCAAAGCTGAGTCACAATCTGAAAAGATTCACCCAGTCATGTGTCTGTGGCATTTATGTATCCGGTGGTAATACTGGAAAACAAAATGCTTAGGCACGGCCAAGACTCATAAAAGTAGCTGTGTTCAAGAATCAACATACTTAACTAGGAGAATCAATAACACTATCTGAAATTCTAAGTTCCTAGAGATGCCAATCATTCTAAACTTCAAAGGATAAAGTGAGATGCCAAAACTGTTCAGAAGCAAAAAGCTACAAGTTCCGCTCATCTAATTAGAATTAATATTCATTGATATTTTGGAATTTATAGTATATTCTCTTCTTTTTATCCTAGTTGATTTTCAGTTGCTTGGGGACAAGCAACAATTTAAGTTTGGTGTTGTGATGAGTGGATAATTTATACGCTTTTTGGCATTGTTTTTAGGTAGTTTTTAGTATGATCTAGTTACTTTTAGGGATGTTTTCATTAGTTTTTATGTTAAATTCACATTTCTGGACTTTACTATGAGTTTGTGTGTTTTTCTGTGATTTCAAGTATTTTCTGGCAGAAATTGAGGGACCTGAGCAAAACTCTGATAGGAGGCTGACAAAGGACTGCTGATGCTGTTGGAATCTGACCTCCCTGCACTCGAAATAGATTTTCTGGAGCTACAGAACTCCAAATGGTGCGCTCTTAACGGCGTTGGAAAGTAGACATCTAGAGATTTCCAGCAATATATAATAGTTCATACTTTATTCGTGATTAGATGACGTAAACAGGCGCTCAACGCCAATTCCATGTTGCTATCTGGAGTCAAACGCCAGAAACACGTCACAAACCAGAGTTGAACGCCCAAAACACGTTACAACTTGGCGTTCAACTCCAAAAGAAGCCTCAGCTCGTGGATAGATCAAGCTCAGCCCAAACATACACCAAGTGGGCCCTGGAAGTGGATTTATGCATCAATTACTTACTCTTGTAAACCCTAGTAGCTAGTCTAGTATAAATAGGATAGTTTACTATTGTATTAGACATCTTGGGACGTTTAGTTCTCAGATCATGGGGGCTGGCCATTCGGCCATGCCTGGACCTTTCACTTATGTATTTTCAACGGTGGAGTTTCTACACACTATAGATTAAGGGTGTGGAGCTCTACTGTACCTCAAGTTTCAATGCAATTACTACTATTTTCTATTCAATTCGATTTATTCCTGTTCTAAGATATTCGTTGCACTTCAACTTGATGAATGTGATGATCCGTGACACTCATCATCATTCTCACCTATGAACGCGCGTGACTGACAACCACTTCCGTTCTACCTTAGACTGGGGGCATATCTCTTGGATTCCTTAATTAGAATCTTCGTGGTATAAGCTAGAATTGATGGCGGCATTCATGGGAATCTGGAATGTCTAACCTTGTCTATGGTATTCCGAGTAGGATTCTGGGATTGAATGACTGTGACGAGCTTCAAACTCCTGAATGCTGGGCGTTAGTGACAGACGCAAAAGAATCACGGGATTCTATTCCATCCTGATTGAGAACCGACAGATGATTAGCCGTGCTGTGACAGAGAATTTGGACCATTTTCACTGAGAGGATGGGATGTAGCCATTGACAACGGTGATGCCCTACATACAGCTTGCCATGGAAAGGAGTAAGAAGGATTGGATGAAAGCAGTATGAAAGCAGAGATTCAACAAGGACAAGCATCTCCATACGCTTATCTGAAATTCCCACCATTAATTTACATAAGTAGTTCTATCCTTTATTATTTAACCAAGTATCTCTTTATATTTCCCATAACCAATTATTATCCGCCTGACTGAGATTTACAAGATGACCATAGCTTGCTTTATACCAACAATCTCCGTAGGATCGACCCTTACTCACGTAAGGTATTACTTGGACGACCCAGTGCACTTGCTGGTTAGTTGTGCGGAGTTGTGACTAAGTGTAATTCACGTGTGAGAGCTACCAAACTATTGGAGCCATTGTTGATGATCACAAATTTTGCCCACCAATGTTGGAGCTTTATTTGGATTTTACTTTATTATAATGGAGCTTGTGAATATTATAAGGATTGGTTTGACAATTGATATTTTAAATTTGGCTCTCATATATATTTGGATTTATTAGTTGCATTCCTCTTTTAACTCACAATACTTGTAATCCACCTGTATTTGAGATTATCATTCACAATTGTCATCATACAAGTGCTCTTTAATCCAGCTTATTTTAAATTGATGCTTGACCTATGCTTCTCATACCTTTGCCAGCATGCTTTTCAAATCTTGCATCTAATTGATTTAATATGCCTTGCTATATTTCCATTGATGTCCTAATTGCATGTAGTCGCGACCATATATTTAAGACATTATCCCTTACCTTGGCATTGATTATCACTTGAACCTTCCTCCTCTTGGTTCTAGCTATTTGAATTACATGTCCCTTTCCTTTCTCCCTTTTTCAGGATGGCCACCAAAAAGGGTAACGAAAAAGCCTCTAACAAGCCACCGGCGAAGAGCAGAACGAAAGGAGCACCGGATGAGGAACCACAACCCCCGCCCACCTGCACATCTTAGTATGCACCGGAGACGGTGCAATCTTTAAGTGTGGGGAGGTCGATACCGACTTTCAAGGGTTAGTTACCTTCTTCTCAACACCAATATTCTATTTTCTTTGTCTGTTCATTGTTGCATTGCATAATAGATTGCATGTGTAGTTGATTGTTTGCATTTAAATACTACTTGGTTAAAAAATAATAAGTTTCTTCTAAAGACCCTATTTTTGAAAATTTTCACTAATTTAAAATCAAAATTTTTTGTGCTAAATTTGTTTGAAGTTGTATTTGGAACATAGTTAAAAGCTAGAACACACAACCAGTGAGATTTTGAGCTTATTTATATGGTTACATTATTAAACCATAATATTCTATTCTTGTGTGTTTTCTTCTCTATAACTGCAATCTAGATTTTGTTCCAGTCTATATGTCCATTATTTAGTATATTCATATGCTTGCATATGATTTAGGCCATTAATTGTATTTTTGCTCGCTTATCCCAAATAAACCTACCTTTTATGTCATCCTTGTTAGCCCCCTTGAGCCTTTTAACCCCCTTCTATTTCATAACCACATTACTAGCCTTAAGCAAAAAAATAAAATAAAAATTCCAAGTTGAATCCTTGGTTAGCTTAAGATAGATATTGTGCATAATTTAAGTGTGGGAAATTTTATGGGAACATGGGATGATAAAAAAAAGTAGGGAATTAAATTGAATAAGTTATTTGAAAATTTGGGAAGCATGCTCATGTGAAATTAAAATAATTAAATTACAATGTGCATTGATAAAAAAATTATTAAGTAATTAAATAAGGGGATACAAAAAAAATATTACCCCAAATGCAAAATAAAAAGAATAAATGCACATGGGACAAAATTCAAAAAAATAAGTTTGATACATGAGCATGTAATACAAAAGTGGGAAAAATTTGGGTAGCTAGGTAAAGCATTTTAAATTAAATAAAGTATGTATATGTTAGGTGAGATCTTAGACTAATCAAGAATCCACTTTGTTAGCTCACTTAGTCTTATATATATATCCTTACCTTTACCTCAGCCCCATTACAACCTTGGAAAGACCTCATGATGTTTGCATTGGTATGCTAAATATTTGTTGATTGGTTAGATGAAGAACAAGGTTTAGAAAGCATGACTAGGGAAGAGTAGAGTGATTGACACTAGACACTTGAGAGACTAGAGTGATACACACTACCAGTGAGGGTTCAATGCTTGATTCTATGTTCCCTGCTTTCATGAGCTATCTTCTTACAAGTTTACTTGTCTTTTATTGTGTGATTTGAATTAGTGGAATTTGATTCATGTTTGTCTTGGAGAACTTATTCACTTTTAACCAAGTAGGTAGAAACATTTTTCATGTAGTTGCATTCACATGGATAGGTTGCATTGCATACTCTCTATCATTCCTCTTCACTCCTTTATAGCATCTCTTGGGCTTAGCATGAGGACATGATAATGTTTAAGTGTGGGGAAGTTGATAAACCACTATTTTATGGTTTATCTTGTGCTCAATTGAGTGGTTTTTATCAAGCCTTTGCCCACTTATTCTTTTGATTTGCATGGTTTTACATTCTCCTTCCTGATTTTGTGCTATGATTGAAAACATGCTTCTTTAGCTTTTATTTTCTTTTATTTAAATCCTCTCTTATTACTGGTGGACAAAATTGTGATCACTACAACTTCGCACAACTAACCAGCAAGTGTACTGGGTCGTCCAAGTAATAAACCTTACGCGAGTAAGGGTCGATCCCACAGAGATTGTTGGTATGAAGCAAGCTATGGTCACCTTGTAAATCTCAGTCAGGCAAACTCAAATGGGTATAGTGATAAACGAATAAAACATAAAGATAAAGATAGAGATACTTATGTAATTCATTGGTAGGAATTTCAGATAAGCGTATGAAGATGCTTGTCCCTTCCGTCTCTCTGCTTTCCTACTGTCTTCATCCAATCCTTCCTACTCCTTTCCATGGCAAGCTTAAGCAAGGGTTTCACCGTTGTCAGTGGCTACCTCCCATCCTCTCAGTGGAAATGTTCAACGCACCCTGTCACGGCACGGCTATCCATCTGTCGGTTCTCGATCAGGCCGGAATAGAATCCAGTGATTCTTTTGCGTCTGTCACTAACGCCCCGCCCTCAGGAGTTTGAAGCACGTCACAGTCATTCAATCATTGAACCCTACTCAGAATACCACAGACAAGGTTAGACCTTCCGGATTCTCTTGAATGCCGCCATCAGTTCTAGCCTATACCACGAAGACTCTGATCTCACGGAATGGCTGGCTCGGTTGTCAGGCGAGCGCTCGTTTGTCAGGCGATCAACCATGCATCGTGTATCAGGAATCCAAGAGATATTCACCCAATCGAAGGTAGAACGGAGGTGGTCGTCAGTCACACGTTCATAGGTGAGAATGATGATGAGTGTCACGGATCATCACATTCATCAAGTTGAAGAACAAGTGATATCTTAGAACAAGAACAAGCGGAATTGAATAGAAGAACAATAGTAATTGCATTAATACTCGAGGTACAACAGAGCTCCACACCTTAATCTATGGTGTGTAGAAACTCCACCGTTGAAAATACATAAGAACAAGGTCTAGGCATAGCCGAATGGCCAGCCTCCCAATGATCTAAGATAGCATCAGAGCAAAGATAACTACCCAGATGTCCCAATACAATAGTAAAAGGTCCTACTTATAGAGAACTAGTAGCCTAAGGTTTACAAAGATGAGTAAATGACATAAAAATCCACTTCCGGGCCCACTTGGTGTGTGCTTGGGCTGAGAAATGAAGCATTTTCGTGTAGAGACTCTTCTTGGAGTTAAACGCCAGCTTTGGTGCCAGTTTGGGCGTTTAACTCCCATTCTTGTGCCAGTTCCGGCGTTTAACGCTGGGAATTCTGAGGGTGACTTTAAACGCCGGTTTGGGCCATCAAATCCTGGGCAAAGTATGGACTATCATATATTGCTGGAAAGCCCAGGATGTCTACTTTCCAACGCCGTTGAGAGCGCGCCAATTGGGCTTCTGTAGCTCCAGAAAATCCGTTTCGAGTACAGGGAGGTCAGAATCTAACAGCATCTGCAGTCCTTTTTAGTCTCTGAATCAGATTTTTGCTCAGGTCCCTCAATTTCAGCCAGAAAATACCTGAAATCACAGAAAAACACACAAATTCATAGTAAAGTCCAGAAAAGTGAATTTTAACTAAAAACTAATAAAAATATACTAAAAACTAACTAGATCATACTAAAAACATACTAAAAACAATGCCAAAAAGCGTACAAATTATCCGCTCATCACAACACCAAACTTAAATTGTTGCTTGTCCTCAAGCAACTGAAAATCAAATAAGATAAAAAGAAGAGAATATGCAATGAATTCCAAAAACATCTATGAAGATCAGTATTAATTAGATGAGTGGGGCTTTTAGCTTTTTGCCTCTGAATAGTTTTGGCATCTCACTCTATCCTTTGAAATTCAGAATGATTGGCTTCTTTAGGAACTTAGAATCCAGATAGTGTTATTGATTCTCCTAGTAAAGTATGATGATTCTTGAACATAGCTACTTATTGAGTCTTGGCCGTGGCCCAAAGCACTCTGTCTTCCAGTATTACCACCGGATACATACATGCCACAGACACATAATTGGGTGAACCTTTTCAGATTGTGACTCAGCTTTGCTAGAGTCCCCAACTAGAGGTGTCCAGGGTTCTTAAGCACACTCTTTTTGCCTTGGATCACAACTTTATTTCTTTTCTTTTTCTTTCTTTTCTTTTTTTTCTTTCGTTTTCTTTTCTTCCCTCTTTTTTTTTCGTTTTTCTCTCTTTTTTTTGTATTCACTGCTTTTTCTTGCTTCAAGAATCATTTTTATGATTTTTCAGATCCTCAGTAACATGTCTCCTTTTTCATCATTCTTTCAAGAGCCAACATTCATGAACCACAAATTCAAAAGACATATGCACTGTTTAAGCATACACTCAGAAAACAAAAATATTGCCACCACATCAAAATAATCAAACTGTTATAAAATTCAAAATTCATGCAATTCTTTCTTTTTCAATTAAGAACATTTTTCATTCAAGAAAGGTGATGGATTCATAGGACATTCATAACTTTAAGGCATAGATACTAAGACACTAATGATCACAAGACACAAGCATAGATAAACATAAGCACTAAAATTCGAAAAACAGGAAAATAAAGAACAAGGAAATTAAAGAACGGGTCCACCTTAGTGATGGCGGCTCTTTCTTCCTCTTGAAGATCCTATGGAGTGCTTGAGCTCCTCAATGTCTCTTCCTTGTCTTTGTTGCTCCTCTCTCATGATTCTTTGATCTTCTCTAATTTCATGGAGGATGATGGAGTGTTCTTGATGCTCCACCCTTAGTTGTCCCATGTTGGAACTCAATTCTCCTAGGGAGGTGTTTAGTTGCTCCCAATAGTTTTGTGGAGGAAAGTACATCCCTTGAGGTATCTCAGGGATCTCATGATGAGTGGGGTCTCTTGTGTGCTCCATCCTCTTCTTAGTGATGGGCTTGTCCTCATCAATAGGGATGTCTCCCTCTATGTCAACTCCAACCGAATAACAGAGGTGACAAATGAGATGAGGAAAGGCTAACCTTGCCAAGGTAGAGGACTTGTCCGCCACCTTATAAAGCTCTTGGGATATAACCTCATGAACTTCTATTTCTTCTCCAATCATGATGCTATGAATCATGATAGCCCGGTCTATAGTAACTTCGGACCGGTTGCTAGTGGGAATGATTGAGCGTTGGATAAACTCCAACTATCCTCTAGCCACGGGTTTGAGGTCATGCCTTCTCAATTGAACCGGCTTCTCTCTTGAATCTCTCTTCCATTGGGCGCCCTCTTCACAAATAACTGTGAGGACTTGGTCCAACCTTTGATCAAAGTTGACCCTTCTAGTGTAAAGATGTTCATCTCCTTGCATCATGGGCAAATTGAATGCCGACCTTACACTTTCCGGACTAAAATCCAAGTATTTCCCCCGAACCATAGTAAGCCAATTCTTTGGATCCGGGTTCACACTTTGATCATGGTTCTTGGTGATCCATGCATTGGCATAGAACTCTTGAACCATTAAGATTCCGACTTGTTGAATGGGGTTGGTAAGAACTTCCCAACCTCTTCTTCGGATCTCATGTCGGATCTCCGGATATTCACTCTTTTTGAGTAAAAAAGGGACCTCGGGGATCACCTTCTTCAAGGCCACAACTTCATAGAAGTGGTCTTGATGCACTCTTGAGATGAATCTCTCCATCTCCCATGACTCGGAGGTGGAAGCTTTTGCCTTCCCTTTCCTCTTTCTAGAGGTTTCTCCGGCCTTGGATGCCATAAATGGTTATGGAAAAACAAAAAGCAATGCTTTTACCACACCAAACTTAAAATGTTTGCTCGTCCTCGAGCAAAAGAAGAAAGAAGAGAGTAGAAGAAGAAGAAATGAGGAAGAAGGGAATGGCTTTGTATTCGGCCAAAGGGGAAGAAGTAGTGTTTAGGTTGTGTGAAAATGAAGGAGTGAAGATGGGTTTATATAGGAGAGGGGGAAGGGTAGGGTTCGGTCAATTGAGGGTGGGTTTGGGTGGGAAAGTGGTTTAAATTTGAATGGTAAGGTAGGTGGGGTTTTATGAAGGATGGATGTGAGTGGTGAAGAGAAAGATGGGATTTGATAGGTGAAGGGTTTTTGGGGAAGAGGTGTTGAGGTGATTGGTGAATGGGTGAAGAAGAGAGAGAGTGGTGGGGTAGGTGGGGATCCTGTGGGGTCCACAGATCCTGAGGTGTCAAGGAAAAGTCATCCCTGCACCAAATGGCATGCAAAAATGCGTTTTTAGCCATTTCTGGCGTTAAACGCTGGGCAGGTGCCCATATTTGGCGTTTAACGCCAGCTTCTTTCCCTTTTCTGGCGTTTAACTCCAGTCTGGTGCCCCTTTCTGGCATTAAACGCCCAGAATGGTGCCAGACTGGGCGTTAAACGCCCAACAGCTAGCCTTACTGGCGTTTAAACACCAGCACGCTCTCCTCCAGGGTGTGCTGATTTTCTTTCTGTTTTTCATTCTATTTTTGCTTTTTTCATTGATTTTGTGACTTCTCATGATCATCAACCTACAAAAGAACATAAAATAACAAAGAAAAATAGATAAGATATAACATTGGGTTGCCTCCCAACAAGCGCTTCTTTAATGTCAGTAGCTTGACAGAGGACTCTCATAGAGCCTCAGAAATGCTCAGAGCAATGTTGGAACCTCCCAACACCAAACTTAGAGTTTGAATGTGGGGGTTCAACACCAAACTTAGAGTTTGGTTGTGGCCTCCCAACACCAAACTTAGAGTTTGACTGTGGGGGCTCTGTTTGGCTCTGTTTTGAGAGAAGCTCTTCATGCTTCCTCTCCATGGTGACAGAGGGATATCCTTGAGCCTCAAACACAAAGGATTCTTCATTCACTTGAATGATCAACTCTCCTCTATCAACATCAATCACAGCCTTTGCTGTGGCTAGGAAGGGTCTGCCAAGGATGATGGATTCATCCATGCACTTCCCAATCTCTAGGACTATGAAATCAGTAGGGATGTAATGGTCTTCAACTTTTACCAGAACATCCTCTACAAGTCCATAAGCTTGTTTTCTTGAGTTGTCTGCCATCTCTAGTGAGATTTTTGCAGCTTGTACCTCAAAGATCCCTAGCTTCTCCATTAGAGAGAGAGGCATGAGGTTTACACTTGACCCTAAGTCACACAAGGCCTTCTTGAAGGTCATGGTGCCTATGGTACAAGGTATTGAAAACTTCCCAGGGTCCTGTCTCTTTTGAGGTAGTTTCTGCCTAGACAAGTCATCCAATTCTTTGGTGAGCAAAGGGGGTTCATCCTCCCAAGTCTCATTTCCAAATAACTTGTCATTTAGCTTCATGATTGCTCCAAGGTATTTAGCAACTTGCTCTTCAGTGACATACTCATCCTCTTCAGAGGAAGAATACTCATCAGAGCTCATGAATGGCAGAAGTAAGTCCAATGGAACCTCTATGGTCTCATTTTGAGCCTCAGATTCCCATGGTTCCTCATTGGGGAACTCATTGGAGACCAGTGGACGTCCATTGAGGTCTTCCTCAGTGGCGTTCACTGCCTCTTCCTCCTCTCCAAATTCAGCCATGTTGATGGCTTTGCACTCTCCTTTTGGATTTTCTTCTGTATTGCTTGGAAGAGTACTAGGAGGGAGTTCAGTAATTTTCTTGCTCAGCTGACCCACTTGTGCCTCCAAATTTCTAATGGAGGACCTTGTTTCAGTCATGAAACTTTGAGTGGTTTTGATTAGATCAGAGACCATGGTTGCTAAGTCAGAGGTATTCTGCTTAGAACTCTCTGTCTGTTGCTGAGAAGATGATGGAAAAGGCTTGCTATTGCTAAACCTGTTTCTTCCACCATTATTGTTATTGAAACCTTGTTGAGGTCTCTGTTGATCCTTCCATGAGAGATTTGGATGATTTCTCCATGAAGGATTATAGGTGTTTCCATAGGGTTCTCCCATGTAATTCACCTCTTCTATTGAAGGGTTCTTAGGATCATAAGCTTCTTCCTCAGATGAAGCTTCCTTAGTACTGCTTGGTGCATTTTGCATTCAAGACAGACTTTGAGAAATCATATTGACTTGTTGAGTCAATATTTTGTTCTGAGCCAATATGGCATTCAGAGTGTCAATCTCAAGAACTCCTTTCTTCTGACTAGTCCCATTGTTCACAGGATTTCTTTCAGAAGTGTACATAAATTGGTTATTTGCAACCATTTCAATCAGCTCTTGAGCTTCTGTAGGCGTCTTCTTCAGATGAAGAGATCCTCCAGCAGAGCTATCCAAAGACATCTTGGACAGTTCAGAGAGACCATCATAGAAAATACCTATGATGCTCCATTCAGAAAGCATATCAGAAGGACACTTTCTGATTAATTGTTTGTATCTTTCCCAAGCTTCATAGAGGGATTCTCTTTCCTTCTGTCTGAAGGTTTGGACTTCCACTCTAAGCTTACTCAATTTTTGAGGTGGAAAGAACTTTGCCAAGAAGGCATTGACTAACTTTTCCCAAGAGTCCAGGCTTTCTTTAGGTTGTGAGTCCAACCATGTCCTAGCTCTGTCTCTTACAGCAAAAGGGAATAGCATCAGTCTGTAGACCTCAGGGTCAACCCCATTAGTCTTGACAGTGTCACAGATTTGCAAGAATTCAGCTAAAAACTGATGAGGATCTTCCAATGGAAGTCCATGGAACTTGCAATTCTGTTGCATTAGAGAAACTAATTGAGGCTTAAGCTCAAAGTTGTTTGCTCCAATGGCAGGGATAGAGATTCTTCTCCCATAAAAGTCAGGAGTAGGTGCAGTAAAGTCACCCAGCACCTTCCTTGCATTGTTGGCATTGTTGTTGTTTTCGGCTGCCATAGGTTCTTCTTCTTTGAAGATTTCTGTTAGGTCCTCTACAGAGAGTTGTGCTTTGGCTTCTCTTAGCTTTCTCTTCAAGGTCCTTTCAGGTTCAGGATCAGCCTCAACAAGAATGCTTTTGTCTTTGCTCCTGCTCATAAGAAAGAGAAGGGAACAAGAAAATGTGGAATCCTCTATGTCACAGTATAGAGATTCCTTTAGGTGTCAGAGGAAAAGAAAAATAGAAGACAGAAGTAGAAAATTCGAACTTATCAAAGAAGATGGAGTTCGAATTTTGCATTAAGGAATAGTGTTAGTCCATAAATAGAAGGATGTGAGAAGAAGGGAAGTAATTTTCGAAATTTGAGTGAAATATTTTGAAAACATTTTTGAAAAACACTAATTGATTTTCGAAAATGAAAGTGGAAAAGAAATCAAGTGATTTTTGAAAAAGATTTTGAAATTAGAAATAAAAAAGATTTGATTGAAAACTATTTTGAAAAAGATGTGGTTAAGAAGATATGATTAGTTTTAAAAAGGTGTGATTGAGAAGATATGATTTGAAAAACATTTTTAAAAAGATTTGATTTTGAAAATTAATGACTTGGCTAACAAGAAAAGATATGATTCAAACATTAAACCTTTCTCAACAGAAAAGGCAACATACTTGAAATGTTGAATCAAATCATTGATTGATAGCAAGTATTTTTAAAAATAGAAGGAAATTGATTTTGAAAACATATGATTGAAAAGATATGATTTGAAAAAGATTTGATTTTGAAAAAGTTTGAAAACTGAAAAAAAATCTGCATTAAAAACAAAATCTTCCCTCTTGTGCCATCCTGGCGTTAAACGCCCAGAATGGTGCACATTCTGGCATTTAACGCCCAAAACTATACCCTTTTGGGGTTAAACGCCCAACCAGGTACCCTGGCTGGCGTTTAAACGCCAGTCTGTCCTTCTTCACTGGGCGTTTTGAACGCCCAGCTTTTTCTGTGTAATTCCTCTGCTGTATGTTCTGAATCTTCAATTCTCTGTATTATTGACTTGAGAAGACGCAAATTAAAAATATTTTTGGATTTTTAATAATAAGGAAAAATCAAAATGCAACAAGAATCAAATAACAATGCATGCAAGACACCAAACTTAGCAGTTTGTATACTACTGACACTAATGAGAATGCATATGAGACTCATAAACACTCAAGTCAAGAGAATTCAAAGATCAGAGTAAGAAATCATCAATAATCACTTGAAGATCCTTAAGACACATGAATGAATGCATGCAATTGACACCAAACTTAAAATTAGACTAGTGTCTCAACAAGAAACATAGAATATTTTTTTGTTTTTATGATTTTGTAAATTTTTTTGTGCTTTTTCGAAAATTAAGTGGAAAAAGATATCAAAGTTCTTAATGAGAATTCCAGGAATCAGTGCAATGCTAGTCTAAGACTCCGGTCCAGGAATTAGACATGGCTTCACAGCCAGCCAAGCTTTCAAAGAAAGCTTCGGTCCAAAACACTAGACATGGCCAATGGCCAGCCAAGCCTTAGCAGATCACTGCTCCAACAGCAAGATTGATAGAAATCAACAAGCTCTTGTGATGATAAGTTGAAACCTCGGTCCAATGAAATTAGACATGGCTTCACAGCCAGCCAGACTTCAACAAATCATCATGAAACTCTAGAATTCATTCATAAGAACTCTGAAGAAAAAAAAATACCTAATCTAAGCAACAAGATGAACCGTCAGTTGTCCAAACTCAACAATCCCCGGCAACGGCGCCAAAAACTTGGTGGACGAAATTGTGATCACTACAACTTCGCACAACTAACCAGCAAGTGTACTGGGTCGTCCAAGTAATAAACCTTACGCGAGTAAGGGTCGATCCCACAGAGATTGTTGGTATGAAGCAAGCTATGGTCACCTTGTAAATCTCAGTCAGGCAAACTCAAATGGGTATAGTGATAAACGAATAAAACATAAAGATAAAGATAGAGATACTTATGTAATTCATTGGTAGGAATTTCAGATAGGCGTATGAAGATGCTTGTCCCTTCCGTCTCTCTGCTTTCCTACTGTCTTCATCCAATCCTTCCTACTCCTTTCCATGGCAAGCTTAAGCAAGGGTTTCACCGTTGTCAGTGGCTACCTCCCATCCTCTCAGTGGAAATGTTCAATGCACCCTGTCACGGCACGGCTATCCATCTATCGCTTTTCGATCAGGCCGGAATAGAATCCAGTGATTCTTTTGCGTCTGTCACTAACGCCCCGCCCTCAGGAGTTTGAAGCACGTCACAGTCATTCAATCATTGAATCCTACTCAGAATACCACAGACAAGGTTAGACCTTCCGGATTCTCTTGAATGCCGCCATCAGTTCTAGCCTATACCACGAAGACTCTGATCTCACGGAATGGCTGGCTCGGTTGTCAGGCGAGCGCTCGTTTGTCAGGCGATCAACCATGCATCGTGTATCAGGAATCCAAGAG
Organism: Arachis hypogaea; assembly: GCF_003086295.3. NCBI lineage: Eukaryota > Viridiplantae > Streptophyta > Magnoliopsida > Fabales > Fabaceae > Arachis > Arachis hypogaea. The sequence continues at coordinate 84,846,762 of NC_092041.1, forward strand.
ATATTCACCCAATCGAAGGTAGAACGGAGGTGGTCGTCAGTCACACGTTCATAGGTGAGAATGATGATGAGTGTCACGGATCATCACATTCATCAAGTTGAAGAACAAGTGATATCTTAGAACAAGAACAAGCGGAATTGAATAGAAGAACAATAGTAATTGCATTAATACTCGAGGTACAGCAGAGCTCCACACCTTAATCTATGGTGTGTAGAAACTCCACCGTTGAAAATACATAAGAACAAGGTCTAGGCATAGCCGAATGGCCAGCCTCCCAATGATCTAAGATAGCATCAGAGCAAAGATAACTACCCAGATGTCCCAATACAATAGTAAAAGGTCCTACTTATAGAGAACTAGTAGCCTAAGGTTTACAAAGATGAGTAAATGACATAAAAATCCACTTCCGGGCCCACTTGGTGTGTGCTTGGGCTGAGAAATGAAGCATTTTCGTGTAGAGACTCCTCTTGGAGTTAAACGCCAGCTTTGGTGCCAGTTTGGGCGTTTAACTCCCATTCTTGTGCCAGTTCCGGCGTTTAACGCTGGGAATTCTGAGGGTGACTTTGAACGCCGGTTTGGGCCATCAAATCTTGGGCAAAGTATGGACTATCATATATTGCTGGAAAGCCCAGGATGTCTACTTTCCAACGCCGTTAAGAGCGCGCCAATTGGGCTTCTGTAGCTCCAGAAAATCCGCTTCGAGTGCAGGGAGGTCAGAATCCAACAGCATCTGCAGTCCTTTTTAGTCTCTGAATCAGATTTTTGCTCCGGTCCCTCAATTTCAACCAGAAAATACCTGAAATCACAGAAAAACATAAAAACTCATAGTAAAGTCCAGAAAAGTGAATTTTAACTAAAAACTAATAAAAATATACTAAAAACTAACTAGATCATACTAAAAACAATGCCAAAAAGCGTACAAATTATCCGCTCATCAATTACCATTTGATGCCTTGATATGTGTGTTAAGTGATTTCAGAGATTATAGGGAAGGAATGGCTTAGAGGATGGAAAGGAAGCATGCAAAACCGGAAGGAATACAAGGAACTGAAGGAACTGCTAAAGTTGTCCAGCCTAACCTCTTGGTACCAAATCAACCATAATTTGAGCTACAAAAGTTCAAATGACGCGGTTCTAGTTGCATTGGAAAGCTAACATCTGGGGCTTCACAACGATATATAATTTACAATAGCTGCCCCGAAGTTAGGTGACGCAAACACGTGGATGACGCGCCCGCATCGCGTTTGCAAAATCTCAATCCACGCAAACACGTGGACGACGCTTCCCCGTCACTTTCCCGCGACCTGTACGTACCAGATTTTGAAATCAGTAATTTTTGGGCTGTTTCTGACCTAGTTTTTGGCCCAGAAAGCACAGATTAGAGGCTATAAAGTGGAGGAACCCATTCATTCAACATATACAACATACAACATACAGTCATACACAGTTTCATAATTTAGATGTAGTTTTTAGAGAGAGAGGTTCTCTCCTCTCTCTTAGGATTAGGATTAGCACTCTTCTTAAAGGACTTAAGAATATTTTTATCTTCTTCATCACAGGTTCAATGTTCTTTTTATTTATTTTCTCTTTTATTTTTTATGAACTTTTCATGTTAGGATTTTCTTAAATAATATAATTTGAGGTATTTCAGACTTATGATTGCTTTTCCTTATTTATAATTTAGATTTTTTACTATTGGTTTTGGTTGATTAATTAGTAACTCTTGAGTTGTCAAACTCATCGTGATTGATAATTATTATCTTTGCTGATTAATTTAGATTCCTATAACTCTAGTCTTTCCTTAAGGAGTTGACTAGGACTTTAGGTGTTAAATTAATTTGTCCACTTAACTGACCTTCATAGTTAGAGTTTGACTTAGTGGGAGCAAAAATATAATTCTCATCAGCATTGATAAGGATAACTAGGATAGGACTTCCAGTTTTCATACCTTGCCAAGAGTTTTATTAGTTATTAATTTATTAATTCCCTGCAATCTATTTCTCTTATTCAAACCTTTTTCAAAACCCCGAAATATACCTTTGCATAACCAATAATACTTCATACTTCCTTGCAATTTTTTGAGAAGACGACTCGAGGTTTAAATACTTCGGTTATCAATTCCAAATGGGGTTTGTTACTTGTGACAACCACACGTTTGTACAGAAGGATTTTCTGTTGGTTTAGAAGCTATACTTACAACGTGATTATATTTTTATATTTCTTTACCAATAGGAAATCCGATCCTCACGGACACCACACCAAAGGAAACGTCTCAACCAAACGGAGACAAGAACTAACCAAACACACAAATCCTAGAGGCACTTCAAGCTTAACAAGATCATCTCAAACAACTCAAAAAGGAGGCTGAGCACCAACGAGAAGCCGAGAAGGACCTTCGAAGGAAAATAGGCGGCATAAAAAGTTAGAGGACAAACTCTTAAAACTTGAAGCCGATCCAAAAGCCAGGACTACTCGACCCAGTCTTGAAGATAACCCCCACAAATATCAAGAGCCATTCACCAAAGAGATTATGACAGCCAAAATCCCAAAAGACTTCAAAGCTCCCGACATGACCCCGTACGACGGCACATCAGATCCAAGCCATCATCTCAATAATTTCAGAAGCAGAATGTATCTCACCGATGCATCAGATGCAATTCGGTGCAAAGCCTTCCCAACTACCTTAACAAAGACAGCAATTAAGTGGTTCGACAATCTACACCCTAAGTCCATCATAAGCTTTGACGACTTAGCTAGAAAGTTTCTTGCTAGATTCTCCATCCAGAAGGACAAAACCAAGCACGCCCCAAGCCTATTAGAGATCAAGCAAGGAGATCGGAAAAGTCTTCGCAACTACATGGAAAGATTTAACAAAGTATGCCTGGATATACAAAGTCTGCCAACTGAAGCAGCCATTATGGGTCTCATCAATGGCCTACGAGATGAACCTTTTAGTCACTCCATATCAAAGAAATATCCCACATCTCTGAATGAAGTACAAGAACGATTAGAAAAGTACATAAACATGGAGGAAAACTCTCGACTAGGAGAGACCTCAAAATCCAGATCCTTTTACTCCTCCCGAGATAACGATAAAGAGTCCAAGAAAAAAGAAGATCAGCATGGAGAGAAGATTAAAAAATACCACAACTACACCCCTCTCTGGGTGTCTCTTGTGGAGGTATATCAAGAAGTATGCCACACTGAAAAGATCCCACCACCTCGCCCACTTAAAGTAAAAAAGGAGGCAAAAATCGTACAGAATATTGCGAATACCATCGAATTTATTGACATCCCACCTTGATTTGAGTTTTCCAGGGAAGAGCCTCAGTTTGGAGTTGTAGATGAGTACATGTTGTCCTTCTTCGAAACTTCTTGGTGCCAGGTTGAGATCATGTCTCCTTTTTGCTTTTTCCTTATAGATTTTAGTGTTTTCATAGGCTTGAGACCTAAATTCTTCCAGTTCTTGCAGCTGCAAGACCCTCTTTTCACCAGCAGCAGTATTGTCAAAGTTTAGTATCTTGAGAGCCCAAAAGGCTTTGTGCTCTAACTCTAACAGTAAGTGACAGGCCTTTCCGTACACCAGTTGATATGGGGACATCCCAATTGGTGTTTTGAAGGCTGTCTTGTATGCCCAAAGAGCATCATCTAGCTTTTTCACCCAGTCCTTTCTTGATGCCCCACAGTCTTTTCCAAGATCCTTTTTAACTCTCTATTGGATATCTTAGTTTGCCCACTTGTTTGGGGGAGATAAGGTGTGGCAACCTTATGCTTCACCCCATACTTTAGGAGTAAGGTTTCCAATGGTCTGTTGTAGAAATGACTCCCTCCATCACTAATGAGGGCTCGTGGAACTCTAAATCTGCTAAAGATATTCTTTCTAAGAAAGTTTATGACCACCTTATTGTCATTTGTTGGGGTTGCCACGGCCTCCACCCACTTAGATACATAGTCCACTACCACCAAAATATATTTGTTTGAATATGAGGTCGGGAATGGTCCCATGAAGTCGATCCCCTATACATCGAACAGTTCGAGTTCTAAAATGAATTGCTGTGGCATCTCATTTCTCTTAGGCAAGTTTCCAGCCCTCTGGCACTCGTCGCAGCTCCTTACCAGTTCCTTAGCATCCTTGAAGATAGTGGGCCGGAAGAACCCACATTGCAGTACCTTTGCTACAGTTTTTTCTCCTCCAAAATGACCTCCATAACTAGAGCTATGGCAACTCCACAGGACCTCCCGTCCCTCTTCTTCTGAAATGCACCTTCTGAGAATTCCATCTGAGCACTTCTTGAAGAGATATGGCTCATTCCAAATAAAATATTTAGCATCATTGATGAGTTTACTTCTTTGATGTTTGTTGATTCTAGGAGGCAGGTCACCAGCTGCCTTAAAATTGGCAATATCTGCAAACCAGGGTGCCTTGTGAACCAACATTAACTGCTCATCTAGGAAGAACTCATTCACACTTGTATCATGTGTAGTACCTTTCTCACAAGGGATCCTGGATAGATGATCTGCTACCTTGTTCTCCACACCCTTTTTGTCTCTAATCTCAATGTTGAATTCCTACAACAATAAGATCCATCTGATTAGTCTTGGTTTTGATTCCTGTTTGGCAAATAGATATTTGAGTGCTATGTGATCAGTGAAAACAATCACTTTATAGCCAATGAGGTATGATCTAAATTTGTCAAATGCAAAAACTATTGCAGTAACTCCTTTTCGGTAGTGGTATAATTTTGTTGAGTGTCATTGAGCACCTTGCTGGCATAGTATATGACATGCACCAAATTTTCTTTTCTCTGTCCTAACACTGCCCTAACTGCAAATCAGATGCATCACACATCAGTTCGAATGGCAAATTCCAATCAGGTGGGGTGATGATAGGATCTGAGGACAGCTTCTTTTTCAAGTTTTCAAATGCAAGCATGCACTTCTCATCAAAGATAAATGGTGTATCAGACATAAGGAGATTGCTTAAGGGCTTGGCTATCTTTGAAAAATCTTTAATAAACCTTCTGTAGAAGCCAGCATGCCCCCAAAAAACTCCTAATTGCCTTGACATCACTTGGTAGGGGTAATTTTTTAATTAGCTCCACCTTAGCTTTGTCTACCTCAATACCTTGGTTAGAAACTTTATGGCCCAGGACTATTCCGTCTGTCACCATAAAGTGGCATTTTCCCAATTCAAGACCAAATTGGTCTCTTGACATCTTTTTAATACCAAGGCAAGATTATTTAGGCAATTAGGAAAGAAATCTCTGAATACTAAAAAGTCATCCATGAAAACTTCAATGAACTTCTCTATCATATCCGAGAAGATGGAAAGCATGCAGCGTTGAAAAGTTGCAGGCGCATTACATAGCCCAAATGGCATGCGCCTGTAGGCAAACACTCCATATGGGCAAGTAAATGATATTTTCTCCTGGTCTCTTGGATCAACCACTATTTGGTTATATCCTGAATAACCATCTAGAAAACAATAGTATGGGTGTCTTGCAAGTCTTTCCAGCATCTGGTCCATAAAGGAAAGTGGGAAATGATCCTTTCTTGTGGCTTCATTGAGTTTTCTGTAATCAATACACATCCTCCATCCTATGACAGTTCTTGTAGGGATTAGCTCATTTCTTTTATTGGGTACCACAGTGATTCCTCCTTTCTTGGGGACCACTTGGACGGGGCTGACCCATGGGCTATCCGAAATTGGCTAGATTACTCCTCCCTGCCACAGCTTCATGACTTTCTTCTGTACCACTTCCTTCATAACTGGATTCAGCCTCCTTTGGTGTTGAATGGAAGGTTTGGCATGTAACACCTTAATATTCATATCCTTATGCTCGAGTCATAAGTCAATGATATTACGGTGGTACGACTCTCAGGTGGATTTTTAATATATAAACATAGGTAATTTTGAAAGGAGTATTAATCGAGAAGCCTGAAAAGAGTAGAAATAAAATCGCGAAGACGTATCACTCACGATTTGACAACGAAAAGATAAAACGTGAAGCCGAAAGTGATATATGGACAAGGCATAAAGGAGATTAAGAGATAGATAACAGATAGATATATATAACATAGGTAAATAGCCACTAGTCGCGACCCGCGAAGTTTAGGCCGGCTAGGGTACAGTATGAAAGTAACTGACAACAGTACATCCTAATCTCTCCCAAAGGAAACATAAGAGCCTCTATAGGTAAGTTCCAAAAGAGTTCAACACATAATATAATCTTTTCAAAACAAAGGTGGAGAGATTCTACGGAAAACACAAAGTAGAGAAAATAAATATCTTCGCCGTTTCTCAAACGAACCGCAGCTCACTTCTGAGCACCTGAACCTGTATCTGAAAAACAAGAGATATATACGGAATGAGAACCCCGGGCCCATGGGTTCCCAGTACGGTAAAAGTGCCAAATAAATACAATGCACTGCAATAAAAACTCACTAAGCATCCTAAACTCCTTTTCTCCAAGTATCCAGCCTAGATTCTCACTAATCCATAAATAGGCATTTGTCGTAAGGGGATACTAAATCTAGTTCATGTTACACATGTTTCTCAACTCGCTGATTCTTACACGAATCAGACTCAGAATCATAAGCAAAACCATCACCAGTTGTTTTGTCTCAGCAACTCTATATCAATACATCATACCCTCGCCTGGAGCTAGTGAAATCACATCACTGCGTCTACCCAGGGGGCTCAAATTATCTCATTCCAAAAATCATCATCATCATGCTATCGCATCATCAATTCATCTCATCAAGAACAGCCCTCAACATCCAGCGACACCAACATGAGGGATCTCTCAGTTGTACAAACACAAGCAATACAGACAAGTAATACACAAGTAAGGTACAAGTAGAACAAGTAGCACATAATCAGGTAGCATAGCATATATGATGTAGAAATCCAAAACAAATAGGCAAACCCAAATAATTCAAACATATGCAAATGATGTATGCCTGCCCTATGGCTGATGATATCATCTGTCGGTTATATAGCCAACCCGACATGTCCTGGTAGCTAACCATTGGACAGAAACACCCCTTGCGGAGCAAGTAGGTTTGAGCTACAACCCCCTTGCTACTACCCGCTCAACCCAGAGCCAGTGGAACAACCACTACTGCGGCTACTACCCAGGCGGGTGTTTAAAAGCTCAACCTGGAGCGAGTGGATTCACCACTACTGCCGCTACTACCCAGGCGTCACAATCTCTGTCCTGGAGCAAGTGGGACGAACCACAACCCTTGCTACTGCCCAGGTATCTTAAGCATTAACCCGGAGCAAACGGGACGAACCACAACCCTTGCTACTACCCAGGTATCTTAAACATTAACCCGGAGCAAGCGGGACGAACCACAACCCTTGCTACTACCCAGGTATCTTAAACATTAACCCGGAGCAAGCGGGACGAACCACAACCCTTGCTACTGCCCAGGTATCTTAAACATATATTCATTCAACCTCAATTCATATTATCAATCTTCATCGTTATCAAATCTCAAACATTAACCTGGAGCAAGTGGGACGAACCACAACCCTTACTACTACCCAGGTATCACAAATACATTCATTCAAAACTCCATAATTAACTCATTTATCATAAACATCATTTTCCATCTCATACCCGGAGCAAGTGGACAACGCCACTGCCTACTACCCGGGGTTACACATCACATTTCAACATCTTCCACTATTATCCATTTAACACATTCATTCATTAATCATATATGCAATTATTCTCAGCCATAATCAATAATGGCTTTGCCGTGACCCGGCAATAACTCAGCCATCCGGCTCATGGTCCAATCAAGAACCAGCCATTTATCAATAAATATAGCCATTGATCATAACTTTCCCCCTTGCTTCACTCGCAAGTTACCACATCCCCTAGCTCCTTTCTCATTGCTAGGCATATCATAATGATTTAATACATAAGGGGTGAGATCGGAGGCTTAGAAGTATGAGATTTGGCTTTTAATACTCAAAAATCAACTTTGGGATGAAAACAGGGCCACGTGTACGCGTACTCCACGCGCACGCGTGGATGGCCACAAAACACATCGGCGCATACGCGCCATTCACGCGGACGCGCGGATTGAAAAATAGATAACGACGCGTACGCGTCAGCCACGCGTACGCGTGGGTACACTTGCGCCCCAGGCACAAGACTGGCACAACTCTGGCACAACTCTCGGGAAAATGGCTGGGCAATGGGTGCAGCGCATCGACGCGCACGCGCACACCACGCGCACGCGTGGATGGTGCCTTCTCGAAGAACGACGCGTACGCGCCAAGTGCGCCTACGCGTGGAGGGTCATTCTACTAAAAATTTTCTAAGTTAAAAGCTGCAGAATTCACAAATTAAACCCCCAATCTTCCGACGGACATAACTCTCTCATTTTAAATCGTTTTTTACCCGTTCTTCGAACGGCATGGACATCCCGGATCAAATTTCATTTCTAAACAAGTTTGGCACAAAACAGAGATCCGTAGTCCAAGTTATGTCCCATCAAAGTATGCCCAAAAACCATGTTTTTCATACAAAACCACAAAGTGTCATTTTCAAAACAAGTCATTTTCAACTCTTTTCAAGATCAATCAAAACATGCCAATTTCATCCCTTTTCTTTGAAATCAATCAGAATATATCGAATTCAATATCAAGCCTCCTCAACTTATACATTAACACTTTACTACGATTCACAAAACCGCCATATAACCATTTTTACCCATTTCAAACAAATGGCTAAATTACAAACACATCAACATGTCATACATCCTTCCTCATCTCAATTTCCAACAATACTATTTCCAATCAACCATCATTATACATAATCAATATCATAATCATTATCACGTGGTTTCTCCCACAAATCAACCTTAATCATTCCTCAAGCATATATCACAATATATATACCTCTCATGCATCATCATACCATCAAGACATCAATAATCATAATCACATATATGACCACATAATATTTCTCAACCCAAAACCAAACATACCTCATCTACATAATTTCACCCAAAATTACCAAATTCCACACTTCAACTCCTCAAACCTTATTATTCAACAATCAACCCAATCATTCGCATATTCATTATCTGAAATTCATCCAATCACTTGTGTCATCATACAATGCACACATCAACTTACCTTCCTTACCTCTTTCCGGCCTCCGGCCCAAAATTTACGGCATCCGGCCCAATTTCACAATTTAAATGCATAAACCACAAATTAATACTCATTACCCAATACATCAAATTTTCAATACACCAAGCATACAAGGCCACACAATTCTCAACCCAATCATTAATTCACACTACATACCAACTATGCATATTAGCACCAACCATTTACACAATCCAAACTTAATCCTAGGGGCATCTAGCCTAGGAATTCTCATCACACCACACGGTACTTAAATGAAACTTAAACCGTACCTCTTGTAGCCAAATCAATTGAGCCTCTTCTTTGGAAGTCTCCACCAACCTTAGCCCTAAGCCTCACCAAAGCTCCTCAAGCAACACCAATCTCCCAATTGTGCACCAAAACCATCAAATGCACTAACATAACCAATATCACATTCATACATCAACCTAGGGCTCATAAAGATGATAAATCACAAGGGTTTGAGCACTTCTTACCTCAGCCCATATGAAGTAGGGATAGAACCCACTTAGAATCCATGTTGGAGTATCCCTAAACACCCAAAATCACAAGATTTCAACACTAACTTCCCAAAAACGTGTAACAGTGGGGAATTTCGAAAACTGGGCAGAGATGAATGGAATACTCACCACAAAACTTAGATAGAATTGTAGAGGATGAGAAGAGCGATGCGTGGCCGCAAACGGCTCGTCAATCGGAGCTCCGTAGCTCAAGTTATGGTGGTTTGAAGATCAAAGAGAGTTAGGTTTTCTCTCTTCTCTTCTCTCTCCCAATTTCAGCGCCCAACACCCCTTCTTTAGGGCAAAATGAGCTGAAATGCTCATAACTAATGTTTATATATGTTGGGTCTTGGGCCCACTTAGACCCATTTCACTTATTTTTGTCCGTTGGCCCAATTTTGGACCAAAACCTTTAAGATTAGCGCTCTAAATCGCACTTCAAATATTTCTACCTCTCCTAATCATAATTCCTCATTTCTTAATCTTATTTACTCATAATCAATTTTCTCAGCTGCAGTACCAGACAGGTCTCAGCCGGTACTGTCGGTCAAAATTCCACTGCGCGCTTTTACGCAGAAAACTATGTCTTCCGACTCGGAAAAATTCACTGAATCCAAATATTATATTTAAATCATCAAATTCCAATTGCCAAATATTCCAATCATATTCGCTCCTACTTAACTCATTATTTAATTAATTTCGGTTAGACCGGGTATTACATTGCATCATCTTCCAATAGTATCTTATGCATGCATATGGCCGAACTGATTCCCTTCAAGTCAGCAAGTGTCCATCCAATGGCATCCTTATGCTTTTGTAAGACTTGAAGTAACTCTTTCTCCTATTCTTGGCTGAGGGCTGAATTTATGATCACTGGATAGCTTTCATTCTCTCCTAAGTATGCATACTTGAGAGTGGGTGACAATGCCTTTGGTTCAAGTTTGAGTGCTTCTCTTTTTTCATCCTTCCCCTCTAGTGTGCCCTGAACATGAGTTTTCGCTGTTGCAACCTCTTCGCTTGATGCTGATTCCTCTTTTTCTGTTAACCCCTTAAGTTCTTCTTCTTCAAGAGTCTCTTGGACTACAGCATCCACCGAGTCTAACCTCATACATTCTCCCAATGAGTCTTATGGGTAACTCATAGCCTTGAACACATTGAATATCATTTTCTCTTCATGTAGTCTACGGACAAGTTCACCCTTTTGGACATCAATGATGGCTCCGACAGTGGCTAAAAATGACCTGCCTAAGATGATAGAAGTCTCTGCTCCTTCCTCCATATCCAACACTACAAAGTCTGCTGGAAAGATAAAGTCTCCTACCTTCACCAGCAAGTCTTCCACTATTCCGTGAGGAAACTTGAATGATCGGTCTGCTAGTTGCAGGGCTATTCTTGTTGGTTTAGCCTCCTCAATCCTCATTTTTCTCATCATTGCTAAGGACATCAGATTTATGCTAGCTCCTAAATCACATAAAGTCTTTTCCACTATGATTTCCCCTATGATACAAGGAATTTGGAAGCTTCTAGGATCCTTCAATTTCTGGGGCAATTTGTGCTGGATGATGGCACTACATTCTTCGGTTAGTACCACAGTTTCGTCGTTCTTCCAGCTTCTCTTCTTGGTCATCAATTTCTTCAAGAACTTGGCATAAAGTGGCATTTGCTCTATTGCTTCAGTAAAGGGTATGTTAATCTGTAGTTTCTTGAAGATTTCCAAGAATCTTGGGAATTGGTTGTCCTCTCCCTTCTTCTTCAATTGCTGAGGGTATGGGGCTTTTCGAAAGTTTGGCTTCGGCACTTCTCCCTCTTGGTGTGACTTGGATGTGGAGACTTGAATTTCATCTTGTCCCTTTTCTTCTTCATCCGATTTCTTCTCTTGTGGTTTTTTGTAGGTCTCCTTCAATTCCTTATAGTTTATGAGGGTGATGGCCTGACACTCCTCCCTTGGAGTTGAATTAGTGTTGTTGTGAATGTCGTGACCATGGGCTTGCTTGAATAAGTAGCCAATTTGTGTTTCAAGTTTCTTGATGGTAGCATCTTGATTCTGCATATTGGATAGCACTTCTTCCCGAAAAGCTTTACTGTCTTGGACTTCCTTACATATGTCTTCAAGTAACATCTCAATTCTGGAGAATCTATCTTCGGTTGGTGATGGTGGGTTGAGGTTAGGAGGTTGAGAAGGGTGATTAGGTCGGTGTTGATATGATCTCTGTGAGGGGTGTTGGTGAGTTGCATTGTTATTGGGATTGTGGCTGTGGTGTCTCTGGTCTTTGCCTTGGTCTTGTTGGTTTCCCCACCCAAAATTAAGGTGGTTTCTCTAACCAGAATTGTAAGTTTTGGAGTATGGATCATGGATCTTCCTGGATGAGTTCCCAACATAATTAGCTTGTTTCCAGTCACCTTCTTCTCCTGCATTCACTCCTTCTTGAGCTGGTGCTGAAGTGATGGTTGCTGCAACTTGGTTTTCTTCCACCTTCTTGGTAAGGTCAGCTAATTATTTGGTGATCATCTTATTTTGAGCCAGCAGTACATCCATATGGTTCAGCTCCATCACTCCTCGAGTGTTACTCCTTTTAGAAGCATAGAAGTAGTCATTCTCAGCTACAGTCTGATAAACCCATATTTTATGATGTATATTGAGCTCAGTTTAAGTGATTTGTTCAACCCTTCACCTACTTATTCATGTAAATTGCATGGTTTCACTTTCCCTTCCTTATTATGTGATATATGAGAAAATATGTTCCTTATGCTTTAAAATAATCAAATTTAATTATCCTTTATTACCAATCGATGCCGTGATTTGTGTGTTGGGTACTTTCAAGTTTTACAAGGCAGGAATGATTTAAAGGATGGAAAGGAAACATACAAAAATGGAAGGAAAGCACAAATTGGATTTTTGGAGCAACTGGCAATGACGCGTCTGCATGGACGACGCGAACGCGTGGTTCATACAAAAGAGAATCGACGCGAGCGCATGGATGAGGCGAACGCATGACTTGCAAAATACAACTGACGCGAGTGCATGACTGACGCGACCACGTGGAAGAGCAACACTCCAGATCACGCGACCGCGTGACCCACTGGTGCACGAAATTGTGATCATCAATGGCGCCATCAACATGGTACGCTCAATTGCAATCTCAACTCTTTATCACAACTTCGCACAACTAACAAGCAAGTGCACTGGGTCGTCGAAGTAATAAACCTTACGTGAGTAAGGGGTCGATCCCACGGAGATTGTTGGTATGAAGCAAGCTATGGTCATCTTGTAAATCTCAGTCAGGCAGATTCAAATGGTTATGGATGATTTATGAATAAAGCATAAAATAAAGATAGAGATACTTATGTAATTCATTGGTGAGAATTTCAGATAAGCATATGAAGATGCTTTGTCCCTTCCGTCTCTCTGCTTTCCTACTGTCTTCATCCAATCCTTCTTACTACGTTCCATGGCAAGCTGTATGTTGGGCATCACCGTTGTCAGTGGCTACAATTCCGTCCTCTCAGTGAAAATGTTCAACGCGCTCTGTCACAGTACGGCTATTCAGCTGTCGGTTCTCGATCATGTCGGAATAGAATTCAGTGATTCTTTTGCGTCTGTCACTAACGCCCCACAATCGCGAGTTTGAAGCTCGTCACAGTCATTCAATCCTTGAATCCTACTCAGAATACCACAGACAAGGTTTAGACCTTCCGGATTCTCTTGAATGCCGCCATCAATTCTAGCTTATACCGCGAAGATTCCGATTAAGGGATCCAAGAGATAAACATTCAAGCCTTGTTTGCTTGTAGAACGGAAGTGGCTGTCAGGCACGCGTTCATAAGTGAGAATGATGATGAGCGTCACATAATCATCAGAATCCAACAGGGAGGTCAGAATCCAACAGCAATTGAGAGCGCGCCAATTGGGCTTCTGTAGCTCCAGAAAATCCACTTCAAGAGCAGGGAGGTCAGAATCCAACAGCATCTGTAGTCCTTTTTAGCCTCTGAATCAGATTTTTGCTCAGGTCCCTCAATTTCAGCCAGAAAATACCTGAAATCACAGAAAAACACACAAACTCATAGTAAAGTCCATAAAAGTGAATTTTAACTAAAAACTAATAAAAATATAATAAAAACTAGCTAAAACATACTAAAAACATACTAAAAACAATGCCAAAAAGCGTATAAATTATTCGCTCATCACAACACCAAACTTAAATTGTTGCTTGTCCCCAAGCAACTGAAAATCAAATAAGATAAAAAGAAGAGAATATGCAATGAATTCCAAAAACATCTATGAATATCAATATTAATTAGATGAGCGGGGCTTTTAGCTTTTTGCCTCTAAACAGTTTTGGCATCTCACTCTATCCTTTGAAATTCAGAATGATTGGCTTCTATAAGAACTCAAAATCCAGATAGTGTTATTGATTCTCCTAGTTAAGTATGATGATTCTTGAACACAGCTACTTTATGAGTCTTGGCCGTGGCCCAAAGCACTCTGTCTTCCAGTATTACCACTGGATACATACATGCCACAGACACATAATTGGGTGAACCTTTTCAGATTGTGACTCAGCTTTGCTAGAGTCCCAAATTAGAGGTGTCCAGGGTTCTTAAGCACACTCTTTTTGCCTTGGATCATGACTTTACTTTACTTCTTTTTCTATTTCTTTTTTTTTCTCTTCTCTCTTTTTTTTTCTTTTGTATTCACTGCTTTTTCTTGCTTCAAGAATCATTTTTATGATTTTTCAGATCCTCAGTAACATGTCTCCTTTTTCATCATTCTTTCAAGAGCCAACATTCATGAACAACAAATTCAAAAGACATATGCACTGTTCAAGCATACATTCAGAAGTCAAAAGTATTGCCACCACATCAAAATAATTAATCTGTTATAAAATTCAAAATTCATGCAATTCTTCTCTTTTTCAATTAAGAACATTTTTCATTTAAGAAAGGTGATGGATTCATAGGACATTCATAACTTTAAGGCATAGACACTAAGACACTAATGATCATAAGACACAAACATAGATAAAACATAAGCATAATTTTTTTTGAAAAACAGAAAAATAAAGGACAAGGAGATTAAAGAACGGGGCCACCTTAGTGATGGTGGCTTGTTCTTCCTCTTGAAGATCTTATGGAGTGCTTGAGCTCATCAATGTCTCTTCCTTGCCTTTGTTGCTCCTCTCTCATGATTCTTTGATCTTCTCTAATTTCATGGAGGAGAATGGAATGTTCTTAGTGCTCCACCCTTAGTTGTCCCATGTTGGAACTCAATTCTCCTAAGGAGGTGTTGATTTGCTCCCAATAGTTTTATGGAGGAAAATGCATCCCTTGAGGTATCTCAGGGATTTCATGATGAGTGGGATCTCTTGTTTGCTCCATCCTCTTCTTAGTGATGGGCTTGTCTTCATCAATGAGGATGTCTCCCTCTATGTCAATTCCAACTGAATAACAGAGGTGACAAATGAGATGAGGGAAGGCTAACCTTGCTAAGGTAGAGGACTTGTCCGCCACCTTATAAAGTTCTTGGGATATAACCTCATGAACTTCTACTTCCTCTCCAATCATGATGCTATGAATCATGATAGCCCGGTCTATAGTAACTTCGGACCGGTTGCTAGTGGAAATGATTGAGTGTTGGATAAACTCCAACCATCCTCTAGCCACGGGCTTGAGGTCATGCCTTCTTAGTTGAACCGGCTTCCCTCTTGAATCTCTCTTCCATTGAGCGCCCTCTTCACAAATGTCTATGAGGACTTGGTCCAACCTTTGATCAAAGTTGACCCTTCTAGTGTAAGGGTGTTCATCTCCTTGCATCTTGGGCAAGTTGAATGCCAACCTTACATTTTCCGGACTAAAATCTAAGCATTTTCCCCGAACCATTGTAAGCCAATTCTTTGGGTCCGGGTTCACACTTTGATCATGGTTCTTGGTGATCTATGCATTGGCATAGAACTCTTGAACCATTAAGATTCTGACTTGTTGAATGGGGTTGGTAAGAACTTCCCAACCTCTTCTTCGGATCTCATGTCGGATCTCCAGATATTCACTCTTTTTGAGTTTGAAAGGGACCTCGGGGATCACCTTCTTCATGGCCACAACTTCATAGAAGTGGTCTTGATGCACCCTTGAGATGAATCTCTCCATCTCCCATGACTCGGAGGAGGAAGCTTTTGCCTTCCCTTTCCTCTTTCTAGAGGTTTCTCTGGCCTTAGATGCCATAAATGGTTATGGAAAAACAAAAAGCAACACTTTTACCACACCAAGCTTAGAAGGTTTGCTCGTCCTCGAGCAAAAGAAGAAAGAAGGGAGTAGAAGAAGAAGAAATGGAGGAGATGGAAGTGGCTTTGTGGTTCTGCCAAGGGGGAGAAGTAGTGTTAGGTTGTGTGAAAATGAAGGAGTGAAGATGGGTTTATATAGGAGTGGAGAGGGGGTGTATGGTTCGGCCATTATGGGTGGGTTTGGGAGAGAAAGTTGTTCGAATTTGAATGGTGAGGTAGGTGGGGTTTTATGAAGGATGGATGTGAGTGGTGAAGAGAATAGTAGGATTTGATAGGTGAGGGGTTTTTGGGGAAGAGGTGTTAAGGTGATTGGTGAATGGGTGAAGAAGAGAGAGAGTGGTGGGGTAGGTGGGGATCCTGTGGGGTCCATAGATCCTGAGATGTCAAGGAAAATTCATCCCTGCACCAAGTGGCGAGCAAAAATGCTCTCTTTGCCAATTATAGCGTTAAACGCCGGGCTGGTGCCCATTTCTGGCGTTTAACGCCAGCTTCTTGCCCCTTCCTGGCGTTTAACGCTAGTCTGGTGCCCCTTTCTGGCGTTAAACGCCCAGAATGGTGCTAGACTGGGCGTTAAATGCCCATTTGCTACCCTTACTGGCATTTAAACGCCAGCAAGTTTTCCTCCAGGGTGTGCTATTTTTCTTTCTATTTTTCATGCTGTTTTTGCTTTTTCAATTGATTTTGTGACTTCCCATGATCATCAACCTATAGAAAACATAAAATAACAAAGGAAAATAGATAAATATAACATTGGGTTACCTCCCAACAAGCGCTTCTTTAATGTCAGTAGCTTGACAGTGGGCTCTCATGGAGCCTCACAGATACTCAGAGCAATGTTGGAACCTCCCAACACCAAACTTAGAGTTTGAATGTGGGGGTTCAACATCAAACTTAGAAGTTGGTTGTGGCCTCCCAACACCAAACTTAGAGTTTGACTTTGGGGGCTCTGTTTGACTCTGTTTTGAGAGAAGCTCTTCATGCTTCCTCTCCATGGTTACAGAGGGATATCCTTGAGCCTTAAACACAAAGGATTCTTCATTCACTTGAATGATCAATTCTCCTCTGTCAACATCAATCACAGCCTTTGCTGTGGCTAGGAAGGGTCTGCCAAGGATGATGGATTCATCCATGCACTTCCCAATCTCTAGGACTATGAAATTAGCAGGGATGTAATGGTCTTCAACCTTTACCAGAACATCCTCTACAAGTCCATAAGCTTGTTTTCTTGAATTGTCTGCCATCTCTAGTGAGATTTTTGTAACTTGTACCTCAAAGATCCCTAGCTTCTCCATTACAGAGAGAGGCATGAGGTTTATGCTTGACCCTAGGTCACACAGAGCCTTCTTGAAGGTCATGGTGCCTATTGTACAAGGTATTGAGAACTTCCCAGGGTCCTGACTCTTTTGAGGTAATCTCTGCCTAGACAAGTCATCCAGTTCTTTGGTGAGCAAAGGGGGTTCATCCTCCCAAGTCTCATTACCAAATAACTTGTCATTTAGCTTCATGATTGCTCCAAGGTATTTAGCAACTTGCTCTTCAGTGACATCTTCGCCCTCTTCAGAGGAAGAATACTCATCAGAGCTCATGAATGGCAGAAGTAAATCTAATAGAATCTCTATGGTCTCAGTGTGAGCCTCAGATTCCCATGGTTCCTCATTAGGGAACTCATTGGAGGCCAGTGGACGTCCATTGAGGTCTTCCTCAGTGGCGCTCACTGCCTTTTCCTCCTCTCCAAATTCGGCCATGTTGATGGCCTTACACTCTCCTTTTGGATTCTCTTCTGTATTACTTGGAAGGGTACTAGGAGGGAGTTCAGTAACTTTCTTGCTCAGCTGACCCACTTGTGCCTTCAAGTTTCTAATGGAGGACCTTGTTTCAGTCATGAAACTTTGAGTGGTTTTGATTAGATCAGAGACCATGGTTGCTAAGTCAGAGTGGCTCTGCTTAGAATTCTCTGTCTGTTGCTGAGAAGATGATGGAAAAGGCTTGCTATTGCTAAACCTGTTTCTCCCATCATTATTGTTGTTGAAACCTTGTCGAGTCTCTGTTGATCCTTCCATGAGAGATTTGGATGATTTCTCCATGAAGGATTATAGGTGTTTCCATAGGGTTCTCCCATGTAATTCACCTCTTCCATTGAAGGGTTCTCAGGGTCATAAGCTTCTTCTTCAGATGAAGCATCCTTAGTACTGCCTGGTGCAGCTTGCATTCCAGGCAGACTTTGAGAAATCATATTGACTTGCTGAGTCAATATTTTGTTCTGAGCCAGTATGGCATTCAGAGTGTCAATCTCAAGAACTCCTTTCTTCTGATTCGTCCCATTGTTCACAGGATTCCTTTCAGAAGTGTACATGAATTGGTTATTTGCAACCATTTTAATGAGTTCTTGAGCTTCTGCAGGCGTCTTCTTCAGATGAAGAGATCCTCCAGTAGAGCTGTCCAATGACATCTTGGACAGTTCAGACAGACCATCATAGAAGATACCTATGATGCTCCATTCAGAAAGCCTGTCAGAGGGACACTTTTTGATCAATTGTTTGTATCTTTCCCAAGCTTCATAGAGGGATTCACCTTGCTTCTGTCTGAAGGTTTGGACTTCCACTCTAAGCTTACTCAATTTTTGAGGTGGAAAGAACTTTGCCAAGAAGGCATTGACTAGCTTTTCCCAAGAGTTCAGGCTTTCTTTAGGTTGTGAGTCCAACCATATTCTAGCTCTGTCTCTTACAGCAAAAGGGAATAGCATAAGTCTGTAGACCTCAGGGTCAACCCCATTAGTCTTGACAGTGTCACAGATTTGTAATAACTCAGCTAAAAACTGATGAGGATCTTCCAATGGAAGTCCATGGAACTTGCAATTCTATTGCATTAGAGAAACTAATTGAGGCTTAAGCTCAAAGTTGTTTGCTCCAATGGCAGGGATTGAGATGCTTCTCCCATAGAAGTCGAGAGTAGGTGCAGTAAAGTCACCCAGCACCTTCCTTGCATTGTTGACATTGTTGTTGTTTTCGGCTGCCATGTCTTCTTCTTGTTTGAAAATTTCTGTTAGGTCCTCTACAGAGAGTAGTGCTTTAGCTTCTCTTAGCTTTCGCTTCAAGGTCCTTTTAGGTTCAGGGTCAACCTCAACAAGAATACTTTTGTCTTTACTCCTGCTCATATGAAAGAGAAGAGAACAAGAAAATCTGGAATCCTCTATGTCACAGTATAGAGATTCCTTGAGATGTCGGAGGAAAAGAAGAATAGAAGGAGAAGGTAGAAGAATTCGAACTTATCAAGAAAGATAGAGTTTGAATTGTGTATTGAGGAGGAGTGTTAGTCCATAAATAGAAGGATGTGAGAAGAGGGGAAGAAATTTTTGAAAATTAAAGTGAATTAATTAAAAGAAATTTTGAAAAATGGTAAATGATTTTCGAAAAATAAGATTGGGAAAGAAATTAAGTCAAATTGAAAAAGATTTTGAAATTAGAAATCAACAAGATATGATTGAAAACTATTTTGAAAAAGATGTGATTAAGAAGATATGATTGAAAAGATATAGTTTTAAAAAGATATGATTGAAAAACAATTTAAAAAGATTTGATTTTTAAAATTAATGACTTGACTAACAAGAAAAGATATGATTCAAACATTAAACCTTTCTCAATAGAAAAGGCAACATACTTGAAATGTTGAATCAAATCATTAATTATTAGCAAGTATTTTTGAAAAAAGGAAAGAAATTGATTTTGAAATATATGATTGAAAAGATATGATTTGAAAAAGATTTGATTTTGAAAAATTATGAAAACTTGAAAAAAATTTGCATTAAAAACAAAATCTTCCCTCTTGTGCCATCCTGGCGTTAAACGCCCAGAATGGTATCCATTATGGCGTTTAACGCCCAAAATGCTACCCTTTTGGGCGTCAAACGTCCAGCCAGGCACCCTGGCTGGCGTTTAAACGCCAGTTTTCCTTCCTCACTGGGCATTTTGAATGCCCGGCTTTTTCTGTGTAATTTCTCTACTGTATGTTCTGAATCTTCAATTCTCTGTATTATTGACTTGAAAAGATACAAATTAAAAATTTTTTGGATTTTTAATAATGAGAAATAATCAAAATGAAACTAAGATCAAATAAACAATGCATGCAAGACAGCAAATTTAGAAGTTTGTATACTACTGACACTAACAAGTTGAGAATGCATATGAGAAACAACAAAACACTCAAGACAAGAGAATTTAAAGATCAGAGCAATGAAATCATCAAGAGTAACTTGAAGATCAATGAAGACACATGAATGAATTCGAAAAATGCAAGAAGAACAGAAACATGCAATTGACACCAAACTTAAAATGAGACACTAGACTCTAACAAGAAATGTTTTTGGTTTTTATGATTTTGTAAATTTTTTTTTGGATTTTTTTCGAAAATTATGTGGAAAAAGAAAAAGAAAATAAAGAGGATCAAAACTTTTAATAAGAATTCCAGAAATCATGCAATGTTAGTCTAAAGTTGTAGTCTAAAAAGATTAGACATGGCTAGCTAAGCTTCAGCAGGACATTGCATTCAAGAGCTAAATTGATGAGAATCAATCAGCTTTGGTGATGATAAGAACATCACCTTGAAACTCTAGAATTCATTCTTAAAAATTCTGAAGAAAAATACCTAATCTAAGCAACAAGATGAACCGTCAGTTGTCCAAACTCGAATAATCCCCGGCAACGGTGCCAAAAACTTGGTGCACAAAATTGTGATCATCAATGGCGCCATCAATATGGTACGCTCAATTGCAATCTCAACTCTTTATCACAACTTCGCACAACTAACCAGCAAGTGCACTGGGTCGTCCAAGTAATAAACCTTACGTGAGTAAGGGTCGATCCCACGGAGATTGTTGGTATGAAGCAAGCTATGGTCATCTTGTAAATCTCAGTCAGGCAGATTCAAATGGTTATGGATGATTTATGAATAAAGCATAAAATAAAGATAGAGATACTTATGTAATTCTTTGGTGAGAATTTCAGATAAGCGTATGAAGATGCTTTGTCCCTTCCGTCTCTCTGCTTTCCTACTGTCTTCATCCAATCCTTCTTACTCCTTTCCATGGCAAGCTGTATGTTGGGCATCACCATTGTCAGTGGCTACAATCCCGTCTTCTCAGTGAAAATGTTCAACGCGCTCTGTCACAGCACGGCTATTCAGCTGTCGGTTCTCGATTATGTCGGAATAGAATCCAGTGATTCTTTTGCGTCTGTCACTAACGCCCCACAATCGCGAGGTTGAAGCTCGTCACAGTCATTCAATCCTTTAATCCTACTCAAAATACCACAGACAAGGTTTAGACCTTCCGGATTCTCTTGAATGCTGCCATCAATTCTAGCTTATACCTCGAAGATTCCGATTAAGGGATCCAAGAGATAAACATTCAAGCCTTGTTTGCTTGTAGAACGGAAGTGGTTGTCAGGCATGCGTTCATAAGTGAGAATGATGATGAGCGTCACATAATCATCACATTCATCATGTTCTTGGGTGTGAATGAATATCTTAGAACAAGAATGAGCTGAATTGAATAGAAGAACAATAGTAATTGCATTGATACTCGAGGTACAGCAGAGCTCCACACCTTAATCTATGGTGTGTAGAAACTCCACTGTTGAAAATACATAAGAACAAGGTCTAGGCATGGCCGGGAGGCCAGCCCCCATAATCTAAGAATTAGATGTCCAAAGATGATCTAAGGATCCAAAGTGATCAAAAGATGAAAATACAATAGCAAAAGGTCCTATTTGTAGAGAACTAGTAGCTTAGGGTTTACAAAGATGAGTAAATGATATAAAAATCCACTTCCGGGCCCACTTGGTGTGTGCTTGGGCTGAGAATTGAAGCATTTTCGTGTAGAGACTTTTCTTTGAGTTAAACGCCAGCTTTTGTGCTAGTTTGGGCGTTTAACTCCCATTCTTGTGCCAGTTCCGGCGTTTTACGCCAGAATTCTTGAACTGACTTGGAACGCCTGTTTGGGCCATCAAATCTCGGACAAAGTATGGACTATTATACATTGCTGAAAAGCCCAGGATGTCTATTTTCCAATGTAATTGAGATCGCGCCAATTGGGCTTCTGTAGCTCCAGAAAATCTACTTTGAGTGCAGGGAGGTCAGAATCCAACAGCATCTGCAGTCCTTTTTAGCCTCTGAATCAGATTTTTACTCAGGTCCCTCAATTTCAGACAGAAAATACCTGAAATCACAGAAAAACACACAAACTCATAGTAAATTCTAGAAAAGTAAATTTTAACTAAAAACTAATAAAAATATAATAAAAACTAACTAAAACATACTAAAAACATACTAAAAACAATGCCAAAAAGCGTATAAATTATCCGCTCATCACCCACTCGGACGCGTGACGTGCGTGATCTACAGAACTTGTAGATCTCGTTTCCAGCGATTTTTGGGCCCTTTTGGCTCAGATCCAAATTCAAGAGGCACAGATTAGAAGTTATAAAGTGGAGCGAATGCATTCATGCGGAGGAGGACAATCAGATAGCGAGTAATTTTCACTTTTCATAGTTTAGATGTAGTTTTTAGAAAGAGAGGCTCTCTCCTCTCTCTTAGGATTTAGGATTAGGATTTCTATTAGGATTAGGAATTATCTCATCTTCATATCAGGTTCAATATTTCTTTTACTTTGTATTTCTCTTTTACTTTCAGATACTTTGATGCTTGTATTACTTATGCTGCCTATTTGGCTTATGCACCATTCATGTTAGAATTTTCTTAAATAATATAATTTGAGGTATTTTCAGATCTATGATTTTCATCTACCTTTTTATATTCTTGGCATTTAGTTGATTAATTGGTAACTCTTGAGTTGTCAAACTCATTGTCGACTGAAAATTGGAATTCTTCAAAATTAACTCGAGTTCCAATAACTCTAGCCTTTTCCAAGGAAAGACTAGGACTTGAGGAACCAAACTTATTCCATCCACTTGACTTACCTTCATAGTTAGAGGTTAACTTAGTGGGAGAAAAATCCAATTCTCATCACAATTGATAAGGATAACTGGGATAGGACTTCCAGTTTTCATCACAATTAATTCTTGCAATCTATTTCTCTTGCTTAAAACCTTTTTCAAACCCAAACACTATGTTTCCATAACCAATAATAAATCATACTTCCTTGCAATTTCTTGAGAAGAAGACCCGAGGTTTGAATACTTCGGTTTATAAATTTATTGGGTTTTGTTACTTGTGACAACCAAAACATTTGTACGAAGGGATTTTCTGTTGGTTTAGAATCTATACTCACAACGTGACTATATTTTTACAAAATTCTTTACTAGTAAAAATCCTAACGTCACAGTCTCAATGACATCTATGGCCTCTTCAATGGTCTTCTTCTTATTTAAAGAGCCCTCTGATGAATGGTCCACGGCCTTCTTTGACTCGTAGGAAAGACCTTCATAGAAGATATGTAGTTGAACCCATTCATTGAACATGTCTGGTGGGCACCTTCTTGTTAAGTCCTTAAACCTCTCCCAAGCCCCATAGAGAGTTTCACCATCTTGTTGCCTGAAGGTTTGTACCTCAGCTCTCAGTCTGTTGATTCTTTGAGGGGGTAGAATCTTACCAAAAAAATTTTCACCACATCTTCCCAATTTGTTAAACTCTCCTTCAGAAAAGATTCCAGCCATTTAGATGCTTTGTCCCTGAGTGAAAAAGGAAACAAAAGCAATCTATAGACATCCAGATGAACACCATTAGACTTCACAGTATCACATATTCTTAGGAAGGTGGTTAGAAGTTGATTGGAATTTTCTTGGGCACTCTCTCTGAATGAACAATTGTTTTGAACAAGGGTGATGAGCTGGGGTTTTAATTCAAAGTTATTGGCATGTATGGTTGGCTTCTGGATACTGCTTCCACAATTTCCTGGGTTTGGATTGATGTAAGAGCCTAAAACTATTCTCTCTTGCCCAGTATGATTCACAGGGCCCTCTCTGGCATGGTTGTGAGCTTCTCCTTCATGGTTGTTTTCCATGTTCTCCTCCATGTTTGTTTCAAACTATTCTTCTTCTTCCTCAGCACCAATAACTCTTTTCCCTCTTGCTTCCCTCCTTAATCTGAGGAAGGTCCTCTCAGATTCCAAATCAAAGGAAGTTGAAGCTCCGCTTCTTCTCCCTGTCATACACTAACAGAGCACACAGTAAGGAATAAAAGGAAGAGATTATTCTTGTTAGAGTGGCTGTTAGTATGAGTGGTGCAAATTATCAAACAGATAGTGGGTTAATGAGCAGAATTATAAATAATAACAAAGAAAAAGAAAACAAAGAGGGGAGAGGGGATGAGGAAGAAAATAACTGAAACTAAAGGTAATTGACTAGGTAAAATAAACAATCAAAAGAAAATGCTCAATCTAGTGAACTTCCAACTTAATCATTGTCGATACAAAATTAATCCCCGGCAACAGCGCCATAAACTTGATGCACGAGAACTCTCAACGAATTTCCCTTTGGCAAGTATACCGAATTGTCATCAAGTAAAAACTCACAATAGAGTGAGGTCGAATCCCACAGAGATTGATTGGTCAAGCAACTTTAGTTGGAAGGATGTGCTAGTTGAGCTAACAGAAATTGAGTTGAGAATTGCAGAAAATTAAATAGCGGAAAAGTAAAGTGCAGAAAGTAAATTGCAAAATCTTAGATGGGGAATTGGGGAGATGAGCATGAAGATACATGGCAGAAAGTAAAGAGAATGGGTATGATCAAAAATGGGGGATTTATTGGGCTTAGGAGATGTTGCATTCTCCAGATCAAATTCATTCTCATCTCTTCCTCAATCAATGCATTCATTGATCTCCTTGGTAATATTAGGTGATTGGATCCCAATTCCTTGGCAATCTAATGTCTCTAAGCTTGAACAATTGCTCAATTCCTTGATTTAATTGCTCATGGGAAGAGATGAAGTATGGTCACTGATTATACCACATGTTTTTCCAAATCAAAGTGTTGGGAGGATTACATGTCACTATATCCGTCCAAACCCCAATTTGGTCCAACATGAGAAAGCATTTCTAGCATGATCTCCTCATCCCTTTTCCAAGGCTCAGAGGAGATCCAATTATGGAGAGTTTCTTTTCCAAGACAACTAACCAATTGAATTAAGATCGAAAGCTTTCTAGTAAATCAAGAGAAAAGATAGAGGAGGAATAATGAAAACTATAATTGATCCATCAAATTACAACAGATCTCCCTAATCCAATGAAAGGGGGTTTAGTTGTTCATAGCTCTGGAAATGAAAATGGAAAATGGTAGAAAAAAATACATTCCCCCTGTAACTAGAAAAGTGCAGAAAAGTAAATATACAAGGTGTAGTTCTCCAAATTCCCAAGCTCTTTCTAGTTCAAAACTACTCCTATATATACTACTCTTCTTGATCTTCTAGTTAGTTCTTCAAGTCTTGGATATGGGCCTTTGATCTTGAGTTGAAGCAATTACAATCTTTAGTGGGCTCAGCTTTGCTTGCAGAAAAGTGTGAGTTAGGCATGGACGTTAGTTAGGACGTTAGTAGTGTTAACGTTAAGTGAAAATGTGGGTTCAAGAACATTAGTGACGATCACCTTTTCTACTAATGTTCCGACCCACTAATACTCCACATTAACTTCAACGTTAGTGGCACTAACGTGACCACTAACGTTGCCATCTTGGTCCTTCGCAAACGTTCTTGGCGTTCACCTTTTTCAATAACGTTGGCTCTTGGGTCTTCTCCCCACGTTAGAGTTCACGTTAGTGTAACTAACATGACCCTTAACGTGGGCATGCCTAAGCTTTGAGAGCGTTAATGACACTTACCTTTGTCAATAATGCTCCAAACGCCCCTCCTTCCCACGTTAGAGTTCACGTTAATTGGATTAACATGACTACTAACGTGGTGGTGATTGCCATCTCCAACGTTAGTGACAAAGGTGAGTGTCACTAATGTTGGCCCATCATGCTTAGCTCCACGTTACTCTTCACATTAGTGGTCTTAACGTGACCACTAACATTGGCACTTCTTGGCTTAGTCCAATGTTAGTAACAAAGGTGAGTGTCACCAATGTTGGCAATTGCTTCCTCCCCCACGTTAGAGTTCATGTTAATTGGGTTAACGTGGCTCTTAACATGGCTAAATGTGCCTTTGTGGAACGTTAGTGACATTCACTTTTACCACTAACGTTGGAGCTCCTCTTTTCCTCCACGTTAACTACCACGTTAATGTACTTAACGTGGCAACTAACGTGGGCTATGATGGCATCAAAGGCGTTATTGACGATCACTTTTTTCATTAACGCTACAAGCTTGTCCCCATTCCACTTTAATGGTTACGTTAATTAGCTTAACGTGACAACTAACATGGCTCCTTCTTGCTTCCTTTGTCCTGAAATAAAGCAATTAAAGTGCATCAAAGCTCTATTTCAAGTCATGAGATTATGCATCATCAATTATATCATTCAATTCCTGCCTAATTCTCATGAAATTATGTAAAGTTCACAATGTTTGCTTGAATTAATGTGTAAGTGTATTCTCATCCAAAGCTTGCTTATTTACTAAGAAAATGCATGAAACTATCCTAAAATAGTAAAGGAAAGGTCAGTGAAACTGGCCAAGATGCCCTGGCATCACCTAGCCATATTAGGTCAAGATCAAGGATGGATGACTCCCATAATCAGCTACCTCAAATCAAAGATACTCCCTACAGATAAGAAAGAGGCAAAGAGGTTAAAGCGAGAGGCATAATACTACACCATCATAAACAACATCCTATACAGGAGAGGGATCTCAACCCCTCTGTTGAAATGTGTACCGACCTCTAACATGAAAGAAGTTTTAGAAGAAGTACACAGCGGCATCTGTGGCAATCATCTCGGAGCACGAGCTCTTACCAAGAAAGTACTCTGAGCCGGATTCTTTTGGCCGACTTTGCAGAAAGAAGCTACCGAGTTCATCAAGACATGTCCACCATGTCAGAAACATGCCAATTTCCACATCGCCCCATCAGAGGAACTCATCAGCGTAGCATCACCTTGGCCATTTGCAAAGTGGGGACTCGATCTCCTCGGGCGCTTCCCTCAAGGATCGGGATAGGTCAAGTTTATCATCGTAGGGGTAGACTATTTCACAAAGTGGATTGAGGTAGAGCTCCTAGCTAACGCCACTGCTCAAAGAAGCCAAAAATTCCTATATAGAAACATTGTCACAAGGTTTAGGGTTCCTTACTCCATTACCACAGACAATGAAAATCAATTCACAGATGCAGGCTTTAGAAAATTGGTGGCCGACTTGAAAATAAAGCACCAATTCACATCCGTAGAACACCCGCAGGCTAATGGACAGGCAGAAGTTACCAATAAAGTCATACTAGCCAGGTTAAAATAGAGGCTACAGGACGCAAAAGGAGCCTAGGATGAAGAGCTCCCACAAGTCCTATGGGCATATCGGACAACCCCACATTCCACCACAAAGGAATCACCCTTTCGATTGGCTTATGGAATGGAGGTAATGATACTAGTAGAAGTCGAAGAAGGATCTCCCAGAACGATCCTATACAGTGACGAAGCCAACCCCCAACTTCAAAAAGAAGAGCTCGATCTACTCCCGGAAGTCCGAGAAAGAGCTCGGATAAAAAAAGAGGCATTAAAACGCCACATGGCCTCAAGGTACAATCAAAAGGTAGTACAGTGAAGCTTCACCAACAATGACCTCATCCTAATCCGAAATGATATCGGAACTAGTCGACCCGGAGAGGGAAAGCTGGCAGCTAACTGGAAAGGACCCTACCGAGTCACAGAGGTACTAGGAAAGGGCTACTACAAAGTGTCCAAACTCAAGGGACGAGAGCTACCAAGGTCATGGCACACCTGTGACCTAAGAAGGTATTGTAGTTAAAAGGTAATAAAATTTCTTAGGACAAAGGTGCACTCTTTTTCCTGAGAAAGGTTTTTTAATGAGGCACCAAGCCAAGATCTACAAAATTACCTGACTTGAGAAGGGTAAACACCCACACACACACACACACACACACATATATATATATATATATATATATGCATATTTTCTATTTCAAATAAAGTTTTTTCAGATCTTCTACAAATTCTCCTTATCAAGACACATTAATCTAAAAATGCCAAAATTCATTACCCGATTATAAAGCTACAGATCGGCAAAAGTGAAAACCAAATTCACTGCCTGACAAGGTCGACAAAACGAAAAGCCAAATTCATCCAAAGTCGGCCAAGCAAAATGCACTACCCAATTTCTACAAAATCAGCAAGATGAAAAGCGATAAAGATAGAATAATGCAAGAAGTTATCAAAAGTGATCCATAAGAAAAGACCTGACGAGGTCTTAACAAAATGGGTTGCGAGAAATAACTTAAAAGATGGACCAACATAAAGAAGTCGGACCAATCAAACAAGCAGAAGTTATAAAAAGTAAATCCATAGAGATAGAGGCCTGGCCAGCCCTGAAAATGGATTACTAGAAATAACTTTGAAGGGATCAACATGACAAAGTCGACCCAAAAAAGCTAGAAAAAGTTATAAAAAGTAATCCATAAAAAGAGACCCGACGAGTTCCAAATAAAAATGGATTACTAGAAATAACTTGGGAAGGGACTGACATGAAGAAGTCGACCCAATCCGGTTAAAGCGACAGAGTTATAAAAAGTAAATCCATAAAAAAGATATCCAATGAGATCCAAAGGGATTACTAGAAATAACTCGAGGATATCCGACAAGAAAGTCGACCAAACAGAAGGCGTGCGCTTAAAGGGACCAAGTTCAACCCAAAAAGCCATGACCACACTTACAAATATTCTATGAGAAAAATAATACATTGAACAAAGCTAGCCTCAAAAGCCATTTAAGCACAAAAACCATCAAAAGAGGTCGGACAACAAGATTTCCAACACTTTAAAGATTCCTGGAAGTGCCAACAAAGCTGCAAACAAGCATATCACAAAGAAACAAAGCTACTATAATAAAAGACTCAAGAGGCCACCCAAAAGTCGACCTCAAAGAGCTTAAAAAACTACTTTGTTTTTCTAAATAAGAGTTGCTAAAGTAAAGCAAGCAAAGTATCCAAAGTCAAACAAACCACCAGTTACAAAACAAGAAGAGTCAAAAGACCCACAAGCCGGGCCATCAAGACAATAAACTACAAAAGATGTAAGGATTCTCCAGTGGTGGCATCCCGAGGTGAAGGAGGACGAGTCGCGAGGGTACAGTGTCAACAGTCCCATCCGACCGGTTTAGGATCTGAACATCAGAATCTGGCTCGGGATGGCTGACCTCAGTTGCAGGAGTTGAAGAAGTCGGTACCACAGAAGCTTTAGTGGATGGTGCAGGAGGTGGATCTATATTTTCATCATCATCATCTGAAGCCATCAGGGACAATCTTACCATTTTCTACAATATTCTCCAAGCTGAAAAGAGACAGGTCAAGCTCCGGCACGAGAACTCGAACCTGAGCCTTCAAGTTCTGAAAAAGCAGCATTCACACTACCCATGAGATGCCCCTGGAGCTCGGTATAATCCGCTTGAATAGATTCCACCTTCTCTCTAGCCTCCATCAGCTCACTATAAGTCCAAACATAGCTCTCCCTATGTTTCTCTGCCATCTCCTCAGCCAAAGTCGTCGAAGCCACTGCAGCAGTAGCTCGAGTCTTGTCACCTTCCAACTCTTTCTCCAACTTTGCCATCTTTTTGTCAAATTCCTCTTTCAGCCCCTTAATCCTATCATACTCCGACTTGGCCTCCTCCATGAAAGCCTTTGTTGCATGAACCGGAACATCCTGAGCAGTCTGGAACAATGTCGCTCCCATATGTGCCATCTTAATGCTACTTCGGGTGATAAAATCCAAATGACGAAGAATGGAAACATCAGCCGTAGGCACGACACCATAAGGAGAAATCTGATGATCAACAAACTCCACAGCATGAAAGTCGGGGGCATCAAGCTTAAAGGGCTCAATAGTCTTTTATTTCTTCTGTGGAGGACCAGTAGTAGGGGAAAAAATCGCACCAGAAGTTCGGGGAGGATCAACCAAATGAATCTGTGGAGTAGGAATCACCCTCCTCGGCCTAGAAGTACTCAAGATTGGCTTTTTAGGGGGATATGTGAGGATCCTTCCCCAATCACCCTCCTCACGGCCATGCCTGGACCTCTATCACTTATGTACTTTCAACGGTGGAGTTTCTACACACCATAGATTAAGGGTGTGGAGCTCTGCTGTTCCTCGAGTATCAATGCAATTACTACTGTTTTCTGTTCAATTCATGCTTATTCTCATTCTAAGATATTCATTCGCACTTCAACCTGATGAATGTGATGATCCGTGACACTCATCACCATTCTCACTTATGAACGCGTGCCTGACAAACACTTTCGTTCTACCTGCGAAAGCTAGAGTGTGTATCTCTTGGATTCCTGGTCCACAATTCATGGTCGCCTCTCCTCACAACAGAGCCTTCCATTCCGTGAGATCAGAGTCTTCGTGGTATAAGCTAGAATCCATTGGCAGCATTCTTGAGATCCGGAAAGTCTAAACCTTATCTGTGGTATTCCGAGTAGGATCTGAGATGGGATGACTGTGACGAGCTTCAAACTCGTGACTGTAGGGCATGGTGACAGACGCAAAAGGATAGTAAATCATATTCCTACACGATCGAGAACCAACATCTGATTAGCCATGTAGGAAACCGTAGAGGACCTTTTTCACTGAGAGGATGGGAAGTAGCCATTGTCAATGGTGACGCCCTACATACAACTTGCCATAGAAAGGAGTATGAAGGATTGGATGAAGACAGTAGGAAAGCAGAGATTCCAGAGGGATAAAGCATCTCTGTACACTTATCTGAAATTCCCACCAATGATTTACATAAGTATCTCTATCTTTATTTTACGTTCTATTCATCTTTTAATTATTAAAACTCTCTAACCATTTGAATCCGCCTGACTGAGATTTACAAGGTGACTATAGCTTGCTTCAAGCCGACAATCTCCATGGGATTGACCCTTACTCACGTAAGGTTTATTACTTGGACGACCCAGTGCACTTGCTGGTTAGTTGTGCGAAGTTGTAAAGAAGAGTGATATTACAATTGTGCGTACCAAGTTGTTGGCGCCATTGAGATCACAATTTTGTGCACCATGTTTTTGGCGCTGTTGCCGGGGATTGTTCGAGTTTAGACAACTGATGGTTCATCTTGTTGCTCAGATTAGGTAATTTTCTTTTTATTTCAACCTCTATTTTGTTTTCAAAAAATTTTTAAAAATCTTTCAAAATTTTTCCTATTTTTCGTTTTTCCAAATTAATTTCGAAAAATCCAAAAAATTAATAAAATCATAAAAAACAAAAATATTTTGTGTTTCTTATTTGAGTCTAGAGTCAATTTTAAAGTTTGGTATCAATTGCATATTTTTATTTTTCTCAAAAAATTTTGAAAACTCATGCATGGTGTTCTTCATGATCTTTAAGTTGTTCTTGGTAAGTCTTCTTGTTTGATCTTCATATTTTCTTGTTTTGTGTCTTTTGTTGTTTGTCATATGCATTTTTAGTTTGTTAGTGTCTAAACATGAAAATTTTCTAAGTTTGGTGTCTTGCATGTTTTTCTTTTCTTAAAAAATTTTTCAAAAATAAGTTCTTGGTGTTCATCATGATCTTCAAAGTCTTCTTGATGTTCATCTTGATATTCATAGTGTTCTTACATGCATCATTGATTTTGATCCAAAATTTTCATGTTTTGGGTCATATTTGTGTTTTTTCTCTCTCCTCATTAAAAATTCAATAATCAAAAAATATCTTTCCCTTATTTTTCTCATAAATTTCAAAATCTTTGGGTTGACTTAGTAAAAATTTTTTAAAATAAATTGTTTCTTGTTAGTCAATATTTCATTTTTAAAAATCTTATATTTTCAAAATTTTTTCAAAAATCAAATCTTTTTCATTTTTTCTTTTATTTGTTCGAAAATTATTTTAATTGATGTTCAAAATCTTTTTTTATCATTATTTCATAATTTTCGAAAACTTTACTAACAATTAATGTGCTTGATTCAAAAATTTGAAGTTTGTTGCTTTCTTGTTAAGAAAGGCTCAATCTTTAAATTCTAGAATTATATCTTTTAGTTTCTTGTTAGTCAAGTAATCAATTTTAATTTTAAAAATCCAATCTTTTCCAAAATAAATTTCAATCATATCTTTTCAATGATATCTTTTTTTTTTCAAATCATATCTTTTTCAAAAATTTGATTTCGAAAATCTTTTCTAACTTCCTATCTTTTCAAAATTGATTTTCAAATCTTTTTCAACTAACTAATTGATTTATTTGTTTGTTTTACTATTTCTTATCTTTTTCAAAACCACCTTTCTCTTTTTCAAAATTCTTTTTAATTAACTAATTGTTTTAAATTTTAATTTTATTTTATTTCTTCTCCTAATTTTTGAAACTAACATCATAAATAAAATAAAAATAAAAATATTTCTCCTCTCTCTTTTTTTAATATTCGAATTTTCTATCTCTCTCATCTCCTTCTATTTATTTATTTATCTACTAACACTTCTCTTCTACTCATAATTCGAACCCTCTTCTCTTCTCTCTCTGTGTTCGAATTTTTCTTCTTCTATTCTTTTCTTCTTCTACTCACATAAAGGAATCTCTATACTATGACATAGAGGATTCCTTTTCGTTTCTGTTCTCTTCTTTTTCATATGAGCAGGAGCAAGGACAAAGACATTTTTGTTGAAGCAGATCCTGAACCTGAAAGGTCTCTGAAGAAGAAGCTAAGAGAAGCTAAGGCACAACAATCCAGAGAAAACCTTACAGAGAATCTCGAAAAAGAATTAGAGATGGCCGAACCCAATAACAATGGTGGAGGTGCAAGGAAGATGCTTGGTGACTTCACTGCACCAAATTCCAACTTCCATGGAATAAGCATCTCAATCCCTGTCATTGGAGCAAACAATTTTGAGTTAAAGCCTCAATTAGTTTCTCTGATGCAACAGAATTGCAAATTTCATGGACTTTCCTCAGAAGACCCTTTTCAGTTCTTAACTGAATTTTTGCAGATCTGTGATACTGTTAAGACCAATGAAGTTGATCCTGAGGTCTATAAGCTTATGCTTTTCCCTTTTGTTGTAAGAGACAGAGCTAGAACATGGTTGGACTCTCAACCTAGAGATAGCCTGAACTCTTGGGATAAGCTAGTCACAACTTTCTTAGCCAAGTTCTTTCCTCCTCAAAAGCTGAGCAAACTTAGAGTGGATGTTTAAACCTTCAGACAGAAAGAAGGTAAATGCCTCTATGAAGCTTGGGAGAGATACAAGCAACTAACCAAAAAGTGTCCTTCTGACATGCTTTCAGAATGGACCATCCTGGAAATATTCTATGATGGTCTGTCTGAATTATCTAAGATGTCATTGGACCACTCTGCAGGTGGGTCTATTCACCTGAAGAAAATGCCTACAGAAGCTCAGGAACTCATTGACATGGTTGCAAATAACCAGTTCATGTACACTTCTGAAAGGAATCCTGTGAGTAATGGGACACCTCAGAGGAAGGGAGTTCTTGAAATTGATGCTCTGAATACCATATTAGCTCAGAACAAAATGTTGACTCAGCAAGTCAACATGATTTCTTAGAGTCTGAATGGATTGCAAAATGCATCCAACAGTACTAAAGAGGCATCTTCTGAAGAAGAAGCCTATGATCCTGAGAACCCTACAATAGCTGAGGTGAATTACATGGGTGAAGCCTATGGAAACACCTATAATCTCTCGTGGAGAAATCATCCAAATTTCTCTTGGAAGGATCAACAAAAGCCTCAACAAGGCTTTAATAATGGTGGAAGAAACAGGTTTAGCAACAGCAAGTCTTTTCCATCATCTTCTCAACAACAGATAGAGAATTCTGAGCAGAGTCCCTCTAGCTTAACAAACATAGTCTCTGATCTATCTAAGGCCACTCTAAGTTTCATGAATAAAACAAGGTCCTCCATTAGAAATTTGGAGGCACAAGTGGGCCAACTGAGTAAAACAGTCACTGAAACTCCTCCTAGTACTCTCCCAAGCAATACAGAAGAGAACCCCAAAAGAGAGTGCAAGGCTATAACCTTACTTGGTGTGGCCGAATGCACAGAGGAGGAGGAGGATGTGAATCCCAGTGAAGAAGACCTCTTGGGACGTCCTCTGGACAAAAAGGAGTTTTCAATTGAGGAATCTAAGGAATCTGAGGCTTACCTAGAGACCATAGAGATTCCATTGAGCCTCTTTTTACCATTCATGAGCTCTGATGACTATTCATCTTTTGAAGAAGATGAAGACATTGTTGAAGGAAAAATTTCCCAATATTTAGGAGCAATCATGAAGCTGAATGCCAAGCTATTTGGTAATGAGACTTGGGAGGATGAGCCTCCATTGCTCATTAATGAACTGAATACCTGGGTTCAGCATACTTTACCTCAAAAGAAACAGGACCCTGGTAAATTCCTAATTCCATGTACCATAGGCACCATGACCTTTGAGAAGGCTCTGTGTGAACTGGGGTCAGGCATAAATTTAATGCCACTCTCTATAATGGAGAAACTGGAAATCTTTGAGGTACAAGCTGCCAAATTCTCATTAGAGATGGCAGATAATTCTATGAAAAAGGCTTATGGACAGGTAGAGGACATGCTACTAAAGGTCAAAGGCCTTTACATCCCTGCCGATTTCATAATCCTAGACACTGGGAAGGTTGAAGATGATTCCGTCATCCTTGGAAGACCCTTCCTAGCCATAGCAAATGCTGTGATTGATGTGGACAGAGGAAAGTTGGTCCTTCAATTGAATGAGGACTACCTTGTGTTTAAAACTCAAGGATCTCCCTCTGCAACCATGGAGAAGAAGCATGAAAAGCTTCTCTCAATACAGAGTCAAACAAAGCCCACAGAGCCAAACTCTAAGTTTGGTGTTGGGAGGCCACAACCAAACTCTAAGTTTGGTGTTGAACCCCCATATTCAAACTCTAAGTTTGGTGTTGGGAGGTCCCAACAATGCTCTGAATATCTGTGAGGCTCCATTAGAGCCCACTGTTAAGCTATTGACATTAAAGAAGCGCTTATTGGGAGGAAACCCAATTTTTATTTATCTATGTTATTTCATGTTATTTTATTTTTTTAGGTTGATGATCATGTGGAGTCACAAAAACATGTGGACAACATGTGGACACTATAGGCCAAATCAGGCCGAGTAAAACACAAATAAATCAGTCTTCCAACAAGTCGACGATATATGCTAGGATCGGATAAAAGAGAACCTGTAGCTGACCCCCGGTCGATGATTCTCTTCGCACGGTGTTGCTACAGGTTTAGCACCTAGAAGTCCTGTTTCGGTGATTATATCCAAAGCATATTTTCTTTGGCACAGAAAGATTCCAGTCGGAGATTTGGCAACCTCAACTCTCAAGAAGTATTTCATCTGACCTAAATCTTTCATGTGAAAAATGTGTGTAAATACTCTTTGAAACATTGAATTGCAGCACCATCATTTTTTGCAATTACAAGGTCATCAACATATTCCAAAACTACCAATTGCACATTATTGTGGTGAAGGCTAAACAAGGAATGGTCCTTTGGGATTGCTTGAAACCATATCGAAAGAAAGCAGATGAAAGTTTTGCAAACTAGTATCGTGGAGCTTGTCGCAGTCCGTAGAGAGATTTCTGAAGTTTACAAACCAGTCCTTGTTGAGACACTTGAAAACCAGAGGGAAGCTTCATGTAAACGTTCTCATCAAGTTCTCCATGAAGAAATGCATTGTGGACATCCATTTGGGGAGTTTCCAATCCTGGGCTGCTGCCACTGCGAGTGTTGTGCGAATTGTTACCATCTTTACCACTAGAGAAAATGTTTCATTGTAATCCAAGCCTTTCACTTGATTATTTCCCAAAATTACTAGTCTTTCTTTAAACCTTTCTATTGTCCCGTCAGAGTTGTATTTAATTTTATAAACCCACTTACACCCATGTGCTTTCTTTCCTGGAGGAAGGGTTGTGAGCTTCCAAGTGTCATTAAGTTGAAGTGCACGAATTTCTTGGGACATCGCTTCGCGCCAACGCTCATCTCTAATTGCTTGAGAAAAAAATAAAGGCTCTTGTTCTGTCTGGATAGAGGCAAAAAAAACTGTGGTGTTGTTTGAAAAAGGAATTATAATTCACAAAATTTTGTATAGGATAGGACACACCTGAGGATTTTGATGAAGAGAGAGGTTGGTCGGTAGGGCCTATTGGTATCATAGTAGCAGAGAAAAAATTGCGCAACCTGACTGAGGTGTCTTCATGCGGTGATCCCGACCAAGTGGAACGTCCATCGTGACTAGTGGTAGATCAGAAATCGGCGTTGTTTCTACTACACTTGGTTCTGATGCATCGTCAGTGATGAGCGGATAATTTATACGCTTTTTGGCATTGTTTTCATATAGTTTTTAGTAAGTTTAAGCTACTTTTAGGGATGTTTTCATTAGTTTTTATGTTAAATTCACATTTCTGGACTTTACTATGAGTTTGTGTGTTTTTCTGTGATTTCAGGTAAATTCTGACTGAAATTGAGGGATTTGAGCAAAACTCTGAAGAAGGCTGACAAAAGGACTGCTGATGCTGTTGGATTCTGACCTCCCTGCACTCGAAATGGATTTTCTGGAGCTACCGAACTCCAATTGGCGCGCTCTCAACGGCGTTGGAAAGTAGACATCCAGAGCTTTCCAGCAATATATAATAGTCCATACTTTATTCGAAGAATGACGACGTAACTTGGCGTTGAACGCCAAGTACACGCTGCTATCTGGAGTTAAACGCCAGAAAAACGTCATGATCCGGAGTCAAACGCCCAAAACACGTCATAACCTGAAGTTTGACGCCAAGAAATGCCTCTACACGTGAATTCATCAAGCTCAGCCCAAGCACACACCAAGTGGGCCCCGGAAGTGGATTTATGCATCAATTACTTACTCATGTAAACCCTAGTAGCTAGTCTGGTATATATAGGACATTTATCTATTGTATTAGACATCCTGGATTGAAAATTGAATCCTGTGATCACGTTAGAGAGGGCTGGCCATTCGGCCATGCCTGAACTCTTTGCTTATGTATTTTCAACGGTGGAGTTTCTGCACACCATAGATTAAGGGTGTGGAGCTCTGCTGTACCTCAAGTATTAATGAAATTCTATCTTCTTCTATTCAATTCTCTTTTATTCTTATTCCAAGATATTCATTCGTACCCAAGAACATGATGAATGTGATGAGTCAGATTACCCTCATTATCATTCTCACTTATGAATGTGCGTGATTGACAACCATGTCCGTTCTACATGCAACAGAGCTTGAATGCGTATCTCTTAGATTCCCCAACAGAATCTTCGTGGTATAAGTTAGATAGTTGGCGGCATTCATCTGGATCCGGAAAGTTCAACCTTGTCTGTGGTGTTCCGAGTAGGATCCTGGGAGTCCGGAAAGTCCAACCTTGTCTGTGGTGTTCCGAGTAGGATTCCGATCATGAGTGACCGTGACGTGCTTCAAACTTTAACCTGCTGGGCGTTGGTGACAGACGCAAAAGAGGGATTCTATTCCAGTAGGAGCGGGAACCAACCGGTGATTAGCCGTACTGTGACAGAGTGCGTTGCATAGTTTTCACTGCGAGGATGGGATGTAGCCATCAGCCATGGGTGATGCCTCCAGACTGGTTAGCTGTGCGAGTGACAGCCGCACAGGTTATTTCCCCGTGAGGAATGAAAGTAGCCACAGTTGATGGTGAACCCCTATACAAAGCTTGCCATGGAAAGGAGTAAGAAGAATTGAGTAGAAGCAGTAGGAGAGCAGGCGTGCTTGAGCCATGCAGCAGCTGTATATACTTAAAAGATACCTCTACCAATGAATCTGCATAAGTGTTCTATCCCTTTTATTATTTCTTCTTTTTATTATTAATTATTCGAAAACCCATAAACTATTTTAATCTGCCTAACTGAGATTTGCAAGGTGACCATAGCTTGCTTCATACCAACAATCTCTGTGGATTCGACCCTTACTCACGTAAGGTTATTACTTGGACGACCCAGTACACTTGCTGGTTAGTTGAACGAGATTGTGAAGGAAATAAACAATGCCCTCAGAGTATACATCTTTTATAAATACATAACAAGTGATCACAATTTCGTCCACCAAGTTTTTGGCGCCGTTGCCGGGGATTGTTCGAGTATGGACAACTGACGGTTCATCTTGTTGCTCAGATTAGGTAATTTTCTTTTCAAAAATTTTTCAAAAATATTTTTCAAAATTTTTCTTTTATTTTTCGTGTTTATAAACTTTGTTTTCGAAAAAAATAAATAAAAATACAAAAAAATTAGAAAATCATAAAAATCAAAAATATTTTGTGTTTCTTGTTTGAGTATTGTGTTAATTTTTAAGTTTGGTGTCAATTGCATGCTTTTAAAATTTTTCTTGCATTTTTTCGAAAATCCCATGCATTCATAGTGTTCTTCATGATCTTCAAGTTGTTCTTGACAAGTCTTCTTGTTTGATCTTGATAATTTCTTGTTTTGTGTCTTTTGTTGTTTTTCATGTGCATTTTTGCATTCATATTTTCCATGCATTAAAGATTTTTAAGTTTGGTGTCTTGCATGTTTTCTTTGCATTAAAAATTTTTCAAAATTTTGTTCTTGATGTTCATCATGATCTTCATAGTGTTCTTGGTGTTCATCTTGACATTCATAGCATTCTTGCATGCATCTTGTGTCTTGATCCAAAATTTTCATGTTTTGGGTCATTTTTGTGTTTTTCATTCAAAATTTGATTTCAAAAATATCTTTTCCTTATTTCCCTCCAAAATTTCGAAATTTTGGGATTGACTTGGTCAAAAATTTTCAAAATTAGTTGTTTCTTACAAGTCAAGTCAAAATTTCAATTTTAAAAATCTTATCTTTTCAAAATCTTTTTCAAAAATCATATCTTTTTCATTTTTTTTTATAATTTTCGAAAATTTCAAAATTATTTTTTAAAATATTTTCAAAATCTCTTTCTTATCTTTTTATCAAATTTTCGAAAAATTAGCTAACAATTAATGTGATTGGTTCAAAAATTTGAAGTTTGTTACTTTCTTGTTAAGAAAGGTTCAATCTTTAAGTTCTAGAATCTTATCTTGTAGTTTCTTGTTAGTTAAGTCAATTTTAAAATTAAATCTTTTTCAAAATATCTTTTTCAAATATATCTTTTTATCTTTTATCTTATCTTTTTCAAAATTTGATTTCAAAATATCTTATCTAACTTCTTATCTTCTTATCTTTTTCAAAATTTGATTTCAAATCTTTTTCAATCAACTAACTAACTCCTTGTTTGTTTCTTATCTTTTTCAAAACCACCTAACTACTTTTCCCTCTTTAAATTTTCGAAAATTCTCCCCTCTTTTTCAAAAATTCTTTTTGTTTTAAATTTTAATTTTAATCTCATCTTATCTTTAATTTTCGAAAATTACTAACCATTTTTTCAAAATTATTTTCGAAAATTTCTCTTCTCTTTTCTTATTCTATTTAATTATTTAATTACTAACACTTCTCTCCACCTCTCTTCATCCATAAACCGAACCTCCTCCTTCATTCTTCTACCCCTTTCTTCTTCTACTAACATAAGGGAATCTCTATACTGTGACATAGAGGATTCCTTTTTCTTTTCTTGTTTTCTTCTCTTTCTTATGAGCAGGAACAAGGACAAAGGCACTCTTGTTGAAGCTGATCCAGAACCTGAAAGGACTCTGAAGAGAAAATTAAGAGAAGCTAAATTACAACAATCCAGAAATAACCTTTCAGAAATTTTCGAACAGGAGAAGGACATGGCAGACGCAAATAATAATAATAATAATGCAAGGAGAATGCTTGGTGATTTCACAAAGCCAACATCCAAGTTTGATGGAAGAAGCAGCTCCATTCCTGCCATTGGAGCCAATAACTTTGAGCTTAAGCCTCAACTAGTTGCATTGATGCAACAAAACTGCAAGTTTTATGGACTTCCATCTGAAGATCCTTATCAGTTTTTAACTGAATTCTTGCAAGTCTGTGATACTGTAAAGACGAATGGAGTTAATCCTGAAGTCTACAGACTCATGCTTTTCCCTTTTGCTGTAAGAGACAGAGCTAGAATATGGTTGGATTCACAACCTAAGGATAGCCTGGACTCCTGGGATAAGCTGGTCACTGCATTCTTAGATAAGTTCTTTCCTCCTCAAAAGCTGAGCAAGCTGAGAGTGGATGTTCAAACCTTCAAACAAAAAGATGGTGAATCCCTCTATGAAGCTTGGGAAAGATACAAGCAGCTGACCAAGAGATGTCCATCTGACATGTTTTCAGAATGGACCCTATTAGATATATTCTATTATGGTCTCTCTGAATTTTCGAAAATGTCACTGGACCATTCTGCAGGTGGATCTATTCACCTGAAGAAAACGCCTGAAGAGGCACAAGAACTCATTGACATGGTTGCAAACAACCAGTTCATGTATACCTCTGAGAGGAATTCCGTGAATAATGGGATACCTCAGAAGAAGGGAGTTCTTGAAATTGATGCTCTGAATGCCATACTGGCTCAGAACAAAGTGTTGACTCAACAGGTCAACATGATCTCTCAAAATCTGAATGGATTGCAACATGCATCCAACAGTACTAGAGAGGTAGCTTCTGAAGAAGCTTATGATCCTGAGAACCCTGCCATGGCAGAGGTTAATTATCTGGGTGAACCATATGGAAATACCTATAACCCATCATGGAGAAATCATCCAAATTTCTCCTGGAAGGATCAACAAAAACCTCAACAAGGTTTTAACAATGGTGGACGCAATAGGCTGAATAATAGTAAGCCATATCCATCATCTTCTCAGCAACAGACAGAGAACTCTGAACAAAATAATTCTAATTTAGCTAATATAGTCTCTGATCTGTCAAGGGCCACCTTCAGTTTCATGAATGAAAGAAGATCCTCCATTAGAAATTTGGAGGCACAAGTAGGCCAGCTGAGTAAGAAAGTTATTGAAACTCCTCCCAGTATTCTCCCAAGTAATACAGAAGAGAATCCAAAAGGAGAGTGCAAAGCCATTGACTTAGTCAACATGGCCGAAAGCACAAAGGAGGAGGAGGACGAAAATCCTAGTGAGAAAGAACTCCTGGGACGTCCTCCAAGCAAGGAGCTTCATAATAAGGATCCTGAGGAATCTGAGGCTCACACAGAGACCATAGAAATTCCACTAAATCTCCTTCTGCCATTCATGAGCTCTGACTATTATTCATCCTCTGAGGAGGATGAAGATGTGACTAGTGAGCAAGTTGCTCAATATCTAGGAGCTATCATGAAACTGAATGCCAAGCTGTTTGGTAATGAGACTTGGGAAAGTGAACCTCCCTTGCTCATTAGTGATTTGGATACTTGGATTCAGGAAACTCTACCTCAAAAGAGACAAGATCCTGGCAAGTTCTTATTACCTTGCACCATTGGCACCATGAGCTTTGAAAAAGCTCTATGTGATCTTGGGTCAGGGATAAACCTTATGCCACTCTCTGTAATGGAGAAGCTAGGGATCATTGAGGAGCAACCTGCTTTGTTTTCACTGCAACTGGTAGATAAGTCAGTGAGACAAGCTCATGGGATAGTAGA
Source organism: Arachis hypogaea (assembly GCF_003086295.3). NCBI lineage: Eukaryota > Viridiplantae > Streptophyta > Magnoliopsida > Fabales > Fabaceae > Arachis > Arachis hypogaea. The sequence goes on from NC_092041.1 coordinate 84,888,386, forward strand.
GGACGTGCTTATAAAAGTTGAAGACTTTTACATCCCTGCTGATTTCCTAATCCTAGATACTAGGAAGGAAGATGATGAATGCATCATCCTAGGAAGACCTTTCCTAGCCACAGCAGAAGCTGTGATAGATGTCAACAGAGGAGAGTTAGTCCTTCAATTGAATGGAGAATACCTTGTGTTCCAAGCACATGGCCATCCCTCTGTGACAAAAGAGAGAAAGCATGAAGAGCTTCTCTCAGTTCAAGGTCAAGAAGAGCCCACACAGTCAGACTCTAAGTTTGGTGTTGTGAAGCCACAACCAAACTCTAAGTTTGGTGTTCAAACCCCATATCCAAACTCTAAGTTTGGTGTTGGGACTAGACAACATTGACTTGATTGCTCTGTGGCTCCATGAGAGCCACTGTCAAGCTATTGACATTAAAGAAGCGCTTGTTGGGAGGCAACCCAATTTTATTTATCTAATTTTATTTTATTTTGTTTCTTTGTTATTTTTGTGTTTAATTAGGTACATGATCATGAGGAGTCACGAAAAAATCAAAAAAATTAAAAACAGAGTCAAAACAGAAGAAAAAAATTTTTCACCCTGGAGGACGCACGGGCCGGCGTTCAGCGCCCAGAAGATGCATCTGGCGGGCGTTCAACGCCAGAACAGAGCATCTTCCTGGCGCTGAACGCCCAAAACAAGCAACATCCTGGCGTTTAACGCCAGGATGCGCACGCAGAGGACAATCTGGCGCTGAACGCCAGAAACAAGCTTGAAACTGGCGTTCAACGCCAGAATCAAGCATCACATGGGCGTTTAACGCCCAGAACATGCACCAATGGGCGTTTGAACGCCAGAATGGTGCATGAAGGCAATTTACACGCCTATAGGGTGAAGGAATGGTATTTCTTTTCACCTCAGGACCTGTGGACCCCACAGGATTCCCACCTCAGGATCTGTGGACCCCACAGGATCCCCACCTACCTTTTCTTTTAATCCTATTCACACTCTCCTAATCCAAATCTCATTCTCAATGTCACCCTTCCCAAAAACCTTCACCAATCACATCAATTTCTCTTCCCAATTACCCCATGCACCATTAACATCAACCTCCTCTTCCCCATAAACCCCACCTACCCCCATTACATTCAAATTCAATTTCCCACCCATTCCCACCCAAAATGGCCGAAACCTAACCCTCCCCCCCTCCCTATAAATACCTCTCTTTTCTTCTTCTTTTTCACACAACACTACCCATTCTTCTCTCATATAGCCGAACCCACTTCTCTCCCTCTCTTCCAATTTCTCTTCTTCTTCTTCTTCTACTCTTCTTTTCTTTTTGCTCGAGGACGAGCAAATTTTAAGTTTGGTGTGGTAAAAAGCCTAGCTTTTTATTTTTCATTCACCATCAATGGCACCCAAGACCGGAGTTTCCTCAAGAAAAGGAAAAGGGAAGGCAAAAGCTTCCACTTCCGAATCATGGGAGAAGGAGAGATTCATCTCCAAGAGCCACCAAGACCACTTCTATGATGTTGTGGCAAAGAAGAGGGTGATCCCTGAGGTCCCCTTCAAGCTCAAAAAGAATGAGTATCCGGAAATCCGACATGAGATCCAAAGAAGAGGGTGGGAAGTCATAACCAACCCCATGCAACAAGTCGGATTATTGATGGTTCAAGAGTTCTATGCTAATGCATGGATCACTAGGAACCATGATCAAAGCATGAACCCGAATCCAAAGAACTATCTCACAATGGTTCGGGGGAAATACTTAGATTTCAGTCCGGAGAATGTGAGGTTGGCGTTTCATCTACCCATGATGCAAGGTGATGAACGCCCCTACACAAGGAGGGTCAACTTCAATCAAAGGTTGAACCAAGTCCTAATGGACATTTGTGTGGAAGGCGCCCAATGGAGAGTAGACTCCAAAGGCAAACCAGTCCAACTAAGAAGACTGGACCTCAAGCCTGTAGCTAGAGGATGGCTGGAGTTCATCCAAAGATCCATCATCCCTACAAGCAACCGATCTGAAGTTACTGTGGATCGGGCAATCATGATTCATAGCATCATGATTGGAGAGGAAGTAGAGGTTCATGAAGTCATATCCAATGAACTCTACAAAATAGCTGACAAGCCTTCATACATGGCACGACTAGCCTTCCCCCACCTCATATGCCATCTATGTTATTCAGCTGGAGTTATCATAGATGGAGATGTCTCCATTGAAGAAGACAAGCCCATCACCAAGAAAAGGATGGAGCAAACAAGGGAAGTTCCTCACGGCCCCCAAGGAGAACATGAGGAAGTTCATCAACAAATGCCTCATGGAATGCACTTTCCTCCCAACAACTATTGGGAGCAACTCAGTACCTCCTTAGAAGACTTGAGCCAAAACGTGGAACAACTAAGGGTGGAACACCATGAACACGCCCTCACTCTCCAAGAAATAAGAGAAGATCAAAGAGCTATGAGAGAGGAGCAACAAAGGCAAGGAAGGGACATAGAAGAGTTGAAGAACATCATTGGTCCTTCAAGAAGAAGACGCCACTAGAGGTGGATTCATTCCTTGTTCTTTATTTTCTTTCTGTTTTCGGTTTTTAAGTGTTATGTTTATCTATGTTTTTGTGTTTCTACTTCATGATCATTAGTGTGTAACCATGCCTTAAAGCTATGAATAAAATCCATTAGTCTTTCACCTCTCTTAAAAGAAAAATGTTTTAATTCAAAAGAACAAGAAGTACATAATTTTCGAAATTATTAGTGAATTTAATTTAATTATATTGATGTGGTGGCAATAATTTTTGTTTTCTGAATGAATGCTTGAACAGTGCATATTTTTGATCTTGTTGTTTATGAGTGTTAAAATTGTTGGCTCTTGAAAGAATGATGAACAAAGAGAAATGTTATTGATGAACTGAAAAATTCATGAATTGATTCTTGAAGCAAGAAAAAGCAGTGAAAAAAAAAAGAAAAAAAAAGTGGCGAAAAAAAAAATAAAAAAATAAAAAAAATAGAAAGAAAAAGCAAGCAGAAAAAGCCAATAGCCCTTAAAACCAAAAGGCAAGGGTAGCAAGGATCCAAGGCTTTGAGCATCAATGGATAGGAGGGCCCAAGGAAATAAAATCCAGGCCTAAGCGGCTAAATCAAGCTGTCCCTAACCATGTGCTTGTGTCATGAAGGTCCAAGTGAAAAGCTTGAGACTGAGTGGTTAAAGTCGTGATCCCAATCAAAAGAGTGTGCTTAAGAGCTCTGGACACCACTAACTGGGGACTTTTGCAAAGCTGAGTCACAATCTGAAAAGGTTCACCCAGTTATGTGTCTGTGGCATTTGTGTATCCGGTGGTAATACTGGAAGACAAAGTGCTTAGGGCCACAGCCAAGACTCATAAAGTAGCTGTGTTCAAGAATCAACATGCCTAACTAGGAAAGTCAATAACACTATCTGAAATTCTAAGTTCCTAGAGAAGCCAATCACTCTAAACTTCAAAGGAAAAAGTGAGATGCCAAAACTGTTCAGAAGCAAAAAGCTACAAGTCCCGCTCATCTAATTAAATTAATATTCATTGATATTTTGGACTTTATAGTATATTCTCTTCTTTTTATCCTATTTGATTTTCAGTTGCTTGGGGACAAGCAACAATTTAAGTTTGGTGTTGTGATGAGCGGATAATTTATACGCTTTTTGGCATTGTTTTCATATAGTTTTTAGTAAGTTTAAGCTACTTTTAGGGATGTTTTCATTAGTTTTTATGTTAAATTCACATTTCTGGACTTTACTATGAGTTTGTGTGTTTTTCTGTGATTTCAGGTAAATTCTGACTGAAATTGAGGGATTTGAGCAAAACTCTGAAGAAGGCTGACAAAAGGACTGCTGATGCTGTTGGATTCTGACCTCCCTGCACTCGAAATGGATTTTCTGGAGCTACAGAACTCCAATTGGCGCGCTCTCAACGGCGTTGGAAAGTAGACATCCAGAGCTTTCCAGCAATATATAATAGTCCATACTTTATTCGAAGAATGACGACGTAACTTGGCGTTGAACGCCAAGTACACGCTGCTGTCTGGAGTTAAACGCCAGAAAAACGTCATGATCCGGAGTCAAACGCCCAAAACACGTCATAACCTGAAGTTTGACGCCAAGAAATGCCTCTACACGTGAATTCATCAAGCTCAGCCCAAGCACACACCAAGTGGGCCCCGGAAGTGGATTTATGCATCAATTACTTACTCATGTAAACCCTAGTAGCTAGTCTGGTATATATAGGACATTTATCTATTGTATTAGACATCCTGGATTGAAAATTGAATCCTGTGATCACGTTAGAGAGGGCTGGCCATTCGGCCATGCCTGAACTCTTTGCTTATGTATTTTCAACGGTGGAGTTTCTGCACACCATAGATTAAGGGTGTGGAGCTCTGCTGTACCTCAAGTATTAATGAAATTATATCTTCTTCTATTCAATTCTCTTTTATTCTTATTCCAAGATATTCATTCGTACCCAAGAACATGATGAATGTGATGAGTCAGATTACCCTCATTATCATTCTCACTTATGAATGTGCGTGATTGACAACCATGTCCGTTCTACATGCAACAGAGCTTGAATGCGTATCTCTTAGATTCCCCAACAGAATCTTCGTGGTATAAGTTAGATAGTTGGCGGCATTCATCTGGATCTGGAAAGTCCAACCTTGTCTGTGGTGTTCCGAGTAGGATCCTGGGAGTCCGGAAAGTCCAACCTTGTCTGTGGTGTTCCGAGTAGGATTCCGATCATGAGTGACCGTGACGTGCTTCAAACTTTAACCTGCTGGGCGTTGGTGACAGACGCAAAAGAGGGATTCTATTCCAGTAGGAGCGGGAACCAACCGGTGATTAGCCGTACTGTGACAGAGTGCGTTGCATAGTTTTCACTGCGAGGATGGGATGTAGCCATCAGCCATGGGTGATGCCTCCAGACTGGTTAGCTGTGCGAGTGACAGCCGCACAGGTTATTTCCCCGTGAGGAATGAAAGTAGCCACAGTTGATGGTGAACCCCTATACAAAGCTTGCCATGGAAAGGAGTAAGAAGAATTGAGTAGAAGCAGTAGGAGAGCAGGCGTGCTTGAGCCATGCAGCAGCTGTATATACTTAAAAGATACCTCTACCAATGAATCTGCATAAGTGTTCTATCCCTTTTATTATTTCTTCTTTTTATTATTAATTATTCGAAAACCCATAAACTATTTTAATCTGCCTAACTGAGATTTGCAAGGTGACCATAGCTTGCTTCATACCAACAATCTCTGTGGATTCGACCCTTACTCACGTAAGGTTATTACTTGGACGACCCAGTACACTTGCTGGTTAGTTGAACGAGATTGTGAAGGAAATAAACAATGCCCTCAGAGTATACATCTTTTATAAATACATAACAAGTGATCACAATTTCGTCCACCAGTCAGCGATGTACTCTTTAATCTCTTTATTGAGCTCATGTCCCCCTTGTTGGTCAATAGGTTCTTCAATAAGGGAGTCCCCAGCACAGCCATTCAAGTGTGGAGTACTGGTCTCGTTGTGTGTGTTTTCTTCAACAATTCTTTCTGTCACAGGAGGTCCAATATCTTCAATCGTTGGTTCCAAAGCCTGATCCACTTTAAAGGGAAACACATATTTAACAAAATGAACGTCAAAAGAAGCAAAGAAAACTTCTTTTTCCAAGTCAAATAGTTTCCAACCTTTTTGTCCAAAAGGATACCTAACAAACACATATTTTCAACTACGGCTGGCAAATTTGTCCCGTTGCCTATTCTGATTTTGAACATAACACAAAGAGCCAGAAACCCGCAAGTGCTCATAACTTGGAATTGTTCCATGAAAAATCTCATACAGAGTCTTGCCCTTCAATACTGAGGATGGGGTAAGATTAATTAAATAGCCAGCAGTTAAGACACATTCTCCCCAAAACTGGATAGGAAGATTGCCTTGAAAATGTAATGATCTAGCAACATTGAGAATATGTCGATATTTGCACTCCACTCGTCCATTTTATTGCAGTGTATTAACACATGACGATTTGTGAACAATGCCTTGTTGTAGGAAGTATTGTTTTAAACACATGAATTCCGTTTCATTATCAGATCGCACCATTTTAACATATTTGTTATATTGGCATTCAACCAAAGTGAAATTTTTTTTCAATTATTGATACCTTAGCCTTTTCTTTCAATAAATATATCCAAACTATTCGTGAACAATTATCCACAATAGATAAAAAATACGAAGCACCACACGAGGAGGGAGTTCTATAGGGTCCCCACAAGTCACATTGGATTAAATAAAAAATATTAGAAGGTTGATAGTCACTCAAAGAAAACTTATCTCTTGTTTGTTTAGATTTTTCACAAATTTTACAAATCTCATTGGCTATATATTTTTCACTTACATTACGGAGCATTTACACAATTTGAAATGATGGATGCCCTAGTCTCTTATGCCAAAGTGCTAGTTGATTCTCTGTTCTGATATGACAAGCTTGAATCTTGTATGCCCCACGATATCAATAGAGCCCATCCTTCCGCTCACCTGCTCCAATCAGCGTCCTCGAAGTGCGGTCCTATATGACACAAAATTTATCAGTGAATTGTACTAAACAATGTTCTTCATCTGTTAATTGAGAAACTGAGAGTAAGTTGCATTTTAATTGGGGGACATAGAGAACATTTTTCAATTTAAGTCCTCCTTCAAGTATCACTGTTCCTTGCTTGCACGTTATCACCTGCTCTCTATCCGGTAAACCTACTGGATACCCGCGTATAGTTTTCTTTTCACATAAATTTTTCAGGGTTCCAGTCATGTGGTTGGAAGCTCCACTATCAATAATCCATAAATCAAAAATTCTCTTACCAGTCATTTTCTTGGAGTCATTTGGTTTTTGCTTGTTTATCATATCTACCAATACTTGTCATTGTTCATTAGTCAATCCTGACATCTTACGTCTCGTGTCTTCCATGTTGGTAGCATACTTACCACTTTCATCAGTGTGCCACATGTGCACGCGCTGGAATTCCTTGAGTACGCGTGCCTTGTCGTCTGGTGCACGAAATTGCAATCACACTTTTGCAACTCCGCACAACTAACCAGCAAGTGTACTGGGTCGTCCAAGTAATACCTTGCGTGAGCAAGGGTCGATCCCACAGAGATTGTCGGCTTGAAGCAAGCTATGGTTATCTTGTAAATCTTAGTCAGGATATCAGAAATTATCAGGATTGATTGTGAAAAGCAAAAGAACATGAAATGATTACTTGTTTTGCAGTAATGGAGAATAGGTTGAGGTTTGGAGATGCTCCATCTTCTGAATCTCTGCTTTCCTACTGTCTTCTTCTTCAAACACGCAAGTCTCCTTCCATGGCAAGCTGTATGCAGGGTTTCACCGTTGTCAATGGCTACCTCCCATCCTCTCAGTGAAAGCGATTGCATATGCTCTGTCACAGCATAGCGGAATTCATCTGTCGGTTCTCAATCAGGCCGGAATAGAATCCAGTGATTCTTTTGCGTCTGTCACTAACGCCCCGCCTTCAGGAGTTTGAAGCACGTCACAGTCATTCAGTCATTGAATCCTACTCAGAATACCACAGACAAGGTTTAGACCTTCCGGATTCTCTTGAATGCCGCCATCAGTCTAGCTTATACCACGAAGATTCCGATTAAAGAACCCAAGAGATAACTACTTAATCTAAGGTAGAACGGAGGTGGTTGTCAAGCACACGTTCATAGTTGAGAATGATGATGATTGTCACGGATCATCACATTCATCCGGATTAAGAACAAGTATTATCTTAGAATGGAAGCAAGCATGATTGAATGAGAAACAGTAGTAATTGCATTAATCCATCAAGACACAGCAGAGCTCCTCACCCCCAACCATGGGGTTTAGAGACTCATGCTGTGGAAAGTACACAAAGAAAGGTGTAAAGTATCATAAGGTTATTCGGTACTGATACAATGTCAAAAGATCCTATTAATAGTAAACTAGTAGCCTAGGGTGTACAGAAATGAGTAAATGACGTAAAAATCCACTTCTGGGTCCACTTGGTGTGTGCTTGGGCTGAGCAATGAAGCTTTTATGTGTAGAGACGTTTTCTGGAGTTAAACGCCAGTTCTCATGCCAGTTTGGGCGTTTAACTCCAAGTTTTATGCCAGTTCCGGCGTTTAACGCTGGAATTTCTGAGGGAGACTTTGAGCGCCGGTTTGGGCCATCAAATCTTGGGCAAAGTATGGACTATCATATATTGCTGGAAAGCCCAGGATGTCTACTTTCCAATGCCGTTGAGAGCGCGCCAATTGGGCTTCTGTAGCTCCAGAAAATTCACTTCGAGTGCAGGGAGGTCAGAATCCAACAGCATCTGCAGTCCTTTTTGGTCTCGGAATCAGATTTTTGCTCAGGACCCTCAATTTCAGCCAGAAAATACCTGAAATCACAGAAAAACACACAAACTCATAGTAAAGTCCAGAAAAGTGAATTTTAGCTAAAAACTAATAAAAATATACTAAAAACTAACTAGATTACACTAAAAACATACTAAAAACAATGCCAAAAAGCATACAAATTATCCGCTCATCACAACACCAAACTTAAATTGTTGCTTGTCCCCAAGCAACTGAAAATCAAAATAGGATAAAAAGAAGAGAATATACTATAGACTCCAAAATATCAAGGAAACATAGCTCCAATTAGATGAGCGGGACTAGTAGCTTTTTGCCTCCGAACAGTTTTGGCATCTCACTCTATCCCTTGAAGTTCAGAATGATTGGCATCTATAAGAACTCAGAACTCAGATAGTGTTATTGATTCTCTTAGTTGAGCATAATGATTCTTGAACATAGCTAGTGTATGAGTCTTGGCTGTGGCCTAAAGCACTCTGTCTTCCAGTATTACCACCGGATACATTCATGCCACAGACACATAATTGGGTGAACCTTTTCAGATTGTGACTCAGCTTTGCTAAAGTCCCCAATTAGAGGTGTCCAAGGTTCTTAAGCACACTCTTTTTGCCTTGGATCACAACTTTATTTCTTTCTTTTTCTTTTTCTTTTCTTCTTCTCTCTTTTTTTTCTTTTTTCGAAATTTTTTTTTTACTGCTTTTTCTTGCTTCAAGAATCACTCTAATGATTTTTAGATCCTCAATAACAGTTCTCTTTTTCTTCCTTCTTTCAAGAGCCAACAATTTTTTTTAACATTCTCAAAACAACAAATTCAAGAGACATATGCACTGTTCAAGCATTCATTCAGAAAGCAAAAAGTATTGTCACCACATAAAACTAATTCAACTAGTTTCAATGATAAATTTCGAAATCCTGTACTTCTTGTTCTTTTGTGATTAAAGCATTTTTCATTTAAGAGAGGTGATGGATTCATAGGACATTCATATCTTTAAGGCATAAAATTTTAATTTTATTAATTATGAATTAAAACAAGACTAAAAAATAGATATAAAATGAAACTAAAAAAAACGAAAAATAAAAACAAAACAAAGGAAAAAAAAACGCAAACATAGGCTCCTAATGATAGAGGTTTTCACAGAGTTAGGACTCAACAACCTTGATTTTGAGAAGTGGATGCTCCCTCAGCTTGAGAGGAGAACTTTTGGCGTTTCAATTCTTGGAGTTCACGCCCCTGCTTCTCTTGTTCCTTTAGCAATTTGCAGAGCATGCAGTTCTGATTCTGCTGTTCTTCCTTCAGTTGCTCCATAGTCTCTTGCAGCTTGGTGATAGATGCTTCTAGGCTGGTCCAGTAGTCAATTCTTGGGAATTCAGGGAGGAATTCCTGCGCCCTCCTCTTGATAGAGTTGTCTTGCACTTGTCCTTCCATTGACTTCTTGGTGATTGGGTGTTCAATGGGTATGAACTCATCTACTCCCATCTTCACCCCAGCCTCTTTACAGAGCAAGGAGATTAGGCTTGGATAAGCCAATTTGGCTTCAGTGGAATTCTTATTTGCAATTGTGTAGATCTCACAAGCAATCACATGATGGACCTCCACTTCTTTTCCAAGCATAATGCAATGAATCATCACTGCCCTCTTGATGGTGACCTCAGAACGGTTGCTAGTGGGCAATATGGAATGCCCAATAAAGTCTAGCCACCTCTTGCAATTGGCTTGAGGTCTCCCCTCTTGAGTTGGTTTGGGACACCCTTTGAATTGGTTATCCACTTAGTCCCAGGGAGGCATATGTCCTCTAGAACTTGATCCAACCCTTTATCTACTCTCACCATCCTCCTATTGAAGGAGTCAGGATCATCTTGCAGTTGAGGTAGTTTGAAGATTTCTCTTATTTTGTCCAGATGGAAGTACATAACTTTCCCTCTGACCATAGTTCTGTAGGTATGGTAAGCAGTTCCAGTCATTCTCTGCTTATCTGTTAGCCACAGATTAGAGTAGAATTCCTGAACCATGTTCCTTCCAACCTTTATTTCAGGATTGGTTAGAACTTCCCATCCTCTGTTTCGAATTTGCTCTTGGATCTCCGGATATTCATCTTCTTTCAGATCAAATTTAACTTCCGGGATCACTGACCTCAGACCCATTATTTTGTGATAATGGTCTTCATGTTCTTTGGTTAAGAACTTCTCTTGATTCCAAAGATTCTTTGGATAAGTCTCTTTCTTTCCTCTTGAGTTGGTTTGTTTTCCCTTAGGAGCCATGATCTTGATGAATCTTGGCTTAGTGATCACAGAAAAGCACACCAAACTTAGAGGTTTTGCTTGTCCTCAAGCAAAAAGAGAAGAAAGAAGAGAGGAAAGAGAGAGAGGAAGAGGAAATTCGAATGGTGTGGTGGAAAGAGGAAGCCAAACATGAATTTATAAGGTGAGGGGGAGAGTTTTTTCGAAAAAAAAAGAGAGATTTGAAAGGAGATTTGAGAAGATATGGAAAGAAATTGAGAAAAGGGTGAGTTTTTGAAGAAGATTTGGGATTAATTTGAAATAGATTTGAAGAATGGTTTTGATTTGTGAAGATTTGAAAGTGAATGATGAAAGGTTGAAGTGCATTTATGTAGAAGAGTATGGGTGAAAAGAGGAAAGTTTGAAAAAATTTGAGTTGAAAACAAAAATGTGGTCCCCCCCCACCTTTCTGGCGTTAAACGCCCAGAATGGCACTCATTCTGGCGTTAAACGCCCAGAATGGCACTCATTCTGGCGTTTAACGCCCAATGGCAACCCCTTTTGGGCGTTTAACACCCAGCCAGGTGCCCTGGCTGGCGTTAAACGCCAGAAAGCCTTTGTCACTGGGCATTTTTCAAAACGCCTAGGATGCTGCACACCTGGCGTTAAACGCCCAGAATGGTGCCCATTCTGGCGTTTAACGCCCAAAATGGCACCATTCCTGGCGTTAAACGCCCAGAATGATACCCATTCTGGCGTTTAACGCCCAAAATGCCCCTTACTGGCGTTTTTTCGCCAGTAAGCTCATTTTCTCTGCTTTTTGAGCTGAATCCTTCTGTAACTCTGTGAATTCCTTCATTTTTGATATTTGCCTCTGTAAGAACTAATTAGATAACCTCCTAATGACTGGGTTGCCTCCCAGCAAGCACTTCTTTACTGTCTTTAGCTGGACTTTCACTGAGAATCACTCAAGTCTCAGTTTTGAGCATTCCTGCTCAAAATTTCCTTCAAGATAATGCTTGATTCTCTGTCCATTAACAATGAACTTCTTGTCAGAATCAATATCCTGAAGCTCAACATATCCATATGGTGACACTCCTGTAATCACATACGGACCCCTCCAACGGGATTTGAGTTTTCCTGGAAACAGTCTGAGCCTAGAGTTGAAGAGCAGAACTTTTTGTCCTGGCTCAAAGACTCTGGTTGACAACTTCTTGTCATGCCATTTCTTTGCCTTTTCCTTATAAATTTTTGCATTTTCAAAGGCATTGAGTCTGAACTCCTCTAGCTCATTTAGCTGGAGCAGTCTTTTTTCACCAGCTAACTGTGCATCCACGTTTAGGAATCTGGTTGCCCAGTAGGCTTTATGTTCCAGTTCCACAGGCAAATGACAGGCCTTCCCATATACCAGTTGGTATGGGGAGGTTCCTATAGGAGTCTTGAATGCTGTTCTGTATGCCCACAGAGCATCATCCAAGCTCTTTGCCCAATCCTTTCTTCGGGCTATCACAGTCCGTTCTAGGATTCTTTTTAGTTCTCTGTTAGAGACTTCAGCTTGCCCATTTGTCTGTGGATGATACGGAGTTGCCACTTTGTGGCTAATTCCATATCTAACCATAGCAAGGTGTAGCTGTTTATTGCAGAAATGAGTGCCCCCGTCACTGATTAGCACTCTGGGAACGCCAAACCTGCTGAAAATGTTTTTCTGGAGGAATTTCAGTACGGTCTTGGTATCATTAGTGGGTGTAGCAATTGCTTCTACCCACTTAGATACATAGTCCACTGCCACCAGAATGTAAGTGTTTGAGTATGATGGTGGGAATGGCCCCATGAAGTCAATTCCCCATACATCAAACAATTCTATCTCTAATATCCCTTGTTGAGGCATGGCATATCCATGAGGCAGGTTACCAGCTCTTTGGCAACTGTCACAGTTACGCACAAACTCTCGGGAATCTTTATAGAGAGTAGGCCAGTAGAAGCCACATTGGAGGACTTTAGTGGCTGTTCGCTCACTTCCAAAATGTCCTCCATACTGTGATCCATGGCAGTGCCATAGGATCCTTTGTGCTTCTTCTCTGGGTACACACCTGCGGATCACTCCGTCAGCACATCTCTTAAAGAGATATGGTTCATCCCAAAGGTAGTACTTGGCATCTGAAATTAATTTCTTTCTCTGCACGTAGCTATACTCTTTGGGAATGAACCTCACAGCTTTAAAATTTGCAATATCTGCAAACCATGGAGCTTCCTGAATGGCAAAGAGTTGCTCATCTGGGAAAGTCTCAGAAATCTCAGTAGAAGGGAGGGACGCCCCTGCTACTGGTTCTATTCGGGACAGATGATCAGCTACTTGGTTCTCTGTCCCTTTTCTGTCTCTTATTTCTATATCAAACTCTTGCAGAAGCAACACCCATCTGATGAGCCTGGGTTTTGAATCCTGCTTTGTGAGTAGATATTTAAGAGCAGCATGGTCAGTGTACACAACTACCTTGGATCCCACTAGATAGGATCTAAACTTGTCAATGGCATAGACCACTGCAAGCAGCTCTTTTTCTGTGGTTGTGTAGTTCTTCTGTGCGTCATTTAGAACACGGCTGGCATAGTAAATGACGTGCAGAAGCTTGTTATGCCTCTATCCCAACACTGCACCAATGGCATGGTCACTGGCATCACACATTAGTTCAAATGGCAATGTCCAATCTGGTGCAGAGATGACTGGTGCTGTGACCAGCTTAGCTTTCAGGGTCTCAAACGCCTGCAGACACTGTGTGTCAAACACAAATGGTGTGTCAGCAGCTAACAGGTTACTCAGAGGTTTTGCAATTTTTGAAAAATCCTTTATAAACCTTCTGTAGAACCCTGCATGCCCCAGAAAGCTTCTGATTGCCTTAACATTGGCAGGTGGTGGTAATTTTTCAATTACCTCTACCTTTGCCTTATCCACCTCTATTCCCTTGTTTGAAATTTTGTGCCCAAGGACAATTCCTTCAGTCACCATAAAGTGACATTTCTCCCAGTTTAAAACCAGGTTAGTCTCTTGGCATCTTTTCAAGACAAGTGCTAGGTGATTAAGACAGGAGCTAAATGAGTCTCCATATACTGAGAAGTCATCCATGAAGACTTCCAGAAATTTCTCTACCATATCTGAAAAGATAGAGAGCATGCACCTCTGAAAGGTTGCAGGTGCATTGCACAGACCAAAAGGCATCCTCCTATAGGCAAACACGCCAGAAGGGCAAGTGAATGCTGTTTTCTCTTGGTCCTGAGGATCTACTGCAATTTGGTTGTAGCCTGAATAGCCATCCAAAAAGCAGTAATAATCATGGCCAGCTAGTCTTTCTAGCATTTGGTCTATGAATGGTAAAGGAAAGTGATCCTTTCTGGTGGCTGTATTGAGCCTTCTGTAGTCAATACACATGCGCCACCCTGTGACTGTCCTTGTAGGAACCAGTTCATTTTTTTCATTATGAACCACTGTCATGCCTCCCTTTTTGGGAACAACTTGGACAGGGCTCACCCAGGGGCTATCAGAAATCGGATAAATAATCCCAGCCTCCAGTAATTTAGTGACCTCTTTCTGCACCACCTCTTTCATGGCAGGATTTAGCCTCCTCTGTGGTTGGACCACTGGTTTGGCATTATCCTCCAACAGGATCTTGTGCATGCATCTAGCTGGGCTAATGCCCTTAAGATCACTTATGGACCACCCAAGAGCTGTCTTGTGTGTCCTTAGCACTTGAATCAGTGCTTCCTCTTCCTGTGAATTTAAGCAGAGCTTATAATCACTGGAAAAGTTTCACCCCCTCCCAGAAATGCATACTTCAGGGATGGTGGTAGTGGTTTGAGTTCAGGCTTGGGAGGCTTATCCTTCTCCTGAGGAATTTTCGAAAATTCCTTTGCCTCCTCTAGTTCTTCCTGATCAGGCTCAGCATCTTTGAAGATGTCCTCAAGCTCTGATTCTAGGCTCTCAGTCATATTGATCTCTTCTACCAGAGAATCAATAATGTCAGCGCCCATGCAGTCATTTGGTGTGTCTGGATGCTGCATAGCTTTTACAGCATTCAACTTGAACTCATCCTCATTGACCCTCAAGGTTACTTCCCCTTTTTGTACATCAATGAGAGTTCGTCCAGTTGCTAGGAAGGGTCTTCCTAGAATGAGAGTTGCACTCTTGTGCTCCTCCATTTCCAGCACCACAAAGTCAGTTGGAAAGGCAAATGGCCCAACCTTGACAATCATGTCCTCAATTATGCCTGATGGGTATTTAATGGAGCCATCAGCAAGTTGGAGGCATATCCGGGTTGGTTTGACTTCTCCAGTCAACCCAAGCTTTCTGATAGTGGATGCAGGTATTAGATTGATGCTTGCTCCAAGATCACATAGAGCTGTCTTGGTGCAGGCACCTTCCAATGTGCATGGTATCATAAAGCTTCCTGGATCTTGAAGCTTTTCTGGTAAGCTTTTTAATATGACTGCACTGCATTCTTCAGTGAGAAACACTTTTTCAGTTTCTCTCCAATCCTTCTTATGACTTAATATCTCTTTCATGAATTTAGCATAAGAAGGTATTTGCTCAAGTGCCTCTGCAAACGGAATCTTTATTTCAAGAGTCCTTAGATAGTCTGCAAAGCGGGCAAATTGCTTATCCTGTTCCGCTTGGCGGAGTTTTTGAGGATAAGGCATCTTGGCTTTATATTCTTCAACCTTAGATGCTGCAGGTTTATTCCTTACAGAAGTGGTTGAAGAAGCCTTGTTAGAGGGATTACTGTCAGCACTCTCAGGTGTCTGATCTTCCCTTGGCGTTTGAACGCCAGGAATGGGTGAAGCTTGGGCGTTAAACGCCAACTTCTCTCCCTTTTCTGGCGTTTGAACGCCAGAACTGGGCAAGGAATGGGCGTTTAACGCCAACTTTCCTTCCCTTTCTGGCGTTTGAACGCCAATAACATTCCTCTCTGGGCTCTTACTGTCCTCAGAGGGATTTTGCACAGTGGTTTGGTTGTCCTCTGTCAATTGTTCCTTGTTTGGCTTTTTACTCTTTTGAGCAGTGTTATTCAGGGTCTTCCCACTCCTCAATTGAACTGCTTGACATTCCTCTATTATCTGTTTAGATATTTGCTGTTTTGCTTGATTCAACTGCAGTTCTATGCTCTTGTTAGCAACTTTAGTTTCATAGAGCATCTCTTTAAAGTCTGCTAACTGTTCTGTCATCAGGAGCAATTGTTGATTAAGCTCAATTATTTGTTCTTGAGGACTAGGGTCAGTGACTACTGTCATGACTTCCTCTTTTGGAGAGAACTCATTGCTAGAATACAAATATTGGTTTCTAGCAACAGTGTCTATAAGCTCTTGAGCTTCTTCAATTGTCTTCCTCATGTGTATAGATCCACCAGCTGAGTGGTCTAAAGACATCTGAGCTTTTTCTGTAAGCCCATAGTAGAAAATGTCTAACTGTACCCACTCTGAAAACATTTCAGAGGGACATTTTCTGAGCATACCTCTATACCTCTCCCAGGCATTATAAAGGGATTCATCATCCTCTTGTTTAAAGCCTTGGATGTCCAGCCTTAGCTGTGTCATCCTCTTAGGAGGGTAAAAATGATTCAGGAATTTGTCTGACAACTGTTTCCATGTCTTTATGCTTGCTGTAGGTTGGTTATTCAACCACCTTTTAGCTTGATCTTTTACAGCAAATGGAAACAGTAATAGCCTGTAGACATCCTGATCCACCTCTTTATCATGTACTGTGTCAGCAATTTGTAAAAACTGTGCCAGAAACTCAGTAGGTTCTTCCTGTGGAAGACCGGAATACTGGCAATTTTGCTGCACTATGATAATGAGTTGAGGATTTAATTCAAAGCTGCTTGCTTTGATGGGAGGTGTACAGATGCTACTCCCATATGCAGCTGTAATGGGGTTAGCATATGACCCCAGAGTCCTTTTGGACTGATTAATCCCACTTAAGTCCATAATGGACAAGAGGGAAATGATAATGATTGCAAAGAGATAAATTTTGTTTGTTTTTTTTTTTTTTTGAATTAACGAAAAAAATAAAATAAAACAAAGGAAAATTAAAATAAAAATTCGAAAATCAAAAAGAAAATAAGATCAAAGTAAATTGAGAACTGAATCAATTAGTTAATTAAAAAGATTTTGAAAATAGCAATTAAAAAGATATGATTGAAAAATGTTTATGAAAAAGATTTGATTTTTGAAAAGAGGAAAGAGAAAAACACAAAGAGACACCAAACTTAAAATTTTTAGAAATCAAACACAAAATTTTCGAAAATTTTTAAGGGAAAAACACAAAGAGGACACCAAACTTAGAATTTTTATGAATCAAAAAGGGACTAAGAACATGCAAAAAAAATTCGAAAATTAAAAGAAAAACAAAAGCATGCAATTGACACCAAACTTAGAATATGAAACTAGACTCAACTAAAAGACTCTAAACCAACAAAAATAAAAAAGTCCTAATCTAAGCAACAAGACAAGCCGTCAGTTGTCCAAACTCAACAATCCCCGGCAACGGCGCAAAAAACTTGGTGCACGAAATTGCAATCACACTTTTGCAACTCCGCACAACTAACCAGCAAGTGTACTGGGTCGTCCAAGTAATACCTTGCGTGAGCAAGGGTCGATCCCACAGAGATTGTCGGCTTGAAGCAAGCTATGGTTATCTTGTAAATCTTAGTCAGGATATCAGAAATTATCAGGATTGATTGTGAAAAGCAAAAGAACATGAAATGATTACTTGTTTTGCAGTAATGGAGAATAGATTAAGGTTTGGAGATGCTCCATCTTCTGAATCTCTGCTTTCCTACTGTCTTCTTCTTCAAACACGCAAGTCTCCTTCCATTGCAAGCTGTATGCAGGGTTTCACCGTTGTCAATGGCTACCTCCCATCCTCTCAGTGAAAGCGATTGCATATGCTCTGTCACAGCATAGCGGAATTCATCTGTCGGTTCTCAATCAGGCCGGAATAGAATCCAGTGATTCTTTTGCGTCTGTCACTAACGCCCAGCCTTTAGGAGTTTGAAGCACGTCACAGTCATTCAGTCATTGAATCCTACTCAGAATACCACAGACAAGGTTTAGACCTTCCGGATTCTCTTGAATGCCGCCATCAGTCTAGCTTATACCACGAAGATTCCGATTAAAGAACCCAAGAGATAACTACTTAATCTAAGGTAGAACGGAGGTGGTTGTCAAGCACACGTTCATAGTTGAGAATGATGATGATTGTCACGGATCATCACATTCATCCGGATTAAGAACAAGTATTATCTTAGAATGGAAGCAAGCATGATTGAATGAGAAACAGTAGTAATTGCATTAATCCATCAAGACACAGCAGAGCTCCTCACCCCCAACCATGGGGTTTAGAGACTCATGCTGTGGAAAGTACACAAAGAAAGGTGTAAAGTATCATAAGGTTATTCGGTACTGATACAATGTCAAAAGATCCTATTAATAGTAAACTAGTAGCCTAGGGTGTACAGAAATGAGTAAATGACGTAAAAATCCACTTCTGGGTCCACTTGGTGTGTGCTTGGGCTGAGCAATGAAGCTTTTATGTGTAGAGACGTTTTCTGGAGTTAAACGCCAGTTCTCATGCCAGTTTGGGCGTTTAACTCCAAGTTTTATGCCAGTTCCGGCGTTTAACGCTGGAATTTCTGAGGGAGACTTTGAGCGCCGGTTTGGGCCATCAAATCTTGGGCAAAGTATGGACTATCATATATTGCTGGAAAGCCCAGGATGTCTACTTTCCAATGCCGTTGAGAGCGCGCCAATTGGGCTTTTGTAGCTCCAGAAAATCCACTTCGAGTGCAGGGAGGTCAGAATCCAACAGCATCTGCAGTCCTTTTTGGTCTCGGAATCAGATTTTTGCTCAGGACCCTCAATTTCAGCCAGAAAATACCTAAAATCACAGAAAAACACACAAACTCATAGTAAAGTCCAGAAAAGTGAATTTTAGCTAAAAACTAATAAAAATATACTAAAAACTAACTAGATTACACTAAAAACATACTAAAAACAATGCCAAAAAGCATACAAATTATCCGCTCATCATCGTCCGTAGCCTTTACCACCGTCTCTTCCTTCATTCCTTGGTCAATCGCTCCACCATTCTGGATATCCTACAATCTGAAAGCACCCTTTAACATCATGCCCACTTTTGCCACAATGAGAGCATATTGTTGATTTTTGCCTAGGATCTCTGATAAACCATTATTTTATGATTTATATTGTGTTTAATTGTGTGGTTTTATCAAGTCTGCACCCACTTATTCATATGATTTGCATGTATTTACAATTCCTTCCCAAAATTGTTCTATGATTGAAAACTTGCTTCCTAAAGATCTTTTAATTGTATATTTTTATTCTCCTTTATACCATTCAATGTCGTGATCTATGTGTTAAGTGTTTCAGGCTTCATAGCGCAATAATGGCTTAGAGAATGGAGAGGAAGCTTGCAAAAATGGAAGGAACACAAGAAATTAAGAAGATGACCAGCGAGAAGCGACGCGGAAGCATGGCTCATGCATCCGCGCGAATTGGAGAAAATCACAGCGGCGCGAACGCGTGCTTGACGCGAGCGTGTGGATTGGAATCTGAATGAGTGACGCAAATATGTGGACGACGTGCACGCGTGGAAAGGAAAAACGCTGGATGACGCGAACGCGTGGACGACGCAGTCGCGTGACGTGCGCGATCTGCAGAATTTACAGAAATCATTGGCGTGGAATTTAGGCCGCGTTTTAACCCAGTTTTCGGCCCAAAAACGCAGATTAGAGCCAGGGAACATGCAGAGACTGAGGACATTCTGATTCCGCATAATTTTAGTTTTAGTTTTTAGATCTAATTTTACTCCTCCTCTAGGTTTTCTCACTACACATTCATAGTTCTTAGAATTTTGTTTTATTGCTTTTTGGATTGGGATATTGAAAAGAGTTACTACCTTCGCCAAGACTTCATCATTCTAGTTTGTTTCTTTACTTTTTACTTACTCTTTCATATCCTTAATTTGTCCAGAGTTACAATTGGATTATTTTTATAATAAATTAATACAAGAACCATTTTTAATTTTAATTTATCTTTTTTATTATTGTTTATCATGTCTTTCTTTATTTTTCTTTTTAATTTTTTGAAGTTTACATCCATGATAATGGAGTAGTCCTCTAACTTGATTGGGAGTTGATTAAAAGGAGAACCTTGAGTTGGAATACTCAAGAGCTAAATTTTAATTGGGTTTATTGTTGGCTAGCTCTCTAGTCACTAACACTAATCCTTTCCAAGGGAGAGGATTAGAACTTGTGAATAGAAGTAGACTTCCAACTTACTTGACTTTCCTTTACTCAGTAAAGGATAACTAAGTAGAAACAACCTTCAATTATCAATTGATCTTGAGAGAAATCCAACAAGGATAGAACTTCTGATTAATCTTCTCCCTGTCAAGGTTTTTATTTGAATTACATAAATTCTCTAATTTAATTTCTTGTTTATCAAACTCAAAAAAAACATTTTCGAAAACCTCTAATTAATAAAATAGCACATCTTTCTGCAACTCGTTGGGAGACGACTTGGGACTCATACTCCCAGTATTTTTATTCTAATTTTGTGACAACCCTTCTAAATTGATGAGATGATTTTTGTTGGTCAAGAACTGTACTTGCAACGTATCTCTTACATTAATTTCTTAATCTGTCAATTTTCGCCACGTCAATTTTTGGCGCTGTTGCCTGGGAGTTGCAATAGTGTGCTAATTTATTGATTGGAATTTATTTGCATTTTATTTTATTTTGTCTTTATCACCATGAGCTGTGTGTTTCTTTCGTTGAATGACGCATTCATTGCCTGATCCGAGCTTAGCCGCTTTTGATCCTGAAATTGAAAGAACTATTTCACGTTTTAGGCAAGCTCGACGTCGGTTAGCCTCTGAGGGTGGTGAAGTGATTGTCATCAATTTACTAGTCTCATTTGAGGGCGAATTTGAACTGCCATTTGAGGAAGAAACAAGCTCCTCTACTACTGATTTGGTTGACTCACGTGCAGGTAACATGGCAGCACCTAGGAGAGTTACTATCCAGGAAGCTGGAGCCCCAGATTTTATACTGCAACCGTATCAAGTGCATCACCTAGCGGTGGCGGCAGATTTTGAACTAAAGACTGCGCTACTCAACTTGATGCCCAAGTTTCATGGCTTACCTACTCAAGAGCCTATCAAGCACCTTAGGGATTTCCAAACAGCCTGTTCTACTGTTAAGCATGATGGCACAGATGAAACTTCTATTTTGTTAAAAGACTTCTCATTCTCTCTTGAGGGAAAGGCGAGAGAGTGGTACTACACTCAACTTGGAGCGACTGTTGCTAACTAGGATAGGCTTAGAAGAGAATTTTGGAAAAATACTTTCCAGCTGAAGTTACTGATAGATTGAGAAAAGAAATTTTCATGATTATTCAAGGCAAATTCGAGACTCTCTACGAATATTGAGAGCACTTCAACAATCTTCTGGAAGCATGGCCCACCACATGATTGACAAGTTGGTATTGCTTGGCTACTTCCCACATGGCATGAAGCCTCAAGATAATACCACATTGAAAGGTGCTAACAATGGGTCTATGAAAAAGTACAAGACCACTGATGAAGCATGGCAATTGATCAGCGACTTAGCTGAATCCACTAGGAATCACAGGCAGAGGCAAAGCCACTCAAAAGCTGTTGCAGAGGTATCCTCTAGTAGAAAGAATACTGCTTTAAGTCAGAGTATATGTGAAATGACCAACTTACTAAAGCAGATGCAGTTGAGTCAACAACAAGCTCAGCCTCTCCCACCACAACAAAACCAACAGCTGGTTCCACAAAGAGTATACGGGATCTGTGCTGATTATAGTCATTATATTGATGAATGCCCGCAGCTCCAACAGGAAGATAACACTGTGGCAGACACTCACAACTTCTATGACTGCCCGAATCAAGGATATAATCAACAAGGTGGTAACTACAACCAGGGTGGCAATTATAGCCAAAACTGGAGGGACAACTTTAACAGAGGAGGCAGAGACAATAACAGAAATCAGAGGTGGAATAACAATAACAACACCAGATAGCAGAATCAGAACCAACCTTACAGAGCACCTCACCTAAGACAGTTCCAAGGACCCCAGCACAACCAACAACAGGTTCCTCAGATCATTTATTCTAATTCCTCATCGAGTGACGAGATGCTTCGTTCTCTTGTGCAGGGACAACAAGACATGCAGGCACAGTGATAAACGAAATTTAGCATGCCGATTTAGAATTCAAAGAAGAATATGATCGTGAGTATAGTCTAATCGACACTTAAATTTCGTACCAAACAATCCTACAATCTATATCCGAGAGTACTAGTCTCCCGAGTCATCCTCCCTTGGAATTGCCAAAATGTGCATCTTATTGATTAGAAAGCGCTTTGTTAGGATTCTTTGAAAGTTTTATCAAAGTAGTAGGAAACAAACAATCAATTATTAAAAGACTTGGCTTAGGGTTGGCATTAGAGTTTATATCCTTATAGTTCTTTCAATGATGACAACAATTAGGCCATGCCTCATTTAGTTATCCCCTAGGTATAGAGGAAGGTCAAATGAAAATAATCAACTTGAGTCACAAGTCCTAGCTTCACCTCATGGGAATCTAGCTTTAGTGCACTCCAAGTCAATTAGCAATCCCTAATTCCAAATCAAAAATTGACACAACTACTCAACTTCTTCTAATGGCCCAACCCTATGCCAAGTGAGAATTTTCTACTCCATAACTAGTGTTGACATTTTATCGAACATTTGATGAGCAAGAAAGAAAGTCATAGTAAAATGAGAAGAGGAGTAGAATTAAAGGTATTGCAACACAAGGAACTAACAACAAGTATCAAAGAGCAACAATGAGGATCAAATTCCCCAAGTATTGATGAAATCCAAAACCACAAAGTTGAATTCTAGATCTAAGAGAATTTAGCAATTACAACTACTACTTGAAATTGGAGAAGAAAATCTATGACATGAACAAAGTAAAGTGAGAATTGCAATGGATCTCACCAAAGAGTGAGTGAAAATTCAGAAATTGGATGAAGAAGAACCCTAGTGAGAGCTTGAGATCTCTCTCCTCCTCCTCCAAGAGTGTAACTAACTATCCCTCAAAAATATCTAAAATCTAGAAAATGAACCAAGTGTCTTTAACCCTTGCTCCTCTGGTCTTCTTAAGCTTTTCCCGCCAAGGCATTCCCCAAAAATGGGATCCCCAACCAACTCCATGCCTAAGTCACGTGGCTTCTTAAAAAAAATCACATTCGAACATCGGCGCGCACGCGCAAGGTACGCGCGCGCGCCACAGATGCATTTTGAAATGTATGCGGAGGCGTGACGTACGCGTGCGCGCCCAAGAAGATCATGGCTTAGCCGCTACGCGAGCCGACTCGTGGCTCGACTCTTGGCTTCGGCTTCTAGTTGTTCTATCCACGCGGACGCGTTAAGTGCGCGCACGCGCCCATGCTGAGATTTCCAAGGCTTAATTCTCTTGCTCCCTTCCTTTGCTCCCTATCCTCCTTCTCTCTTCCGGTCCATCCCTGCCCTATATTCTGGAACCACTTAACACACGGGTCACGACATCGAATGGCACAAGAGAAGATTAGAAATGTATCTATTTTAGTGCAAAATAAGTATGTTTTCATCCATGGGACAAAACTAGGAGAGGAATGCAAATTCTTGTATTTTCATACAGAAAGTGTGTGGAATCATTGATAAAACCCCTGAAATCAGCACAAGATAAACCCTTAAAATGGGGTTTGTCACACAGCTGAACTCTACTTTGAATGGCTTGACTGCAACTTTACAAGCTCTCGTCTCCCGGATGGATTTACCACCTAATCCCACACATCAACCTTCAAGCTCCAGTGAAATTCCTTCTCAACCTTTACCCAATCCCAAGGGTATCATCAATGCCATCACCTTGAGGTCCGAAACCACATTACAGGAGAGGAATCATGAAGAGCCAAGCCCACCAGAACACACTCCAGCTGAAGATGTAGTGGAAGTGAAAAATGCTGAAGAGGAAGAGGACGTACAAGACATAGTTGAAGAAGAGGAAGCTCAACTACAGAATGAAGCACCAAAGGATGCTGAAGCCGCAGATAACGCCCATCCTATCCCTTTTCCACAACTCGCAAGGAAGCCCAGGAAGCAGATTGATGAGCGGATAATTTATACGCTTTTTGGCATTGTTTTTAGATAGTTTTTAGTAAGTTTGAGCTACTTTTAGGGATGTTTTCATTAGTTTTTATGTTAAATTCACATTTCTGGACTTTACTATGAGTTTGTGTGTTTTTTTGTGATTTCAAGTAAATTCTGGCAGAAATTGAGGGACTTGAGCAAAACTCTGAAAAAGGCTGACAAAAGGACTGCTGATGCTGTTGGAATCTGACCTCCCTGCACTCGAAAGGGATTTTCTGGTTCTACAGAACTCCAAATGGCGCGCTCTCAACGGCGTTAGAAAGTAGACATCCAGAGCTTTCCAGCAATATATAATAGTCCATACTTTATTCGGAAATTGATGACGTAACTTGGCGTTGAACGCCAAGTACATGCTGCTGTCTGGAGTTAAACGCCAGAAAAACGTCATGATCCGGAGTTGAACGCCCAAAACACGTCATAACTTGGAGTTCAACTCCAAGAAAAGTCTCAGCTCGTGGATAGATCAAGCTCAGCCCAAGCATACACCAAGTGGGCCCCGGAAGTGGATTTATGCATCAATTACTTACTCATGTAAACCCTAGTAGCTAGTCTAGTATAAATAGGATAAGTTACTATTGTATTAGACATCTTTTGACAGTTTAATCTCTTGACTTTTTAGCCTTTGATTATTCGGTCTCTTGATCACTCAAGGGGGCTGGCTATTCGGCCATGCCTGAACCTTTCACTTATGTATTTTCAACAGTGGAGTTTCTGCACACCATAGATTAAGGGTGTGGAGCTCTGCTGTACCTCAAGTTTCAATACAATCACTATTACTTTTTATTCAATTCTCTTTTATTCTTATTCCAAGATATACGTTATACTTAACTTGATGAATGTGATGATCCGTGACACTCATCATCATTCTCACCTATGAACGCACGTGACTGACAACCACTTCCGTTCTACCTTAGGCCGGGCGCATATCTCTTAGATTCTCCAACAGAATCTTCGTGGTATAAGCTAGATAGATGGCGGCATTCATGAGGATCCGGAAAGTCTAACCTTGTCTGTGGTATTCCGAGTAGGATCCTGGGAATCCGGAAAGTCTAACCTTGTCTGTGGTATTCCGAGTAAGATTCCGGTATTGAATGACTGTGACGAGCTTCAAACTCCTGAAGGTTGGGCGTTAGTGACAAACGCAAAAGAATCAATAGATTCTATTCCAACCTGATTGAGAACCGACAGATGATTAGCCGTGCTGTGACAGAGCATTTGGACCATTTTCACTGAGAGGATGGGATGTAGCCATCAACCATGGGTGATGCCTCCAGACGATTAGCCGTGCAGTGACAGTGCATAGGACCATTTTCCCGAGAGGATTGAAAGTAGCCACCGATGATGGTGATGCCCTACATACAGCTTGCCATGGAAAGGAGTAAGAAGGATTGAAGGAAGAGTGAGTAGTGAAGTAGAGTTTCAAGAGGAGCACAGCATCTCCATACACCTATCTGAAATTCTCACTATTGATTTACATAAGTATTTCTATCCCTTTCTATTTTCCAATTATTATTAATTTTCGAAAACCCATAAACCAATTTAAGTTGCCTAACTGAGATTCACATGGTGACCATAGCTTGCTTCATACCAACAATCTCTGTGGGATCGACCCTTACTCACGTAAGGTTTATTACTTGGACGACCCAGTACACTTGCTGGTTAGTTGAACGGAGTTGTGAATTCAACTGGTGCCACAATAATGATTTCATACAAGTACAAAAGAATATGGATCACAATTTCGTCCACCAAGTTTTTGGCGCCGTTGCCGGGATTGTTCGAGTATGGACAACTGACGGCTCATCTTGTTGCTCAGATTAGGTAATTTTCTTTTCAAAAATCTTTTTCAAAATTTTTCTTTTCTTTTTCGTTTTCTCCAAAAATATTTTCGAAAAAAAATCAATAAAAATCAAAAAAAAATAGAAAATCATAAAAACCAAAAATATTTTGTGTTTCTTGTTTGAGTCTTGTGTTAATTTTTAAGTTTGGTGTCAATTGCATGCTTTTAAAAATTTTTCTTGTATTTTTCGAAAATCCCATGCATTCATAGTGTTCTTCATGATCTTCAAGTTGTTCTTGATAAGTCCTCTTGTTTGATCTTGATGTTTTCTTGTTTTGTGTTGTTTGTTGTTTTTCATATGCATTTTTTGTTTGTTAGAGTCCATGCATTAAAGATTTCTAAGTTTGGTGTCTTGCATGTTTTCTTTGCATCAAAAATTTTTCAAAATTATGTTCTTGATGTTCATCATGATCTTCAAAGTGTTCTTGGTGTTCATCTTGACATTCATAGCATTCTTGCATGCATTCATTGTTTTGATCTAAAAATTTCATGCATTGAGTATTTTTGTTGTTTTTCTCTCTCATAATTAAAAATTCAAAAATCAAAAAAATATCTTTTCCTTATTTTCCTCTAAATTTTTGAAATTTTGGGTTGACTTGGTTAAAAATTTTCAAATTTAGTTGTTTCTTACAAGTCAAGTCAAAATTTCAATTTTAAAAATCTTATCTTTTCAAAATCTTTTTCAAAAATCATATTTTTTCCATTTTTTTTATTTATTTTCGAAATTTTAAAAAATTATTTTTTTCAAAAATCTTTTTCTTATCTTTTATATCTAATTTTCGAAAATTAGCTAACAATTAATGTGATTGGTTCAAAAATTTGAAGTTTGTTACTTTCTTGTTAAGAAAGGTTCAATCTTTAAGTTCTAGAATCTTATCTTGTAGTTTCTTGTTAGTTAAGTCATTTTAAAAATTAAATCTTTTTCAAACATATCTTTTTATCTTTTATCTTATCTTTTTCAAAAGTTTTATCTTTTTCAAAATTTGATTTCAAAATATCTTATCTAACCTCTTATCTTCTTATCTTTTCAAATTTGATTTTTAATATCTTTTTCAACCAATCAACTAACTCTTTGACTTTTTGTTTGTTTCTTATCTTTTTCAAAACCACCTAACTACTTTTCCCTCTCTAATTTTTGAAAATATCTCATCTCTTTTTCAAAAATTCTTTTTGTTTTAAATTTTAATTTTAATTATACCTTATATTTAATTTTCGAAAATTACTAACCCTTTTTTTTCAAAATTATTTTCGAAATTCTCCCTCTCTTTTTCTATTTCTATTTAATTAATTAATTACTAACACTTCTCTTCACCTCTCTTCATCTAAAAATCCGAACTTATTATATCTCTTGTGTTTGGATTCTCCTACCCCTTTCTCCTTCTACTAACATAAAGGAATCTCTATACTGTGACATAGAGGATTCCTCTTTCTTTTCTTGTTTTCTTCTCTTTCATATGAGCAGGAACAAGGATAAAGACACTCTTGTTGAAATTGATCCAGAACCTGAAAGGACTCTGAAGAGAAAATTAAGAGAAGCTAAATTACAACAATCCAGAAGCAACCTTTCAGAAATTTTCGAACAAGAGAAGGAGATGGCAGCCGAAAATAATAATAATGCAAGGAGAATGCTTGGTGACTTCACAAAGCCAATGTCCAAGTTTGATGGAAGAAGCATCTCCATTCCTGCCATTGGAGCCAATAACTTTGAGCTGAAACCTCAACTAGTTGCCTTAATGCAACAAAACTGCAAGTTTTATGGGCTTCCATCTGAAGATCCTTATCAGTTTTTAACTGAGTTCTTGCAGATTTGTGAGACTGTAAAGACGAATGGAGTTGATCCTGAAGTCTACAGACTCATGCTTTTCCCTTTTGCTGTAAGAGACAGAGCAAGAATATGGTTGGATTCACAACCTAAGGATAGCCTGGACTCCTGGGATAAGCTGGTCACTGCCTTCTTGGATAAATTCTTTCCTCCTCAAAAGCTGAGCAAGCTGAGAGTGGATGTTCAAACCTTCAAACAAAAAGATGGTGAATCCCTCTATGAAGCTTGGGAAAGATACAAGCAGCTGACCAAAAGATGTCCATCTGACATGTTTTCAGAATGGACCATATTAGATATATTCTATTATGGTCTCTCTGAATTTTCGAAAATGTCACTGGATCATTCTGCAGGTGGATCTATTCACCTGAAGAAAACGCCTGAAGAGGCTCAAGAACTTATTGACATGGTTGCAAACAACCAATTTATGTACACCTCTGAGAGGAATTCCGTGAATAATGGGATACCTCAGAAGAAAGGAGTTCTTGAAATTGATGCTCTGAATGCCATATTGGCTGAGAACAAAGTGTTGACTCAACAGGTCAACATGATCTCTCAAAATCTGAATGGATGGCAACATGCATCCAACAGTACTAGAGAGGCAGCTTCTGAAGAAGCTTATGATCCTGAGAACCCTGCCATGGCAGAAGTTAATTACATGGGTGAACCTTATGGAGACACCTATAACTCATCATGGAGAAATCCAAATTTCTCATGGAAGGATCAACAAAAGCCTCAACAAGGCTTTAACAATGGTGGACGAAATAGGCTGAGCAATAGCAAGCCATATCCATCATCTTCTCAGCAACAGACAGAGAATTCTGAACAAAACACCTCTAATTTAGCCAATCTAGTCTCTGATCTGTCAAAGGCCACTTTCAGTTTCATGAATGAAACAAGATCCTCCATCAGAAATCTGGAGGCACAAGTGGGCCAGCTGAGTAAGAAAGTCATTGAAACTCCTCCCAGTATTCTCCCAAGCAATACAGAAGAGAATCCAAAAGGAGAGTGCAAGGCCATTGATGTGATCAATGTGGCCGAATGCAGAAGGGAGGAGGAGGACGAAAATCCTAGTGAGGAAGACCTCCTGGGACGTCCCTCAAGCAAGAAGGAGTTTCCTATTAAGGATCCAAAGGAATCTGAGGCTCATATAGAGACCATAGAGATTCCATTAAATCTCCTTCTGCCATTCATGAGCTCTGAAGACTATTCGTCCTCTGAAGAGGATGAAGATATGACTGGAGAGCAAATTGCTCAATACTTAGGAGCTATCATGAAGCTGAATGCCAAGTTGTTTGGTAATGAGACTTGGGAAAGTGAACCTCCCTTGCTCATTAGTGAACTAGATACTTGGATTCAGAAAACTCTACCTCAAAACAAATAAGATCCTGGCAAGTTTCTAATACCTTGTACCATAGGCACCATGACCTTTGAAAAGGCTCTATGTGATCTAGGGTCAGGGATAAATCTTATGCCACTATCTGTAATGGAGAAGCTGGGGATCATTGAGGTACAACCTGCCTTGTTCTCATTACAATTGGCAGACAAGTCATTGAGACAAGCTTATGGAATAGTAGAGGACGTGTTAGTAAAGGTTGAAGGCCTTTACATCCCTGCTGATTTCATAATCTTAGACACTAGGAAGGAAGAGGATGATTGCATCATCCTTGGAAGACCTTTCCTAGCCACAGCAGGAGCTGTGATAGATGTCAACAGAGGTGAATTAGTCCTTCAATTGAATGGGGACTACCTTGTGTTTAAGGCACATGGCCATCCCTCTGTGACAAAAGAGAGTAAGCATGAAGAGCTTCTCTCAGTTCAGAGTCAAGAAGAGCCGACACAGTCAAACTCTAAGTTTGGTGTTGTGAGGCCACAACCAAACTCTAAGTTTGGTGTTAAGACCCCATATCCAAACTCTAAGTTTGGTGTTGGGACTACACAAACATTGACCTGATCACCTTGTGGCTCCATGAGAGCCACTGTCAAGCTATTGACATTAAAGAAGCGCTTGTTGGGAGGCAACCCAATTTTATTTATCTAATTTTTATTTTATTTTGTTTTATTGTTATTTTGTGTTTTATTAGGTACATGATCATGAGGAGTCACGAAAAAATCATAAAAATTAAAAATAGAATCAAAAACAGCAGAAGAAAAAATTCACACCCTGGAGGACGCACAGGCTGGCGTTCAATGCCAATAAGATGCATCTGGCCGGCGTTCAACGCCAGAACAGAGCATCATTCTGGCGCTGAACGCCAGAAACAAGCAACATTCTGGCGCTGAACGCCAGGAATGTGCCCAGAGAAGAAAAGCTGGTGCTGAACGCCAGCAACAAGCATGAAACTGGCGTTCAACGCCAGAAACATGCTTTACATGGGCGTTGAACGCCCAGAACGTGCACCAATGGGCGTTTAAACGCCAGAATGGTGTGCCAAGGCAATTTACATGCCTATTTGGTGCAGGGATGGAATTCCTTGACACCTCAGGACCTGTGGACCCCACAGGATCACCTCAGGATCTGTGGACCCCACAAGATCCCCACCTACTATATTCCCACCTTACCTCCTAATCCTACTTTTGTGATTTGTATTCCCCATGTCACAAATCCCAACACTCCTCACCAATCACCTCAATTCCTCTTCCCAATTACCCCATTCACCACTCACATTGTAACACCCTAATTAGCCTAAGCCTTACCTCGCGTCGTAAAGCCAAGGTTAATCAGAGATTACGACAGTTCTAAACTCAAACATAATATATATATATATATATATATATATATATATATATAGAAAGAATAGTATAATCTAGAAGCCCGATGAAAGATATAGCTCAAAAAACAGAATTTCGAAGCACAAACGTACTAACGGAGCTACTAGCTTAAGGCATAAGAAACAAAGAAGATATAACAAAAGATAAGTATATAATATCATAGGGAACTAGTCACGACTCGCGGAGTTTAAGCCGGCTAGCTATATACTGATATACAAAACCATACAGTGAAAACAGCTTATACAAGTTTTGTTCTCTCAAATACATGCCTCTAGGCAAAACAAAATACAAAAAGAGAGATGTATAAACAAAATAAACCAAAAAGAACTCAAAATGACCCAAGATTCTCCGCTCCTGTCACCAACCAAAGCAACTCACCGAGATGCGTTGCGACCTGCATCTGAAAAATACAACAACAATATGGTATGAGAACCGGAGGTTCTCAGTATGGTAACAGTTCCCAGTGATATAGGATATAAGACCCCGGGACACCAAAGGCAATCCTAAGATTCATATCCATCACAAGATTCAACTTAAAGCATTATAAAACATTTAAGCATAATATACCAACTTGACTTAAATAAACCAGGTTATCTATCTTAATGAATTTCTATTCTAACCAAACACCGCTGTCCCACAGCCTTCACCAATCGATCCTCCATGCGATTCCATCGCCACCGCCTTCCGAACCTCCTCAATCCCAGCAGAAAACACAGATAATGTTCAAAGCAAGTAAAGCACAAGTAGTAGCATATATGGCAAATAATTCAGATAGCAAGTAAGCATGTTATTCAATTAGGCAAACCATTACAAGTAGACAAAGCATACAAGCAAATAGGAAATGCATATGATGAATGCCTGCCCTACTGGCTGTAATATCACATTGTCGGTTCAACTGCCAACCCGACACATCTCCATGGAGACGTCGCCCTTCGGATTTCTTATATGGGAACCCCCGAGATATAGTGCCCGGATCACTGTCCAGGTACCGGCGCCTGCTCGCCCTATAGATCCGAAGGGATGCGAGCGGGATATTCTTGCCTCAGACCTCACATCTCAACGTAAGCGGGATTAACCACCGTCCTTACGCCGCCGCCGCTACCTCGACAGGCGGGATTAACCACCGTCCCCGCCAGGTGCATAGCGTCTCAAAATATCATGTAAAAAATATTATTTCAGTGGTTTTCAAAAATATTTTCAGCATACATATATCCATCACTTAAATCCGAGTCTCCGACTCATCTCAACCACTGTCCCTTTATAACTCAGTTTCCAAATACCAAAAGTCTATCATTTCTCATCTCATATACCAATCATCCTTCACCTAACGTCAAACCATTCTCAGCACGCCAGAAACCTAGGCCTCCGTTTTCTAATTTACCTTAAAATCATGTACTAGAGCCCTTAATTTATATCCCATGTTCTAATACTCAAAACTAGGCCCAAATGTCTTAAAATGGTGTTATAGAAGCTTACAACCTTGTTAAAAAGGCAAAATAGTTGAAAACAAATAAATTTTTGAGAAACAAGACGTGTGCACCCGCACAATTCAGAAATCATGAAACTCTACAACTTTGCAAAATTTCAGATTTTTAACACCAACTTTGAATGATCGTAACTTCCTCTACAAAATTCCAATTTTCACAATCTTTATACTGATTCAAAGAGTTTTCAAAGATCTTTAATTCTAAACAATTTTCAATCAATTTCAAAAACCGAGGTAAAAGTTATGATCGAACAAAGTTCACCAAAAAATCAATTTTTCCAACTTCACAATTACCACCCTATCTCACCATACCCATACCAAATCATACCAAACCATCCAAAGCTCCATTTTTCATCAAAATGTACCTGTTATAGCATAATACATCAACCTCACCACATTTTCCTCCTCATTTCATTATTCTCAATTCCAACATTAACTATATAACACATATGATCAAAATCACCATCAAACCCACCATTTCTTAAATCATAACACTACAATCATCATAAGAACCAACTCCCAATCCATACAATCATTCAACATCATCATATCATTATAATTCATCACAATCAACTCAACATTCATCAATTCATCAATATTTAGCACACCAACCATCATTTTAGTTCAACCTATCCTATTGGTCACTAGCCTATGTGTCCATGAATATTATATACTACATAGAGGAAACCGAAACCATACCTTGGCCGATTCCCTTTATGCACCCAAACTCAAAATGAGCACCAACAAGCTTCCAACCACAATCCAAGCTTTCAAATCCACTCCAACAAGCACAAATAAGTTCCAAAAGCTCCCAAAGCCACAATAATCAAACTATATACATATAAATCACCACAAATCAACCTAGGGTTCAACATAAGCATAATCTCACAAGGGTTTAAGAGCTTTTACCTTTTCCAACAGATTTGATAACACAAATCCAAAGCTAAGCAAGGATTAGAGCAAACCTAAACATCCAAAATCACAAAAACCCATTTAACCCAAAACTCTAATAAAACCCGAAATTTTGAAGAGCAGAACTGGAAGGATTTCGTGATTACCTTGAGGGTTTCTTGGGTGGGTTTTGTAGAGCTCTTCACAAGGAATGCGTAGCCGCAAACGGTGCGGCGATCGGAGCTCCGTAGCTCAAGATATGAGCTTGGGAAGTTTGAAGTGAATAGTAACAATGGTGGAAAGCTCTCACCTCTCTCCTCACTTCAGCTGCTGTTGTGTTTAGGTTATGAGGGTGAAAGTGGCTAAAATGGGTTCATTTAAGTGTATTTATATATTGGGCTTGGGCCCAACTTGGGTCCGGTCCAACCCGTTAGCGTTTTTAGCCCGTTTAGCCTAACTTCGGGCCAAATCTTTAAAATTAAAGCCCGGTTTTCCATTTCTAATGTTTTTCTAAGGTTTTTGATGGTTTTCACTTTTCTCGTGCAGTACCAGGCAGACTTGAACCAATTCAACCGGTTCAATTGCCGGTTCGCAATTTTTCACGATTTTTCGTAGAAAGCACATTTTCTGACTCAGAAAGACCCACTGAGTCCAAAAATCACCTTTAAATCCTCAAATTCTCTCTCTAAACTTTCGGAATCTAATTTGGGCAATTAATTCACTTAATTAACCTGTTGATTCATTGCGGTTCTTACATTCTCCCCACCAAATAAGAAATTTTGTCCTCAAAATTTGAATTACCTGAGAAAAGCTCGGGATAATCTTTTCGCATCTTAGACTCCAATTCCCAAGTGTGCTCTTCTACTCCTGCTCGCTCCCAAGCAACTTTAACCAATGGGACATCCTTTCCTCGCAGCTTCTTCATACTAGTGTCATCGATCCTCACTGGTGTCACTTGGAGAGTCAAGTTCTCTTTCAACTTGACCGATTCAGGCTCCAACACATGAGCCGCATCCGACGTGTATTTACGAAGCTGTGACACGTGGAATACGTCATGCAAGTTAGACAGATGAGGTGGCAAAGCTACTTGATATGCCACCGGCCCGAATCTCTTCAAAACTTCAAATGGTCCTATATATCTTGGGTTCAACTTCTTGGTCTTGATTGCTCTTCCAATCCCAGTTGTCGGTGTAACCTTAAGGAATACGTGTTCTCCCACTTCAAACTCTAAGGGTCTCCTTCTCTGATCCGCATAACTCTTCTGTCGACTTTGGGCAGTTAAAATCCTTGCACGAATCTTCTTAATGTTCTCAGTAGTCTCTGCTATCAAATCTGGACCCAAAACACTTACTTCTCCAATTTCATACCAACAAAGTGGAGACTGACATTTTCGTCCATACAAAGCCTCATACGGAGCCATCCCAATGCTTGCATGAAAGCTGTTGTTATATGCAAACTCCACCAATGGCATGTAACGATCCCAACTCCCGGGTTGATCCAACACACATGCTCTCAGCATATCTTCCAACGTTTGAATAGTTCTTTCTGCTTGTCCATCTGTTTGTGGATGATACGCCGTACTAAGACATAGCTTCGTACCGAAAGCTCTTTGGAAAGCTCCCTAAAACCTTGATGTGAATCGGGGATCACAGTCCGATACTATGCTTGACGGCACACCATGCAACCTCACTATCTCCTTGATGTATAATCTTGCCAATTCCTCCATAGAACAGTTTAGTCGGATAGGCAGAAAATGAGCGGATTTGGTTAAGCGATCTATGATCACCCAAATCGCATCAAACCCCGACCTAGTCCTCGGTAAACCGGTAACAAAATCCATAGCAATTCCTTCCCACTTCCACTGAGGAATCTCAAGTGGTTGTAGCATTCCTGACGGTTTTTGATGCTCTATCTTCACTTTTTGGCAAGTCAAACATTTGGATACCACTGTAGCTACATCACCCTTCATCCCGGGCCACCAGAACATCTTCTTCAAGTCATAATACATTTTCGTGCTCCCGGGATGAATAGAAAACCCACTGTTGTGAGCCTCCAACAGCAAGTCTCGCCTCAAACTCCCAACATCTGGTATGCAAATCCTTCCCTTGTATCTCCATAACCCTTCCTCATCCTTAGTGAATTCTTCGCGTCTCTTATCACCAACTAGTTGAAACAATTGCTGAAACTTCTGCTCATCTTGCTGAGCCCTTTGTATTTCTGATTTAAACGTGCTTGAAATCTGTAACTGATTCAAACAAGCTCTTCCGGCAACTTCACTAATATCCAGCTTAAGATCTACAAACTTATCTACTAGTTCTTCTTCTTTGATTCTCATCTAAGCAATTGTTAAAGATTTCCGACTCAAAGCGTCTGCTACCACGTTCGCCTTTCCAGGGTGATAACTCAACTCGAAATCATAATCTTTAAGCAACTCCATCCACCTTCTCTGGCGCATATTTAGCTCTTTCTGATCAAAGATGTACTTGAGACTCTTATGATCAGAAAAGACGCTAAACCTTACTCCGTATAAGTGGTGTCTCCAAATCTTCAATGCAAACACAATCGCTGCTAATTCCAAGTCATGAGTGGGGTAATTCACCTCATGCGGTCTTAGCTGACGCGATGCGTAAGCCACCACATTCCGGTGTTGCATCAACACGCAACCTAAACCCTTCAAAGAAGCATCACAATATACCTCAAACGGTTCACGCGGTTCCGGTAGGATTAGAACAGGTGCTGAAGTTAATCTCTGCTTTAACGTTTGAAAACTTTCTTCACACTCTGACGTCCACTCGAATGGCACTTCTTTCCTTGTCAACTTTGTCATTGGTAGCGCAATCCGGGAAAATCCTTCGATAAATCTCCGGTAATATCCGGCTAAACCCAAAAAGCTTCTGACTTCCGTCACAGTCGTTGGTCTTTCCCATTCCATCACTGCTTCTACTTTAGAAGGATCTACAGCTATCCCTCCCTTACTTACCACGTGGCCTAAGAACTTTACTTCCTCCTTCCAGAACTCGCACTTTGACAACTTAGCGTACAACTTTCGCTCCTTTAAGATTTACAGTACAATCCTCAAGTGTTCCTCATGCTCCTTTACCGTCTTAGAGTAAACTAAGATGTCATCTATGAAAACCACCACGAATTTGTCCAAAAAGGGACGAAACACTCTGTTCATATAATCCATGAAAACAGCAGGTGCATTCGTTAACCAAAAAGACATTACCGCAAACTCGTAGTGTCCATAGCGAGTTCTAAAGGCAGTCTTAGGGATATCATCTTCCTTCACTCTTATCTGGTGGTAACCGGATCTCAAATCAATCTTGGAAAACACTTCAGCTCCTTGCAATTGATCCATCAAGTCATCTATCCTTGGCAGCGGGTACTTGTTCTTTACTGTTACTTTATTTAACTGTCGGTAATCCACACACAAACGCATCCCTCCATCTTTCTTCTTCACCAATAAAACTGGCACTCCCCATGGTGATACACTCGGTCGAATGAACCTCTTATTCAGAAGCTCTTCCAACTGAGTCTTTAGCTCTGCCAGCTCTATAGGAGCCATTCTATACGGTGCAATTGATACTGGTCCAGCTCCCGGTACTAATTCAATCGTAAACTCAATTTCCCTTTGAGGTGGGAACTCGGGGATATCTTCCGGGAACACTTCTGGAAAATCTCTAACCACCGGAATTTGATCTAAGTTCTGGGCATCGCCCAACGCATTGGCAGCCAACAGAATATAACCCTGACACTCCTCCCCACTATAATGCACCATTACAGAGTTCAGGTAATACCCTGTAGCTACCACTGCTCTATTTTCTCCTTCTGGCATAAACCGAATTGTCTGTTCAAAGCAATCCAACAAAATTCGGTTCTTCGACAACCAATCAAACCCTAAAATCATCTCCAGCCCCACCATTGGTAAACAGATCAAATCGTGTACAAAGTCTCTACCCTCAAGCTTGAAACCTTCTTGTCTACAGCTTGACCTAGTCATAATTGTTTGATGCGGAGTATGTACATGTAGATCAAAAGGTAACTCTGATACTTTCAAGCCTAATTCCTCAACTTTAGCAAATGAAATAAACGAATGCGAAGCTCCAGTATCATATAATGCAACTGAGGATTTATCACCAATTAGACATATACCTTTCATCAAAGGATCCGCCTTGGAAGCATCCTTGGCATTCACAGCAAAGACTCGACCTTGATGCTGACTCTGGCCCGCATTCTGATTCCTCCCACGAGGGCAATCCCTCGCAATGTGGCCAGGTAACCCACACTTGAAGCAACCACCTAAACCAATCTTACATGAGTCATAAGGGTGAAAACGTCCACAACGATCACAAGCTAAATCCGGATAACTCTTACTCTGATTTCCTCTTCCTTTAGCATACTGAAACTGATTCTGATTGTTCTTTCTGAAGCCCCCTTGGCCTTGAGAAGTATATCCCCCTCTTTTGAAGCTTTGTCCTCTAGGATGAAAATACTTGCCAC
Source organism: Arachis hypogaea (assembly GCF_003086295.3). Lineage (NCBI taxonomy): Eukaryota > Viridiplantae > Streptophyta > Magnoliopsida > Fabales > Fabaceae > Arachis > Arachis hypogaea. The sequence goes on from NC_092041.1 coordinate 84,925,574, forward strand.
GCCCACGACTAGAGCTCCCTCCATGAGTGTCCTTAGATGCCGCCACTGTCTTGGCATACTCCTCTACTACCCTTGCTTTGTTCACCAAGTCAGAGAAGACACGGATCTCCATAGGAGCCACAGCAGTCATAATGTTGTCCTTCAAGCCCCTTTGGTACTTAATGCACCTCCAGCTCTCGAAAGTCTCCGGGTCACCCTGACATACCCGAGAAAACCTACAAAGCTCTTCGAACTTGTTGGTGTACTCTGTCACGGACATGGAACCTTGCTTCAGCTGCATTAGCTCCATCTCCTTTGCTTCCCTTGCAGACTCAGGAAAGTATTTCTTATAGAAAGCCATTTGGAACACCTCCCATGGAATGTCGGCGTTCTGAAGCTGTAGCAAACGACACTCAGCTTGCCACCAGGGCTGGGCCTCTCCCGCTAGCTGATAAGCGGCAAACTCTACATATTGATTGAGAGGAACATGCTGCGCCTGTAAAGCATGCTCTATAGCCTGGAACCAGTGGTCCGCTTCAATAGGATCTGTGGATCCTCAGAAAATTGGCGGATGAACCTTGAGGAACGTCGCCAGGGTCATCGGAACTCCTCCTATGTTATCGCCGTTACCTTCAGCATTATCATTGGTATTCCCTTCGCCATTCCCATTTCCGTTGCCATTCCCAGTCGGTTGGCCCAATCTCTGCACTGCTTGCAGAGTCGCAGCAGCATTAGCTTCCATGGTGTTAGCGAGATTTGCCATCGCCGCCATGAATTCGGCGTGATTGTCAGCTGGTTGCTCATTCCTACTTCCTCGTGTACGCGTTCGACCTCGCCCGCGAGTAACCATGTAGGATTCCTGTCCACACCAAACAATAGATATCAAGGTGATCAGTCTCAATATCAAAAGTCTAGTGCTTCAATTAACCCAAATAGGCACTCACAAACAAGCATGCTATGCATATATCAAATAGATAACCTAATAGCATCAAAGAAAAGACACACAGAGTATGCAATGAAGCACAATCGGTCCATCCCTCAGGCTCACGAGGACGAACCGCTCTGATACCACTAAATGTAACACCCTAATTAGCCTAAGCTTTACCTCGCGTCGTAAAGCCACGGTTAATCAGAGATTACGACAGTTCTAAACTCAAACATAATATATATATATATATATATATATATATATATATATATATATATAGAAAGAATAGTATAATCTAGAAGCCCGATGAAAGATATAGCTCAAAAAACAGAATTTCGAAGCACAAACGTACTAACGGAGCTACTAGCTTAAGGCATAAGAAACAGAGAAGATATAACAAAAGATAAGTATATAATATCATAAGGAACTAGTCACGACTCGCGGAGTTTAAGCCGGCTAGCCATATACTGATATACAAAACCATACAGTGAAAACAGCTTATACAAGTTTTGTTCTCTCAAATACATGCCTCTAGGCAAAACAAAATACAAAAGGAGAGATGTATAAACAAAATAAACCAAAAAGAACTCAAAATGACCCAAGATTCTCCGCTCCTGTCACCAACCAAAGCAACTCACCGAGATGCGTTGCGACCTGCATCTGAAAAATACAACAACAATATGGTATGAGAACCGGAGGTTCTCAGTATGGTAACAGTTCCCAGTGATATAGGATATAAGACCCCGGGACGCCAAAGGCAATCCTAAGATTCATATCCATCACAAGATTCAACTTAAAGCATTATAAAACATTTAAGCATAATATACCAACTTGACTTAAATAAACCAGGTTATCTATCTTAATGAATTTCTATTCTAACCAAACACCGCTGTCCCACAGCCTTCACCAACCGATCCTCCATGCGATTCCATCGCCACCGCCTTCCGAACCTCCTCAATCCCAGCAGAAAACACAGATAATATTCAAAGCAAGTAAAGCACAAGTAGTAGCATATATGGCAAATAATTCAGATAGCAAGTAAGCATGTTATTCAATTAGGCAAACCATTACAAGTAGACAAAGCATACAAGCAAATAGGAAATGCATATGATGAATGCCTGCCCTACTGGCTGTGATATCACATTGTCGGTTCAACTGCCAACCCGACACATCTCCATGGAGACGTCGCCCTTCGGATTTCTTATATGGGAACCCCCGAGATATAGTGCCCGGATCACTGTCCAGGTACCGGCGCCTGCTCGCCCTATAGATCCGAAGGGATGCGAGCGGGATATTCTTGCCTCAGACCTCACATCTCAACGTAAGCGGGATTAACCACCGTCCTTACGCTGCCGCCGCTACCTCGACAGGCGGGATTAACCACCGTCCCCGCCAGGTGCATAGCGTCTCAAAATATCATGTAAAAAATATTATCTCAGTGGTTTTCAAAAATATTTTCAGCATACATATATCCATCACTTAAATCCGAGTCTCCGACTCATCTCAACCACTGTCCCTTTATAACTCAGTTTCCAAATACCAAAAGTCTATCATTTCTCATCTCATATACCAATCATCCTTCACCTAACGTCAAACCATTCTCAGCACGCCAGAAACCTAGGCCTCCGTTTTCTAATTTACCTTAAAATCATGTACTAGAGCCCTTAATTTATATCCCATGTTCTAATACTCAAAACTAGGCCCAAATGTCTTAAAATGGTGTTATAGAAGCTTACAACCTTGTTAAAAAGGCAAAATAGTTGAAAACAAATAAATTTTTGAGAAACAAGACGTGTGCACCCGCACAATTCAGAAATCATGAAACTCTACAACTTTGCAAAATTTCAGATTTTTAACACCAACTTTGAATGATCGTAACTTCCTCTACAAAATTCCAATTTTCACAATCTTTATACTGATTCAAAGAGTTTTCAAAGATCTTTAATTCTAAACAATTTTCAATCAATTTCAAAAACCGAGGTAAAAGTTATGATCGAACAAAGTTCACCAAAAAATCAATTTTTCCAACTTCACAATTACCACCCTATCTCACCATACCCATACCAAATCATACCAAACCATCCAAAGCTCCATTTTTCATCAAAATGTACCTGTTATAGCATAATACATCAACCTCACCACATTTTCCTCCTCATTTCATTATTCTCAATTCCAACATTAACTATATAACACATATGATCAAAATCACCATCAAACCCACCATTTCTTAAATCATAACACTACAATCATCATAAGAACCAACTCCCAATCCATACAATCATTCAACATCATCATATCATTATAATTCATCACAATCAACTCAACATTCATCAATTCATCAATATTTAGCACACCAACCATCATTTTAGTTCAACCTATCCTATTGGTCACTAGCCTATGTGTCCATGAATATTATATACTACATAGAGGAAACCGAAACCATACCTTGGCCGATTCCCTTTATGCACCCAAACTCAAAATGAGCACCAACAAGCTTCCAACCACAATCCAAGCTTTCAAATCCACTCCAACAAGCACAAATAAGTTCCAAAAGCTCCCAAAGCCACAATAATCAAACTATATACATATAAATCACCACAAATCAACCTAGGGTTCAACATAAGCATAATCTCACAAGGGTTTAAGAGCTTTTACCTTTTCCAACAGATTTGATAACACAAATCCAAAGCTAAGTAAGGATTAGAGCAAACCTAAACATCCAAAATCACAAAAACCCATTTAACCCAAAACTCTAATAAAACCCGAAATTTTGAAGAGCAGAACTGGAAGGATTTCGTGATTACCTTGAGGGTTTCTTGGGCGGGTTTTGTAGAGCTCTTCACAAGGAATGCGTAGCCGCAAACGGTGTGGCGATCGGAGCTCCGTAGCTCAAGATATGAGCTTGGGAAGTTTGAAGTGAATAGTAACAATGGTGGAAAGCTCTCACCTCTCTCCTCACTTCAGCTGCTGTTGTGTTTAGGTTATGAGGGTGAAAGTGGCTAAAATGGGTTCATTTAAGTGTATTTATATGTTGGGCTTGGGCCCAACTTGGGTCCGGTCCAACCCGTTAGCATTTTTAGCCCGTTTGGCCTAACTTCGGGCCAAATCTTTAAAATTAAAGCCCAGTTTTCCATTTCTAATGTTTTTCTAAGGTTTTTGATGGTTTTCACTTTTCTCGTGCGGTACCAGGCAGACTTGAACCGATTCAACCGGTTCAATTGCCGGTTCGTAATTTTTCACGATTTTTCGTAGAAAGCACATTTTCTGACTCAGAAAGACCCACTGAGTCCAAAAATCACCTTTAAATCCTCAAATTCTCTCTCTAACCTTTCGGAATCTAATTTGGGCAATTAATTCACTTAATTAACCGGTTGATTCATTGCGGTTCTTACACACATCAACCCACTCTTCCCCATAAACCCCACCTACCTTCAAAAATTCAAACCATTTTCCCACCCATTCCCACCCTAATGACCGAATGCACACTACCCCCTCTCCCTATAAATACCCTTCCATTCTACTTCATTTTCACACAACACAAACCCCTCTTCTCCCACTTAGCCAAACCTACATCTCTCCCTCTCTACCTTATTTTCTTCTTCTTCTTCTTCTCTTCTTTCTTCTCTTGCTCGAGGGCGAGCAATATTTTAAGTTTGGTGTGGTAAAAGCATAAGCTTTTTTGTTTTTCCATTACCATCAATGGCACCTAAGGCCGGAGTATCCTCTAGAAAAGGAAAAGGGAAGACAAAAGCTTCCACCTCCGAGTCATGGGAGATGGAAAGATTCATCTCCAAGAGCCATCAAGACCACTTCTATGATGTTGTGCCAAAGAAGAAGGTGATCCCTGAGGTCCCTTTCAAGCTCAAGAAAAATGAGTATCCGGAGATCCGACATGAGATCCAAAGAAGAGGTTGGGAAGTCCTAACCAATCCCATGCAACAAGTCGGAATTTTAATGGTTCAAGAGTTCTATGCCAATGCATGGATCACTAGGAACCATGATCAAAGTATGAACCCGAATCCAAAGAATTATCGCACAATGGTTCGGGGGAAATACTTAGATTTTAGTCCGGAAAATGTGAGGTTGGCGTTTCACTTACCCATGATGCAAGGAGATGAACGCCCCTACACTAGAAGGGTCAACTTTAATCAAAGGTTGGACCAAGTCCTAATGGACATATGTGTGGAAGGAGCCCAATGGAGAATAGACTCCAAAGGCAAGCCAGTTCAACTAAGAAGACTGGATCTCAAGCCTGTGGCTAGAGGATGGTTGGAGTTCATTCAACGCTCTATCATTCCTACTAGCAACCGATCTGAAGTTACTGTGGATCGGGCCATCATGATTCATAGCATCATGATTGGAGAGGAAGTAGAAGTTCATGAGGTCATCTCCAATGAACTCTACAAAATAGCCGACAAGCCCTCACCCATGGCACGGCTAGCCTTCCCTCACCTTATTTGCCATCTGTGTTACTCAGCTGGAGTCATCATAGAAGGAGATATCCCCATTGAAGAGGATAAGCCCATCACTAAGAAGAGGATGGAGCAAGCAAGAGAGACCATGCATGGTTCTCAAGAGATGCATGAGGAAGCTCATCATCAAGAAATCCCTGAGATGCCTCAAGGGATGCACTTTCCTCCCAACAACTATTGGGAGCAACTCAACACCTCCTTAGAAGATTTGAGCCACAATGTGGAACAATTAAGGGTGGAACATCATGAGCACTCCATCATTCTTCAAGAAATAAGAGAAGACCAAAGAGCAATGAGGGAGGAGCAACAAAGGCAAGGAAGGGACATAGAAGAGCTTAAGGACATTGTTAGTCCTTCAAGAAGAAGACGCCACTAAAGGTGGATTCATTCCTTGTTCTTTATTTCTTTCTGTTTTCGGTTTTTAATGTTGTGTTTATTTATGTTTTGTGTCTCTACTTCATGATCATTAGTATGTAGTAACCATATCTTAAAGCTATGAATAAAATCCATTAGTCCTTCACCTCTCTTAATTGAAAAATATTTTAATTCAAAAGAACAAGAAGTACATGAATTTCGAATTTATCCTTGAATTTAATTTAATTATATTGATGTGGTGACAATACTTTTTATTTTCTGAATGAATGATTGAACAGTGCATATGTCTTTTGATATTGTTGTTTATGAGTGTTAAAATTGTTGGCTCTTGAAAGAATGATGAACAAAGAGAAATGTTATTGATGATCTGAAAAATCATGAAATTGATTCTTGAAGCAAGAAAAAGCAGTGAAAAGCAAAAGCTTGTGAAAAAAAAATGGCGAAAAAAATAGAAAGAAAAAGAAAAATCAAGCAGAAAAAGCCAATAGCCCTTAAAACCAAAAGGCAAGGGTAAAAAAGGATCCAAGGCTTTGAGCATCAATGGATAGGAGGGCCCAAGGAAATAAAATCCAGGCCTAAGCGGCTAAATCAAGCTGTCCCTAACCATGTGCTTGTGTCATGAAGGTCCAAGTGAAAAGCTTGAGACTGAGTGGTTAAAGTCATGATCCAAAGCAAAGAGTGTGCTTAAGAGCTCTGACACCACTAACTGGGGACTCTAGCAAAGCTAAGTCACAATCTGAAAAGGTTCACCCAGTTATGTGTCTGTGGCATTTATGTATCCGGTGGTAATACTGGAAAACAAAGTGCTTAGGGCCACGGCCAAGACTCATAAGTAGCTGTGTTCAAGAATCAACATGCTTAACTAGGAAAGTCAATAACACTATCCAAAATTCTAAGTTCCCAGAGACGCCAATCACTCTGAACTTCAAAGGAAAAAGTGAGATGCCAAAACTGTTCAGAAGCAAAAAGCTACAAGTCCCGCTCATCTAATTATAATTAATATTCATTGACATTCTGGAATTTATAGTATATTCTCTTCTTTTCATCCTAATTGATTTTCAGTTGCTTGGGGACAAGCAACAATTTAAGTTTGGTGTTGTGATGAGCGGATAATTTATACGCTTTTTGGCATTGTTTTTAGATAGTTTTTAGTAAGTTTGAGCTACTTTTAGGGATGTTTTCATTAGTTTTTATGTTAAATTCACATTTCTGGACTTTACTATGAGTTTGTGTGTTTTTCTGTGATTTCAGGTAAATTCTGGCTGAAATTGAGGGACTTGAGCAAAACTCTGAAAAAGGCTGACAAAAGGACTGCTGATGCTGTTGGAATCTGACCTCCCTGCACTCGAAATAGATTTTCTGGAGCTACAGAACTTCAAATGGCGCGCTCTCAACGGCGTTGGAAAGTAGACATCCAGAGCTTTCCAGAAATATATAATAGTCCATACTTTATTCGGAAATTGATGACGTAACTTCGCGTTGAACGCCAAGTATATGCTGCTGTCTGGAGTTAAACGCCAGAAAAACGTCATGATCCGGAGTTGAACGCCCAAAACACGTCATAACTTAGAGTTCAACTCCAAGAAAAGTCTCAGCTCATGGATAGATCAAGCTCAGCCCAAGCATACACCAAGTGGGCCCCGGAAGTGGATTTATGCATCAATTACTTACTCATGTAAACCCTAGTAGCTAGTCTAGTATAAATAGGATAATAAGTTACTATTGTATTAGACATCTTTTGACAGTTTAATCTCTTGACTGTTTAGCCTTTGATTATTCGGTCTCTTGATCACTCAAGGGGGCTGGCCATTCGGCCATGCCTGAACCTTTCACTTATGTATTTTCAACAGTGGAGTTTCTGCACACCATAGATTAAGGGTGTGGAGCTCTGCTGTACCTCAAGTTTCAATACAATCACTATTACTTTTTATTCAATTCTCTTTTATTCTTATTCCAAGATATACGTTATACTTAACTTGATGAATGTGATGATCCGTGACACTCATCATCATTCTCACCTATGAACGCACGTGACTGACAACTACTTCCGTTCTACCTTAGGCCGGGTGCATATCTCTTAGATTCTCCAACAGAATCTTCGTGGTATAAGCTAGATAGATGGCGGCATTCATGAGGATCCGGAAAGTCTAACCTTGTCTGTGGTATTCCGAGTAGGATCCTAGGAATCCGGAAAGTCTAACCTTGTCTGTGGTATTCCGAGTAGGATTCCGGTATTGAATGACTGTGACGAGCTTCAAACTCCTGAAGGCTGGGCGTTAGTGACAAACGCAAAAGAATCAATGGATTCTATTCCAACCTGATTGAGAACCGACAGATGATTAGCCGTGCTGTGACAGAGCATTTGGACCATTTTCACTGAGAGGATGGGATGTAGCCATCAACCATGGGTGATGCCTCCAGACGATTAGCCGTGCAGTGACAGTGCATAGGACCATTTTCCCGAGAGGATTGAAAGTAGCCACCGATGATGGTGATGCCCTACATACAGCTTGCCATGGAAAGGAGTAAGAAGGATTGAAGGAAGAGTGAGTAGTAAAGTAGAGTTTCAAGAGGAGCACAGCATCTCCATACACCTATCTGAAATTCTCACTATTGATTTACATAAGTATTTCTATCCCTTTTTATTTTCCAATTATTATTAATTTTCGAAAACCCATAAACCAATTTAAGTTGCCTAACTGAGATTCACAAGGTGACCATAGCTTGCTTCATACCAACAATCTCTGTGGGATCGACCCTTACTCACGTAAGGTTTATTACTTGGACGTCCCAGTACACTTGCTGGTTAGTTGAACGGAGTTGTGAATTCAACTGGTGCCACAATAATGATTTCATACAAGTACAAAAGAATATGGATCACAATTTCGTCCACCACAGATGGAACTTGATCCCAAAATGGTAGAAATATTCAAAAAGATTGAGGTAACTGTTCCCCTTTTTGATGTTATTCAGCAAGTATCTAAATACACAAAGTTTCAAAAGGATTTATGTATACATAAAGATAAAATTAATAAATTAGAAACTATTCCTTTAGGTAGTTCTATCTCTGCTTTAATGGAAGGTATACCTGAAAAATGTAGTGATCCAGGTCCATGTATGGTTAACTGTACCATTGGAGGTGTGATATTTTCTGACTGCATGTGTGATTTAGGAGCGTGTGTTAGTATAATGCCTTTGTCTATGTATAATACCTTAAGGCTCCCTCCCTTAAAACGGTCAGCAGCTCGTTTTGTGTTAGCAGATAAAAGCATTATTACAGTGGTTGGAATTGCTGAAGATGTATTAGTGAGCATTAATGGGCTCACATTTCCCATTGACTTCTATATCCTGGAAATGCCCCTTAATGACTTAGGGAGGCCATCATCAATCCTGTTTGGAAGACCATTCTTGAAGACTTCAAAGTTCAAGATGGATACAGTCTCAGGAACTTACTCTTTTGAGATAGATGGCAGAATAGTGAAGTTCAGTTTAAATGAAGCTATGAAGCACCCTCCGGAAGATCATTCTATATCCCAGTGTGACACCATTGATGAAACTATAGCTGAAGTTCACCAGGAAGAATTAGAAGAGAAGTACATCGGGAAAGGTCTGAGTGTAGGGACACTTTCTGAAGACAATGAGAGCACTTTGCCATTATCACCAGCTCCGGATGATCCAAAGCCTGGCTATGAGCGGAAATTAGAATTAAAGCCCCTCCCTCCACACCTCAAGTACGCTTACCTTGAGGACGAGCAGAAGTTCCCAGTTATCATTGCAAGGGAACTTACTTCCCAACAAGAAGACCAACTACTCAGTGTGCTGAAAAAACATAAGAAAGCGATTGGATGGAGTTTGGCGGATATAGTAGGCATAAACCCTCAAGTTTGTGAGAACAGAATATTCTTAGAAGAGGGAGTAAAGCCTGTTCGTCAACCTCAAAGAAGATTGAATCCCACCATCTTAGAAGTTGTCAAGAAAGAAGTGACCAGGCTACTTGAAGCAGATATCATTTACCCCATCTCAGATAGCGAATGAGTTAGTCCAGTACAAGTAGTGCCCAAGAAGTCTGGAATCACAATAGTAAGGAATGAGCATGGAGAGCTTCTGACAACTAGAGTGCAGAATTCATGGAGAGTTTGAATTGACTATAAGCGTCTCAACCAAGCCACTTGTAAGGATCATTACCCCTTGCCATTCATTGATCAGATGCTTGATCGCCTGTCAGGTAAATCCCATTATTGCTTTTTAGATGGTTATAAAGGCTATTTTCAAATTCATATAGCTCCTGAAGATCAGAAAAATACTACTTTTACATGTCTTTTTGGAACTTATGCTTATAAGAGAATGCCCTTTGGCTTATGCAATGCACCAGCTACTTTCCAAAGGTGCATGATGAGTCTTTTTTCTGACCTCATTGAGAATTATATGGAGGTTTTTATGGATGATTTTAGTGTATATGGTGATTCATTTAGCCTTTGCTTGGATAGTTTATCTAGAGTGTTGGATAGATGTGTTAGTACAAACCTTGTATTGAATTTTGAAAAATGTCACTTTATGGTAAAACAAGGGATTGTACTAGGACATGTTGTGTCTGGCATTTCTGTAGATCCAGCAAAGGTGGATGTTATTTCCAGTTTACCTTACCCCTCCTCCGTGAGGAAAGTTCGTTCGTTCCTTGGCCATGCAGGTTTTTACAAGAGATTTATTAAGGACTTCAGTAAGGTAGCATTGCCTTTATCCAGATTGCTGCAGAAAGATATTGAGTTTGAGTTTAGTGAAAGTTGTAAGCAAGCTTTTGATAAGCTGAAAACCGCCCTGACTCAAGCTCCAATTGTGAGAGGACCAAACTGGAGTCAGCCATGTAAATTATGTGTGATGCTTCCAATCATGCAGTAGGAGCGGCGCTGGCTCAGCGTGAAGGTAAGGATCCTTTTGTAATTGCTTATGCATCTAAGACTTTAGACCCTGCTCAGTCTAATTACACTACTACTGAGAAAGAGCTTCTTGCTATTGTTTTTGCTCTGGATAAATTCTGAGCCTATTTACTTGGTGCTAAAGTAGTAGTGTACTTAGACTATGTAGCTCTAAAATATCTATTGGCTAAAAAGGAATCCAAACCAAGGCTTATACGTTGGATACTACTACTACAAGAATTTGATTTAGAAATTAAAGATAGGAGTGGTACCCAGAATCTAGTTGCAGACCATTTGAGTCGCCTTGAGCACATTAAGGATGAATCCTCTCCTATAGATGATAATTTTCCATTTGATAACCTGTAAGCAGTATCTGAAGTAGTCCCTTGGTATGCACCTATAGCTAATTATCTAGTTAGCCACACTTTTCCTCCAAATTTTACTAAGTATCAAAGAGACAAGCTGAAAAGCGAGTCCAAATATTATATATGGGATGATCCATATTTATGGAGGTGTGGTGCTGACCAGGTAATTAGACGGTGTGTGCCTCAATCAGAATTTCAGTCCATTTTAAAGGCCTGCCACTCATCTGAGAGTAGAGGACATTTTGGCCCTCAAAGAATAGCTAGAAAAATTCTAGACTGTGGATTTTAGTGGCCTACGCTTTTTAAAGACGCTGCTGAATTTTGTAAATCTTGTTTCCCTTGCCAAAGATTTGGTAATATATCCAAGAGGGATGAGATGCCTCAACAAATTATGCTTTTCTGTGAAATTTTTTATGTTTGGGCCATTGACTTCATGGGTCCATTTCCAAATTCTAATGGTTATTTTTATATATTGTTAGCTGTAGATTACGTTTCTAAATGGGTGGAAGCAATTCCTAGCTGCACTGATGATGCTAACACTGTTGTTTCCTTTGTTAGAAACCATATCATTTGTCGCTTTGGATTACCACGAGCAATCGTGAGCGATCAAGGCACCCACTTTTGTAACAAGAGACTAACAGGATTATTGAAAAAGCATGGGATAATTCATAAAGTAGTAACAACCTACCATCCCCAGACTAATGGGCAAGCTAAGGTATCTAACAGAGAAATAAAGCGTATATTGCAGAAGATAGTCAAACCTCATAGAAGAGACTGGAGCACCAGGCTACAAGATGCACTCTGGCATACAGAACAGCATACAAGACACCCATTGGGATGAGTCCCTTCTGCTTAGTTTATGGAAAAGCCTGTCACCTCCCAGTTAAGGTAGAGTACAAAGCCTTTTAGGCAGTGAAAGAGTGTAACATGGGATTTGAGAAAGCCGGAGTTGAAAGGAAGTTGCAACTGCAAGAATTAGAAAGCCTTCGCCTAGAAGCTTATGAGAACTCCAGGCTGTACAAGGAAAAGATAAAGGCTATGCATGATAAGCACATTAAGAGGAGAGAGTTCCAACCTGGGGACTTAGTCCTCCTTTACAACTCCAGACTGAGGCTCATGCCAGACAAGTGCCAAGATGGGAAGGTCCCTATAGAGTAGAGAAGGCCGAGCCATACGGAGTTTTCCACCTGAGTCATCCTTCAAGCTCTAAATTCATCAAAGTCAATGGACATCGCTTAAAGCTATATCATGGTGAGAAGATGAAGAAAAACAAGGAGCTAGAGATCTTCCTCTTGGAGGATCCACCAACAGCAGAAGACTGAGCTAGTGGAGCGTCCAACTTAAGGACATTAAAGGAAAGTGCTGCGTGGGAGACAACCCACCATGGTATGATCGTTCCTTTCTCTTTTTTTCGTTTTCATTTTCAATAACTCTTCTCATTATTAGTACATATAGTTTGCATCTTCATTTGCACATTGCATAAAAAAAAAGAAAAAGAAGTGCACGCAACGCGACAGCATTGCCGACGCGTTCGCGTCATATGTGCGTTGGGAAGAAAACTAGATTGAACAAAGAGTCCCGCAAACGTGTGGCAAGAGGCATGCCTTTGGCAAAAACTCGCCCACGCGACCGTATCACTGACGCGTTCGCGTCGTTTGCGAAATATCCTCCCCACGCATCCGCGTCACTCACGCAAACGCGTGGCCCTGTAAAATCGACGTAAATGGGTGCATGGCAGAGAGTTATGACGGAGTAGGGTTGGACTCGTGCTAGAAGCACAAGCCCTACCACGCGAACGCGTGCCTCACGCGTCTGCATCATTCTTCAAAAATAGCCATTCACGCGATCACGTCACCCACGCGAACGCGTCACCCTAAAATTTGGCAAAATGAGTTTCAAATAGAGAGTCGCGCGAATGTAAGGCTTCTCTCGCGCCAATAGCACAAATTAACTCACGCGACAGCATGATTTACGCGTTCGCGTCACTTGAAAACACCGCACACCATGCGACCGCGTCACTCACGCATCCGCGTCACATGCGCGCACAGCTTATCTAGATCAGCCAAATATCTTATCTTTTCTTCCCCAAATCCTAATTTTTCTTACCCCTTCTTATTTCTTTCTTCTTCCTTCTTCCTTCTTCCTTCTTTCTCACTTTCTACTTCCTCTTTTTCACTACCATTATCAAGGTTTTTCTTTTCTTCTTCCCTCTTTACTTTTCTGTTCTTATTCTTATTTTTATGTTTTCTTCTTCTTTTTCTTTTTACTTTCATTATATATGTTTTCTTTTTCCTTTTTCTTTTTAAACCTTTCTTTATTGGTGTTGGAAATTTATTTGGGTCTTTATTTTCTGTATTTTGCTGTGATTATTAATGAATTGTTTGACAATTATATATTACTTTTTATAGGGTTGCTTGTATGTTCAATTTAATACTTTTAATACCTTATTTACCATGCATGCAAAGTGTTTGTGAAAAAGCCCGTATGGCGTCATACACTACTTTTATGTTATCCCACTTTAATGCCTGTTTTTCACAAATACCCCTTTTATATTTTATTAATTAAATATAATTGTCCATACAAATATATTGTTAGTTTGATAGACTTGGTAATCTAACTTGGACATTGAATTCTTGATCCATGCTACTCATGCCTTTGCCGACATGCCACTAAACACCTTGCATTCAATTGTCATCACATGCACTTGCTATAATTCCATTGATGGACTTTTCACATGTAGTCTAGACCATGTGTTAACGACATCTTTCTTTCCCGTGCTTTGATTACCACCCATTATATTCACTCTCTTGCTCTAACCCTTGGCTTTACATATTACTTTCTCTTTTCTTTTTCAGGATGGCCACCAAGAAAGGCAAGGAGAAAGCTACTCCTAAATCACCAGCAAGGAGAGGAACAAAACGAGCATTAGTGGCAGAGCCATCTTCAACAGCAGTAAAACCCTCAACAAAAAGAATCAAGAGGATCATCAAGGTCGATGAAAAAGAAAAAGCCTTTCCAGCAAAGGACACTGCGCGGTTTCATAACCGCTACTGTGAACAGATGTTCCCTATCCTGGCAGAGAGGAATTACAACAATGAATACCTTTTTATCCTCCCGACCAACATTGCTACCTTTGTTGAGCCGCAAATTGAACGAAGACAATAGGGATTCCTACGGAGGCAGTCACGGCAGGTTACTCTTTCATGGGTAATAGAATTCTACTCTAACTTTCACATGCCGACCAGGCAATCTATCTATCCCCGTCAGAAACAAGTTTCCATAACTACAGAGGCCATTCAGCGAGTTTTAGATCTTTCCCCTGCTCCAGAAGGATTGGACGCATTCCAAGAAGCCTCACTCAAGCGCCAGACATACCAATTTGACTGGGACGCCGTTCTAAGAGTTATCGCACAACCTGGCAGCAGATGGATCTACGGATACCATCGATCCCGACCTAAAGGGATATCGGCTTCAGCACTTACCTTAGAAGCTCGAGTATGGGCTCAAATCATGTCCCATTATGTCTTTCCGAGCACTCATGGGTCCTCTTTCACTGCAGACATGGCTGTTTTACTCTGGTGTATCCTTACAGACCAGCACCTAAACTTACCAAGACATATCTGGAATGCAATGGGATACGTACAAATTGCAGACAACTTACCTTTTCCCGCCTTGGTCTCAGATCTCGTCTCTGCAGCCAGAGTCTCCTACAAGACTGGAGGCACCAAAGCCATGCTTGCACAGGATGATCAGTACGTCTCTAACGGGAAAGTAAAGGTTAAGTAAAGGTTAAGGATAAGAATTTTACCCACTTGAATGTTGTATTGGATGGTAATGGCTTTGGGAGAGGTGTTTCTGATGATCGTGCAAGCTCCACTCCCTTGTGCTCTTCTTTGAATTCTTCCACCTCTTTGCAAGCCTCTTCAACTTCAATCGCTTCCTCTTGGTAGCTTTCTTCCAATTCAATCTCTTCTTCATTGCCTACCAAGGGCATGGGAGACTGTGCTTCTTCTTCTTCAATCTCAATCTCTTGATCAACCTCGGCAAAGTCTTCAACCATGATATGCCTTGGAGGTTGTACACCCTCCTCAACATCAACATCAAACACCTTGGAAGGAGGCTCTATGACCGGCTTTCAACATTAAATAAACCCTTCTCACCAAGTCTTCAACCACTTTCTCTTCTGTGATAATTTTGGCTTTCTCCACTTACTCTAATACAAAATCAAACTCCTCCTTGATGTCTTCCTTCACTAATTCTTCAACCACTCCTTCGCCTTCAAGGGTCTCTACTACATTCACCTTTTGGGCCTCCTCTAGCTTCTTTTGAAGTATGAATTCGTGAAACTGATCCATTACGTCCCTAAGATGATCCATTCTCTCTTGTTCTATGTCACTAGCATAATTGGGATCGTGTTGCTCTTAGATTGATGGATGTGGGTGCTCTTCCATAGAGGGTGGTGGTGCACTAAAGCTTCAAGGTTGAGTATTGGGAGTAAAGGATAGATCCACACGAGATATAAGAGCTTAAATAGCAGAGGTGAGACTGGTGAGAGTAGAGGTAAGTGTGGTTTGAAGCTTCTGTTACCCTTGGTGAATAACACGAAGAGTGTTGTTATCCAATGGAGGTTGGGGTGGATAGGAGAGTTCATTTATTGGGAGAAAGGGCTTATAATACGAAGGTGATTCTTCTTGATAAGGATATGGAGATGGTGCATATTGAGGTGGTGGTTCTAAGTATGGCTCATAAGGCTCTTGGTATGGTGGGTAAGGATTAGGGTCATATGGGGTGTTTGGTAGTAAGGTGCTTGTGAAGATGGTGGTTCAAAATTATGTTGAGGAGGTGGTCCATAAGCATGTGGTGGTGGTTGGTGACATGTACAACTAGGACTACCACATCTGTTTGATTGGTATGCATTAGGATTGGAGTTAGACCTATATGAGACCAGAGGAGGTTGTTGCCAAGAGGATTGATCAAATCCTTGTGGCTCCTCCCATCTTTGATTGTCCCAACCTTGATGCATATTCTCATTGTAATCTCCTCTTCCTGCAACATAATTATAACCAAACTCATAGCCAAAGGGGTGAGAGTTCACAGTAGCTAAAGAAAATTTAAAAAAACCTAGTAAAAATAAGCAACTAATTCCTAAACTAACAAAAACTAACAAACAAGCAAAAAATAAATATTTATAATAACCAATAATAAGGCACACGTTTGCAATTCCCTGACAACAGTACCATTTTGATGAACTGACTTTTGTGTGGTCTAGAATTCACAAATATATTCTCGTTGCAAGTATAGTTTTTAAACCAACTAAAACCCTTTCATACAAAAAATTGTTTGTCACAAGTAACAAATCCAATAAAAATAAACTGAAGTATTAAACATCGGGTCATCTCTCAAGGAATTGCAGGGAAGTGTATTTGTTATTGGTTATGGGATTTTCTGAGAAATTTTGGAATGAGGAGTGGAAAAATAAATAATTATAATTTAGAGCAATAAAAATTAATAAGAGGTTTTATGTAATTGAAATAAAAAGCCTTGGCTAGGAGAAGATTAGTCGGAAGTTCTATCCTCGTTGGATTTCCCAAGATTAATAATAATAGGTTGTTGTTTCTACTTAGTTAACCCTCAACGAATGAAGGAAAGTCAAGTAGTTAAGCTAACCCCAATTCACAAGTCCTAATCTTCTTCCTTGGGAAGGATTAGCGTTAGTGACTAGAGAGCCAGCCAACAATTTCTAATTACAATTTAATTCTTGAGTCTTCCAACTCAGGGGTTTCCAAATATTAATCAACTCTAAAGCCAAGTTGGAAGCCTACTCTATTGACATGGATGCCAATTTCGCATGCATGTAAAGGGAGTAGGAAGAAGACATGGTAACAAAACTCAATTGAAAATAATCAACAAATAACGAAATTAAATGGAAAAGTATCTTTACATTAATTAATTCCAAAATCAAAGGTATCCATATATATCTAAACAAAGTAAATAGGAAATAAAAAGAGTAAAGGAATAGGAAATAAACTAGAACGATAAAGACTTCAACGGAGGTAGTAACTCTGTCAATATCCAACTCAAAAGCATAAAACTAGGAATTCTAAAACCTAGAGAGATGAGAGAGCCTCCCTCTCTAGAAAACTACATCTAAAACCTAAATTGTGAATAATGAGAAGTCTCTCTGATTCCTCCACTCTGCAACCTCTAATCTATATTTTCTGGGCCGAAAACTGGGCCAAAAATAGCCTAGAAATCTCCCCCAGCAATTTCTAATACGCTGAACTTTCGCACCATCCACACATACGCGTGCTTTGTGCGTGCGCATCCCTAAACGCCAGATCAACTATGAAAAATTATACATCTTTCCGAAGCACCGGATGTTAGCTTTCCAACGTAACTAGAACCGCCTCATTTGGACCTCTGTAGCTCAAGTTATGGTCAATTAAGTACGAAGAGGTTAGGGCTGACAGCTTTGCGATTCCTTCAATTTCTTGTATTCCTTCCACTTTTGCATGCTTTCTTTCCATCCTCTAAGCCATTCATGCCCTATAAAACCTGAAAACACTTAACACACATATCACGGCATCGAATGGTAATAAGAGAGGGTTAAAAATAGCAAATTCAAGGCCAAAGAAGCATGTTTTAAATCATAGCACAAAATCAGAAAGGAAAATATAAAATATGTGAATTCAATGAATAAGTGTGAGACTAATGGTTAAAATCTACTGAATTAAGTGCCAAATAAACTGTAAAATAGCGGTTTATCAGGGACACGATAACAGAAAGGAGAATGAAAATGACGATAGAGTTATGGAAAGGAATGCCATGAATATAGAGAATGATGCGGTGAGGGTGATGGAATGGTGATGGGTGACAATGCAGTGAAACAGGAGAGTGGTGACGGGGTGACTGTAGAGATGTTGGATGGAGTATGGATGATGCTAGGGATCTATGAATTAAAGAACGGTTATGCAAATGAGGATCAGGAATTTTGATTCTCTATATATATATGGCATGTGAAATGACTAAGAAACATATATGAGAAATAAACTATTAAGGACAATTAAGTAAATTTATGAATTTTGGGGATTAGTGAGGACCAGACGGGGATCCCTGCTCGGGTCCCCGTGCCTGCCTTAGGAGAATTTCGCCCCCTGCCCCCATCCCGTGGAAAAATTTTCCCACCGTCAAATCTCCATTCGGGACAATTCCCGCAGGAATCCCCGCGTCTCGGAGAGTTTTGTCATCCTTACTTCCTATATTATATGTACTAACTTAGTATATATAACAAAAGTGATGAAGCTAGTTTTAGGTGCCGAGCTTGAAATCATTAGGCGGTACAAATGCTCGAAGATGCTAAGTGTCAAAACGAGTGTTAAGTGCTTGCGACATGTTAAATATTTTTTTCAACTTCAAAGATGTTAAACACTGGTTTAGGCGTCGGTGTCAAGTACAATTAATTGGATTTTATAAATAATCAAAAAAATATATAATTTAGTAAAAAATTCAAAGTGAAAAATATAATTAGTTAAAAGCAAATAGATTAAAATATAATTAATTAAAATTTAGAGATGAAAATATAAATAATTATTCTCGAGGTTAAAGATTATTATTTAAAAGTTAAAAGAGATAAAAAAAAGTAAAATAAGAGTTAGAAATATAAAAGGTAAATAACGTAAAAATTTTAAGAATACAGCAGTAATTATAATAAAAGACGTAGAAAGAAAATTTAAAGCCAAGAACTTAAAAGTTCTATTCATAAAAGACCTAGAGTGAGGTAAGAGAAGTGAAGAAAGATCAACTAAGATACAAAAAGAGAAAAGAAAAATAACAAATGAAATATAAGGAAACAGAAATAGAGAATTGATGAAGTCTAGAGTCTAAGAGTTAGAAGTCAATTGAAATAGTTTCGGCCATAAGACTTAAGAACTGAGTTCGAAAACAAAAGAGATAAAGAAAGACTTTGAATAATGAATGGAATAACTAAGAATGTTAAACGAGTGATTGAATGCTTGACAAGGTCGAGGATTTTGTTCTACTTGCTCAGTATTTGAGTGTTTTGGTGGAGACACCTACAAATTGATAATTTTTTCTGATGTAACGCATAATCAACATAATCTAAATTCAAATGTAATGGCTTCAGCCATAAGGCTTATATGCAACTATATGCATATTAAAAGTCATATCTGAGACTTGTATCTAGGTAATGTCAAGTTATATGGTGTAAGCAATACGTGAGCTCATGATACGCATAGGGCAGACATGCATCATACTTATTTGTGCATACCTATCTGCTAAATATGTATTGTGTGTTTGTGTGTGCTTTTTGTATTCTTGTCTATGTGATGTTTTTATATTTTCTATATGTCTATTGCTTTCTATATTTTACTATTTTTTGTATTTTCTATTTGTACATTATTTTCCTGGTAAGTGATGAGCGGATAATTTATACGCTTTTTGGCATTGTTTTTAGGTAGTTTTTAGTAAGTTCTAGCTACTTTTTAGTATGTTTTTATTAGTTTTCATGAAAAATTCATATTTCTAGACTTTACTATGAGTTTGTGTGTTTTTCTGTGATTTCAGGCATTTTCTAGCTGAAATTAAGGTATCTGAGCAAAAATCTGATTCTGGCTAAAAAAGGACTGCATATGCTGTTAGATTCTGACCTCCCTGCACTCGAAATGAATTTTCTGGAGCTACAGAAGTCCAATTTGTACGCTCTCAATTGCGTTGGAAATTAGACATCCAGGGCTTTCCAGAAATATATAATAAACCATACTTTGCTCAAAGATAAATGATGTAAACTGGCGTTTAACGCCAGTTCCATGTTCCATTCTAGCGTTAAACGCCAAAAACAAGTTACAAGTTGGAGTTAAATGCCCAAAACAAGTTACAACCTGGTGCTTAACTCCAGAAACAGCCTAGGCACGTGAAAAGCTCAAGTATCAGCCCCAGCACACACCAAGTAGGCCCCAGAAGTGGATTTCTGCACTATCTATCTCAGTTTACTCATTTTTTGTAAACCTAGGTTACTAGTTTAGTATTTAAACAACTTTTAGAGATTTATTTTGTACCTCATGACATTTTTAGATCTGAACTTTGTACTCTTTGACGGCATGAGTCTCTAAACTCCATTGTTGGGGTGAGGAGCTCTGCAGCGTCTCGATGAATTAATGCAATTATTTCTATTTTCTATTCAAACACGCTTGTTTCTATCTAAGATATTCATTCGCACTTCAATACGATGAATGTGATGATCTGTGACACTCATCACCATTCTCAATCTATGAACGTGTGCCTGACAACCACCTCCGTTCTACCTTCAATTGAATGAGTATCTCTTAGATTCCTTAATCAGAATCTTCGTGGTATAAGCTAGAATCCATTGGCAGCATTCTTGAGAATTCGGAAAGTCTAAACCTTGTCTGTGATATTCCGAGTAGGATTCAGGGATTGAATGACTGTGACGAGCTTCAAACTTACAAGGGTTGGGTATAGTGACAAACGCAAAAGGATCAATGGATCCTATTCCAGCATAAGTGAGAACCGACAGATGATTAGCCGTGCGGTGACAGCGCACCTGGACCATTTTCACTGAGAGGACGGATGGTAGCCATTGACAACGGTGATCTACCAACACATAGCTTGCCATAGGAGGAACCTTGCGTGCGTGAAGAAGAAGACAGGGGGAAAGCAGAGATTCAGAAGACAAAGCATCTCCAAAACTCCAACATATTCTCCATTACTGCATAACAAGTATTTATTTCATGCTCTCTTGTTCATTTGCAAGTCAACTGATAATTATAATTGATATCCTAACTAAGAGTTACAAGATAACCATAGCTTGCTTCAAGCCAACAATCTCTGTGGGATCGACCCTTACTCACGTAAGGTATTACTTGGACGACACAGTGCACTTGCTGGTTAGTGGTACGAGTTGTGAAAAGTGTGATTTATAATTTTGTGCACCAAGTTTTTGGCGCCGTTGCCAGGGATTGTTCGAGTTTGGACAACTGATGGTTTATCTTGTTACTTAGATTAGGAAAAATTTGTCTTTTTGGTTTAGAGTCACTAGGATTGCATCTTCTATTATTCCTTTTAAAAAAAATCTTTCAAAAATATTATTTTTCTTTATTAGTTTTTAATTTTTCTTGGAGTCTTTTTGTTTGAGTTTAGTTTCATATCTTAAGTTTGGTGTCAATTGCATGTTTTTATTTTCCTTTAAAGATACCTTTTTAAAACACGTTACATTTATAGCTCAGTTGGCTAGAGCATTGTGCTTGCGTTCTTGGTAATTGGGTATCTTCTTTTTAAAAAAAACACTTTTTAAAAACAATTTTTCTTTGATTAAATCTTGTGCCAAATTTTAAGTTTGGTGTTTTCTTGTTAATTTTTCTTTAGTTTTCGAAAATTTTATTTTGGTTTTCTAAAAATTTTAAGTTTAGTGTTCTTTCTTTTGTTCTTGTTGTTCTTGTGAGTCTTCGAGGTGTTCTTGAGTCTTCTTTATGTTTTGATCTTAAAATTTTTAAGTTTGGTGTGCCTTGGTGTTTTTCCTCCAAAATTTTCGAAAACAAGGAGCATTAGATCTAAAAATTTTAAGTCTTGTGTCTTTTCTGTATTTTTTTCATTCATAATAAAATTCAAAAATAAAAAAATTATCTTTTACTTTAATTTCTCATAATTTTTGAATTCATTGGGTTGACTTGGTCAAAATTTTTCAAATCATATCCTTTTAAGATTTTTAAAATCATATCTTTTTCAAAAATATCCTAACCACTTTCTCTCTCCTCACTTTTTCGAAAATCCTCATAAAATATTTTCAAATCTTTTTTTGTAGTTTTTATTTTATTTTATTTTATTATTTCAAATTTTTTTAAATATAATAAAATAAATAAAATAAATCCACGTCATCTCCCTTTCTCCATCATGGACCTAAGTGGAAATGAACAGTCCAGAAGGACTCTGGGGTCATATGCTAACCCCATTACTGCTTCATATAGGAGTAGTATCTGTATACCCTCCATCGGAGTCAGTAGTTTTGAGTTGAATCCTCAGCTCATTATCATGGTGCAACAAAGTTGCCAGTACTCCGGTCTTCCACAGGAAGAACCTACAGAGTTTCTAGCACAATTTTTACAAATTGCTGACACAGTACATGATAAGGAAGTAGATCAGGATGTCTACAAATTATTACTATTTCCATTTGCTGTAAAAGACCAAGCTAAGAGGTGGTTAAATAACCAACCTAAGACTAGCATAAGGACATGGAAACAGCTGTCAGAAAAATTCTTGAATCAATATTTTCCTCCAAAACGGATGACACAGCTAAGGCTAAATATCCAAGGCTTTAAACAAGAAGATAATGAATCTCTTTATGATGCCTGGGAGAGATATAGAGAGATGCTAAGAAAAAGCCCCTCTGAAATATTTTCAGAGTGGGTGCAGTTAGACATCTTCTATTATGGGCTTACAGAGAAAGTTTAGATGTCTTTGGAGCACTCAGCTGGTGGATCTATACACATGAGAAAAACAATTGAAGAAGCTCAAGAGCTCATTGATACATTTGCCAGAAATCAACATCTGTACCTAAGTAGTGAGTCTTCCATGAAAGAAGAGGCTAAAACAGTAACTGCTGAACTCAATCCTGCAGAACAAGTTACTGGATTCAATCAACAATTAGATTTTCTAACAAAACAGCTAGCCGAATTCAAGGAGATACTACAAGACACAAGAATGGCTAATATGAATATGGAAGTACAGTTGAAGCAAACAAAACAACAGTTATCAAAACAAATAACAGAAGAGTGCCAAGCAGTTCAATTAAAAAGTGGGAAAATATTAAATACCTCACTTCAAGGCAGCAGAAAGCCAATAAATGAACAAACTGATACCCAAAATCCCTCTGAGGACAGTAAGAGCCCAGATAGGAATAATTCTGGCGCTCAAATGCCAGAAAAGGGTGAAGAGCTGGCGTTAAACGCCCAATCCATGCTCAGTTCTAGCGTTCAAACGCCACAAACAGGCAAGGAGTTGGCGTTAAACGCCCAAGGAAAGCTCAGTTTTGGCGTTCAAACGCCAGAAATAGGTAAGGAGTTGGCGTCCAACGCCAATCCAGCTTCCAACCCTGGCATTCAAACGCCAGTGAGGGATCAGACACATACAAGTGCTGATAGCAACCCCTCTAAAAAGGCTTCTGTAACCACATCTGTAGGAAATAAACCTGCAGCAACTAAGGTTGAGGAATAAAAAGCCAAAATGCCTTATCCTCAGAAACTCCGCCAAGCGAAATAGGATAAGCAATTTGCCTGCTTTGCAGACTATCTCAGGACTCTTGAAATAAAGATTCTGTTTGCAGAGGTGATGAGCGGATAATTTGTACGCTTTTTGGCATTGTTTTTAGTATGTTTTCAGTATGATCTAGTTAGTTTTTAGTATATTTTTATTAGTTTTTAGTTAAAATTCACTTTTCTGGACTTTACTATGAGTTTGTGTGTTTTTCTGTGATTTCAGGTATTTTCTGGCTGAAATTGAGGGACCTGAGCAAAAATCTGATTCAGAGACTAAAAAGGACTGCAGATGTTGTTGGATTCTGACCTCCCTGCACTTGAAGTTGATTTTCTGGAGCTACAAAAGCCCAATTGGCGCGCTCTCAACGGCGTTGGAAAGTAGACATCCTGGGCTTTCCAGCAATATATGATAGTTCATACTTTGCTCAAGATTTGATGGCCCAAACCGGCATTCAAAGTCACCCTCAGAATTTCCAGCGTTAAACGCCGGAACTGGCACAAGGATGGGAGTTAATCGCCCAAACTGGCACCAAAGCTGGCGTTTAACTCCAAGAAGAGTCTCTACACGAAAATGCTTCAATGCTCAGCCCAAGCACACACCAAGTGGGCCCAGAAGTGGATTTTTATGTCATTTACTCATCTTTGTAAACCCTAGGCTACTAGTTCTCTATAAGTAGGATCTTTTACTATTGTATTTTCATCTTGGTTCTTCTGGTTCTCTCTCTGGGGCCGAAACCAATGATCACACTATCACTTATGTATTTTCAACGGTGGAGTTTCTACACACCATAGATTAAGGTGTGGAGCTCTGCTGTACCTCGAGTATTAATGCAATTACTATTGTTCTTCTATTCAATTCCGCTTGTTCTTGTTCTAAGATATCACTTGTTCTTCAACTTGATGAATGTGATGATCCGTGACACTCATCATCATTCTCACCTATGAACGTGTTCTTGACAACCACCTCCATTCTACCTTAGATTGGGTGAATATCTCTTGGATTCCTGATACACGATGCATGGTTGATCGCCTGACAACCGAGCGCTCGCCTGACAACCGAGCCAGCCATTCTGTGAGATCAGAGTCTTCGTGGTATAGGCTAGAACTGATGACGGCATTCAAGAGAATCCGGAAGGTCTAACCTTGTCTGTGGTATTCTGAGTAGGATTCAATGATTGAATGACTGTGACGAGCTTCAAACTCCTGAAGGCGGGGCGTTAGTGACAGACGCAAAAGAATCACTGGATTCTATTCCGGCCTGATTGAGAACCGACAGATGGATAGCCGTGTCGTGACAGGGTGCGTTGAACATTTCCACTGAGAGGATGGGAGGTAGCCACTGACAACGGTGAAACCCTTGCATAAGCTTGCCATGGAAAGGAGTAAGAAGGATTGGATGAAGACAGTAGGAAAGCAGAGAGACGGAAGGGACAAGCATCTTCATACGCTTATCTGAAATTCCTACCAATGAATTACATAAGTATCTCTATCTTTACCTTTATGTTTTATTCGTATATCATCATTCATATCCATTTGAGTCTGCCTGACTAAGATTTACAAGGTGACCATAGCTTGCTTCATACCAACAATTTCTGTGGGATCGACCCTTACTCGCGTAAGGTTTATTACTTGGACGACCCAGTACACTTGCTGGTTAGTTGTGCGAAGTTGTAGTGATCACAATTTCGTCCACCAAGTTTTTGGCGCCGTTGCCGGGGATTGTTCGAGTATGGACAACTGACGGTTCATCTTGTTGCTTAGATTAGGTATTTTTCTTCAGAGTTCTTAAGAATGAATTCTAGTGTTTCAAGGTGATGTTCTTATCATCACCAAAGCTGATTGATTCTCATCAATTTAGCTCTTGAATGCAATGTCCTGCTGAAGCTTGTTCAGCCATGTCTAATTTCTTTAGACTAAAGCTTTAGACTAACATTGTATGATTCTGGAATTCTCATTAAGAATTTTGATACCTTTATTTTCTTTTTCCACTTAATTTTCGAAAAAATCCAAAAATATTTCTTGTTTGAATCTAGAGTCTCATTTTAAGTTTGGTGTCAACTGCATGTTTCTGTTTTTCTTGCATTCATTCATGTGTCTTAGTGATCTTCAAGATGTTCTTGATGATTTCATTACTCTGATCTTTAATTCCTCTTGACTTGAGTGTTTATGTGTCTCATATAGTGTCAGTAGTATACAAACTGCTAAGTTTGGTGTCTTGCATATTTGATTTTAGTTGCATTTTGATTATTCCTCACTATTAAAAATCCAAAAATATTTTTAATTTGTGTCTTTTCAAGTCAATAATACAGAGAATTGAAGATTCAGAACATACTGCAGAGGAATTATACAGAAAAAGCTGGGCGTTCAAAACGCCCAGTGAAGAAGACAGACTGGCGTTTAAACGCCAGCCAGGGTACCTGGTTGGGTGTTTAACGCCCAAAAGGGTAGAGTTTTGGGCGTCAAACCCCAGAATGTGCACCATTCTGGGCGTTTAACGCCAGGATGGCACAAGAGGGAAGATTTTGTTTTCAATGCAATTTTTTTTCAAGTTTTCAAAATCTTTTCAAAATCAAATCTTTTTCAAATCATATCTTTTCAATCAAATCTTTTTCAAATTCAATTTCTTTCTATTTTCAAAGATACTTGCTATCAATTAATGATTTGATTCAACATTTCAAGTATGTTGCCTTTTCTGTTGAGAAAGGTTTAATGTTTGAATCATATCTTTTCTTGATAGCCAAGTCATTAATTTTCAAAATCAAATTTTTTTTAAAAAAATGTTTTTCAAATCATATCTTCTCAATCACATCTTTTTAAAACCAATCATATCTTCTTAACCACATCTTTTTCAAAATAACTTTCAATCAAATCTTTTTGATTTCTGATTTCAAATTCTTTTTCAAAAATCACTTGATTTCTTTCCCACTTTTATTTTCGAAAATCAATTTGTGTTTTTCAAAATGTTTTCAAAATCTTGTACTTGATTTTCGAAAATTAATTCCCCTCTTCTCACATCCTTCTATTTATGGACTAACACTATTCCTTAATGCAAAATTCGAACTCCATCTTCTTTGATAAGTTCGAATTTTCTACTTCTGCCTTCTATTTTTCTTTTCCTCTGACACCTCAAGGAATCTCTATACTGTGACATAGAGGATTCCACATTTTCTTGTTCTCTTCTCTTTCTTATGAGCAGGAGCAAGGACAAAAGCATTCTTGTTGAGGCTGATCCTGAACCTGAAAGGACCTTGAAGCGAAAGCTAAGAGAAGCCAAGACACAACTCTCTGTAGAGGACCTAACAGAAATCTTCAAAGAAGAAGAACACATGGCAGCCGAAAACAACAACAATGCCAACAATGCAAGGAAGGTGCTGGGTGACTTTACTGCACCTACTCCCGATTTCTATGGGAGAAGCATCTCTATCCCTGCCATTGGAGCAAACAACTTTGAGCTTAAGCCTCAATTAGTTTCTCTAATGCAACAGAATTGCAAGTTCCATGGACTTCCATTGGAAGATCCTCATCAGTTTTTAGCTGAATTCTTGCAAATCTGTGACACTGTCAAGACTAATGGGGTTGACCCTGAGGTCTACATACTTATGCTATTCCCTTTTGCTGTAAGAGACAGAGCTAGGACATGGTTGGACTCACAACCTAAAGAAAGCCTGAACTCTTGGGAAAAGCTAGTCAACGCCTTCTTGGCAAAGTTCTTTCCACCTCAAAAATTGAGTAAGCTTAGAGTGGAAGTCCAAACCTTCAGACAGAAGGAAGGAGAATCCCTCTATGAAGCTTGGGAAAGATATAAACAATTAATCAGAAAGTGTCCCTCTGACATGCTTTCTGAATGGAGCATCATTGGAATTTTCTATGATGGTCTCTCTGAACTATCTAAGATGTCTTTGGATAGCTCTGTTGGAGGATCTCTTCATCTGAAGAAGACGCCTACAGAAGCTTAAGAGCTGATTGAAATGGTTGCAAATAACCAATTCATGTACACTTCTGAAAGGAATTCTGTGAACAATGGGACCAATCAGAAGAAAGGAGTTCTTGAGATTGATACTCTGAATGCCATACTGGCTCAGAATAAAATATTGACTCAACAAGTCAATATGATTTCTCAAAGTCTGTCTGGAATGCAAAATGCACCAAGCAGTACTAAGGAAGCTTCATCTGAAGAAGAAGCTTATGATCCTGAGAACCCTTCAATAGAAGAGGTGAATTACATGGGAGAACTTTATGGAAACACCTATAATCCTTCATGGAGAAATCATCCAAATCTCTCATGGAAGGATCAACAGAGACCTCAACAAGGTTTCAACAACAATAATGGTGGAAGAAACAGGTTTAGCAATAGCAAGCCTTTTCCATCATCTTCTCAGCAATAGACAGAGAGTTCTAAGCAGAATACCTCTGACTTAGCAACCATGGTCTCTGATCTAATCAAAACCACTCAAAGTTTCATGACTGAAACAAGGTCCTCCATTAGAAATTTGGAGGCACAAGTGGGTCAGCTGAGCAAGAAAATTACTGAACTCCCTCCTAGTACTCTTCCAAGCAATACAGAAGAAAATCCAAAAGGAGAGTGCAAAGCCATCAACATGGGCGAATTTGGAGAGGAGGAAGAGGCAGTGAACGCCACTGAGGAAGACCTCAATGGACGTCCACTAGCCTCCAATGAGTTCCCCATTGAGGAACCATGGGAATCTGAGGCTCAAAATGAGACCATAGAGATTCCATTGAACTTACTTCTGCCTTTCATGAGCTCTGATGAGTATTCTTCCTCTGAAGAGGATGAGTATGTCACTGAAGAGCAAGTTGCTAAATACCTTGGAGCAATCATGAAGCTAAATGACAAGTTATTTGGAAATGAGACTTGGGAAGATGAACCCCCTTTGCTCACCAAAGAACTGGATGACTTGTCTAGGCAGAAACTGCCTCAAAAGAGACAGGATCCTGGGAAGTTTTCAATACCTTGTACCATAGGCACCACGACCTTCAAGAAGGCCTTGTGTGACTTAGGGTCAAGTGTAAACCTCATGCCTCTCTCTGTAATGGAGAAGTTAGGGATCTTTGAGGTGCAAGCTGCAAAAATCTCACTAGAGATGGCAGACAATTCAAGAAAACAAGCCTATGGACTTGTAGAGGATGTTCTGGTAAAAGTTGAAGACCATTACATCCCTGCTGATTTCATAGTCCTAGAGACTGGGAAGTGCATGGATGAATCCATCATCCTTGGCAGACCCTTCCTAGCCACAGCAAAGGCTGTGATTGATGTTGATAGAGGAGAATTGATCATTCAAGTGAATGAGGAATCCTTTGTGTTTGAGGCTCAAGGATATCCCTCTATTATCATGGAGAGGAAGCATGAAGAGCTTCTCTCAAAACAGAGCCAAACAGAGCCCCCACAGTCAAACTCTAAGTTTGGTGTTGGGAGGCCACAACCAACTTCTAAGTTTAGTGTTGAACCCCCACATTCAAACTCTAAGTTTGGTGTTGGGAGGTTCCAACATTGCTCTGAGCATCTCTGAGGCTCCATGAGAGCCCTCTGTCAAGCTACTGACATTAAAGAAGCGCTTGTTGGGAGGCAACCCAATGTTATATTTTATTTATTCTCTTTTGTTATTTTATATTTTTTGTAGGTTGATGATCATGAGAAGTCACAAAATCAATTGAAAAAGCAAAAACAAAAAGAAAAACAGGAAGAAAAACAGCACACCCTGGAGGAAGAACCTGCTGGCGTTTAAACGCCAGTAAGGCTAGCAGATGGGCGTTTAACACCCAGTCTGGCACCATTCTGGGCGTTTAACGCCAAAAAGGGGCACCAGACTGGTGTTAAACGCCAGAAAAGGGCAAGCACTTGGCGTTAAACGCCAGAAATGGGCACCAGCCCGGCGTTTAACGCCAGAATTGGCTCAAAACGCATTTTTGCATGCCATTTGGTGCAGGGATGACTTTTCCTTGACACCTCAGGATCTGTGGACCCCACAGGATCCCCACCTACCCCACCACTCTCTCTCTTCTTCACCCATTCACCAATCACCTCAACACCTCTTCCCCAAAAACCCTTCACCTATCAAATCCCATCTTTCTCTTCACCACTCACATCTATCCTTCATAAAACCCCATCTACTTCACCCTTCAAATTCAAACCACTTTCCCACCCAAACCCACCCCTACATGACCGAACCACAAAGCCTCCCCCATCTCCTTCATTTCTTCTTCTTCTACTCTCTTCTTTCTTCTTTTGCTCGAGGACGAGCAAACCTTTTAAGTTTGGTGTGGTAAAAGCATTGCTTTTTGTTTTTCCATAACCATTTATGGCATCCAAGGCCGGAGAAACCTCTAGAAAGAGGAAAGGGAAGGCAAAAGCTTTCACCTCCGAGTCATGGGAGATGGAGAGATTCATCTCAAGGGTGCATCAAGACCACTTCTATGAAGTTGTGGCCTTGAAGAAGGTGATCCCCGAGATCCCTTTCAAACTCAAAAAGGGTCCACTTTAATCAAAGTTTGGACCAAGTCCTCATAAACATTTGTGAAGAGGGCGCTCAATGGAAGAGAAACTCAAGAGGGAAGCCGGTTCAACTGAGAAGGCATGACCTCAAGCCCATCACTAAGAAAAGGATGAAGCAAGCATGAGGAAATTCCTCCTCATAAAATCCCTGAGATGCCTCAAGGGATGCACTTTCCTCCACAAAACTATTGGGAGCAAATCAACACCTCCCTAGGAGAATTGAGTCCAACATGGGACAACTAAGGGTGGAGCACCAAGAACATTCCATCCTCCTCCATGAGATAAGAGAAGATCAAAGAACCATGAGAGAGGAACAACAAAGACAAGGAAGAGACATTGAGGAGCTCAAGCACTCCATAGGACCTTCAAGAGGAAGAACAAGCCGCCATCACTAAGGTGGACCCGTTCTTTAATTTCCTTGTTCTTTATTTTTCTGTTTTTCGAAATTTTATGCTTATGTTTATCTATGTTTGTGTCTTGTGATCATTAGTGTCTTAGTGTCTATGCCTTAAAGTTATGAATGTCCTATGAATCCATCACCTTTCTTAAATGAAAACTGTTTTTATTACAAAAGAACAAGAAGTACAGGATTTCGAATTTATCTTTAAAACTAGCTTAATTAGTTTGATGTGGTGACAATACTTTTTATTTTCTGAATGTATGCTTGAACAGTGCATATGTCTTTTGAATTTGTTGTTCATGAATGTTAAAATTGTTGGCTCTTGAAAGAATGATGAAAAAGGAGACATGTTACTGAGGATCTGAAAAATCATAAAATGATTCTTGAAGCAAGAAAAAGCAGTGAATACAAAAAAAAGAAAAAAAAAAAAGAAAAAGAAAGAAAAAGAAAGAAATAAAGTTGTGATCCAAGGCAAAAAGAGTGTGCTTAAGAACCCTGGACACCTCTAATTGGGGACTCTAGCAAAGCTGAGTCACAATCTGAAAAGGTTCACCCAATTATGCGTCTGTGGCATGTATGTATCCGGTGGTAATACTGGAAGACAGAGTGCTTTGGGCCACGGCCAAGACTCATGAAGTAGCTGTGTTCAAGAATCATCATACTTAACTAGGAGAATCAATAACACTATCTGGATTCTGAGTTCCTAAAGAAGCCAATCATTCTGAATTTCAAAGGATAAAGTGAGATGCCAAAACTGTTCAGAGGCAAAAAGCTACTAGTCCCGCTCATCTAATTGGAGCTAAGTTTCATTGATAATTTGGAGTCTATAGTATATTCTCTTCTTTTTATCTTATTTGATTTTCAGTTGCTTGGGGACAAGCAACAATTTAAGTTTGGTGTTGTGATGAGCGGATAATTTGTACGCTTTTTGGCATTGTTTTTAGTATGTTTTCAGTATGATCTAGTTAGTTTTTAGTATATTTTTATTAGTTTTTAGTTAAAATTCACTTTTCTGGACTTTACTATGAGATTGTGTGTTTTTCTGTGATTTCAGGTATTTTCTGGCTGAAATTGAGGGACCTGAGCAAAAATCTGATTCAGAGACTAAAAAGGACTGCAGATGCTGTTGGATTCTGACCTCCCTGCACTCGAAGTGGATTTTCTGGAGCTACAGAAGCCCAATTGGCGCGCTCTCAACGGCGTTGGAAAGTAGACATCCTGGGCTTTCCAGCAATATATGATAGTTCATACTTTGCCCAAGATTTGATGGCCCAAACCGGCGTTCAAAGTCACCCTCAGAATTCCCAGCGTTAAACGCCGGAACTGGCACAAGGATGGGAGTTAAACGCCCAAACTGGCACCAAAGCTGGCGTTTAACTCCAAGAAGAGTCTCTACACGAAAATGCTTCAATGCTCAGCCCAAGCACACACCAAGTGGACCCGGAAGTGGATTTTTATGTCATTTACTCATCTTTGTAAACCCTAGGCTACTAGTTCTCTATAAGTAGGATCTTTTACTATTGTATTTTCATCTTGGTTCTTCTGGTTCTCTCTCTGGGGCCGAAACCAATGATCACACTATCACTTATGTATTTTCAACGGTGGAGTTTCTACACACCATAGATTAAGGTGTGGAGCTCTGCTGTACCTCGAGTATTAATGCAATTACTATTGTTCTTCTATTCAATTCCGCTTGTTCTTGTTCTAAGATATCACTTGTTCTTCAACTTGATGAATGTGATGATCCATGACACTCATCATCATTCTCACCTATGAACGTGTGCCTGACAACCACCTCCGTTCTACCTTAGATTGGGTGAATATCTCTTGGATTCCTGATACACGATGCATGGTTGATCGCCTGACAACCGAGCGCTCGCCTGACAACCGAGCCAGCCATTCCGTGAGATCAGAGTCTTCGTGGTATAGGCTAGAACTGATGGCGGCATTCAAGAGAATCCGGAAGGTCTAACCTTGTCTGTGGTATTCTGAGTAGGATTCAATGATTGAATGACTGTGACGAGCTTCAAACTCCTGAAGGCGGGGCGTTAGTGACAGACGCAAAAGAATCACTGGATTCTATTCCGGCCTGATTGAGAACCGACAGATGGATAGCCGTGCCATGACAGGATGCGTTGAACATTTCCACTGAGAGGATGGGAGGTAGCCACTGACAACGGTGAAACCCTTGCATAAGCTTGCCATGGAAAGGAGTAAGAAGGATTGGATGAAGACAGTAGGAAAGCAGAGAGACGGAAGGGACAAGCATCTTCATACGCTTATCTGAAATTCCTACCAATGAATTATATAAGTATCTCTATCTTTACCTTTCTGTTTTATTCGTATATCATCATTCATATCCATTTGAGTCTGCCTGACTAAGATTTACAAGGTGACCATAGCTTGCTTCATACCAACAATCTCTGTGGGATCGACCCTTACTCGCGTAAGGTTTATTACTTGGACGACCCAGTACACTTACTGGTTAGTTGTGCGAAGTTGTAGTGATCACAATTTCGTCCACCAAGAGGCACTTGAGCAAATACCCTCTTATGCTAAGTTCATGAAAGAGATCTTAAGTCATAAGAAGGATTGGAGAGAAACTGAAAAAGTTTACCTGACTGAAGAATGTAGTGCAGTCATTCTGAAAAGCTTACCAGAGAAGCTTAAGGATCCTGGAAGCTTTATGATACCATGCACATTAGAGGGTACTTGTACCAAGAAAGCTCTATGTGATCTTGGAACAAGTATCAACCTAATACCTGCATCCACTATCAAAAAACTTGGTTTGACTGAAGAAGTCAAACCAACTTGGATATGTCTCCAACTTGCTTATGGCTCCATTAAATACCCATCAGCCGTGATTGAAGACATGATTGTCAAGGTTGGGCCATTTGCCTTTCCCACTGACTTTGTGGTGATGGAAATGGAGGAGCACAAGAGTGCAACTCTCATTCTAGGAAGACCTTTCCTAGCAACTATACGAACCCTCATTGACGTCCAAAAAGGGGAATTAACCCTGAGAGTCAATGAGGACAAGTTTAAGTTGAATGTTGTCAAAGCTATGCAGCATCCAGACACCCCAAACGACTACATGAGCATTGATATTATTGACTCTCTGGTGGAATAGGTCAATATGACTGAGAGTCTCGAATCAGAGCTAGAGGATATCTTTAAAGATGTTCAGCCTGATCTGGAGGAACCAGAGAGAATAATAGAACCTCTGAAAATCCCTCAAGAAGAGGAGAAACCTCCTAAACCCAAGCTCAAACCATTACCACCATCCCTGAAATATGTATTTCTGGGAGAAGGTGACACTTTTCCTATAATCATAAGCTCTACCTTAGAGCCACAGGAAGAGGAAGCACTAATTTAAGTGCTGAGGACACACAAAACAGCTCTTGGGTGGTCCATCAGTGATCTTAAGAGTATTAGCTCAGCCAGATGCATGCACAAGATCCTATTGGAGGATGACGCTAAGCCAGTGGTTCAACCACAGAGGCGGCTGAATCCAGCCATGAAGGAGGTGGTACAAAAGGAGGTCACTAAATTACTAGAGGCTTGGATTATTTATCCTATTTCTGATAGCCCCTGGGTAAGCCCTGTCCAAGTCGTCCCTAAGAAGGGTGGCATGACAGTGGTTCATAATGAAAAGAATGAACTGGTTCCTACAAGAATACTTACAGGGTGGCGTATGTGTATTGATTACAGAAGGCTCAATACAGCTACCAGAAAGAATCATTTTCCTTTACCATTCATAGACCAGATGCTAGAAAGACTAGCAGGTCATGATTACTACTGCTTTTTAGATGGATATTTAGGTTATAACCAAATTGCAGTAGATCCCCAAGATCAAGAAAAAATAGCATTCACATGTCCATCTGGAGTATTTGCATACAGAAGGATGCCATTTGGTCTGTGCAATGCACCTACAACCTTTCAAAGGTGCATGCTTTCTATTTTCTCTGATATGGTGGAAAAATTTTTGGAAGTCTTCATCGATGACTTTTCAATATTTGGAGACTCATTCAGCTCCTCTCTTGACCATCTAGCACTTGTTCTAAAGAGGTTCCAAGAGACTAACCTGTTTTTAATCCAGAAATAGGCTGCAAGCCGGTGTTTAACGCCAGAAACAAGCAGCAGTCTGGCGTTAAACGCCAAGATTGCACTAAGATGGCGTTCTACATGCCTAAATGGTACAGGGATGAGAAATCCTTGACACCTCAGGATCTGTGGACCCCACAGGATCCCCACCTACCTCACCATTCAAATTCAAACCATTCCCCTCCCAAACCCACCCATTCACACACCTCCATCTCCTCCACTTCTCCTTCTACTCCCTTCTTTCTTCTTTTGCTCGAGGACGAGCAAGCCTTTTAAGTTTGGTGTGGAAAAAGCGTTGCTTTTTGTCTTTCCATAACCATTATGGCACCTAAGGCCGGAGAAACCTCTAGAAAGAGGAAAGGGAAGGCAGTTGCTTCCACATCTGAGTCATGAGAGATGGAAAGGTTCATCTCAAGGGTCCATAGTTCAATGGTAGAGCATTTGATTGCAGATCAAAGAGCCTTGAGGGAAGAGCAACAAAGGCAAGGAAGAGACATAGAGGAGCACCATTAGATCTTCAAGAGGAAGAACAAGCCGCCATCACTAAGGTGGACTCATTCCTTAACTTCCTTGTTCTTATTTTTCTATTTTTTTATTTTCATACTTCATGTTTATCTATGTTTTGTGTCTTTACTACATGATCATTATTGTCTAGTGTCTATGTCTTAAAGCTATGAATAACTCCATGAATCCTTCACCTCTCTTAAACGAAAAATGTTCTAAAAACAAAAGAATAAGAAGTACATGAGTTTCGAATTCATCCTTGAAATTAGTTTAATTATATTGATGTGATGACAATACTTTTTGTTTTCTGAATAAATGCTTGAACAGTGCATATTTTTTATGTTGAATTTTATGAATGTTAAAATTGTTGGCTCTTGAAAGAATGATGAACAAGAGAAATGTTATTGATAATCTGAAAAATCATAAAATTGATTCTTGAAGCAAGAAAAAGCAGTGAATAACAAAAGCTTGCGAAAAAAAGGGCAAAAAATATAAAAGAAAAAGAAAAAGCAAGCAGAAAAAGCCAATAGCCCTTAAAACCAAAAGGCAAGGGTAAAAAGGATCCAAGGCTTTGAGCATCAATGGATAGGAGGGCCCAAGGAAATAAATCCAGGCCTAAGCGGCTAAATCAAGCCGTCCCTAACCATGTGCTTGTGGCATGCAGGTCCAAGTGAAAAGCTTGAGACTGAGTGGTTAAAGTCGTGATCCAAAGCAAAAGAGTGTGCTTAAGAACTCTGGACACCTCTAATTGGGGACTTTAGCAAAGCTAAGTCACAATCTGAAAAGGTTCACCCAGTTATGTGTCTGTGGCATTTATGTATCCGGTGGTAATACTGGAAAACAAAATGCTTAGGGCCACGACCAAGACTCATAAAGTAGCTGTGTTCAAGAATCAACATACTAAACTAGGAGAATCAATAACACTATCTGAATTCTGAGTTTCTAGAGATGCCAATCATTCTAAACTTCAAAGGATAAAGTGAGATGCCAAAACTGTTCAGAAGCAAAAAGCTACTAGTCCCGCTCATCTAATTAGAACTAAGCTTCATTGATATTTTGGAATTTATAATATATTCTCTTCTTTTTATCCTATTTGATTCTCAGTTGCTTGGGGACAAGCAACAATTTAAGTTTGGTGCTATGATGAGCGGATAATTTATACGCTTTTCGGCATTATTTTTAGGTAGTTTTTAGTAAGTTCTAGCTACTTTTTAGTATGTTTTTATTAGTTTTCATGCAAAATTCATATTTCTTGACTTTACTATGAGTTTGTGTGTTTTTCTGTGATTTCAGATATTTTCTGGCTGAAATTGAGGGATCCGAGCAAAAATCTGATTCAGGTTGAAAAATGATTGCTGATGCTGTTGGATTCTGACCTCCCTACACTCGAAATGGATTTTCTGGAGCTACAGAAGTCCAATTGGCGCGCTCTTAATTGCGTTGGAAAGTAGACATCTAGGGCTTTTCAGAAATATAAAATTGTTCATACTTTGCTCGAAGATAAATGACGTAAACTAGTATTTAACACCAGTTCCATGTTCCATTCTGGTGTTAAACGCCAGAAACAGGTTACAAGTTCTCCAGAAATAGCCCAGGCACGTGAAAAGCTCAAGTCTCAGCTCCAGCACACACCAAGTGGGCCCCAAAAGTGAATTTATGCACTATCTATCTCAGTTTACTCATTTTCTGTAAACCTAGGTTACTAGTTTAGTATTTAAACAACTTTTAGAGATTTATTTTGTACCTCATGATATTTTTAGATCTGAACTTTATACTCTTTGACGGCATGAGTCTCTAAACTCCATTGTTGGGGGTGAGGAGCTCTGCAGTGTCTCGATGAATTAATGCAATTATTTCTATTTTCTATTCAAACATGCTTGTTTCTATCTAAGATATTCATTCGCACTTCAATATGATGAATGTGATGATCTGTGACACTCATCACCATTCTCAATCTATGAACGCGTGCCTGACAACCACCTCTGTTCTACCTTCGATTGAATAAGTATCTGTTGGATTCCTTAATCAGAACCTTCATGGTATAAGCTAGAATCCATTGGCAGCATTCTTGAGAATCCGAAAAGTCTAAACCTTGTCTGTGGTATTCTGAGTAGGATTCAGGGATTGAATGACTGTAATAAGCTTCAAACTCACAAGGGTTGGACGTAGTGACAGACGCAAAAGGATCAATGGATCCTATTCCAGCATAAGTGAGAACCGACAGATGATTAGCCATGCGGTGACAGCGCACCTGGACCATTTTCACTGAGAGGACGGATGGTAGCTGGTGCACAAAATTGCAATCACACTTTTTGCAATCCGCACAACTAACCAGCAAGTACACTGGGTCATCCAAGTAATACCTTACGTGAGTAAGGGTCGATCCCATGGAGATTATTGGTTTGAAGCAAGCTATGTTTATTTTATTATTCTTAGTCAGGATTTCAATTAAAATTATCAGTTTGAATTATTAGAAAAATAAAAGAGCATGAATTAATTACTTGTAATGTAGTAACGGAGAATATGTTGGAGTTTTGGAGATGCTTTGTCTTCTGAATTCCTGTAATGTAATATTCAACTCAATTCCAAGGTGCAAAGTTCCTTCCATGGCAAGCTGTATGTAGGGTGTCACCATTGTCCGTGGCTACCTCCCATCCTCTCAGTGAAAACGGTCCAGATGCTCTGTCACAGCACGGCTAATCAGCTGTTGGTTCTCGATCATGTTGGAATAGGATCCATTGATCCTTTTGCGTTTGTCATCACGCCCAGCAATCGCGAGTTTGAAGCTCGTCACAGCCATTCAATCCTTGAATCCTACTCGGAATACCACAGACAATGTTTAGACTTTCCAGATTCTCAAGAGTGGCCGCCATCAATTCTAGCTTATACCACGAAGATTCTGATTAAGGAATCTAAGAGAAGCTCATTCAATCTGATGTAGAACGGAGGTGGTTGTCAGGCACACGATCATGGATTGAGGAAGGTGATGAGTGTCACGAATCATCACCTTCTTCATAATTAAGCGTGAATGAACATCTTAGATAGGAACACACACGTTTGAATGGAGAAATAGAAACAATTGCATTAATTCATCGAGACGCTGCAGAGCTCCTCACCCCCAACAATGGAGTTTAGAGACTCATGCCGTCAAAGTGTATAAAATTCAGATCTGAAAATGTCATGAGGTACAAAATAAGTCTCTAAAAGTTGTTTAAATAGTAAACTAGTAACCTAGATTTACAAAATATGAGTAAACTAAGATAATTGGTGCAGAAATCCACTTCTAGAGCCCACTTGGTGTGTGCTGGGGCTGAGACTTAAGCCTCTCACGTGCTTGGGCTATTTCTGGAGTTGAACATCAGGTTGTAACGTGTTTTGGACGTTGAACTCCAACTTGTAACCTGTTTCTGGCGCTGGACGCCAGACTGCAGCATGAAACTGGCGTTGAACGCCAGTTTACGTCATCTATCTTTGCGCAAAGTATGGACTATTATATATTGCTGGAAAGCCCTGGATGTCTACTTTCCAACCCAATTGAGAGCGCGTCAATTGGACTCCTGTATCTCTAGAAAATCCATTCTGAGTGCAGGGAGGTCAGGATCCAACAACATCAGCAGTCCTTTTTCAGCCTAAATCAGATTTTTGCTCAGCTCCCTCAATTTCAGCCAGAAAATACCTGAAATCACAGAAAAATACACAAACTCGTAGTAAAGTCCAGAAATATGATTTTTGCCTAAAAACTAATAAAATTCTATTAAAAACTAATTAGAACATACTAAAATCTACATGAAATTACCCCCAAAAAGCGTATAAAATATCCGCTCATCACAACACCAAACTTAAACTGTTGCTTGTCCCCAAGCAACTAGAAGAATAAAATAGGATAAAAAGAAGTTAAGAAGCAATAATATCTCAGAGTTTCAAGTGAGGCTCAGGTTTTAGTTAGATGAGCGGGGCTAGTAGCTTTTTGTTTCTGAACAGTTTTGGCATCTCACTTTATCCTTTGAAATTCAGAATGATTGGCATCCGTATGAACTCAGGATTCTGATAGTATTATTGATTTTCCTAGTGTAGTATGTTGATTCTTGAACACAGTTACTTTATGATTCTTGGCCGTGGCCCTAAGCACTTTGTTTTCCAGTATTACCACCGGATACATAAATGCCACAGACACATAATTGGGTGAACCTGTTCAGATTGTGACTTAGCTTTGCTAAAGTCCCCAATTGGAGGTGTCCAGAGCTCTTAAGCACACTCTTTTGCCTTGGATCACGACTTTAACCACTCAGTCTCAAGCTTTTCACTTGGACCTGCATGCCACAAGCACATGGTTAGGGACAGCTTGATTTAGCCGCTTAGGCCTGGATTTACTTCCTTGGGCCCTCCTATCCATTGATGCTCAAAACCTTGGATCCTTTTCACCCTTGCATTTTGGTTTTAAGGGCTGTTGGCTTTTTTTCTTTTTCTTGATCCAATGATTTCTTGTATTTTTTTTTGGACTGCTTTTTCTTGCTTCAAGAATCAAATTCATGATTTTTCAGATCATCAATAATATTTTTCGTGTTCCTCATTCTTTCAAGAGCCAACAATTTTAACATTTATAAAATTCAAGATAAAAAATATGCACTGTTTAAGCATTCATTCAGAAGACAAAAGGTATTGCCACCACATATAATTAATTATAATTTTTATTATTAAGAACTCGAAAAATATAAATTACTTCTTTATTCTAATTATCTACTATTTTACTCATGTTTGATGATGATGAAAAAAATAAATTATAACTTAATTGGAAATAAAACCAGAATAGATATGCTAATTACTACTACTACTGTATAACTTCTAAGGTAAATTTCTATAATAACACTATCACAGAGTTAAAGCTAAAATTGTAACTCAACAACCTGTATTTTGGGAAGTGGATGTTCCTCTGATCTGTGGGGTGCTTGGTCCTTCAAGGATTAATTTCTGGCGCTTCAGCTCCCTTAAGTCATGCCCTTGCTCTTCTTGTTCCCTAAGCAATTTGCAAAGCATGCTACTTTGATTATTCTGTTCTTCCTTTATTTGGTTCATAACTTCTTGCAGCTTGGAAACAGATGCCTCAAGATGTTCCCAATATTCGAATTGAGGAAGTTCTGGGAGGAATTCTTGTGCTCTCCTCTTGATTGGATCATCCTGTAGCTGTTGTCTTTCCATTGATATTTTAGTGATTGGCCGCTCAACTGAGATATACTCAGTTATTCCCATCTTCACTCTGGCATCTCTGTAGAGCATAGAGATTAAGCTTGGATAGGCCAATTTGGCATCCTTGGAGTTCTTGTTTGCTATTTTGTAGAGTTCACACGAGATTAGTTGATGAACTTCTACTTCTCTTCCCAACATGATGCA
The DNA here is from genome assembly GCF_003086295.3 of Arachis hypogaea. Classification (NCBI taxonomy): domain Eukaryota; kingdom Viridiplantae; phylum Streptophyta; class Magnoliopsida; order Fabales; family Fabaceae; genus Arachis; species Arachis hypogaea. The sequence continues at coordinate 84,965,800 of NC_092041.1, forward strand.
GTGAATCATCACTGCTCTTTTAACAGTGACTTCAGAGCGGTTACTGGTGGGCAATATAGAACGCCCAATAAAGTCCAGCCAGCCTCTGGCAACTGGTTTGAGATCTTCTCTCTTGAGTTGATTTGGGATGCTAGTGGTGCTGGTGGTCCACCTGGCTCCAGGGATGCATATATCCTCTAGAATCTTGTCCAGGCCTTTGTTTACCCTCATCATTCTCCTATTAAAGGAGTCTGGGTCATCTTTCAGTTGAGGAAGCTTAAAGATCTCCCTGATTTTGTCAGGATGGATGTGAACAATCTTTCCTCTGACTAAGGTCCGATGGTCATAGAGGGCAGCTCCAATTATTCTTTGCCTGTCTGTCTGCCATAGATTAGCATAGAACTCCTGAACCATGTTCCTTCCCACTTTTGTTTCAGGATTAGCTAGGATTTCCCAGTTCCTGTTTCGAATTTGTTCTTGGATCTCCGGATATTCATCTTCTTTCAGATCGAACTTGACTTCTGGGATCACTGATCTTAGACCCATTATTTTGTAGTAATGGTCTGAATGTTCTTTAGTCAAGAACTTTCCTTGATTCCAAAGTGATTTTGGAATACTCTCTTTCTTGCCTCTTGGGGTGGGTTGTTTTCCTTTAGGGGCCATGATCAAAGTGAGTATGTTTTTGTGATCACGGATAAGCACACCAAACTTAGAGGTTTGCTTGTCCTCAAGCAAAAGAAAAGAAAGGAGAGGGATAGGAGGAGAGCAAGTGAGGAACGGTGGATGATGAGAGGGGTGCCGAATGTGGATATAAAGGGAGGGAGGGTGGGTTTCGAAAATAAGAAGAAAAAGATAAGATAGAAGATATGATTTATAAAAGATAAATATGATAAGAAAAAGATATATAAAAAAATTGTTAATGATATTTGGAAAAGATAAAATTGAATTTTAATTTTGAAAGAATATTTTTAAAAGATAATTGAGTTTTGAAAAATTTAAAAAAAAAAGAGTTGGATTGGATTGGAAAACAATTTGTCTTTATGGATTAAGATACATTTAATTTTTTTTTGAAAAAGGATTTTAGAAATTAGGGTTCTTAGAAAACTATTTTGATTTGAAGGATGACATTTTGAAACATGTTTATGCAAGAAATCATGAATTGGAACATAAAAATTTAGAAAATTTGTAAAGAAAAACGAATTTTACCTCCTCCCCACCATTCTGGCGTTAAATGCCCAAACGCTGCATGTTTTGGGCGTTTAACGCCCAATTGCTGCTTCTCCTTGGCGTTCAACGCCCAGCTGTTGCTTCTTTCTGACGTTGAACGCCAGGAAGTCCTTTGTCACTGGGCATTTTTCTAAACGCCCAGGATGCTGTAATTCTGGCGTTAAACGCCCAGAAGGAGCTTCTTTCTGGCGTTCAACGCCCAGAAGATGCTCCTTTCTGGCGTTCAACGCCCAGATGGCTATCCTTACTGGCGTTGAACGCCCAGTGGATGCTTCTTTTGGGCGTTCAACGCCCAAAACATTTCTTACTGGCTTTTTCACGCCAGTGAGCTTCTAACTTCCCCTGTAACTCTGTGAATTCAAGCAATTGCTATTCTACCTTTTGAAGACACTTCGACATATACCTGTAAAAAATTTAACAAAAACAAATAAAATTAAATTTTGTAAATGGCTGGGTTGCCTCCCAACAAGCACTTCTTTATTGTCTTTAGCTGGACTATTACTGAGCTCTAATCAAGTCTCAGTTTTGAGCATTCTTGCTCAAAATTGCTTTCAAGATAATGTTTAACTCTCTGTCCATTAACAATGAATTTTTTGTTAGAGTCATTATCCTGAAGCTCTACATATCCATATGGTGATACACTTGTAATCACATATGGACCTCTCCACCGAGATTTTAATTTCCCGGGAAATAATTTAAGCCTAGAATTAAATAGCAGAACTTTTTGCCCCGGCTCAAAGACTCTGGATGACAGTTTCTTATCATGCCATCTTTTTGCTTTCTCTTTGTAAATTTTTGCATTCTCGAAAGCATTGAGTCTAAATTCCTCGAGCTCATTTAACTAGAGCAATCGTTTTTCTCCAGCTAACTTGGCATCAAGGTTTAGGAATCTGGTTGCCTAGTAGGCCTTGTGTTCCAATTCCACCGGCAAATGACACGCCTTTCCATACAAGAGCTGGTATGGAGAGGTCCCTATAGGTGTCTTGAATGTTGTTCTGCATGCCCACAGAGCATCATCCAAGCTTCTTGCCCAATCCTTTCTATGGTTAATTATAGTCCGTTCCAGGATTCTTTTAAGCTCTCTGTTAGAGACTTCAGCTTGCCCATTTGTCTGTGGATGATATGGAGTGGCTACCCTGTGGCTAACTCCATAACGAACCAAATCAGAGTAAAGCTGTTTATTGCAAAAATGAGTGCCCCCATCACTGATTAATACTCTAGGGGTACCAAATCTGCTGAAGATATGTTTCTGGAGGAATTTTAACACGATCTTAGTGTCATTAGTGGGTGTTGCAATAGCTTCCACCCATTTGGATACATAATCCACTGCCACCAGAATATAAGTGTTTGAGTATGATGGTGGGAAAGGTCCCATGAAGTCAATACCCCATACATCAAACAATTCAATCTCTAAGATCCCTTGTTGAGGCATAGCATAACCGTGAGGCAGATTACCAGATCTTTGGCAACTGTCACAATTAAGTACAAACACTCGGGAGTCTTTATAGAGAGTAGGCCAGTAGAAGCCACATTGGAGAACTCTTGTGGCTGTTTGCTCACTTCCAAAATGTCCTCCAAACTGTGATCCATGGTAGTGCCATAGGATCTTCTGCGCTTTTTCTTTAGGCACACATCTACGGATTACTCCGTCTGCACATCTCTTAAAGAGATACGGCTCATCCCAAAGATAATACTTTGCATCCGTGATCAGCTTCTTTGATTGCTGTCTACTGTATTCTTTGGGTATGAATCTCACTGCCTTGTAGTTTGCAATGTCTGCAAACCATGGCACTTCCTGGATGGCAAAGAGTTGCTCATCCGAAAAGTTTTCAGAGATCTCAGTAAGAGGGAGGGACGCCCCTTCTACTGGTTCTATTCAGGACAGGTGATCTGCTACCTGATTCTCTGTCCCTTTTCTGTCTCTTATTTCTATATCAAACTCTTGCAGAAGCAACACCCATCTTATGAGTCTGAGTTTTGAATCCTGCTTTGTGAGTAGATATTTAAGAGAAGCATGGTCAGTGTACACAATCACTTTTGATCCTACTAAATAGGATCTAAACTTGTCAATGGCGTAAACCACTGCAAGTAGCTCTTTTTCTGTAGTTGTGTAGTTCTTCTGTGCATAATTTAGAACACGACTGGCATAGTAAATCACGTGCAGCAGCTTGTCATGCCTTTGTCCCAACACTGCACCAATGGCATGGTCACTGGCATCACACATTAGTTCAAATGGCAATGTCCAGTTTGGTGCAGAGATGATTGGTGCTGTGACCAATTTAGCTTTCAGAGTTTCAAATGCCTGCAGACACTCCTTATCAAAGAAAAATGGCGTGTCAGCAGCTAGCAGGTTGCTCAGAGGTTTGGCGATTTTTGAAAAATCCTTTATAAACCTCCTATAGAATCCTGCATGCCCCAGAAAGCTTCTGATTGCCTTAACATTGGCAGGTGGTGGTAATTTTTTAATTACCTCTACCTTAGCTTGATCCACCTCTATTCCTTTGTTCGAAATATTGTGCCCAAGGACAATTCCTTCAGTCACCATAAAGTGACATTTCTCCCAGTTTAAAACCAGGTTAGTCTCTTGGCATCTCTTTAGAACAAGTGCTAGATGGTTAAGACATGAGCTGAATGAGTCTCCAAATACTGAAAAGTCATCCATGAAGACTTCCAGAAATTTTTCCACCATATCAGAGAAAATTGAGAGCATGAACCTCTGAAAGGTTGCAAGTGCATTGCACAGGCCAAATGGCATCCTTCTGTATGCAAATACTCCAGATGGACATGTGAATGCCGTTTTCTCTTGATCTTGTGGATCTACTGCAATTTGATTATAACCTGAATATCCATCCAGGAAGCAGTAGTATTCATGACCTGCTAGTCTTTCTAGCATCTGGTCTATGAATGGTAAAGGAAAATGATCCTTTCTGGTGGCTGTATTGAGCCTTCTATAATCAATACACATACGCCACCCTGTAACTGTTCTTGTTGGAACAAGTTCATTTTTTTCATTATGAACCACTGTCATGCCTCCCTTCTTAGGGACGACTTGAACAGGGCTTACCCAGGGGCTATCAGAAATAGGATAAATAATCCCAGCCTCTAGTAATTTAGTTACCTCCTTCTGCACCACTTCCTTTATGGTTGGATTCAGCCGCCTTTGTGGTTGGACCACTGGCTTAGCGTCACCCTCCAATAAGATCTTGTGCATGCATCTGGCAGAGCTAATGCCCTTAAGATCACTGATGGACCACCCAAGAGCTGTCTTGTGTGTCTTTAGCACTTGAATTAGTGCTTCCTCTTCCTGTGGCTCTAAGGTAGAGCTTATGATTACAGGGATGGTGGTAATGGTTTGAGCTCGGGTTTAGGAGGTTTCTCCTCTTCCTGAGGGATTTCCAGAGGTTCTATTATTCTCTCTGATTCCTCCAGATCAGGCTGAACATCTTTAAAGATGTCCTCTAGCTCTGATTCGAGACTCTCAGTCATATTGACCTCTCTTACCAGAGAGTCAATAATATCAGCACTCATGCAGTCATTTGGGGTGTCTGGATGTTGCATGGCTTTGACAACATTCAACTTGAACTCCTCCTCATTGACTCTCAGGGTTACTTCCCCTTTTTGGACGTCAATAAGGGTTCGGCCAGTTGCTAGGAAAGGTCTTCCTAGAATGAGAGTTGCACTCTTGTGCTCCTCCATTTCTAGCACCACAAAGTCAGTGGAAAAGGCAAATGGCCCAACCTTGACAATCATATCTTCAATCACGCCTAATGGGTATTTAATGGAGCCATCAGCAAGTTGAAGACATATCCGGGTTGGTTTAACTTCTTCAGTCAAACCAAGCTTTGTGATAATAGATGCAGGTATTAGGTTGATACTTGCCCCAAGATCACATAGAGCTTGCTTGGTACAATTACCCTCTAATGTGCATGGTATCATAAAGCTCCTGGGGTCTTTAAGCTTCTCAGGTAAGCTTTTCAGAATGACTGCACTGCATTCTTCAGTGAGGTAAACTTTTTCAGTTTCTCTCCAATCCTTCTTATGACTTAAGATCTCTTTCATGAACTTAGCATAAGAGGGTATTTGCTCAAGTGCCTCTGCAAACAAAATCTTTATTTCAAGAGTCCTGAGATAGTCTGCAAAGCAGGCAAATTGCTTATCTTGTTCCGCTTGGCGGAGTTTTTGAGGATAAGGCATTTTGGCTTTGTATTCCTCAACCTTAGTTGCTGCAGGTTTATTGCCTACAGATGTGGATTGGAAAGCCTTTTTAGAAGGGTTGTTATCAGCACTTGTATGTGTCTGATCTCCCACTGGCATTTGAATACCAGGGGTGGAAGCTGGAGTGGCATTAGACGCCAGCTCCTTATCTGTTTCTGGCGTCTGAACGCCAGAACTGTGCTCCCTTTGGGTGTTCAACGCCAAATCCTTGCTTGTTTCTGGCGTTGAACGCCAGGAATGAGCATGGTTTGGGCGTTCAGCGCCAGCATTATTCCTCTCTGGGCTCTGATTGTCCTCAGAGGGATTTTGAGTAGTCATTTGTTCATTTCTTGGCTTCCTGCTACTTTGAAGTGAGGTATTTAATGTTTTTCCACTTCTTAATTGAACTGCTTGGTATTCTTCTGTTATTTGTTTTGACAGTTGCTTTTCTGTTTACTTTAACTGTACTTCCATATTCCTGTTAACCATTCTTGTTTCTTGTAGTATTTCTTTGAATTCAGCTAGCTGCTGAGTTAGAAAATCCAGCTGCTGATTGAATTCATTAGCCTGATCTACAGGACTGAGTTCAGCAGTTACTGTTTTAGCTCCTTCTTTCATGGAAGATTCACTGCTTAGGTACAGATGCTGATTTCTGGCAACTGTATCAATAAGCTCTTAAGCTTCTTCAACTGTTTTTCTCATATGTATAGATCCACCAGCCGAGTGATCTAGAGAAATCTGAGCTTTTTCTGTAAGTCCATAGTAGAAGATGTCTAATTGCACCCACTCTAAAAACATTTCAGAGGGGCATTTTCTCAGCATCTCTCTGTATCTCTCCCAAGCATCATAAAGAGATTCATTGTCTCCTTGTTTGAAGCCTTGGATGCTCAGCCTTAGCTGTGTCATCCGTTTTGGAGGAAAATAGTGATTCAGAAATTTTTCTGACAGCTGTTTCCATGTCCTTATGCTGTTCTTAGGTTGGTTATTTAACCACCTCTTAGCTTGATCTTTTATAGCAAATGGAAACAGTAATAATCTGTAGACATCCTGATCTACTTCTTTATCATGTACTGTATCAGCAATTTGTAAAAATTGTGCCAGAAACTCTGTAGGTTCTTCCTGTGGAAGACCAAAATACTGGCAACTTTGCTGCACCATGATAATGAGTTGATGATTCAACTCAAAGCTACTAACTCCAATGGAGGGTATACAAATACTACTCCCATATGAAGCACCCCAGAGTCCTCCTGGACTGTTCATTTCCACTTAGTTCCATGATGGAGCAAGGGAGATGGTATGGATATTGATATTGTCTATTTTATTATAAAAATAATTTTCGAAATAATAAAATAAAATAAAAACCGAAATAAAAATAAAATAAATAAAGAAAGAAAATTAAAAATTAAAATTTATAAAAATTTGAAAAAAATTTATAAAGATTTTCGAAAAAAAGAGGAGAGAGAAGGTGGTTAGGATATTTTTGAAAAAGATATTTTATTTTTTATTTATTTATTTATTTATTTTTTGAATTTTGAATTTTATGATGAAAGAGAAAAACACATAAAAGACACAAGACTTAAAATTTTTAGATCTAATGCTCTTTATTTTCGAAAATTTTGGAGGGAAAATACCAAGGAATACCAAACTTAAAAATTTTAAGATCAAAACATAAGAAAGACTCAAGAACACCTTGAAGATTCACAAGAACACCAAGAACAAAAGAAAGAACACCAAACTTAAAATTTTTAGAAAACTTTAATAAAATTTTCGAAAATTATGAAAAGATTAACAAGAAAACACCAAACTTAAAGTTTGGCACAAGATTAAATCAAGAAAAATTATTTTTGAAAAAAAAGTTTTGAGATAAAGATACCCAATTACCAAGAACATTGACCAACGCTCTAGCCAATTGGGCAGTAAATGTAACACTTGTTCTAAATAGGTATATTTCTTTTGGAAGATTAATGCTTTAAAAAGAACACAAGTGAAACAAGAAAAGACACAGATCAAGAAAAATTAGAGATCAAACAAGAAAAATAAACAAGAACAACTTGAAGATCAAGGAAGAACAAATAACACTTATACGAAAATTTTAAAGAAAAATATAAAATATGCAATTAGCACCAAACTTATAACAAGACACTAGACTCAAAGAAAAATTAAAAATTAATAAAAAAATAATATTTTTGAAAAGAAAATAAAAGACTCTGACCCAATTGCCAAAATCTTCCTAATCTAAGAAATAAAATAAACCTTTAGTTGTTCAAACTCGAGCAATCCCCGGCAACGGCGCCAAAAACTTGGTGCACGAAATTGCAATCACACTTTTTGCAATCCGCACAACTAACCAGCAAGTGCACTGGGTCGTCCAAGTAATACCTTACGTGAGTAAGGGTCGATCCCACGGAGATTATTGGTTTGAAGCAAGCTATGTTTATTTTATTATTCTTAGTCAGGATTTCAATTAAAATTATCAGTTTGAATTATTAGAAAAATAAAAGAGCGTGAATTAATTACTTGTAATGCAGTAATGGAGAATATGTTGGAGTTTTGGAGATGCTTTGTCTTCTGAATTCCTGTAATGTAATATTCAACTCAATTCCAAAGTGCAAAGTTCCTTCCATGGCAAGCTGTATGTAGGGTGTCACCATTGTCCGTGGCTACCTCCCATGCTCTCAGTGAAAACGGTCCAGATGCTCTGTCACAGCACGGCTAATCAGCTGTTGGTTCTCGATCATGTTGGAATAGGATCCATTGATCCTTTTGTGTTTGTCATCACGCCCAGCAATCGCGAGTTTGAAGCTTGTCACAGCCATTCAATCCTTGAATCCTACTCGGAATACCACAGACAAGGTTTAGACTTTCCGGATCCTCAAGAGTGGCCGCCATCAATTCTAGCTTATACCACGAAGATTCTGATTAAGGAATCTAAGAGAAGCTCATTCAATCTGATGTAAAACGGAGGTAGTTGTCAGGCACACGTTCATGGATTGAGGAAGGTGATGAGTGTCACGAATCATCACCTTCTTCATAATTAAGCGTGAATGAACATCTTAGATAGGAACACACACGTTTGAATGGAGAAATAAAAACAATTGCATTAAGTCATCGAGACGCTGCAGAGCTCCTCACCCCAACAATGGAGTTTAGAGACTCATGCCGTCAAAGTGTATAAAATTCAGATCTGAAAATGTCATGAGGTACAAAATAAGTCTCTAAAAGTTGTTTAAATAGTAAACTAGTAACCTAGGTTTACAGAATATGAGTAAACTAAGATAATTGGTGCAGAAATCCACTTCTGGGGCCCACTTGATGTGTGCTAGGGCTGAGACTTAAGCCTCTCACGTGTTTTGGGCGTTGAACTCCAACTTGTAACCTGTTTCTGGCGCTGGACGCCAGACTACAGCATGGAGCTGGCGTTGAACGCCAGTTTACATCGTCTATCTTTGCGCAAAGTATGGACTATTATATATTGCTGGAAAGCTCTGGATGTCTACTTTCCAACCCAATTGAGAGCGCGTCAATTGGACTCCTATAGCTCCAGAAAATCCATTCTGAGTGCAGGGAGGTCAGGATCCAACAGCATCAGCAGTCCTTTTTCAGCCTAAATCAGATTTTTGCTCAACTCCCTCAATTTCAGACAGAAAATACCTGAAATCATAGAAAAATACACAAACTCATAGTAAAGTCCAGAAATATGATTTTTGCCTAAAAACTAATAAAATTCTATTAAAAACTAATTAGAACATACTAAAATCTACATGAAATTACCCCCAAAAAGCGTATAAAATATCCGCTCATCAGTAGCCATTGACAACGGTGATCCACCAACACATAGCTTGCCATAGGAGGAACCTTGCGTGCGTGAAGAAGAAGACAGGGGGAAAGCAGAGATTCAGAAGACAAAGCATCTCCAAAACTCCAACATATTCTCCATTACTGCATAACAAGTATTTATTTCATGCTCTCTTGTTCATTTACAAGTCAACTGATAATTATAATTGATATCATGACTAAGAGTTACAAGATAACCATAGCTTGCCTCAAGCCAATAATCTCCGTGGGATCGACCCTTACTCACGTAAGGTATTACTTGGACGACCCAGTGCACTTGCTGGTTAGTGGTACGAGTTGTGAAAAGTGTGATTTACAATTTCGTGCACCAGTAAGCAACAAAGTCTTAATGAACTTAACTAACAATCCCAATCTTATTAAAAGCTCCCAAGTTATTACCCCCTTTCTCTCCTCTAGATAGAACACTAGTAGCTCAATAAAGACGTATGATCGTGCGGAGGAGTGATGGATGATTCTGATGGCATCATCTTGGGTAAAGATTTTGAAGACCATGTTATACCCTCACTTTTATAATTTAGAGGAATTAGGGAATGTTATATATTTGTGTGTATGGGTGTGTGTGGGTGAATAGTTAATAGTTAGTCACTTCTAGAAGTGTCATATTAAATGATGTTAACCAATGTTCGGTGCATATATGTAAAAGTTCTAATTCTGCTTTATCTGTTATTATCTATGATTTTATTTATGAATGTTTCTGCTTACACCAAACAAGTTTTTAAGAAAAATTATCCTGCAAAATAATTGCGCTTTAACACTAATCAAGCTCATATAATAAATATTAGTTAATAAATAAGAAAGCAAGTTAGTAACACCTATCTTCTAATGTGTTAATGACATGCTAGAAATTAGGTCGTTACATATAACACAGTCATCTAGATACCGCTTGAAACCTAAACGGTTCCATATTGAAGACATACGCAACAAAGACGTCAATCTCCTCAAAGAACCGAGGTTTTAACACCCTCCCTGGCCACCCATCCATCATTATCCCTATTATACATCTATAGATGATGATTTGGAATCATTTTACAACAAACACCCTAGAATTCAACCAACAACACAAGTTATTAAATTTTTTAGAAAATTTGGTAGAATTTCTTCTATAATTAGAATCTCTCACCAAATTTAATTATCATTTTTTTACATACCAAGCATATTTAAAACAATTTAAACAAAAATTTGGCAGAATTTCTCCTTAATTCAAAGACATACATCCACAAAATAAATTTATCACTTTTCAAAGAAGAACAACTATAAGCAAATTAGAACAAACACGCATTCTATAAAACATCAAATCCTAGTTGTTCTAGTATGCAACCCTTATTACTCCATAATTTTCTAACAAATAAGGGTTTCGAGAAGGCGCCACTACGAAGCCTTCTCCCACTTTCATCCTAAAACTCTATCTAAGAAAAGTAGGTCTAGCATAAAACATAAACAACATACACGTTTAGAGATAGAAAACCAACTTGAATACTGCACGAACAACCTACGATTAAAGCTACACGACTAAAAAAAATATCCTTAAAATAGAAGTGAAGTTAGTAAATCTCAAAACTAATAATCAAAACTTAAAAATCTAACTTGAAAAATTAATAAAGTAAGTGAAATGTAAAAATTAATAACCCTAAATGTCTATTTACTTTCATCAAATTTAAACATAAAAAATTTATAATTAATCTTATATTTTAAACTAAAAACTAATTAAAAATATTCTATTAGTTTATAATAGAATATAACATACAATGTTATTCCATCATCTTTCTATTCATGTTATTCACGAAAAAAAGTAACAACTTATAACTTAGTAATTGTCATCCTAATTGCATATTTTTTTAATCCATAACAAATTAAAATTACATAAATTAGGATTTAAGGTTTATCTACTCTAATGTTTTTACTAAGTGAGTTACCTGGAGATAGTGAAGGTGTAAAAATTTCTCCAGCATGGTAGTAGCAGTATATACAGCATAGTGGCAGCCGTAGTGACTAAGTTGGAGGCTACATTTAGAATTTTAGTTAAAAAAAATGCAAATATAAAATAGGATACAATATGAAGAAGGAGGAGGACAACCTACCTAGACGGAGGAAGGAGGTCGCTCTAGCGAGCAGCGACGAAATCGGCAGCGGCACGACAACGTTCTACACAATGCAAGTTGGAGGTGATATCGGCTAGTCCACGCAGTTGTTGGAGGCTGTTGGTGGTGGCTGGCGCTGGCGAAGGGGCTACCAGAAGTGGTTTGAGGAAGAAAGAGAGAAGGGTAGTGGTTTTAGAGAAAGAGAGAGAGAGAGAGAGAGTTGTCTTCCGAAATAAGGGGGAGAGGACACACGATACCAATTTAGGGCCAATTTTACCATTGAATTTACCAGCGGATAAATCTGACGATAACCCATTGCGTGTGACAAAACATTGTGTTCCATTAAGTAAGATATACCAGCGAATTTATCAAAACGCACCAAATTTCCTGTTCTTCCATCCAAATATCACTGGCACAATTACTAGCGGAAAATCTAATCCAACGGTAACGTTTTTATCGGATGAATTTATTTTCTGATCCGCCGGTAGATTCGTCGCTAATAGCTGACGATAAATTTGACAATATTCAACGTTTTTCTTGTAGTGGTGGTATAATGATGGTGGTGTAACTGTTTTAATTCTAAAAGTGGTTACAGTAGTGATGCTCGATATTTGAAAAAGAAAAGGTCATCAAGATTGAAAGGATGAAGATAATAAAAGAAATAAGAGTGGTTTGACCGTTTGGATAATTTAATTAAATTTTTAACAAAATCAACAAAAATTTAATAGTTCGTCATGTTTGTCAAACAAAACTAATCTTTTATTATTATAATATTATTTTTATTTTTATTTTTTTAATCGATTTTAGCATTGTTCATATCTTTTATAATTAGAGATGATTATTTACTCATTTTAAAAATATTATAAAAGAGATATTTTATTAAAAGTTATAAATTTTTTATAGTTTTAATACATTAAATGTATCAACATTTAATATGTCTATTATAATTATTATACTATAAGATGTGATGTATATCTTTAAAACACACGATAATTAAATCTTATTTTTAATGTAGTCTTAAATACTTGTTATTAAGATTTTTTTTTTTTTTTTGGTACTTCCTCTCACTTCATTGCATCCAAATCTGATCCATTCGGCTTCGCCCAAGAAGAGCGTGCGTGCAACCCCAATCACCATGCTCCGCTTCACCATTATACTCTCACTGTCACATTCAATCACATATTGCCACGTTATCTTTCTGATCCCTGACGTCACGAACTCCCTGCGGCTCACTTACACATGATCATGCTCACCTCAACATAAATTTCTTTTTTCGACTGTACCTTGCATAAAGATACATACACAGAAATACTTAAACACAAAACCCCTCTCTCATTTTTATTTTCTTTCTCTTATTTATTTTTATTAATTTTTCTCTCTCCTCTGTAGAACTGAGGAAGCTTTGGTTTGGAGAACTTTCAGGGACTAAACTCAAACCGAAGCTCAACGAAGCTCACGCCAAATCTTCAAGACTCATTTCAGGTATGGTTTGGTTCATTTCTTAGCTCTAAACCCCAAAGTTTTGAACTTCTCAACCTAATCTCGTAGCTCTCGCACCCTAATTTGAAAATTTTTTATGCCGTTTTTGAAACCTCTTGATCTGATCTGAGCTCCGAGGAGGAATCTTCGATTCTCCCCAGAATTATGATGTAGAATTTGCATTTTCGAGTCTCTTCTTTCCATTTCGTTTTTCATTTTCATTTCCTTCAGGTTGGTCGTGTCGCTTGTTTTGTTGTCGTTGAGATTTTTCTTTTGTTTAATCTGCGTGTTTTTCTTAGGTAGGGGGGGGGTTTGTTTGTGACAAAAATTTAATGTTTCATTTTCGTCCAGCTCAAACTTAACCTTTTTTCAAATTCTTTTTTTTTTTTTTTAGCATTTGCCTAGTTTCCATGTTGTTCTGTTTATGATATCTGAATCTGGATATGCTTGCATGTTGCGGGAATGTGTTGTTCTTCACAGTGTTGACTCGAAAGTTTGTATCTGTTTTTCTCTTGTAGTGTGATTCTGTACCGGGTTTGTGCTGTTCTACCATTTCCTTGATTTATCTGAACATAGCAGAGATTAAAAGTTGTTAGCTTCCTCTTTTGCTCTTGTTAGCTGTGTATACTGAAACTGGTGGGTTCTGAATCACTGCTACTGAATCGTATCAATGGAACACAATCTAGGTCAAGGCAATGTTCCTCCACCTGGGTCTATTGATAAGTCTAGGGTTTTGAATGTTAAGCCACTGAGAACTCTTGTTCCTGTGTTTCCTTCGCCATCAAATCCCTCTTCCTCTTCAAATCCACAAGGTGGAGCACCCTTTGTTTGCGTTTCTCCTTCTGGTCCTTTCCCCTCTGGCGTTGCGCCGTTTTACCCGTTCTTCATCTCCCCGGAGTCGCAGAGGCTATCTGAACAGAATGCACAAACCGCACAAACCCCGGCTCCTCAACGTGTGGGCCCAATATCGGCCGCAGTTCCAATTAATTCATTTAGGACGCCAAATGGAGATGTGGGTTCATCACGAAAAAATAGCAGAACTCGTGGACAGTTAACAGATGAAGATGCCTATGCTGAGGTGCAGGACGTTGATGCTGAAGATGGAACGGGGGAAGGGAGGCGCACTAAACAGAAGAAACCAAGGGGACGGCGTCCTGGAGGTACTGCAGTGGTTGATCTGGATCAAGTGGCTAATGATATTCTCAGTTCAATTAATCCTATTGTCTTTGATGTTCTAAAACAACCTGATGGTAGTAGGGATGCAGTTACATATACACTTATGATATATGAAGTTATGCGAAGAAAGCTTGGACAAGTTGAAGAGACATCAAGGGATATTGCTGGAGCAAAGCGGCCTGATCTGAAGGCTGGCAACATTATGATGACCAAGGGGATTAGGGCAAATAGCAAGAAACGTATTGGAGGTGTGCCTGGTGTTGAAATTGGGGATATCTTCTTTTTCAGATTTGAATTGTGCCTCGTTGGATTACACTCTCCATCTATGGCTGGAATTGATTACATTGGTTCCAAAACCAGTCAAGAGGAAGAACCACTAGCTGTCAGTATTGTCTCTTCTGGAGGATATGAAGATAATGCAGAGGATGGTGATGTGTTGATTTACAGTGGCCAAGGTGGGGCTAATCGGGAGAAAGGAGCAAGTGACCAAAAGCTTGAAAGGGGTAATCTTGCACTGGAAAAGAGCTTGCATAGAGGTAATGATGTGAGAGTAATTAAGGGTTTGAGAGATGAAGCACATCCAACTGGTAAGGTATATGTCTATGATGGCCTTTACAAGATCCAGGATTCGTGGGTAGAGAAAGCAAAATCTGGTTTCAATGTATTCAAATATAAATTAGCTAGGTTGCCCGGGCAGCCTGCAGCATATATGATATGGAAATCCATTCAACAGTGGACTGATAAAACTGTAACAAGAACTGGAGTTATATTGCCTGATCTTACTTCCGGGGCAGAAAATCTACCTGTTTGTCTTGTGAATGATGTTGATAATGAGAAAGGCCCTGCATATTTTACTTACTCCCCATCTGTCAAGAATTTGAAGCCAACTGCCCCTTTGGAATCTTCTGGTGGATGTTCTTGTACTGGTGGATGCCAAGCTATCAACCATAACTGTCCTTGTATTCAAAAGAACGGAGGTTATCTCCAATATTCTGCAAATGGGATGCTTGCTGATCTGAAGTCTGTGATATATGAGTGTGGTCCTTCCTGTCAGTGCCCTCCTAATTGCCGGAACAGGATTTCCCAAGGTGGCTTGAAATTTCGTTTGGAGGTGTTCAAAACTAAGGATAAAGGGTGGGGTCTAAGGTCTTGGGATCCTATTCGTGCAGGAACTTTCATATGCGAGTATGCTGGGGAAGTCATAGATAATGCTAGAGTTGATGAGTTTAGCAGTGAAAATGAAGATGATTACATTTTCGATTCTACTCGTATTTATCCGCAACTGGAAATTTTCCCAGCTGATACTGAAGCTCCAAAGATCCCTTCCCCTCTCTATATATCAGCAAAAAATGAAGGGAATGTGGCTCGGTTTATGAATCACAGCTGCTCCCCAAATGTATTGTGGCGTCCAGTTATACGGGAAAATAAGAATGAATCTGATCTCCACATTGCTTTCTATGCAATTAGACATATTCCTCCTATGATGGAGTTAACTTATGACTATGGAACAGTTCTTCCTCTCAAAGGAGGCCAGAAGAAAAAGAAATGCTTTTGTGGGTCTGCAAAATGCAGGGGTTACTTTTGTTAGTTGTCTGATGAGTTTTGGATGAGATGGCACCTGATCAATTAGACTAAAGGATAAGGTTAGTTTCCATTGTTCTAAATTACTTCAGCATACCGAATAAGTTTTTATCTTCTTCATTCCTTTCTCATGTAGTTCATGAATGGTGATTAAGGTTTGGCTTTAGTTGTGTATTTACTTTTGACATTATGGAGTTTGCAACCTTGATTATTTAATTTCCCAGTCTGTATTGGTAGTGCCTCTCATATATGAACTTACAAGATAGTTCTAATTATAATATTGAAATTCAAAAGGTGGTGTGTCATGTATGGAATTTTGAGAAAAAAAGATTGGTTAAGTAATTTGGATGAAAAGGAATATAATCTGTGTGCATCTTTTCTTGGTTGTTTAAATTGAAGAATATTTTCATATCTAATCCAACTTTCATACTGAGGTAATTATGTCACTATTCCATCCTGTTGCATTCATTGATATGATAATTTGTGTTTATATTATTATTATTATTATTATTATTATTATTATTATTATCTCTTGATTGATTATTATTATTATTATTATTATTATTATTCCATCCTCTCAATTTTTTTATGCACATCATCTAATTAAAAAGCTCAAAAATCAAGATGCTCAAACAAACAGGCCCTCGTTATAAAAATGATTGACTTAAGAAATTTGGTAAGCCTAGTGTCCCACATAATACGTAGGGATGAACTTTAGATTTTAAATTTGTAAATCGTCAGTTCGAGAACTTTTTATGAGACAGACTGATGGGTTATAGGAACTCTATTTGCAAGGTTATTGTGGTAGCCAATTTTAAGAGTCAGAATTACTTTTAAGACATGAGAAAGCTATGGGAGAAGGGTTGAATATTCTGAATTCAATTGATGTATGACTAATGCTTAGTCTTGCTTTGATCATTTTTCGATAACAACCATAAATTGAAACCCAAGTTTGTTCCCTGACAAGTGATAATTTGAATCTTGAATGCCAAAAATCCATCTTTATGGATTACTTCTGCAGACTTATGTATGCATGATGCAAATGGCACTATACTGCTGAGTGCTGACATGCTTAATAATTGAAAATTAGTGATGAAAATATATGAAGTTATTCAACAATGGATGTAGTATAAAGAACATTTGCTTTGAGTCTCTTGATGCCATACTTAACAAGTGTTAGGTAGCTTTTGTTTTGAGGTACTAGGACAGAGATTGGGAGAGACTGGGAGACTGGGACTCAGGATCATGTTTGTTGGTCCAGAGACTGGTACTAAAATTTTAGTCTCTTTATCCAAAATTTCAATATTTCAGTACTTCCAAAAAGTGAGGACACAGAAGATTGAAATTCTTGGAGACGGAGACTAAAATTTTAATAACATTTTATATCTAAAATACCCCTAATTCAATTAATTAATTCCAATTTTATCCTCTGTGCAAGTTAAATTAGAGCTTCATTCTTATTTCAATTTCTGTCTCTCACTTCACACCAAACACAATACTGAGACTTATTTCAGTCTGTGTCTTTTAGTCGCTGTCTCTCTTCCAAACGCTGCCTTAATGACTTCTTTTTAACCTTTTTCATTTATAAAGATAATCCAGCTTTCACATTTTCTCAAGAAAGAAATGTCTCACTTATGTCATGTTTTGGTGTTTCTCAGCTCTTGCTGTGGCAGAAAGAAGGAAGAAACTTTCAGTAGACTACATGATGAACTCGTAGACGTTTTGGTTATCCATTCATCTTGTGAAGTATGGAATGTAGGAAGATGTTAGAACTTAGAAGACAACTTATTCCTTTTTGGCAATTGTAGTGAACGGCATTAGAAATATCAGGTTATTTTCTTACTAATGTGTTGAAGTTATTAAAAAAAATTAACTGTAAGACACAAGCTTTTTATGTAATTTATTTTCTTTTCTCCCTTTAGATTGCTGTTTTTATTACTCTTGGGAAGGATTTTGAGTAGGGCTTTTTGTCCATATTGGTAAGGATGAACCTTGACATGTAGCATTTAATTATTTAGTCTGTTGCCATCATTTTCATGATATATCTTTCTATTCTATTTTTTGGCATATGCTTGGCATGTTGATGATTTACTCCCACAAATAATGTGCAATTTGAACTTTATAACTACATCTCTTGATGGATGGTTTTTTAAAATGTTGGGCTCTTCCGCTGGAATAGAAATCATTAGACTATAAAAAAAGAACATCTGAATCAATGCATTATGATGAATTTTGATTTGGTTTGGTTTTGTTTTTGTTTTTGTTTGTTTATTTTTTATCTTTTTTGTTGTTGGTGTTTTGGATTCTTTTTATATTTGATAGGACAATTATGGGGTTGTTTGATCCGTGCAATTGACTCTAGTTAGTAGAACAACATAAGTCATATTTATTTTTGTTTTGACTCTTTTTCAATTTAACCGTGGATATTTTCTCACAATTATGTGTGCTCTACTGCTCTTCACTGTATATGTTCCTGATTTTTTAAATAAAGCATTAACAGTAATACTACATAATCAACTGGTTTTTGTAATTAAGTCCAATCAAAGGGACTTCATTTTTTTTTTCTTTTTAATCCTCTGGTGTTAATTTTTTTTTCCTTCTTTTCTTCTCTTCTCTCTTTTTCTAAGCACAAATTTTTTTTCTTCTCTTGTCTTCTCATCTCTTTTTTTTTTGTTGATTTTTTTCTTTTATCCCTCTATTTTTTATTTCCAAACTCTCGTATTCTTCTCAAATGTTTATTTCTTTCAATTTTTTATTTTGTTCAAATTTCATTAAGAAAAAAAATTCATTTAAACCTTAATTTTGAATTATACATAAATATAATACAAAATTAGTACAGAAGAAAAAAATACAAAAATTATTTTGAATTATGTAAATATTTTTTAGTTGAATAAGACAAGAATAACACAGAAATATCAGTTGACTAACACAGAAATTGTTTTACTTTTTCAACTAAACATATGATTTCATATAAGAAATATTAGGTGGTCTTAGAAAGTATGAGAAATTGGTTAATGTTAATTTAATTTAAATGTAAGAAATAAATATTGATCACTAATATTTGTATTTTAATTATATCATGGTTAACACCAAATTATATACGAGTTCAAAAGGCCATTAGTATACTTCGTTTAAGATAATAGAACTTTTTATTTAGTTATAAAAATTAGATTTTAATTTTGACATACCTTTGCCGTAAAATTTTATAATAAATATTTGTAGTTTATACAGGTAAAGCATTATTTTTGTTTCAAATGTTTGGATAATTATCAATATTATGTTTTGTCTTATTTGTGTCTTAAATATTTTAAAAGTGATTTAATATTTTTCTATCACTTATAAAAATTATGATAATATTACATAACCAAGTTATTTTAAGTAATCAAGTTAGTCTAATATAGAATTTGATTTGGATACCAAACATAGACATTAGACTATTCGATTTCTTCCCCTCCGAAACTTACTATCAAAATTGATGTTAGTTGTCCTTATACCGTTGTCCTTATACACTACTTTAAACTTATTATATAAATAGACATATAGTTAGATATAATGTAAAGTTCTTTTATATGGCAGCCTTAATATTCTTTTTAGTATTTATTATTTGCAGAAGTATGTCCGTAAACCAAAAAAAAAGGGACGAATAGTGTTTTTTTTTCTTTTAATTCGTCAAACCTATTCAATTATTAACTAAAATATCACTTGTCAAATTATACTACTTTATTATCAAGCAACATTACTCTACTTTATCTTATCTACCATAATAATTTTAAAAACAATAATGCTTCATGTACATCTGTATAAGATAATACTTAATTTGGTTTTTAAAATTTTAATTACTTCTGTTTAGTTTTTAAATTTTGTGAATATAACTCATGTTAATTTTTCGGATAATTTTTAACATATAAATGTTAACAATATGATGTAAACAGTTAGATGTTACATTGGACTCTATAAAATAATGTTATTTTTGTTTTGACACTCAAATAACCCAAAAACAAATATCGTAAATAGTGTTTATTAAAATTTTTCTTTCCAAATTAAAGTAAGTGATCCGGCGTCGTTTTTGGACTCAAAACAATGTCGTTTTACCAGTTTTCATGTGGCATCTGACTATCCATGTTTGCGTTCCGTTAACATTTGTGTCTCAAAAATTATCTCAAAGACTATTGCAAAGTTTGAATACTAAATAGAGACAATTGAAATTTTAGAGACTAAATTAAAATTTACATATAAATTCAAAGACTAAATTGAGTATTAACTCCTCCATATATACTAAAAATTAGTTATTAAGTTAACCACTATTTAGCCAATGAGTAATAGCTCAAATGGCATAGTCTCCCCATACTCAATTAAGAGGTTGTAGATTCGAGTCTCCTATTTTTAGTAAAAAAAAAAAAAGTTAACCACTATCTATTTATTTATATTTATACATATTGATTCTTATATTTTTTATTAAATAATAAACTCCTAAAATAATTGAATCTGTCATAGTATAATAATCAAATTCGTAATAAATGAATTTTAAATTTATTTACCGTACTATAATATGAAAATTATGAGATACGAAATAAATATTTTTATACGCAATAATTAATTAGTCACTAAACTTTTTATGTATAACTAACATAATTGTTTCAAAAATTATAATGTCAAATTTTAAAAATCTAAAAGTCGAACTAAGTATAAATCATAATTTGGGAGTAAAATGCATTTAATTTTTCTATTCAGTGACAATTTCCACTTAAATCAAAATTTAGGAGTAAATCACAACTTTTTCTAACTTTTCTGTTATGTTATGATTTTCACTTCTTAATGTTTTTATTGTTGTTTATTTTGTTTGTCCAATATCCTAGGTTGTTTTGGATTGATCCGTTCATAATTTTGTACACGATTCGAATCACATATCTATGATGATTGATGAGTATTTTATTACTACATAGATAAACTCACTTCGATCTTCCTTAACATGTAAATAATTCAAATCCATAAAGATATTATGGTGTGATTATATTTTTTTTGTCTACCAAACATATGGATAATTGGATAAACACCAAATTAAATAAACAAACCTAAAATCTTTATTTGCATGACGTGCGTTTTTAAAACAGTTGGTAGCACTTGCGAAAATGCCGGTTAAGTTTGAAAAATTGTTGGAGCATTACTGGTTTCATGGAGAGAGAGCAAGAGAGAGAGAAAAAAATGGAAAAACAAATAGAGAGAGAAAGTGTGGCAAAAAAGAGGGTGAAAAAAAAAAGAAAGAGAATGTAAGAAAACAAAAAGAAATCGAAGGAACCTCTGAGAAGGGACATTCAACTCCCTTCTCCTTGTTCCTTCTACCACCCTTCCCCATCCATTGTTCATCTTCCTTTATCGAATTAGTTCTCCCTCCCAAGAGTGGTGAGGGAAAACTGAGAAAAGGAAAAACGAAATTGAGAGAAAGAGGTAAAGAAAAAGAGAAAGAAGAAGCACAAATTTTCAACACGTGCAATTTTAACAGTATTGGAGGAGATGATTATTGTATTTGCATAAGGAATAGAAGAAAGAAAGAGTAATCAAAATCAGATCTAGGTTTGGGAAAAAAAAATACCAAAAGCAAAAAAAAAAAATAAAGAAAGAAAAAAGAAAAATTGATTGTGTTAATTGCATTGCATTTGTAATATGAACAACAATACCTCCAATCAGAACATGGTGACTCCTTCCCCTTCCATAGCCGCCTCGGCCGAACCTCCAAAAACTAAAAGGCTTTACCAAGTTTGGCCAGGGAACAATGTAAGCATTTTTATTGTTATCTTAGTAATGTTTTTAACATTTTAATGTAGACTTGTTTTTATGTTGGTTCCTTTTGATTGTGATGTAATCTTTTGTTCTTTTTATGTTTGTTCTTTATGCAAATGTAGTTTTTTAATTTTATGGTGGTAAGTTTATTGTTTTCTATCATAGTAATAAAAGAGAATAGTATTTTTTATGGAAGTTGTATTAGTGAAATAAGAATGACTTGGTGTTTGAATAGGAAAACACTTGGTCTAAAATTTATTTCTTAAGAAAGTTTAAACTATTTTTAATTTTGAGTGCTTTATAAATTAGCAAAACATAGTAGTGTATTGACACTAATTATCTATATGGCTAAAACCATGCTAAAGTTCAGTATGAGGCTAACACTAGGTAACTATGATTTGTGAAGTTAGAGAACAAAAGTTGGACTTATGAAAATTGGTATACTTTTACAAGAAAAAAGCTAGATATGTAGGTAGAATATGATTTTTATCTTTGAATGGTTCAAGACATCGTCGTTTTCTTCATAAACTGCCAATAAAAAAGAGGGTGGTCAGTCAGAGGAATTAGTTCACTTAATTGAAGGTGAGTTTTGAAGGGGATTGAGTAAGAATTTAGATAGAAAAAGTGATATCAAATTATTCATCTTTACCATAGATATATACAACTTAAATATTTCTTTCCGAAACAATAGATTTCTTGAGTTTCTTGTTCCAACTTTATTTATTCATTTATTTTTGGATCAAAGTGTTAATTGGTGCTTGAGAATAGAAAATTGAGAACAAAAGAAAAGGAAGATTGAAAGAAAGTTGATTGGAGACATCTATTTATTAGTCTTTTGCATTTTATACTGACATATATCTATTTAATACATTTATCTCATACTTTTTCATCCTTGCAAAAAGACCAAAACAAAGCAAATAAAAACTTCACAGAAAAATAATATTTTTTCTTTTTTAAATGACCTACTTTAGTTTAAATATATCTAACACATACAAATTACTAAGTTAACAGTGTATGGTTATTGTGTGACAAATGGATAAAAAGTATTTAAAGGGTAAATATACTGTACTTTCATAATCCACCTTACAGGGCCTTAGAGTCTAAATCTATATGAAATACTATGTAAAATAATTTGTGATGAAGCTTCTTTTTTCATTTTAGAAATTTCTATGTGGTGGAAGGTTAGTCTTTGGTCACGATGCATCGTCTCTATTTTTAACATCGTTCCTGATTGGAGGTCCTGCAATAACCTTCTGTATAAAAATGCTAGTAGCATTGAAACACGGGCATCCTATTGCTAGCCAGCCTATACTGATTGGAGCAGCAGTTCTCACAATTTTGGTTGGTAAAAAATATATAAGCTATTTTAATCAATGAAAAGTACTTGGCCTGCTTATGATATTGTAAACATGACTCTTCATTGTTTGACTACAGGATTTTATTTTTCTCTTCCTGACATCCGGTAGAGATCCAGGAATTATTCCGAGGAATTCACGTCCACCTGAAGATGAAGCATTTGACCTGAGTACACCATATCTTGATTGGATGAGCAATAAAACCCCTAATGTGAAAATACCCAGAATTAAGGATGTTAAAGTCAATGGTATGACGGTGAAGGTGAAATTTTGTGACACATGCCTATTGTATCGTCCGCCGCGTGCTTCTCATTGTTCTATCTGCAACAATTGTGTGCAGAAGTTTGATCATCATTGTCCCTGGGTTGGTCAATGTATTGGATTAGTAAGTTGTCCACACCATCTCATTGAAATCAAGCAAACTTTCATTATCTATTTTGGAAAATTAATGTCTCTCTTTTTACTTTCATCGGTAAATAAGGTAAATTAATAAATTTGTAGCAAGTTAATTTAGTTTGAATTTCAAATACTGCAAAGAGAAATAATATTTGAACATATATTGGGTTAAAACATAGAATAGGACAGTATATGTCACTGATTAGTAGACATAACATTATTCTACTGAAAAATATGTACAATAGTTGAAGCACAAAGGGACTCTAACATCACTAATTTTGGTCATATGATTTAAGAAAGCATCCATCTAAATGGAAAATACAAATACCTCTTAAAAAGAAGCGAAGTTTTTCATTTCTAGTAAGTATCCATAAATATCTACATGTCGAAAAAAGAAGAAATGATCTGATTTGCAAGGTTAATAGATGATTCAATGTTATACCAATTGATTCATCCTTTGAGAAAGCTTTATTTTGATGCAAGATTCAATACTATATCACTTGTCTCATCCTCTGTAAGCTTTATTTCGATACCTTTCCACATACTTTTGTTTGCTTGTTAAACGTTTTTTCTTGCATCATTTTATTTTCTTTTCACACTATATCATAATTTGGAAAGACAAATGCTAATTTTTGCCATATTACTTAATTCAATTTTACTTTACTCTATATTTTCAATCCACTATCTTTATCTTTTCCCAACTTCCTTTAGTAGAATCTAATAATTTTACTCATATTGATGTTTTTGCAGCGCAACTATCCATTCTTCATATTGTTCATATCATCATCAACTTTGTTGTGTTTGTATGTTTTTTCATTTTCTTGGGTTAACCTTGTACGGCAAAAGGGTAGCTTGTGGTTCGCCATGTCACATGATTTCATATCAGTTGCTCTCATTGTATATTGCTTCATAGCCATCTGGTTTGTGGGTGGACTAACAGTTTTTCACTTGTATTTGATTTCTACCAATCAGGTAATCTCTTTCTCTATCTCTATTTCTATTTCTAGTGTTCTATTTTGTATTATTTCCCCTTCCATTAGTTCTTTTGAGAATTCATAGGAATATTTCTTAGTTTATTTCTTACTTTAATTTATCATTGTCTGAAAAATTTTAAAATTGGCCATTAGTTACAAACGATGACAAGGATGTAATAGATGACTCAAGATATAAACATTGTACATGAGAAATTCTTGTTCTATATTCAGTTAGGAAAATCCAAGTCCATCTTTGGTGTTTAATCTATATATTATTGAAGTTGATTCCTCTATATATTTTCTAACATGTGAAGTTACTACATGATATATTTGTAATACATTCACCTTTTGTTGGCATTTTTCATATTACAGACAACTTATGAGAATTTTCGGTACCGCTATGATAGGAAAGAAAATCCATATAGAAAGGGACTAGTGTCAAACTTTAAAGAACTATCTTGTGCTAGAATCCCAACTTCATTGGTCAATTTTAGAGAGTGGGTTGCCGAAGAGGATGATTATCAAGATGAATCCTATAGGACATATAATTCAGAGTTTGATAAAGGTTTTGTGAACCCAAAACAGAAATTTGACATGGAAATGGGAACAATGTACGGCAAGGATAGTATGCGAGTTCCTAATATTCTAAAGGATTTGGATTATAGTGGTATTGATGATAATCTAAAGAAGAAAGTAGGAGCAAAAGATGGTACATTTGATATTTTTGTTCTTGCTGATCAAGATCTAAAGTATTCCCAATGGAAACCCAAAATTGCACCCAATGCAAACATTGGAGAAATTGGAAAGCTATAGCTCCTTCGGGTTACCCTACATGGGATTACATAGGTACCATTTTGATTTTAGCTTTACTCTCTGTACATGTAAAAAAGCATGAATCATACTTACCTCTAAGATTTGGTGAAATTTATCAACTTGATCTTCTTTATTAATAACTTGAACAAATAGAAGGATGTCCTGGCAAATTTCACCTAAACTGCATAGGCGATTAGTGTTATTTCTCCATAAAAAATACTCTATATAATTCTTATGTTTGATTGTTTAAATACAAGAAAGAGAAACAAATAAAGTATTTATAAAATTTCTTAGTTATTTCAAAAGATTGAGGACTTGAACAATTTGGATAGCAGTTAACACCTACTTGTATTTTTTTATCTTTTTTAGTGAAGCGTAATAGCCAGTATATGTTGTTGCTTTATTCCTAGAATAGATTTAATGAAATACTAAGATAAGGGTAATCTATCAGATTATGTTATCTGCAGTTGTTGTTAGTCTTAACTAATTCCACGGCTAAGATCACCTTATATTTTTTCAACTATTTTTTGTGCAGATCCAATTGAGCAATTTCTTGAGAGAAAATGTTTATAGACAACAAATTTTAAGGTTAGGCTGCTATTTTTTTTCCAAAGGAAGGGGTGGCAATTAAAGGGTAGCTATGGCATGATTTTGTAATGAGAAGTTGTAAACAAATGTTAATATTTCAAATGCAAATTCAGATTTATTTTTCATTCTACTCAAAGATGGAGAAAAGTTTCGCAAGCTAAGTTACAAAAACTTAGCTTAAAACATGTTCGTCAGATAACACTGCAGAAGGAATGGAGACTCACATACAAGAATAATGAAGCAGCTATATTAACGTATGATGTGTGATGCCTATTCTTTCTTCTTTATCTCAGCAAAATGTGGATTATAGTTTTTTTCCTGCAATCCATAAATTTGTGTTTTCTATCTAAGCATGCTCTTTCATTACTTGTTATAGTAAGTCGTTATTACATTGCACTTTGTATATTACAGAACAAATGCATCTAAGATAATGATATCTATTTCATTAGAAACAATTTATTAGCCTTGCTAGTAATATGTAATTGCACACATGAATCAATTAAATTCTTCAAGGATTTAACTTAATGGATTAGTTTCTATGTTTTTTCTAGAACAATATATCTAAACCAACATTTAAAACTTTAGGATGCAATGCATAAGTGATTTATGATTATTTATTATTATTATTGTTGTTGTTGTTGTTGTTGTTGTTGTTGTTGTTGTTGTTGTTGTTAAATTCTATTTATAAAGAGTAATAATGAGTTCCCAACTTCTAAAATAGTAGAAATCATTTTGTTGCAGCAACGACGACAATGAAAAGGAGAAATCTTCATTGACCAATCAAAGAGATGAGATAAAGGATTCAAGAGTAGGGTTTTAAAGTTCAATTCTCAATCGTATTAGAGTTTCATTGGCCGTAACATATTCAAATTTAATTTGTAAAGATAAGAAAAATTACATTGTAATGATAATAGATAATGTTGAATTTGAGGAAAATGACAATTCAATTACATTTTTAATTTTTTTTGGTGTTATTCATTGTCGACACAATATAATGAGTAAATCCTTTTGCATCGTAGACTTCTCAAAGAGAGAAGAGTAATGACCAAGAAACTCTTATATTGTTAGTGTTCGAACCTCTAACTAAATGTTTAAGGAACTCTAACAAAAAAAAGAGTTGAGTAAACTACAATTTCTATTTACAAAAATTAAAAATGTTGACATATCTATTTATAGAAAAAGAAAATTACTATTTGTACCCATGAAACATGAGTTTTATATAATAAAATTATCCAAACACTAAAAAATCACATAAAAATTCTAAATTACCCTTATTATCATCCGTATCATCCTTTCCCTCTTCACTAACCACTCCATCATCCTCATCTGCTCATCACCTTACTACCACCACCACCACTAATCCCATCCGTTGCTGTCCTCTTTCTGCCGTGAACATCCCTCCTTCTCTTCTTCCCTGTCTCGTCCTCATCGACCAGGGAATTTTTGCACCAGCCCCTGCTTTGCCGCCGCCAGCAACTCTAAAGTGGCAGTGCCACCTTTCCTCTCTTCAACTAACGTGGCTACCTTTTTCTCATCATTGAACCAGTGCCACCGCCGGGCCACTGCGCCAGCCGCCGCCACCACGGTCCCTTTTGCGAACCAAAACCGCGGCGAGCTCTCTCTCTCTCTCTCTCTCTCTGTCTTTCTATCTCTTTCACCATTTAATTTAAACCACTGAACCCTAATTCACTTCTCCGTCTCCTCTTCTTCTTCAAGAACCAGATACTTCCAAACCACCATCACAGCCCTGCCATCATCGCCGTCCGCATTTTCAGCCGCTAGAACTGTCGCGAACCACCATTGTCTACACCATTTGTGACAAACCTGAGCCACCCTCACCGTTTCAGTCATTATTTCTCTTGGTCCAGACCACCACCAGCGAGCCACTCACTAGTCTCGCACCTCCTCTACCGAACCCTAACTCAGCCCCTGTTCTCACTTTCTCTTCTACTTCAACGAGCTACTGGTGACGTTACCATCATCTGTAGCTAACATCTTTCTCGCTAAAACAGAGCTGAAACAGAACAAGTTTACCCCTGCCTCTCAGGGTTTAGCACAGATGAGGATTGCTCAATTCCACATAGTCTGTTTGAGTTTGGCGATTGATTTGTTGCAGGAACATTAGGTGGTAGCACTCTATTTTGAGTTCAATGAAAAATTGAAAACCATGATGATAAGGGTAATTTGGGATTTTTATGTAATTTTTTAGTGTTTGGATAATTTTGTTATATAAAACTCATATTTCATAGGTACAAATGATAATTTTCTTTTTCTATGGGTAGATATGGTAACGTTTTCAACTTTTGTGGATAGAAATGGTAGTTTACTCAAAAAAATTCAAGGAACTCAGAACTCGCACACGTTATCATAATTCATTGAAAACTAATCAAATCATAACACATAATAAGAAAAAAATCACAACATAATATATAATAAAACATTTAGTTAGAATCTCGAAGGGGGATTCAATTAGTTTGAGATACAGGGAGGGGTAGGGGTTGGAAGTTGCAACAACGTGGACGAGATCCTAGAATAGGGATTTAAGAGAAGTATAGGCATTTAGAGTTAAAATTATTCTCCATATTTGTGAACAACTTATTGGAGGCTATTTCCTAAAAAAAGATAGTCTATTTGTTCAAATGGACAGAAAAGATAACTATTATCTACCTTTCAAGAAAATATATACCAGATAAGGTATACTTGTTTGCTTTTACTAGATATATAATTGCTGGTACGAATTTTAACCTATAAAAAAATTCAACTATGATTTATAGGAGTTTAGGATATAATTGATGGATCAGATATTTAGCTATAGAGAAATTCACTTTTGACTATAATAGGAATGATAGTCGAAGTCGAGGACTTCATAATTTAAAATGAGTTGAGAATCGGGTTCGAAACCAAATAAACCATGTAGTTAAATGTGAGCAAAATGCAAGAATGTGGAGTTTGGAGACCAAGACAGGATAGAATGTGGGGAGTCCACTATAAAGATTTTTCAGGGTTAAGGCAAAATTCTGACTTGAGAAAAAGGAAGAACTAGGTCACAGTCAAGATTTTTCAAGAGCAAGTCTATCCTTAAGGTCTATAAATAGAAGAAGTTTAGAAGGATAGAAGGGACTTCAATAATAAAAACACCAGATCATCATACAAAATTCTGCAAAAAAAATTCTCAGTCTCAGTGACGTAATGGAAGGTCATGGAGTGTAAGTGCATGTGAATGTATGGAGTCAGCCTTTTATTTATTTCTTTTATTGTTTTTGTTTCTTTTATTTCAAATTTATTTGCTCTGTCATCTCCAATTTATCTTGTTCAAGCACACTAATTTCTGTTTACTTTAAATCTCAATTATTTTATTACTTATTTATCTTTGCTTTCATTATTCTTGTTTAGTCAAGTATTTCATTTCTTTTAAACTTCAACTATATTATTTTGTTTAGGTTCTATCTATTTTTTTTCGATTCGACATCTAACTTAGTCGAATTTAATACATTTTTCTTTCTTGACAAAAAACTAAGTAATTTCCGGATCAAACTCACTCTATCTTTAGAGGAGTCATATCTGTTTCCTGAATTGAGATCTTGATACAAGTTTGATTCGACACCCTTTTGAGATTACAAAAATTAGGTGAAATAAAATTGGCACGTCCAGTGGAACCTTGGGTTAAGTCAAGGTGTCAAGCTGTGTATGCAATTACGTAGTAATAAATTAATAATGTCTGATAGAGCCTCGACTTTGACTGATACATCAAATAATAATATTGGAGATTTCACGAGAGGCCCTGAGACAGAGGTTCTCCCATCGACTGGAACCTCAAGGCAAAGGATGAACCCAGTTGTTATAGAAGGAATCTCAGAGTTGTGCATGTCACATGGCCTCCATATGGGCTACCCCCAAATTATTCTTCACCTATAGAGAATCCTAATATGGGGTATATAGGAGGTGCTACTACCACAAGATATAACCCCTTATACAATCCAGTACCGCGTCCTCTAGGTTATCCCCCTAATAGGGATATATAATTATAATTCTGGCATGGTAAACTACAATGTCTACCAATACTTGATGAATAATCCTCCGTATTTAGGGTCAGTACCCATACCGCAATCTACTTCTATGATGCCAATTGCCTTTTCGACACAAGGCACAGGGATACCTAGGTTGCCCAGGAGAGACACGTACCTCTATTTTTTTAGATATGTCGAGACAGATTTATGTCGGAATATCATCTCCTAATACAGTCGAATCATTGGCTGTGTATAGATAGCAAATCGAGAATATCCATCATGATTTAGTGAATATGCTTATTCAGCAGATGGCTACCGTGCTAAACCCCATGATAGAAAATAACAATGCTAGAATATAGCAAGTTGCTCAACGAGTCGATGATATTACAAGAGCAACCAATCGACCTTTTGTACCACCCTAGGTGGGATGCACGTTAATAACCCCTCTGATACTAAATAGGGGAGATTTAAATGAGGCTAGAAGAATAATGCTGCTCAAACTTATGGTAAAAACATTATCCAAGCTGTCAAGCAAATCTTGAATAGAGAAGGGTTGAATATAGGAGTGACAAATCCACCTAAATTATCTCCTTTTCAAATTATGTCTTGCAATCTAAACTCCCGAGGGGAGTCAAAACTCCTAAATCCCTTACAAAGTTTGCTAAAAAAAGTGAAAAATTGACTATAGAGCATATTGCGGATATACAATCGACATCGGTGAGCTAGCCAATAATGAATACGTGAAAATTAGATATTTTCCTTCCTCACTCACAAAAAAACGCTTTCACTTGGTTTTCAAACTTGCAACCTAATTCGATCCATAGTTGGGTTCTATTAGAAATGAGTTTTTATGATCAATTTTTTAGGGGTGAAATGAAGGTGACTTTGTCTGATTTATTCATAGTAAAGAGAGAGAAAGCTGAGTCAATCGATGATTATCTCATCCGGTTCAAGAATATGAGAAATAAGTGTTTCACTCCTATTCCTGAACTTGAAGTAGTAAAGATGGCTATCAAAGGGCTTGATTTTAATATCCAAAAGAAATTAGTGAATCAATAATTTCTCGACTTGACTAAGTTAGCTGATAAAGTACATCAAATCGAAAAGTTAAATAAAGAAACAGAGGAGCTAGAGTCGAACAAAAGGAAACCTTTCTTTGATAAAAAGGTGAATTTCATTGATTGCATGAGTAAGGAAGAATCGAATAATGATTCTATTTTTGTTGCAGAATTGAAAGGGCCTCCTTATGTGTGTTAATCTCTTAATCGGTAAATGATAAGACCCCTTTGTCAAGGAAAAGAATTACTCTTTCGACCTAACAAAAGCTGAACAAATTTTTTATATATTGTTAAAAGATAAGTAGCTTGTACTCGCTGAAGGGAAAAGAATGTCATCTATTTCTGAAATTAGAAATAAAATATTTTGAAAATTTCATCAAACTTGTGGACATTACACTAATAATTGTGTTTCTCTCAGGGACTTAATACAAAAAGCTATTGAGGACAGTCGACTGAAATTCGTTGACAAACCTGATATGAAAGTAGATTTTGATTCTTTCCAGGTCACGTCGAACTTTGCTGAAATAGAAGACGTGGCCTTCTTAATTAACATGGCTTTCATCGAACATGTAAGAAAAGATTATCAGTTTCAGCAGGATATTTTCGAAGCAAAGAGGTATATATACCCAAAAGCAAGAGAAGACTTGTTGGATTTTTTGCTAAGACAAAGAGAGGAGGAAGAAAATGTGATTACATGCCTTTGCTGCAGTGTCTTGTGTGACACTTCAGCTGCTAAGGTTTTCAACTCATACAAAAAGAGTAGAGACCGTATTTATCAAGAGGAATTAAGGCAAGCTCTACTAAATTAAGGAGCCTGATGAGCGGATAATTTGTATGCTTTTTGGCATTATTTTTAGTATGTTTTTGGTATGATATAGTTAGTTTTTAGTATATTTTTATTAGTTTTTAGTTAAAATTCACTTTTCTGGACTTTACTATGAGTTTGTGTGTTTTTCTGTGATTTCAGGTATTTTCTGGCTGAAATTGAGGGACCTGAGCAAAAATCTGATTCTGAGACCAAAAAAGGACTGCAGATGCTGTTGGATTCTGACCTCCCTGCACTCGAAGTGGATTTTCTGGAGCTACAGAAGGCCAATTGGCGCGCTCTCAACGGCGTTGGAAAGTAGACATCCTGGGCTTTCCAGCAATATATGATAGTCCATACTTTGCCCAAGATTTGATGGCCCAAACCGGCGTTCAAAGTCACCCTCAGAAATCCCAGCGTTAAACGCCGGAACTGGCACCAAAATGGGAGTTAAACGCCCAAACTGGCACTAAAGCTGGCGTTTAACTCCAAGAAGAGTCTCTCCACGAAAATGCTTCATTGCTCAGCCCAAGCACACACCAAGTGGGCCCGGAAGTGGATTTTTATGTCATTTACTCATTTCTGTACACCTTAGGCTACTAGTTTTCTATAAGTAGGACCTTTGACTATTGTATTAGAGAGTCTTTCGATCTTTGGATCTTTTGATCATGTTTTTATGATTGAACCCTCTTTGGGAGGCTGGCCATTCGGCCATGCCTAGACCTTATGCTTATGTATTTTCAACGGTGGAGTTTCTACACACCATAGATTAAGGTGTGGAGCTCTGCTGTACCTCGAGTATTAATGCAATTACTATTGTTCTTCCATTCAATTCCGCTTGTTCTTGTTCTAAGATATCACTTGTTCTTCAACTTGATGAATGTGATGATCCGTGACACTCATCATCATTCTCACCCATGAACAAGGTGACTGACAACCACTCTTGTTCTACAAGCGATCAAGGCTCTAGTGAATATCTCTTGGATTCCTGATTGCACGATGCATGGTTGATCACCTGACAACCGAGTGCTCGTCTGACAAACGAGCCAACCATTCCGTGAGATCAGAGTCTTCGTGGTATAGGCGAGAACTGATGGCAGCATTCAAGAGAATCCGGAAGGTCTAACCTTGTCTGTGGTATTCTGAGTAGGATTCAATGACTGAATGACTGTGACGTGCTTCAAACTCCTAGCAGGCGGGGCGTTAGTGACAGACGCAAAAGAATCAATGGATTCTATTCCGGCCTGACCGAGAACCGACAGCTGAATTCCGCTATGCTGTAACAGAGCATATGCAATCGCTTTCACTGAGAGGATGGGAGGTAGCCATTGACAACGGTGAAACCCTACACAAGCTTGCCATGGAAAGGAGTAAGAAGGATTGGATGAAGACAGTAGGAAAGCAGAGAGACGGAAGGGAAGGCATCTTCATGCGCTTATCTGAAGTTCCTACCAATGAATTACATAAGTATCTCTATCTTTATCTTTATGTTATTTTCGTTCATCACCATTACTATTTGAGTTTGCCTGACTAAGATTTACAAGATGACCATAGCTTGCTTCAATACTAACAATCTCCGTGGGATCGACCCTTACTCGCGTAAGGTTTATTACTTGGACGACCCAGTGCACTTGCTGGTTAGTTGTGCGAAGTTGTGTAATGCCATGGTATTGAGCTACCAAGTTTTTGGGGTTCATGACCGGGGATTATGAGAGTTGTGAAAAAGTATTGTTCACAATTTCGCGCACCAAGTTTTTGGCGCCGTTGCCGGGGATTGTTCAAGTTTTGAGCAAGCTTTTGGTAACATCAGTGCCAAGATCCGGCAACAACACCAAGTTTTTGGCGTTATTGCCAGGGATTGTTCTAGTTTGGACAACTGACGGTTCATCTTGTTGCTTAGATTAGGTATTTATTTTTTTCGAAATTCTTGAAGATGAATTCTAGAGTTTCATGATGATTTGTTGAAATCTGGCTGGCTGAGAAGCCATGTCTAATCTCATTGGACCGAGGTTTCAACTTATCATCACAAGAGCTTGTTGATTTCTATCAATCTTGCTTTTGGAGCAGTGATCTGCTAAGGCTTGGCTGGCCTTTGGCCATGTCTAGTGTTTTGGACCGAAGCTTTCTTTGAAAGCTTGGCTTGCTGTGAAGCCATGTCTAATTCCTGGACCGGAGTCTTAGACTAGCATTGCACTGATTCCTGGAATTCTCATTAAGAATTTTGATACCTTTTTCCACTTAATTTTCGAAAAACACAAAAAAATTACAAAATCATAAAATCCAAAAATATTTCTTGTTTGAGTCTAGTGTCTCATCTTAAGTTTGGTGTCAATTGCATGCATTCATTCATGTATCTTGGTGATCTTCAAGATGTTCTTGATGATTTACTTGCTCTAATCTTTGAATTCTATTGACTTGAATGTCTAGTGTGTCTAATTTGCATTTTCATTTTGTTAATGTCAGTAGAATACAAACTGCTAAGTTTGGTGTCTTGCATGCATTGTTATTTGATTCTTGTTGCATTTTGATTTTTCCTTATTATTAAAAAATCCAAAAATATTTTTAATTTGTGTCTTTTCAAGTCAATAATACAGAGAATTGAAGATTCAGAACATACAGCAGAGGAATTACACAGAAAAAGCTGGGCGTTCAAAACGCCCAGTGAAGAAGGACAGACTGGCGTTTAAACGCCAGCCAGGATACCTGGTTGGGCGTTTAACGCCCAAAAGGATATAGTTTTGGGCGTTAAACGCCAGAATGTGCACCATTCTGGGCATTTAACGCCAGGATGGCTAGAAGGGAAGATTTTGTTTTCAAATCAAATTTTTTCTTTGTTTTCAAAATCTTTTCAAAATCAAATTTTTTTTAAATCATTTTTTTCAATCAAATCTTTTTCAAAATTAATTTCTTTCCATTTTTAAAGATACTTACTATCAATTAATGATTTGATTCAACATTTCAAGTATGTTGCCTTTTCTGTTGAGAAAGGTTTAATGTTTGAATCATATCTTTTCTTGTTAGTCAAGTTTTTAATTTTCAAATCAGATCTTTTTAAAATGTTTTTTAAATCATATCTTCTCAATCACATTTTTTTTAAATCAATCATATCTTCTTAACCACATCTTTTTCAAAATAGTTTTCAATCAAATCTTTTTGATTTCTAATTTCAAAATCTTTTTCAAAAATCACTTGATTTCTTTTCCATTTTCTTTTTCGAAAATTAAGTAATGTTTTTCAAAAATGTTTTCAAAATTTTTCACTTAATTTTCGAAAATTACTTCCCTCCTTCTCACATCCTTCTATTTATGGACTAACACTATTCCTTAATGCAAAATTCGAACTCCATCTTCTCTGATAAGTTCGAATTTTCTACTTCTGTCTTCTACTCTTCTTTTCCTCTGACACCTAAAGGAATCTCTATACTGTGACATAGAGGATTCCACATTTTCTTGTTCTCTTCTCTTTCTTATGAGCAGGAGCAAAGACAAAGGCATTCTTGTTGAGGCTGATCCTGAACCTGAAAGGACCTTGAAGAGAAAGCTCAGAGAAGCCAAAGCACAACTCTCTTTAGAGCACCTGACCGAATTCTTCAAAGAAGAAGAACACATGGCAGCCGAAAACGACAATGCCAACAATGCAAGGAAGGTGCTGGGTGACTTTACTGCACCTACTCCCGACTTCTATGGGAGAAGCATCTCTATCCCTGCCATTGGAGCAAACAACTTTGAGCTTAAGCCTCAATTAGTTTCTCTAATGCAACAGAATTGCAAGTTCCATGGACTTCCATTGGAAGATCCTCATCAGTTTTTAGCTGAATTCTTGCAAATCTGTGACACTGTTAAGACTAATGGGGTTGACCCTGAGGTCTACAGACTTATGCTATTCCCTTTTGCTGTAAGAGACAGAGCTAGAACATGGTTGGACTCTCAACCTAAAGAAAGCCTGGACTCTTGGGAAAAGCTAGTCAATGCCTTCTTGGCAAAGTTCTTTCCACCTCAAAAATTGAGTAAGCTTAGAGTGGAAGTCCAAACCTTCAGACAGAAGGAAGGAGAATCCCTCTATGAAGCTTGGGAAAGATACAAACAATTAATTAGAAAGTGTCCTTCTGACATGCTTTCTGAATGGAGCATCATAGGTATTTTCTATGATGGTCTCTCTGAACTGTCCAAGATGTCTTTGGATAGCTCTGCTGGAGGCTCTCTTCATTTGAAGAAGACGCCTGCAGAAGCTCAAGAACTGATTGAAATGGTTGCAAATAACCAATTCATGTACACTTCTGAAAGAAATCCTGTGAACAATGGGACTAGTCAGAAGAAAGGAGTTCTTGAGATTGACACTCTGAATGCCATATTGGCTCAGAACAAAATATTGACTCAACAAGTCAATATGATTTCTCAAAGTCTGTCTGGAATGCAAAATGCACCAAGCAGTACTAAGGAAGCTTCATCTGAGGAAGAAGCTTATGATCCTGAGAACCCTTCAATAGAAGAGGTGAATTACATGGGAGAACCCTATGGAAACACCTATAATCCTTCATGGAGGAATCATCCAAATCTTTCATGGAAGGATCAACAGAGACCTCAACAAGGTTTCAATAACAATAATGGTGGAAGAAACAGGTTTAGCAATAGCAAACCTTTTCCATCATCTTCTCAGCAACAGACAGAGAGCTCTAAGCAGAATACCTATGACTTAGCTACCATGGTCTCTGATCTGATCAAAACCACTCAAAGTTTCATGACTGAAACAAGGTCCTCTATCAGAAATTTGGAAGGACAAGTAGGTCAGCTGAGCAAGAAAATTACTGAACTCCCTCCAAGTACTCTTCCAAGCAATACTGAAGAAAATCCAAAAGGAGAGTGCAAGGCCATTAACATGGCCGAATTCTGGGAGGAAGAAGAGGCAGTGAACGCCACTGAGGAAGACCTCACTGGACGTCCACTGGCCTCCAGTGAGTTCCCTAATGAGGAACCATGGGAATCTGAGGCTCAAACTGAGACCATAGAGATTCCATTGGACTTACTTCTGCCATTCATGAGCTCTGATGAGTATTCTTCCTCTGAAGAGGATGAGTATGTCACTGAAGAGCAAGTTGCTAAATACCTTGGAGCAATCATGAAGCTAAATGACAAGTTATTTGGAAATGAGACTTGGGAGGATGAACCCCCTTTGCTCACCAAGGAACTGGATGACTTGTCTAGGCAGAAACTGCCTCAAAAGAGACAGGATCCTGGGAAGTTTTCAATACCTTGTACCATAGGCACCATGACCTTCAAGAAGGCCTTGTGTGACTTAGGGTCAAGTGTAAACCTCATGCCTCTCTCTGTAATGGAGAAGTTAGGGATCTCTGAGGTGCAAGCTGCAAAAATCTCACTAGAGATGGCAGACAACTCAAGAAAACAAGCCTATGGACTTGTAGAGGATGTTCTGGTTAAAGTTGAAGACCATTACATCCCTACTGATTTCATAGTCCTAGAGACTGGGAAGTGCATGGATGAATCCATCATCCTTGGCAGACCCTTCCTAGCCACAGCAAAGGCTGTGATTGATGTTGATAGAGGAGAGTTGATCATTCAAGTGAATGAAGAATCCTTGGTGTTTAAGGCCCAAGGGTATCCCTCTGTCATCATGGAGAGGAAGCATGAAGAGCTTCTCTCAAAACAGAGCCAAACAGAGCCCCCACAGTCAAACTCTAAGTTTGGTGTTGGAAGGCCACAACCAAACTCTAAGTTTGGTGTTGAACCCCCACATTCAAACTCTAAGTTTGGTGTTGGGAGGTTCCAACACGGTTCTGAGTATCTGTGAGGCTCCATGAGAGTCCTCTGTCAAGCTAATGACAATAAAGAAGCACTTGTTGGGAGGCAACCCAATGTTTTATAATTAACTATTTTCTTTTGTTATTTTATGTCTTTTGTAGGTTGATGATCATAAGAAGTCACAAAATCCATGAAAAAAGCAAAAACAGAATGAAAAACAGAATGAAAAACAGGAAGAAAAACAGCACACCCTGGAGGACGCACCCACTGGCGTTTAAACGCCAGTGAGGTTAGCTGGTGGGCGTTTAACGCCCAGTCTGGCACCATTCTGGGCGTTTAACGCCAGAAAGGGGCACCAGACTGGCGTTAAACGCCAGAAAGGGGCAAGATGCTGGCGTTAAACGCCAGAAATGGGCACCAGCCCGGCGTTTAACGCCAGAAATGGCACAAAACGTGATTTTGCATGCCATTTGGTGCAGGGATGACTTTTCCTTGACACCTCAGGATCTGTGGACCCCACAGGATCCCCACCTACCCTACCACTCTCTCTCTTCTTCACCAATCACATCAACACCTCTTCCCCAAAAACCCCTCACCTATCAAATCCCATCTTTCTCTTCACCACTCACATCCATCCTTCATAAAACCCCACCTACCTCACCATTCAAATTCAAACCACTTTCCCACCCAAACCCACCCTCAAATGGCCGAACATCTCTCTCCCCCTCTCCTATATAAACCCTCCTTCACTCCTTCATTTTCACACACCTTAAACACTACTTCTTCTCCCTTTTGGCCGAACACATAGCCCTCTCCATCTCCTTCATTTCTTCTTCTTCTACTCTCTTCTTTCTTCTTTTGCTCGAGGACGAGCAAACATTTTAAGTTTGGTGTGGTAAAAGCATTGCTTTTTGTTTTTCCATAACTATTTATGGCATCCAAGGCCGGAGAAACCTCTAGAAAGAGGAAAGGGAAGGCAAAGGCTTCCACCTCCGAGTCATGGGAGATGGAAAGATTCATCTCAAGGGTGCATCAAGACCATTTCTATGAAGTTGTGGCCTTGAAGAAGGTGATCCCCGAGGTCCCTTTTTCACTCAAAAAGGGTGAATATCCGGAGATCCGACATGAGATCCGAAGAAGAGGTTGGGAAGTTCTTACCAACCCCATTCAACAAGTCGGAATCTTGATGGTTCAAGAGTTCTATGCCAATGCATGGATCACCAAGAACCATGACCAAAGTGTGAACCCGAATCCAAAGAATTATCTTACTATGGTTCGGGGGAAATACTTGGATTTTAGTCCGGAAAGTGTGAGGGTGGCGTTCAACTTGCCTATGATGCAAGGAGATGAACATCCCTACACTAGAAGGGTCAACTTTGATCAAAGGTTGGACCAAGTCCTCACAGTCATATGTGAAGAGGGCGCCCAATGGAAGAGAGATTCAAGAGGAAAGCCGGTTCAATTAAGAAGGCATGACCTCAAGCCCGTGGCTAGAGGATGGTTAGAGTTCATACAACGCTCAATCATTCCCACTAGCAACCGGTCCGAAGTTACCATAGACCGGGCTATCATGATCCATAGCATCATGATTGGAGAAGAAATAGAGGTTCATGAGGTTATAGCCCAAGAACTCTATAAGGTGGCGGACAAGTCCTCTACCTTGGCAAGGTTAGCCTTTCCTCATCTCATTTGTCACCTCTGTTATTCAGTGGGAGTTGACATAGATGGAGACACCCCCATTGATGAGGACAAGCCCATCACTAAGAAGAGGATGGAGCACACAAGAGATCCCACTCATCATGAGATCCCTGAGATTCCTCAAGGGATGCACTTTCCTCCACAAAACTTTGGGAGCAATTAAACACCTCCCTAGGAGAGTTGAGTTCCAACATGGGACAACTAAGGGTGGAGCATCAAGAACACTCCATCATCCTCCATGAAATTAGAGAAGATCAAAGAATCATGAGGGAGGAACAACAAAGACAAGGAAGAGACATTGAGGAGCTCAAGCACTCCATAGGATCTTCAAGAGCAAGAAAGAGCCGCCATCACTAAGGTGGACCCGTTCTTTGATTTCCTTGTTCTTTATTCTTCTGTTTTTCGAATTTTATGCTTATGTTTATCCATGTTTGTGTCTTGTGATCATTAGTGTCTTAGTGTCTATGCCTTAAAGTTATGAATGTCCTATGAATCCATCACCTTTCTTAAATAAAAATGTGCTTAATTGATAAAAGAAAGAATTGCATGAATTTTGAATTTTATAACAGTTTAATTATTTTGATGTGGTGGTAATATTTTTGTTCTCTGAATGTATGCTTAAACAGTGCATATGTATCTTGAATTTGTGATTTATGAATGTTGGCTCTTGAAAGAATGATGAAAAAGGAGACATGTTACTGAGGATCTGAAAAATCATCAAAATGATTCTTGAAGCAAAAAAAAAAAAGCATTTCTATTCAAAAAAAAAAACGAAAAAATAGAGAAATAAGAGTTGTGATCCAAGGCAAATAAGAGTGTGCTTAAGAACCCTGGACACCTCTAGTTGGGGACTTTAGCAAAGTTGAGTCACAATCTGAAAAGGTTCACCCAATTATGTGTCTGTGGCATGTATGTATCTGGTGGTAATACTGGAAGACAGAGTGCTTTGGGCCACAGCCAAGACTCAATAAGTAGCTTTGTTCAAGAATCATCATACTTTACTAGGAGAATCATTAACACTATCTGGATTCTAAGTTCCTAAAGAAGCCAACCATTCTGAATTTCAAAGGATAGAGTGAGATGCCAAAACTATTCAGAGGCAAAAAGCTAAAAGCCCCGCTCATCTAATTAATACTGATCTTCATAGATGTTTTTGGAATTCATTGCATATTCTCTTCTTTTTATCTTATTTGATTTTCAGTTGCTTGAGGACAAGCAACAATTTAAGTTTGGTGTTGTGATGAGCGGATAATTTGTATGCTTTTTGGCATTGTTTTTAGTATGTTTTTGGTATGATATAGTTAGTTTTTAGTATATTTTTATTAGTTTTTAGTTAAAATTCACTTTTCTGGACTTTACTATGAGTTTGTGTGTTTTTCTGTGATTTCAGGTATTTTCTGGCTGAAATTGAGGGACCTGAGCAAAAATCTGATTCTGAGACCAAAAAAGGACTGCAGATGCTGTTGGATTCTGACCTCCCTGCACTCGAAGTGGATTTTCTGGAGCTACAGAAGCCCAATTGGCGCGCTCTTAACGGCGTTGGAAAGTAGACATCCTGGGCTTTCCAGCAATATATGATAGTCCATACTTTGCCCAAGATTTGATGGCCCAAACCGGCGTTCAAAGTCACCCTCAGAAATCCCAGTGTTAAACGCCGGAACTGGCACCAAAATGGGAGTTAAACGCCCAAACTGGCACTAAAGCTGGCGTTTAACTCCAAGAAGAGTCTCTCCACGAAAATGCTTCATTGCTCAGCCCAAGCACACACCAAGTGGGCCCGGAAGTGGATTTTTATGTCATTTACTCATTTCTGTACACCTTAGGCTACTAGTTTTCTATAAGTAGGACCTTTGACTATTGTATTAGAGAGTCTTTCGATCTTTGGATCTTTTGATCATGTTTTTATGATTGAACCCTCTTTGGGAGGCTGGCCATTCGGCCATGCCTAGACCTTATGCTTATGTATTTTCAACGGTGGAGTTTCTACACACCATAGATTAAGGTGTGGAGCTCTGCTGTACCTCGAGTATTAATGCAATTACTATTGTTCTTCCATTCAATTCCGCTTGTTCTTGTTCTAAGATATCACTTGTTCTTCAACTTGATGAATGTGATGATCCGTGACACTCATCATCATTCTCACCCATGAACAAGGTGACTGACAACCACTCTTGTTCTACAAGCGATCAAGGCTCTAGTGAATATCTCTTGGATTCCTGATTGCACGATGCATGGTTGATCGCCTGACAACCGAGTGCTCGTCTGACAAACGAGCCAACCATTCCGTGAGATCAGAGTCTTCGTGGTATAGGTGAGAACTGATGGCAGCATTCAAGAGAATCCGGAAGGTCTAACCTTGTCTGTGGTATTCTGAGTAGGATTCAATGACTGAATGACTGTGACGTGCTTCAAACTCCTAGCAGGCGGGGCGTTAGTGACAGACGCAAAAGAATCAATGGATTCTATTCCGGCCTGACCGAGAACCGACAGCTGAATTCCGCTATGCTGTGACAGAGCATATGCAATCGCTTTCACTGAGAGGATGGGAGGTAGCCATTGACAACGGTGAAACCCTACACAAGCTTGCCATGGAAAGGAGTAAGAAGGATTGGATGAAGACAGTAGGAAAGCAGAGAGACGGAAGGGAAGGCATCTTCATGCGCTTATCTGAAGTTCCTACCAATGAATTACATAAGTATCTCTATCTTTATCTTTATGTTATTTTCGTTCATCACCATTACTATTTGAGTTTGCCTGACTAAGATTTACAAGATGACCATAGCTTGCTTCAATACTAACAATCTTCGTGGGATCGACCCTTACTCGCGTAAGGTTTATTACTTGGACGACCCAGTGCACTTGCTGGTTAGTTGTGCGAAGTTGTGTAATGCCATGGTATTGAGCTACCAAGTTTTTGGGGTTCATGACCGGGGATTATGAGAGTTGTGAAAAAGTATTGTTCACAATTTCGCGCACCAGAGCCAAAGGTCGAGATTCTGCAGATTCTCCTGTCAAACAATAAATACGCACTATGGTGATAGTCGATTAGAAACCCCAAGGGGTGTCAAGTCAGACTAGAATTCCTCCATCAAATGTGTTGAAATAAATAGGTACAAAACAATGCTCAAAACTACTCTAAGAACGATAATTATAATGTTCATAGAGGAGGTTTTGGAAATTGGGCTAGAGGCTAGAAAAGAGGTGTCTCTCGATGAGAAGCAAGTAGAAGAGGCAGTGGTGAGCAAGGTATCAACGCAATTTTCAAGAAAGAGCTCCCTTCATTCCAAGAGTTGTAGCTCAAGCACATAATACTTGTGTTGATACACAGGGG
Organism: Arachis hypogaea; assembly: GCF_003086295.3. Taxonomy (NCBI): domain Eukaryota; kingdom Viridiplantae; phylum Streptophyta; class Magnoliopsida; order Fabales; family Fabaceae; genus Arachis; species Arachis hypogaea. Next base: position 85,007,928 of record NC_092041.1, read on the forward strand.
CCATATCTAGAGTTGATTAAGGAAAGTAAGTCACCTCAAAAACAAGAACAGAAGGGAGAAAAGAAGGAAGAAGAAGAAGCATTGACAGAGAATTTTGATTTTGGTTTCGAGGATGATTTGGATGTGATATTTGGAAAAATTGGTTTTAGGTATGTTGCCACAATATCTGTTCTCTCTTTCAACTTCTAGGAAAACCTTGAAAGGCCTCGAAATTGTCTTGAAGGAGACTGTGATGACATCATTCCAGGAGATGAGTGCCGATTTATCAAAAAGGTATGATTAAAGAAGGATTGTTTGAAAGACCTGATGAGATCACCAAAGATCATCTTCAACCACTGCATATTAAAGCAAAAGTCGAAGGATTGGTAATCAATCGTATATTGGTTGATGGAGGAGTGGCAATTAATCTGTTGCAAGAAAGCATGTTGCCTTTGTTCCAGAAAATAGTCAAAGATCTGGTTAAAATGAACTTGGCTGTTATTGAATTTAATGGTAAGTTGACAACAACCCTCAGAATGATCTCACTGAGGATTAAAGTAGGAAGTATTGAACGACGACCCACAATGTTCATACTGGTGCCTACCAAGGCAATCTCAACATGTTGTTGGGAAGAGACTGGATCCATCGAGTAGGGGTGATTCCCTCGACATTGCATAAAAAATTAGTGCTCCAGGATGAGGATGGAAGAATCGAGAAAATTGAAGTTGGCAATAGCTTCTGCTATGTTGAACAAATGAATGTCAGCCTTAAAGAATATCATACCAGTGTTTAACCACTAGATATTGATATGAGCACCTTTGACCCCACTCTTATCAAAGGTTGTTATGTAGGGGCTATAGTATGAAGATGGTCCCTAAGGCCAAGGGGAGTTCAACCATAGAATCTATTTAAATAGATATATCGAGCCATTGGACTGTTATGACATGTCATCTTAACGATTTGTAAAGTTCTTTTTCATTCATTTTCTTAGGTTTTAATCAAATTTCTTATGTTTTCTAATGGAATTTTACAAATAATCAAATATTTAGAGCTGGGATATTGTTTTTATATTTTCAGGAGTTTTCAGCTCAAAACAAGTAATAATCAAAGCTTTTTGACAAGAAAAACACAAGTACAGCAAAACTGTATCCTAAGGAACCTTATTGTTTTTTTTTCATTAATAAGTGAACTTTTTTCATACAAAAAGACATTCGGTTCAGCATAATTTCTTTTCATTAATTATTTTTCATTCCTCCATGGGTAACTAATCCATTTGTCAAAGGGTTAGGAGCTCTGTTTATGTTTTCTATGGATCATTAATCTAAGTTTATTTTATTTTGAAGTCTTGCATTGATCTATTTCATGATTGAGTTATTCATTCTTCATTTGGATTAGTAGTATTGGAAGGTATGCTAGTCCCTCTTGAAAATTAGTGAGTGAAAATTAGAGAAAAAATTAGTAAGGTCTCTCATATGTGTAATTTATTTGCACGAGTTTTCATAATTTGTAAGAGAGTATCATAGACTTCTTTATATATTTTGAGAGATTGTAATTTTACCACTTTATCATACTATTTTTACTATTGTCTAGGGCTACTGTTCATGGTTTGGTTAATCCAAAAATCAAACCTATTTTTGGATTAACCAGAAATATAATTTGGTTAATTAACCAAATTAGTTTTATGTGATAAAATTGGTTATTAACCGGTTAGAAAATTCAAAAATCAGTTTTTAATCGGTTATAAAAATAAAACCAATTTTAAAAAATAACCAATTTAAAAAAAATCGATTTTTTACATAGAAAAATTGGATTTTTCAAAAAAAAATCAGTTAACCAATTTGAACACGAGTTGTATAAAATTTGGTTTTGGTTTTGGATAATTGGTTAAAAATTGGTTTTTAAAATTTGATTTTGGTTAACCACTTTTTAATAATATAGATATGATTTTTAAAAATTATTTTATTAAATTGGTTAACCAAAATGTAGTTATAATTTTTTAACCGATTAATCATAATTTGGTTATTTTATGAACACCTCTACTATTGTCTAAATTATTGTTCAATTTCATTCATTTTTCATCCACAAATTTTAGTTGGGTTATTTTGTTCCTATTAACTCTGATACATAACATCAATTTTATGGAAATTACATTCTTAATTATTTTATCAAATTTGCATTGCTTGATATTTTTTATTATTGATAGATAATTTGTTAGATATTTTTGTAAAAATTACCCAATGAATTCATAAACATACATTAATTTAGACTTAGAGCACATTTTTTTTGTCCAAAAATTTTAAATTAAGCTAAAACCATCTCTAAGAATATTTAAAAGTCTTGATAAGCATATCTTTTAAAAGACGTGTACATTCACAAAAAATTGACAAAATTAGAGATTAGACAATTTAAATATAGTTTATATAGTTCTCTTTAACAAACTATTTTTTATGAGTAAAAGCTCTTTACAATCCTTAACTATTTATCCGATGGACATTGCTTCTCCTAACAATCATAAAAACACAAATCGGTCTCCATCCACTTTCGTATTTGTTCAATTTAGTCTCTAGAATCGGTTGACAGCAAGTCAATGCTGACGTGTCAGGTAATATCTCCTTCGTAATAGGAACAAATTGTTTCCTGAGCCATTCAACCATTTTTCTCCTCTGAAATTCTTTCTTCCTCTTTTCATCGTCCCTCTTCGCCACCGCACTCACAATCATCATCATTAATAATATCATCACCACCATTTATGCATGATGACTAATGAAAAATTTATATTTTTCTAAATTCTCTCTCCCTCCTCTCCTCCCTCTCCTCCCTCTCTATATTTTTTCACTTTCTTATTTCTCTTCACCACTCATCACTGCCACCACCGCCACAATAATATTGTGAATTTCATTTATTTTAACACTCAAACTTTACTTTTTTTTAGTCTTTATTTTTGTAGTAATTTTTTCTAAAAATAAATGAATTTTTTCTCCAAGTGACCAGTGTCCTTCTTTAGTGTGATTATGTCTTTAGTTTTTGAATTTTTGGATTCTAATGATAAAATTATTTATGACAATGATAATTGTGATGAAGACGAGGAATAGTGAGGACGGTGATTTTGATGATGATTACGGTAGTGATAATTTTGATAATGATTATGAAGAGAAGGTGAGGTAGATTGGGGGTGTTAGGGTTAGGGTTTTGGAGTTGAGGAAGGTGATGGAGAAGAGGAAAAAGAGGAGGGAGAGAGAGAGTTTCAGAGGGATAAGAAGGAGGTGACAATTGAGAGGGAACGGAAAAAGCGAAGGAGGGAGATGGTTGAAGAGTTCAAGAGACGATTTGTCCCTATTACGAAGGAGACAAAGTCATGTAGATACGTTATCTGACACGTCAGTATTTATCTGTTATCAACTGGTTTTAGGAGCTGGATTGAACAAATACAAAAGTGAATAGAGACCAATTTATGTTTTTATAATTATTAATTAAGAATGCAATATCCATCAGATAAATGGTTAAAGATCGAAAAGAATTTTTATTCTATTTTTATATTGTATTGTAATCATCAAGAATAATTTGAAAGATTAACAATAATAAAAAAACAATAAGTTGAAAGAAGTTCTTAAAAGGTGATAAAAGAGAGTACAACTCTACCAAATGGTGTTATTTCAAGCTGGCAAGAATAAATTTTCCAATGAGCTATATGCCTCTAGTTTTTTTATTAAATAGATGCTCACTTGATATTTTTTTAGAAATTAAATAACATATTTTAAAACCACATGTTAAAATTTATTATTTATTTCTTCTATAGAAAGCATATAAAATTTGAGTTTTTTATGTATTTATTATATATTTACTACAGTAAAATTTTTTTATTAATAATCATTTTAACATGTGCTAATGTTAGTTAAACTTTTTTTCAAAGAGAGAATTTGTTTTCTTTGGACAGAGAATATTCCTGCTTTTTAAAATTTAACTTTTCTAGCTATCATTATTCTATATGCATCTTATTGGGGCCTTTATCTTGGTTATAAAAATTATTCTATACATAATTTGATTTGACCTCAAGGGCCACCGTTTAATAGTTAGATAGTAGGAATTTTTTGTTCAATAGATAAAAAAATATTATTTCGAAAATAAAAGAAATAACATTAAATATTAAAATTTAATATATTTTTTATTAAGAAAAATCGGGTAAATTTTATCCAAGAAAAATCGGGTAAATTTTATCCAATCATAGCCAACATTCCCATTTTTATGAATTTAGATATTTTAAAATGAGAAAATTAATAAAATGATAAAATAAAAAATTAATTACTATCAATTTTATTATTTTTATAAAATGTGTATTTTATTATTTTAATTTAAGAGTGACTAACTCTCTATTTTATTAATTTTTTATTTTAGAGAATTTTGATTTTTATTATGCTAGCGTGCTTCTTTTTCTTTCCTTTTTTTTTAATTTGTGACGTGATAATTTTATTAGTTTTAAACAAGGTTCTGAAAATTGAACCGGTTATCGAACCGCTCTAATTACTGGTTTATTAGTTCATAGGTTCAACCGGTTTGACCGTGGTTGAATCGAAAAAATCGTTTTATAATAAAATAATAAATAAAATATAAATAAACACATGAAATATAATTATAGTCTAATGTAAACTTTAAAATATCATTCAAATTAAAAGTACTACATAAACCAGAATGTTATAATCTCATTCAAAAGTAAAAAAATAAAACAACCAATCAAATATAACATAGCAACATCGAAATGATCCAAGTTTGTCATCAATAATCAAAATCCTCCATAACATGCTGCAGATTTGTGAAGATTCACATATTCGTTTTTCTTGTTAAATTCCGGTAACATAATTAATGACTCACTTCAAGATATGGCTTCCGTGCTTCATCCACTCCATACAGTTGAGCTTCACAGAGAAAGCACCATATGGACTCTTCGGTATTATTCGGATTTTGTGCAACATCTAGCCGAAACTGCTCAGCTCCTTCTTCAAATCTACGACAAAATAGGAATCCAATTCAGTCCCCCTTTTGACAGATTCATAAGCAATACATTATAAATATGTAATTCCATGTGAATAGTAATTAAACTCAAATAAATAACAGAAGAGTGTAGAGTGTGTACCTATCAAGGTAGTAAAGGGAGAGGCCCCTTTGCCAAGGATCTGGTAACAAACACAATGAGAACAACCAAATTTCATGTAACTTGAACTCAATTTACAATCATTCCAATCCAAAGTGCTGATATAACGCTTTTTTTTTCAAAATGCTTATAAATATACACGCCTTTTGATGAGGGTCCAACTCAATTGTCCTGTCAAACTCCACCAGAGACCCTGAAACATCACCCTTTGCAATTTCACAGGCATCAAGTCATATATTCCTTCAACAAAGTGTTCAACTTCACTTACCAATATGCCAAAAATGTTTATGAATGCTAGCATGAAAACAGAGTTATCCTAATTTTCAATCCAAAACCATAACTTGAGGTTGATAGTAAACAAAGCAAAATCAAAGAGCTACTCAATCAAAGAGTTCACAGTCACAGTTTAGCAGTTCATCATGCAACAGTTATTCAATGATTCAATCAAACAATCATAAGTTCATAACTAAAAAAAATTACCTGGAACTCTTGGAAGCTCGAAGGCACCTTCAAGGCTTCACAAAATAAGTTCACAAAATCAGAGTTCACAGTTTCAGAATTCAAAGTTCATCATGTCATAAAATCAAAGAGTATCAGAGACTCAGAGTTCATCACAGTATCACAGTATTCAGAATTCATCACAGTTACTCAATGAACAATCATAAGTTCATAACTAAAATAAAAATTACCTGGAACTCGAAGGCTTTCTCTCAATCTCAAAGGCACCTTCAGGCTTCAACGCTTCAACCGAACATGCAGCAGGCCTGTAGGGAGAGTGGGAGACAGACAGCGACGCCGACACGAGTGGTGACTGGTCGAAGGAAGTGATTGCGCGACGAAGCTCACTGCGCGATGGAGCTTGCTGCGCCACAGAGCTGACTGTGCGACGGCAAACCTGTGTGGCCGTGTGTGCCGGTGAGATCGTGATGGGTGATGGCATTCTCTACTTCTCTCTAAACCTTGATGAATGATGATAATGGTGAAGCTGAACTGTGAAATGCGAAGGGCGAAGGCATTAGGGATTCAGATTTCACTTTCAGAACTCATAAGAGAGAACAGAGAAGCCTCAGCGTTCATCACATTTAGCCATTTAGGGTTCCAGAGCTCCAAACGGCAGCGTTTTGCTGCAAAGCTCAAAAACCGGCCGGATCACGGTTCGGTTCGACCGACCGGTTACCAACCGGTTCACTAGTTCATTCCCGGTTTTCAGATTTCACGGTTTTTTTATTGTTCGAACCGTTTTAGCGTTCGGTTCACGGTTCGAACCGGTTTTCAAAACCTTGGTTTTAAATGGTAATTTTTTTAACAAAATATTATATGTATATAAAAATTAACTATTTTATATATACATATATGAGTTGTTTTTATATTTTAAATGTGTATTTAGTATATATATATATATATATATATATATATATATATATATATATATATATATATATATATATATAAAAGGGCAACCCGGTGCACAAGCGTCCCGCGTTTAACGCAGGGTCCGGGAAAGGGCCGCAACCAAGGTTGTAATGTACGCAGTCTAACCTGATAATTATATCAGTGGCTGTTTCCACGGCTTGAACCCGTGACCTTGAGGTCACGTGGAGACAACTCATCCGCTGCTCCGAGGCTCCCCTTCATATATATATATATATATATATATATATATATATATATATATATATATATATATATATATATATATATATATATATATATATATATATAGTATGATTTAACTTCACGGTTATTAACAAATTGTATTTAAGAAAAAATAATTTTAATTTAACTAATTCATTTCTTATACAATTTACTAATAATAAATTAATTAAATTAAACTAAATTTGGTAAGTACAATTTGCTAACCATAAAAGTTAGACTATGTTATATATATGTTAAAAATTAGTTATTCTTATAAAATATATATTAAAAATATGTGAAATAATACATACATACATACATATATATATATATATATATATATAATGATTAGTTTTTTTATATAAACATAGTATTTTTATAAAATATTTTATTACTTAAAACTAATAAAATAAATCACAATCCGAAATATAAGAAGAAAAAAAGCAAGTATAATTACTAATCAGCCAATTAAGTGAGGTCTATCTAATTTTCTACAATTTTTTTTAAAAAAAAGTATATTTTAATATTTAATGTTGTTTTAAATTTTTTGAAAAATATTTTTTTGTTTGTTTAAGAAAAATTTCCTTACATAGTATACATAATAATAACATAAAATATATTCAAATAAAAGAAAAAATGATAGATAATGACATAAAAAGAAAAGAAAAAAGAGAGAAACAGAAAGTAAGAGAAAGGAAGGGGAAAAAAGGAGAGGAGGGGCGCTTTACTATGTTAAGATTTCTGGTGAAGCTTATTGGCGTTAAAGCAAAAGTTTTGGTTGGCGACTGTTGTATGAATGCAAAGCACGTTATGCCAAATGACAGCAAGCAGCGTAATAGCGTATTCAGTTAGACAATACTCTTATAATACCATGACTACATATCTGGCTCTACTCTCTATTGCCTTTGTATCTTGCTGTATGTCAACTACTTGATTTAATTTAAGAGATTAGTTTTATATTAGTATTTAATCAATTTGAGTTGGTCGAATAGTTAATTTATTAGTCTTCTTAACTCTTAAGTAAGTGTCACGAGTTTTGAATCGTGTCTGTCTCATATACGTAGCAATCTATTAGTGAATACGATAAATACTTAAATAAAAATCAAATCTACGACAAATTAGTCTTTAACCTGGAATAAGAGATATCATGAACAAAAAATATTCATATTAATATTTTTATTTAAATAAGGTTATTTGTACAAGTAAAGTTTATTTATATTTTTAAATAATTAACTAAATACTCAATTTTTTAAATAATTAAAATACATTTATATTTTGGAAGGCATTTAAAAGAATAAAAATATTTAATATATTCAAGATAACATAAAATAGTCTACAAAATAATTTGTCCTACACAAATATTACATTTGAACATCCTAATAAAATTTGAGTATCTAATTCCCATCACAATCCTAAAATTATGAGTTAAAGTTACAACTAATCTTGCCAACTTGACAAAATGTAACTACTTAATCCAACATACAATAATGTTGCTAATGATAACCATAAATGGAGCCTAAACATATCCTATATAATCTAATAATTTATTTACTCTTAAAAAGTATTCTAAAACAATTTTTTTAACATAAATTAATAATAAAAAATTATAAAGTAACTTCAGATGAGATACATTTAAATTTTTTATAAACGTTTTTCGTTTTCAAATAAGATAAATAGCATAATATTCTGTTTCCAGTAATAATAAAAGATATAATATAGTGTGAGGGAAAATCAGATGTAATCGTAAATTTATTTATTTATTAAAAAAAATAGTTTATTAGAGGGGGAAAAAGAAAAAGAAATGAAGGTATTGACTAATGAGACAGCAAATAAGAGAGGTATTACCCACGTAAAAAGCGCGAAAAGTTGTAGGATCTGCCGAAGGAGCTCCAATGCTGCCAGCACTTTGGATTCTGACACAGAAAGAAAAGAGAGAGTTCTCCTTAGAGAGAGAAAGAGAGGGAACAAACAGAAACTAACAGAAACAACAACATTGGAATTATCAGACAAAAAAAATGCAACAAGATAAGTTCGAAAACTTTGAGGAATTGCTGTTTTTTTCTTTTCTCCTTGTTTTTGTTTCATGATCGGAAACAAAAAGGGACATGGACATTGTTGTCGTCTGATTTCTTTATCCAGCTGTACAAATTCACGTCTTCTTGTTGAGTTTGGAGTTTGAATTGCTGTGATCCCTTCTCAATTTTCTCTCTTCTCTCTCTTACACCCTGTCTTTCCTCTCTCTCTTTCTTTCTCTCTCTTACATCTGCATTGTTTCGCTTTAGCTGAATCAACGAACCCTAGGAAGGAAATTTGGAATTTTGTGGGTTGAATTTGAGGGTGATATGGGTTTTGTGGAGGTTGGAAGGCAAGAATTGTGGTGACACACACGCAAAAACACAGACACAAAGGTGGTGTTGTTGGTGGTGGTAGCCATGGGTGGGAATAGAAAGATGCAAATGGAGTCTTCTCCTCCTTCTCTCAAGGCGGCCCATAATTTGAAGCCACTGAGGGTCTATCAAGCATGGAGGGGAAACAATGTTAGTTTTCTTTTTCTTTTTCTTTTTATTTCGATTTTGTTTTTGTTGGGGTGGCTTGATTCTCATGGCTCAAAATTATGTTTCGCTAATGATGTGGATTACATGTTTGATGGTTATGATCTGTTTGCCTTTATTTTCTCTTCCATTGCTTTTTTGTGATCACTTGTGTCTGGATGCTAGGTTTTGAATTGGAATTTTGGAATAGTAAAAATTACAATCATAAAATGGAGCTTTCAAACTTGCATAGTAGTCGAAAAATTGATAATGTATGTGGACTGTGGATCCTAGGTTATCATCGTGAGTTGATCTATTTTGCCTTTTCTAGAAAAATTACAAGCACAATTCAATGCTTTCAAATTTTTGGCTAATCTTGCATGGTTATTGTTCCTATTTTTATTGTGTATGCCCAGCTGAATTGTAAAATTTTAGTGTCTTAATAATTTAAAACTCTTTAGCTAACAGTGTCACTTGTACTCTTTGTGCATTTGAGTTGAGTTGAAAATAGAAAATTTCTTTCATTGAGGTTTGATTCGCTAGTCGGTGACAAGCATTTTATGTCTTACTAATTCTTCCTTTTTCTTTTCGCTTTCTTTCAGAAATTTTTCTGTGGCGGGAGGCTTGTTTTTGGTCCTGATGTAGCTTCTTTGTTTCTTACAACATTTCTTATTGCTGGACCTGCAATTGCATTTTGCATTAAGATATATCTTAGAATCAGGCAAGGAAATGGTGATAACGATGCTCAGTGGGTTCCTGTATTGGCTGTGGGTTCAGCCCTCACTGTTTTGGTAAATACCCTCTACAGTAATGAATGACTTTTACAGTTTACAGAATTTATTCACAGTTGTCTTTCTCCTTCTTTTGCATGACCATTTAGGCATTTACATTGAAATGTAAGAAGTGATTATTTTTGCTGATCTGACGTCACATAATTGGATATACATGTAAAACTGCTTTATCCTAGCTTAAAATTAAGTTCAAAACGATAACCTACTTACCCTGTTTTTTTAATACGAGTATTCAAAGTTAAATACTAATCTATAATCTAGTACAACAAGTATAGTAATCTCCTAATACTTTAACATGTTCAAACAGACTCAATAGTCATCATATCATTTTTATGCTCATAATTAATGTATCCTTGTTCTGTTTCAAGGATTATTTTCTGCAATGTAAAAGCTCATATTTCAGGCATCATGCATGCAGGATTTACTATTTCTCCTCATGACTTCTGGGAGAGATCCGGGAATTGTCCCTAGAAATTCTAGAGCACCTGAATTTGACGAGGCATTTGATATACCTACCCCTTCCATGGAGTGGATTAATGGTACAACCCCTCATTTGAAACTTCCTCGAACAAAAGATGTGATCATTAATGGTCACACGGTAAAAGTGAAGTTCTGCGACACATGCTTGCTGTATCGCCCTCCTCGTACCTCTCATTGTTCCATATGCAACAACTGTGTCCAGAGATTTGATCATCATTGTCCCTGGGTTGGCCAATGCATTGGAATCGTAAGTTGGCTCTTTGCAAACAAACAAATAAAAAGAAAAGAATTAGGAAACATTCTTGGAGATAGTATTTTTATTTTTACACCATTGTTAAATTATATCCGTTCTTTTGAATGACTATTCACGTAGTCATTATAAAAAATAAGTTATTTTGTTGACACGACATTATGTGATTGAATTTACATATAAAAGCACTTTACACTGATAGTGCATCAAAATTAAGTTAATAGTGTATCATAATCCTTTTTTTCTAGCATAATTGCTTAGAAATGCATCTATTGATAAAAATAGGAAGTTATATATAATATGAATTAACAATGTCAATTGTATATTTATACCAGGACCAAACTTTTCTGCTTTGTTATATACAAGAACTAACTGTTTTCTTCGCTTGTTGATATAATTGCAGCGAAACTATCGGTGGTTCTTCATGTTTATTTCAACATCAACCATTTTGTGCCTGTATGTATTTGTGTTTACTTGGATCAATATTGCCCAGAGAGGCACGTTGAGGACATTAACACATGATTATGTATCGGATATTCTCATAGTTTATTGCTTTATAGCCGTCTGGTTTGTTGGTGGCCTCACAGTTTTCCATTTCTATCTCATTTGCACGAACCAGGTTACTGTTTTACTTCTTAAATTCTTAAGTCTTAATCATTTTTCATTATTGATTCATCTCAAATGTATCCTTGAAATTTTCTTTTATAAAGAGGATGTTCTTCTTAGCGTTTATTAAGTTAGAGATATAAGCATTTACGTGCTTTCTCCTATCAGCTGAAAGCTTTTGAGAAAAGTGGTATCATGACATGGTATCAAACCTTCTATGATTGAAAGGTCTAGAGTTCGATACTTATTATTTCCCAAAAGAGAAAAAAATAGCATAAGGCAAATAAAAAAGAGTGATTTCATAAAATATAATAATAAAATAAGAAATCCAATAAGAAAATGTCTGGATATCCTTTTTCTTTGGCAACTTGTCCATATGGCCATTGTTTTCATAGATTTTGTTTTGCATGCTGATTCGTATGTTTTATGTTTTTGGTTATGAATGCAGACAACTTATGAGAACTTCCGATACCAATATGATAGGAGGGGGAATCCATACAATAAGGGATCATGCGGAAATTTAAGAGAAACACTTTGCTCCCGTATCCAACCTTCAAGAAATAAGTTCCGATCATTTGTGGTGGAGGAGGAACATATGCCCCACTCTTTGAGTCCAAATCATATGGACGGAATGTTGACTCCAAAGGAGAAAATCGACATTGAAATGGGATCTATGCATGCAGAAGGAGGTGGCATACCCATTCCCGAACTTCTGCGGAAATTTGATTTTGATAACTTTGATGATGATCTCAAGTTTGAAGATGATGAGGGACAACCTTCTTTTGATCCATTCTACAGTGTCGATGAAGATTCTCGGACATCTAATGCTACAGTTGTAAATTTCCATAGCAGCGAATATGATGAGCCTCCGGAAAGTTTCCATGCTAGAGAAAGGGATAGGCACAACCCATGATAAACCACACTGCCAACTTTTGCATATTAATTTATAGAGGTTCGCTTCTAACTCTCCGACTTCTAGATTTGTTGAACATTAGCCAAAGCCTCTAATTTTCCATCAATAAAATGTTCTTGATTTTGATAAGTGCCATTCAAAATTGTTTATTCTTTCTCCCTTAGATCTTAAGTAACATGGCTCTACACATCGTATGCAAATATGATTAAAATAAAGAGTTTAACATTGTCAAACCAATCAAATGGTTACAAGGGAAAGTTTAATTACCATGTATAACTTGTAGGAAGTTGCTGGTTAAGTCAAACAATTTTGGATGTTTGTGTAAAATATATATTTTTTTTTATTTAGAGTACAGATACATGAAATCCTATAATAAGTTCATATCAAGCATATGGAGTTCTATTCCAAACAAGACAGAAAAAGGAAAAAAAAATGCAATTTGTTTTATTGACAGGCTGAAATAGTGTCGTTTGATCCATGTAGTTGTACCACCTAGTGGGACAAGGTTTTGTTGTTTCATCTTCCTTATCGGGGATCTTTATTTCAGGTCTGCTGCTGCTCCTTTGTGATTGTTGCTTTTTCTGAGGATAGTTTCATTAGTTGCAGCACTTAGTGGTTTGTATTCATTGCAAGTGCACATTGATATACTATTTGATGTTGGAAAAATGGAGAGAGACTGGCCTTGCACTTATCTCTTATTTCAGTATATCTGGCAAGTGTTTCATTCTAAGCTGTAAAAATCTCCCACGCTTGCTTTCACAAAATAATGCAGAACATTGTCTGGCACCAAAGTTTGTGATAGGAACTCTTCTAGTTTTGCCTATCTTTTGCATTCAGTCCCTTTGTTAAGAGATAGAGATATAGAGATTGGACTTTATCTATTTAAAAAAAAAAAAATTAGAAATTTAGAATAATGTGAAAGTAGTACATTGGTTTGTTCTTTGAATCTTTGTAAGTTGCTGTGTCTTTTCGTATTTCTAGGTCCTCAACTATCCAATGCTCAGATCTTCAAAGCTAAAAACGGTAACTATAATCTACCCCTTTTTAACTTTAACCTTTACTTTGGCATTGCAACTTCAAACTTTTCAAGATAATGAACGTAAAGTTAGTTGAGTGAACCATTAAAATGCCCTCATGGTACATTTGCCTGTTCTTAGTCTCTTGGTCCCATGCTACTTGCTCACCCGTGAGTCCGTGACCATCTCAAACGTTGTTCCAAGTGTCACTAAGAAAACAGAGGAAAACACCATCACACAAGCGAGGATGTCAACAACTTGTACAGTGGAATCAGATTCACCTTATTGAGGCATTGAAGCAAGGAGCAGCGAATGGGAAAGAATTGGTCAAGATAATGGAAGGAAATAAGGCAACAATTTGAACAAAGCAAGAATTTTTAAAAAATAAAAAATAAAAATGGTTATTCTGGTATTTTACTCTGTAAGCTCTTTGTTTTGGTAAATAAATAAAAAAAATAAAATGGAAAGCCAAAAAATGCATATCTCTTTAGAGCTTATCTGCCAATTTTCAAAAAGGACAAGAAAGAAAATTTTGAGGTAAAAATTTAAGGGAAAAAAATACGATTCGAAGATTTTTATTCTTATATTTTCACCACTCTGCCCAGTTACTGCTAGAAGTAGTGGTTTTGCGGTTATAGAAAAATAAAAATCTGTGTTCACACCGATATTTATTTGCATACCCAACCGATATTTATTTGCATACCCAACAAGTTATCATTTTTATAATTTCAAAATAAATGAATCTGACATTTAGATATTTTTATTATACAAATTATTTTTGATGGATACATAATTTCATTTATGTGGAAATAGATTTACAGATTTGCTATACATTTAAATAATATTGTCATCCAAGTTTAATCAAGTAGACCTAATACTAACAAAAATCACTCATTAAAAAAAGCGTGATTACACGCACACATATCATTCTTCCAACTAAGTCAGTTACATTCACGGGACTTTACGTTATCCTCGTCATCGTCTTCTTCTTCTTCGTGTTCCTCCTCCTTCTCCTCCTGCCCCTTCTCGTTCTTCTTTTCCTTCTCCTTCTCCTTCTCATTCTCCTTCTTCGCGTGTTTTTTCTTCATCGCCATTCTTTTGTTGCTGCTATTATTGTTGTTATTGCAGTAGAAGGTGAGGAGAAAGAGTTTTGAATTGAACAGGACAACGAGTCCAAATGCAGCTTAATTCACTCAAAAATGAACCGAAATTATATAATGATTGCGACACAATTAACTTAGAAATGAACCGAAATTACATAATAATTGCGACACAATTAACTCAGAAAGAAAGAGAAGTAGAAAACAATGGGTAAAGAATCTGCAAAACTCAGAAATTGTGTTAAATTTGAGTAAATCAAGAAGAATTTTGAGAAAATGAAATAAGAAGGAGAAGATGACGAAGAAAAAGATGAAAAAGAAGAAGAAGAAGCAGTAGAAGATGAGGAGGAAGAGGAGAAAGAGTTTTGAATTGTCCAGGGCAATAAGTCCAAATGCAGCTTAATTTACTCAGAATCGAACCGAAATTATATAATAATTGTGACACAATTAACTTAAAAATGAATCGAAATTACATAATAATTGCGACACAATTAACTCAGAAAGAAAGAGAAGGAGAGAACAATGGTAAAGAATCTGCAAAACTCAGAAATTGTGTTAAATTTGAGTAAATCAAGAAGAATTTTGAAAAAATGAAATAAGAAGGAGAAGATGAAGAAAATATGAAAAAGAAGAAGAAGAAGAAATAGAAGATGCGGAGGAAGATGATAAAGAGTTTTGAATTGTCCAAAACAATGTAATACCCTACCACATAGAGTTTTACGCCTATGACGTAAATCAGAGATGTTGAGGCGCTATGACCCTCTAAAAATAAAAATACGTATAAATATAGCAAGGATAATATAGCTAGGAGCTTTGAAGAAAAAATGGGTAAGATCAAAACAAAACCGAAGATGCATCGCTAACGAAAAATGATAAGACAAAAAACTTATACGGAGACCAAAAGACAGATATATAGAGTTCCAACGGATAAATATAATCAAGCTCTAAACTCAACCTGCGAAGCTAAGGCCGGCTGGAATATATATAAATATATATATACACCCAACAGTGAACCAAAAGACAAAAATACAAATATTAGTTCTCCATAGTCAACCTCTAAGAGGGACAAAATACAAATACAAATAT
Organism: Arachis hypogaea; assembly: GCF_003086295.3. NCBI lineage: Eukaryota > Viridiplantae > Streptophyta > Magnoliopsida > Fabales > Fabaceae > Arachis > Arachis hypogaea. Next base: position 85,023,461 of record NC_092041.1, read on the forward strand.
AACAATGGAGAATATACATCTATATACAAACTAGAAACACAAATACCAAGTTCCAAAAGTAAGTTCTTCGCTACCAAAGAGTCTTCAACAAGCTCAACGTAGCATTTCACGTCATGCATCTAAAAACAATAGAATATGTATGGAATGAGAATTGGGAGTTCTCAGCATGGTAAAGGTGTCCGCATAGTTAATATAAAAGGCCTCGAGAATACCAGAGGCATTCCTAGAACTCCGACACTCAAATTTAAACTTAAGATTAATTCTAAGCCAGAAAATCTCGGCAATTTATCCAAGGGGATTCAAGTTCTCAATCTAACTCTAACTCAATATTTCACTTTCTGCCTCCTCCAATCCTCCGAAACACCAGTGGAACTACCCTCGTCACACCTCCGCCAAACAAGAGATATCTCAGATGCAAAGACAAACAAAACAGACAAAGAAAGTACAGATATAGATAGCAGTTACAGCAAATAGAACAAGTAGCAGATAAGTAGAGATAAAACAGTTAAGCAAACCAAAACAATGCACATTCAAGTAAAACATACAAATGCACATGATGTATGCCTGTCCTACTGGCCATGAGCTCACGTGTCGGTTACCTTGCCAGAACCCACACATCTGGTAGCTAAATCGGATATCGTCTCTCTGACATGCTCCACACTCTTGGGATATAGTGCCTGTTGCACTCTTGGGATATAGCTCTCACCACACTCATGGGATATAGTGCCCGTTGCATTTCCTGAGATAAAGTGCTCCTACACTCTTGGGATATAGCGCCCGCCACGCTCTTGGAATATAGTGTCCGACACACTTTCCAGGGTAAAATGCTCCCACGCTCTTGGGATATAATGTCTGCCACGCTCTTGGGATATAGTGCCCGACACACTCATGGATATAGTGTCGGACACACTTTACAATAGAGAGAAAATGATGCAACAAAACATAATAGAACATACATTCACACTTCACATTCATAATCATTGTCTTCAAAATCACTTTCAATCATTTTTCTTCCTTATTTCTTACGCGAAGCAAGTGGACAACGCCACTGCATCTTACTCGGTCTCCTACATCTCAATCAATCTCATCATATCTCATTCAAAGTTCATAATTAACTCAATTCTCCTTATTCTTCTTTCTCATAACGAACCTCAACATTAAACACCTCTCAACTCAGCCACATTTCATTATTATTATTATTATTATCTTCATTATGTACTTCTTATTCAATATTACCATGCCTCAATAATTTAGATAACACTTCGCTAAATCCTCCCAAGTATCTCCTCAACTTATTTAACAGACTCATCATGTTTTAAGACTTAAAGACTCACTAACGAGCCTTAAACAAGTGTAAAAAAATTTTGAAAAGCTAAATATTTGGTTAAACATTCAAAAAATCACATTTGGCTAAATAGGAGTTCTGCATACCCATGCTCATACTCACATACCCCCTTTTCATTCCATAATCCTATCAACATATAAACTCATTAATATAACATCATCACAACTCATAATTCCACCAAATTCATATACATATATCAAATTCCAAATCAATTGCACACATACATACATACATATATTCACTAATCACATCAACAATAAAACTCAATCCAAACTTATTCTATGGTCAATTAGGCTAAGTTTTCACGTGACATTAAATATTAACTATAAGAAACCAAAATCATACATTGGTTGATTTCTCCCTAACTCAGAGCACCTCAAAATGCCTATGTTCACAAGCTTCACAGCTCTAATTTCTAATTCCGCAAGTCCAATCACCCGAATTTCGTTTCAAACTGCCTAATTGAACTCCAAAATAACAAGAGGCATAATCTAACTCACACAATATCACAATAATCAACATAGAGCTCACTAAATCACCAATTTACAAGGGTTATGATTTTTTTATCGTTACCCATGGGTCAAGTGACAAAACCCAGTGATTATCCACCGTTATAGTACCCTGAACCATTAAAATCATAAAATCTCTCAAATTTTGAAACCTAAATCACGAAACTGAAAGGGGGAATAATTGGGCACAAAATCTCAAATTTCTTACCAAATTGTTCGGTGAATTTTGTAAAAAATTCTGAGACGAACGCATGGTCGCTGACAGCTCGTCAATTGAACCTCCGAATTAAAAGTTACGAGTAATTAAAATTTTAAGGTGATAACGTTTGTTTTCCCCGAAACCACCGTGCTCTCTCTTCCTCACTGTGCAAATTAGAATTGCTAACAATGGGGAAGGCTTTTTTATATAATTGGGCTTAGGTTCTTGGGTTCTTGGGCCTAATACAGGTCCGGTTCAATCGATTCGGTCTATTCGATCTAATTTTGGGTCAAAATCTTTAAAATTAGTGTCAAAGCTTATTTTAATTATTTCTACTTCATTAAAGTATAAAATTTAATTTTTAATTTTTTTAAATAATAATTAATTTATTGACTAATTATTTATTAATGACCCGGAGTTTACAGACAACGAGTCCAAATGCACCTTAATTCAATCAGAAATGAACTGAAATTACATAATAGATTGCGACACAATTAATTCAGAAATGAACCAAAATTGCATTACAATTGCGACACAATTAACTCAGAAATGAACCGAAATTTACCATAATGATTACGACACATAATCTCAGTTCGAAAACAAGCACACAAACAAGACTGAATCATGAACAAAAACATATCCAAAATCAATTTTGGATCAGATAACGTCATTAATATGTTTTTTCTTCTTTTTGTTTGATATTTTCTTCTCTTTTTCTTGGTTTTATTCTTCTCAAGAGAGTAAATGAGAAAAAATTGAGAAAATAAAATAAGAAGGTGAAGATGAAGAAGAAAAAGAAGCAATAGAAGATGAGGAGAAAGAGTTTTGAATTATATAGGACAATGAGTCCAAAGTCACCTTAATTCACTCATAAATAAACCAAAATTATATAATGATTGCGACACAATTAACTCAGAAATGAACCGAAATTACATAATGGATTGCGACACAATTAACTCAAAAATGAACTAAAATTACATTACAATTGCGACAAAATTAACTCAAAAATAAACAGAAATTTACCATAATGATTCCGACAAGTAAACTCAATTCGAAAATAAGCACATGAACAAGATTGAATCATGAACAAAAATACATTCAAAATCAATTTTGGATTAGACAACGTCATTAATATATTTTTCTTCTTTTTTGTTTGATATTTTCTTCTCTTTTTCTTGGTTTTTTTTTATCCTTTCAAGAGAGTAAACCAAAAAAAATTTTAAGAAAATAAAATAAGAAGGTAAAGATTACAAGAAAAAAATAAAAAAGAAGAAGAAGAAAAAGAAGCACTAGAAGATAAGAAGAAAGAGGAGAAAGAGTTTTGAATTGTGCAGGACATCAAGTCCAAATGCACCTTAATTCATTCAGAAATGAATCGAAATTATATAATGATTGCGACACAATTAAGTCAGAAATAAATCGAAATTACATAACAATTACGACACAATTAACTCAATTCGAAAACAATCACACAAATAAGACTAAATCAAGAACAAAAGCACATTAAAAATCAATTTTAGATCAGACAACATCATCAACATGGAAAAAATTCAATAACAACAATAACAACGATAATGATAACGACGATATATATAAGAAGAAGATGATGATAACGATAATGATGATGATGATAATGATAGAGGAGAAAAAAAGGAATGAGAAGAAGAAGCAGCGCCACGAGGGGAGAAGAAAGCAAGGAAAAGAAGCGCGTGACTCTAAATCACTTTAATGAACTTGGATGTTAAAATTATTTGGATGTGAAGAAAATTCATAAATTTATTATCATTTTAACTTTCAAAATAAAAATGTTTACTTATTCATAAACTTATAAAAATATTTACTCATAGAAAGTTTTATCAATATTCAAACTTATAAAAATGATACCTGGACTATTCATAAACTTTTTTATAAAGTTTTTCTTCCCCAAGTCAAACTCTTGTAGGATTTAGTTTAAAAGTACAGAGTAAGTATTTAAATTAGTTTCTAAGATTTTAGTCTTGGATACTTTAGTTTATTAAATTTCAAAATACATAAAACAATCTCTAACATTTATTTTTGTTAAATAATATAGTTTTTTTTTAATTTGATATGTTTAATCTAAAAGACTATTTTAGAATTTTAAAAATTTTTCAAAAATTATTTTTAAAATTTTCAAAATTATTTTATATTTTATTTTTTGGATCAAACTGGAGGGCATTTATATTATCGAATAAAAATAAATATTATAAATTATTTTGTGTATTTTAAAATTTAAAAAATTAAAATATTCAATTTAAAAAATTTTAGAAACTAATTTAAATAATTACTCAAAAATTCATTTTTGAAACGATATATTTACTTTTGCACAAAGATAGAGTTTCAATTCTGAATAAATGAGGCTATGGTTTTCTCAGGGAAAAAAAGTGTAGTTGAAAATTCTTTAATAGGATATTTAATATCCTATGTTAAAAAAAGGAAAAGTTAGGTTACATATAAACATAGTCTTAAAAGATAAATCATTTAGTTAAAACCTCACTTCAAATCAAAACAAACAATACAAATTTTCAAAAAACTCAATTTTACATACTATTTATCGAGTATGTTTAAAATAAACACAATAATTATGTGCTTATTATATTTGCTACATTTATATAGACCATTAGATTATATTAGATGAAAATTAAAGATGAATATAAAAGAAGAGCATTAATTGACTCTAATAAATACAGAATATCTTAATACCTAGCTAAATACTTTAAATAACAATATTTTAATACGCAATACTTTAAATGGCAATAGAATCTTTTAGTTTTAAATAATTAAATATAAAATATATAAAAACAAAATATATGAATATTTTTTATTCATTAAAATTAATTATTATGAAAAAATTATAATATTAAAAAGTTATATTAAAATAATATTTTAAATTATAACATAAAAATATAAAATAATTAAAATTTTATTTATATTACTTGACAAATAATTAGATTATTATATTCAAAATTTATTAACTAACTATTTTTGTTAAAGATAATATTATATAATATAAATTTCTATTAAAATATTTTTAAAATATAATTTATTTAAAATATTATATATAATACAAAAAATATAAATGTTTTTTATTCATTAAAATTAATTATTAAGTAAAAAAATTTTTAAAATATTAAAATGATATTTTAAACTGCAACATAAAAATACAAAATACTTAAATTTTATTTTATATTACTTGATAAATAATTAAATTATTATATTCAATACTTAACTAACTATTTTTGTTAAAAATATTATTATATAACATAATTTTTTATTAAATATTTGTCTAAATATAGTTTATTTAAAATATTATATATAATACATGAAAATATTATTTTATAAATTTTTTTAAAAAATTTTGAATAAATAATATGTATCAACTATGTATATGAATCATATGTGTGTAATAGTGACTAATATTAGATTGATATATATTTTTTTTTTTTTCTTTAGACTCTCTAATATATATGTTACACCATATTTCTCTCCTCTAGTCTTTCTTATTCATATTTTTTTTGAACAAAAGAGCTCAACACAGTAAAGTGGAGCAAAGTAAGCACAACAAAAGGCAACATAAACACGAATAAAATGGTATGATCCGTTGTCATCTCTGGCATTGTCATCAACAACCAAACGGATCAACTCCACACCGATCCTTGTAACTCTAAAACGACCTTATCTTTACTCCTTCAACACTTGTCTCTGTGCTCTGAAAAACTCTGTTATTCCGCTCCAACCAAATATTCCAAGTAACCGCAAAGAAGCCTATCAACTATTTCTTTTGCTCAAACTTGCAACCAGGTACACCAGTCCAGCTCTTAAAGAACTCTTTGACGGTCCCCGGATTGACCCCATGCTCTATCAGCATACTTCAACCAAGCACACCATACCTGCCACGTAAACTCACAGGCAAAAAATAGGTGATGTACAAATTCTATATCATTTTTACACAAAACACATATATTGTCATTATGATTAATAATGCTGAGTCTACTTAGCCTTTCCTTCGTGTTGACCCTACCTACTAAAACAAACCATGCAAATATTTCAACTCTTGGAGGCACCAAGGCTCTCCAAATGGAACTAATGAAGCTGTAACTCGTGATGTCCTCTGAGAGAGTCTCTCGCTGCAGCACCTGCACAAAGGAATTAGTAGAAAAAATACCATTTTTGTCAAATTTTCAGACAACTGAATCCTCTCTATCACTCAAAAATTTAACAACCCGTAGCCGGTCGTGAAGCTGATTGAGCAATTCTAGCTCCCATTGGAATAGTTCTCTCCTCTACTGGAAGTTCCATACCCACTCTAGCCCATCCCAAAACCCATAATCCCCTATTACGAATCCTTATTGATTTGAAACAGAGAAGAGTCTCGAAAAACTATCTTTCAAAGAGCCATAGCATCCTCTCAAAAACGAGTTCTTCTGCCATTTTCCACCTCCATAGACAAACCACGGATCATCATATCTCTTACCTGTTGCTCCTTAATATTAAGCTGGCAGATATCTTTCCACGGGCACCTCTTGTTAGCAACGGTTGGTGTGATAACATTACAGTTGGGTCCAACTGATTACAAAAGCATACAACTTTCTTCCACAGCGGGCAGTCCTCCTTTGAGAAGTGCCACCACCACTTAAATAGAAGCGACGCATTTCTAATTAAAGCATCTCCCACCCCAAGCCACCTAGCTTTTTGGAGCTTGAACTACCTCCCGTTTCACCAATGGTATACCGTTATTCCCATCTTTTTTACTCCATAAGAACCTTCTCTGTAGTCCAATTATTTTTTCTGCAACCACCTTTGGCATCTTATACAAGCTTAAGTAGTAAATTGACAGGTTATTGAGAACAGATTTTATGAGGACCAACTTACCCGCTTTGTTAAGCGATCTAGCTTTTCATATGCTCATCTTGTCTTCCACCTTGTCTATAATTGGTTTCCAGGTCTTTACCAACCGAGGATTAGCGCCAAGAGAAATTCCTAAGTACCTAACAGGTAACACAGCTTCAGCACATCCCAAAAAATCACACATAGTCGTCACCCATTCCTTCTCACAGTTGACTGGGATTAGACTCGACTTATCAAAGTTGATACTTAAGCCAGACATTAACTCAAAGCACCGCAATATACCCTCTTATAATTCACAAGTGTCTCCGTTTCTTGTGGACAAAACAAGATTGTATCATCTGAAAATTGGAGATGCGATAATTCTATATTGTCCCTTTCCACCAGCAGCGGAGAAATTCTTCCATTTCTTACCGCCTCCCCCACCATCCTGTGCAGAACGTCAACAACAAGAATAAACAGAAAAGGCAAGAGGGGGTCTCCTTGTCTAAGTCCTCTCTCCATCTTGAATGGCTTGGATGGTGACCCATTGATCAACACCGACATAGACGCTGTAGTCACACATTCCTTCACCCAAGTCCTCCATCTATGACCAAAGCCCATCTTCTGTAGCACTATATCCACAAAGCTCCATCCCACTCTGTCGTAGGCTTTCTGGAAGTCTAATTTAACAATAGCCACCTGCTTTTTTCTCAACTTCAACCATTGGACCGTCTCACAAGCAATGAAGACACCATCATGTATTTTGTGGCCCTTTATAAATGCAGACTGAGTCTCCCCCACTAAATGTGGCATCACTAACCGCATTCTTCTTACCAGCACTTTGGATATCACCTTATAAACACAGCCCACCATACTAATCGATCTTAGGTCTTTGATTTTCTTGGTCCCCACAAATTTTGGGGCTAACGCCACCCAAGTAACATTAGCATCTGTTGGTAACTTCGCAGTTTGGAAGAAGCCCAACACAGCTACAGTAAACTCCTAACCAAGCTCACCCCAGTATTTCTTTATGAAGTTCATATTATAACCATCACAACCTGGTGCTTTACTGGACTCACAATCCCAAACTGCTTCTCGTACTTTCTCAGCTGATGGCATTTCCTCTAGCAGTGATGTCTCTTCATCATCAATCTTCTTAACCAGTCCCTCACGGATCCCAATCAAAAGAGCATACTCTTGCCTATACAGTTCTTTATAAAAACATGTAATCACAGTCTTTATTCTATCCTGATTCCGTACCAGTCTTCCATTAATCACTAAAGAAACGATACTGTTGTTCCTCCTTCTTGCCGACGCTAGGTTGTGGAAGTACCTAGTGTTCTTATCCATATCACGAGCATGTTGGGATCGGGACATTTGCTTCCAATGGATCTCTTTTATGACATACCACTTTGCACAGTAAGTCACTAGAGCCTTCCTTCTAGCCTCCATTGTTCCGTCATAACTACCAACACTAACCATATCATCAATCTTCTTTATCTCTTCCTTAAACTTCTTTATCCTGCTATCCATGTCCTCAAACTTATCCTTGTGCCATCTTCTTAGCGGTACCGTCAAAGCCTTCAGCTTGTTTGTGAACGTATCATCTCCCAAGTTTCTCCACTCATCCTTTACTAACTTCAGAAACCCTTCATGTGCAAACCAAGAATCCAAACTACGAAAAGGTCTCGGACCCGCATACAATTTAGAATCTTCTAAGATTAACGGACAATGATCTGATAGGCCTCTCGATCCTCCTTTCAAACGAGTATCTGGGAACTCCTCAAGCCACTCCAAACTGACCAAGATCCTATCAATACGTCTACAAGATCTACCTTGAAACCATGTGAATTTTCGATCGGTCAACGGTAATTCTACTAACTGTAAAACTTGCACACATACCTTAAAATCCTCCGCAGATGCTGGTAGCCTAACAACGCCTTTCCTTTCCTCCAATCGTAGTATCTCATTAAAATTCCTATGAAACAAAACGAGACCTGGCTTAAACCCACTATGTAGCTTAACTCCTCCCACATCACTACTTTCTCACTCTGAGCAAGTGCACCATACACCAAACAGAAAGCACATGTAAACTTATTTTTTGTCAGTAGACCTTCAACGCACAGCCAGCCATCCCTTTTATAACAGTTTGATTGTTTAAATAATAAATTATCCCACATTAATAATAAACCACCAGAGGCACCAACTGATTCCACAAACTCCCAACCCACCATAGCACAACCCCACAAACGTGCTACATCAAACTTAGTTACCACCTCCCTATTAGTTTCAATCAAACCTAGCATATTCAGCCTGTATTTTTTCTTTAATTCTTTCACCATACTCAACTTTCCATACCCTCCAAGCCTCTAACATTCCAACAACTATAAATCATTTAAAAGGATTTCTACACACCTTGTTATGTTGTTTGGGCCTGCTTCTCCTAGCTTTCTCCTTTTGTTTTGCCATCTTTCTTTTTGCTGCGATAGCTTCATTTTAACTTTGCATAATCGCCATTATATCTTCTTCATCGTCATAGAAAACCGCACCTGACTCCACTGCTAACTTCCACGTTTCCTTATTTTCTGCTAATTGTACACTCTGGTCAGAATTTGGATTTGCGCTCTCAATTTCTATCTTGGATCCAGCATCCACTGTACCCTGCTCATTCACCTTGTCTTGACCCACGCCTTTATCTACACCTTCTATCTCTGCCAAATTGCTCACCTTTGCCCGCCCCAGCATGTATTGATCTCCATGTTCAGCCCAGCCACTTGCTTCACCAACTAACTCCTCCACTACCAGTTTGTCATCAACACCTTCCATCCTATTCGGTGTCACCGTGCTTGCTCCGTCACAGTTGCGCAGAGCCAGTGCCTGGCTTCGTTTTTCCGATTCCCCGCAAAGCCTACAGTCAGCATCTCTCCTCAACGCACAGAGACTCAAGCGGCCTTCATCAATGTTAGCCCGGTCGCCCACCCCGTCTGCTAAAGGAGACATTACACTACTTCGCTCACAAAGTGCTGCCTTGTGTGAATGATCATTCTGCTTCTCTGAACCAGATCCATTAGTTCGCACCTGACCCGGCCCAGCTTCACCTCCGCGTGTTTGATGCAGCTCGACTCCACGCTGAAGACCATGGTCACTTTCCTGGTGCGTCTGGATCCTGCCCAAGAACCCCTCCAGTCCACTTCCTTCCATAAGCCCAGAAGTTAGATCCTGTTGCTTCCCCAATCCGGCTCCGTTAGTGCGCCCCTGACCCGGCCTATCATCATCTCCACGTTTTTGAAGCTTCCTGACTCCACGCAGCAGACCATGACCACTTCCCTGTTTCGTCTTAACCTCGCCCAATAAACCCTCCAGTCCACATCCTTCCACAGGCCCATTATTTAGATGCCCCAATAGATGAGTACCTATGTTGCAAGTTTTGTGGGCCTCCCTCCTATATAAAATCGCATCCAGCTCATGCCCACCGTGAGTTATTGTAGCTAATTATTTGGCCCCACTTCCTTTGTCAAAGCATATCTCTGTAACAATTCTCTCAGATTCACACTCCAAGCAATCATCAGATTCTCCAATATCAGCCTTTTCATTAAATCCATTGATTTTGTATGGATCATTTATCCGTTGCCTCTTCAAGGCCATTAAAGTGTCTTGATTACATTCTTTTGAAAATATATCTGTTATGACCGTAGTATCCTTGTTTACACCACCGTCATTAGCTTGTGTCCTGATTAGGTCAGCCGTCGAATCCCGAGCCGCTACCGTCAACACCCTTTCGCCGGCATGTGAGTTAGCATTTTCACACGTTGACTTTACGCTTGCATCTTCCAAAAGGCAATCATCCCCATATATTTCATGGCCTATTTCTTTCACAAACACATCAAATCCACTGGTTCCAATCGTGATATGAATCCATTCCTTAATCACGTCAAAGACACAGGTATCGATTAATACTTGGCCAACACTGAAAGATAAAGTTGACTTCGTCACATCATCACACTTGACTACTTCTCCCCATAGGTCGCCTATCTTATTGAACGTCTCCACTAACCAAATATGTAAAGGCACTCCATGACATTCCAACCAAACTCTTCTAGTCTCACTATGTTCAGATTCCTCCCATCTCCATACACTATAAAAGAATTGTAGAAAACTATTCATTTTGAAAGTAAACGCTTCCTCTGCATTCTTCACAGAATCAAACACTAGTAGGGCTTTGTATGCTCCAAGCTCCCTGACTTCAACGACCTGAGGAAAGTTCTTAACTATGGCCCTCCGTAACGCTTTGAAGTCAATGGCTCTTGTCGTGCCGCCTATTAAGCTCCTCAACAGCCAATCGAAATTCTCTTTTGCTACTGGCACTTTCAACCTTCTTTGTCCAACCATTTTCTTGGGTGTCCTTGACGGGTGTTATCTTCTTAGTTTCTTCCACTCTTGTAGAACTTTCACCCTTCAGAAGTTGCCTGCTCTCCACCTCAGTTCTTGCAAAGTCTCCCTTACGTATCCTAGGGTTCTTCCCTCCCATAGCCCTTCTGTACTTGGCCTCACCTACATTGATAATCTTACCCCATATTCTTGTATGATTCATTTCAGTTATGGCATTCATTGCTCTCCCTTTTGTCGTATATTCTTTATGTATTCTTACTAAATAAATATAATTATTTTTATTATATTTTTATATTATAGTTTAAAATATTATTTTAATATATTTTTTAATATTTAAAAAAAGTTGTATAATAATTAATCCTAATAAATAAAAAATACTATATTTTTTGTATTTATCTATTATATATTTTTTAAAACAAAAAACTTCTATATTTATATAATAAAATACGTAGTAATTTTCTTAATATATATATAATATCTATTAATTTTTTTATATATTAAATAATTATGATAATATAATAACATTGAGATCAAATAACATATTAAATTTGTTACATTAAAACTAAAAAATTATATATTTGACTCTTGGATTTAACAAAATATATTTTTAATAAATTATATATAATAAAAAATATTTTGTTAAAGATATTTGTACACCAATTTTTCTTACACAAACACACACTAAAAAAATAAAAAAAATATTTAAAAAATAAAAAAATAAAAATATTTTGATTATAAATATATCATTATAAATATTATATATATGAAACTATAATGTTAAATTTAAAAATAATTTTAAATTATTATGTATTTAATATTATAACAAAATAAATATGAGTAAGAAAGATTAAAGGAGAAAGTTATGATGTGACATATATATTAGAGAGTCTAAAGAAAAAAAAGAATATATATCAATCTTATATTAGTCACTATTACACACACATATGATTCATATACGTAATTGGTACATATTATTTATTCAATTTTTTTAAAAAATTATAAAATAATATTTTCATATAAGTTAAATTACACCGTTAGTCCCTACATTTTCAGTGAAATTGTAAATTGGTCCCTATAGTTTAAAAGTTTGTAATTGAGTCCCTGACAAAAATTAAAATTTGTAATTGAATTATCAATAACGTTTACTGCCAAAAAATACACATTTACCATAATGTCCAATTTTCTTCCATTATCCTTTCTCTTCCCCTCTTCCCCTCCTTTCTTCACTGGCAGCCATGACCATGGCATCAACCACCACAGTAGCTGCCACTATTTTACTATCAAGTTCCATGTTAAGTGCAAATGGAATCATGAACCCAAACCTCCTAGTAAGAGCTATTTTTTCATCGGACTCTACTTCTTCTACTTCTTGAAGCATGGCAACACTCTCAGTTTGGGCACCATTCTCAACTATCACATTGGATCTCACACAAAATTCATCATCATCAAATAATACTAATAATACTTCTACTCTTCCAATCAGGCATCATCATTCTCTTAATATTGTCCCTTTGTTCCAGTTACCCAATTTTCAAGGTCATCCGCAAAACTTTGAGACTCAAGCCTACATAATCAATCAAAATTTTTTGGCCTTCAATTGCCTCAACAAGTTGCTACCTCTTCCCAATTGAGAATCCAACCAACCACAGAAACAGTCGTCATCCTTGGCTAATTCCATCACTGCAGCTATCACCACCGATCCTAACTTCACCATCGTTATTGCAGCCACCATCTCCTCCATCATCGGAGGTAACAACAACAACAATAACAACAACAACAAGAACAATAACAATAATAATAATAATAAACCAAACAGCACTTGAGATGGTAACAACAACAACAACGGCAGCCATCTCCTCCATAATCGGCACGATGATGACGAAGATCACGTCACTGCTGAAGACGCTGTGAGCAGTCGAGAGTTGTTGCATTTAAGGTTGGAGGCGGAGGAGAGTTGAGGAGCAACGTGTTCCTTCAATTCATGATGCTCTTTCCTCTTTTTTCTCTGTTTTGCAAAGTGGAGAAGTGATAGTGAGAGGGCTGGGGAGGGGTGGGGTGGCTTAGGAATTTTTGGTCATTTTTGAATAGTTAAATTATAGTATTGGTCCCTATACTTTTACTAAAATTACAAATTAGTCCTTACTACTAAACACGTGGAACTCGAATATTCCGTTAAATCAAACGGTGTTTGAACGGTAGGGACCCAATTATAAATTTTAATTTTTTTCAGGGATCCAATTACAAACTTTTAAACTATAGAGACTAATTTACAATTTTATTAAAAGTGTAGGGACTAACTGTGTAATTTAACCTTTAATGTATTATATATAATATTTTAAATAAACTATATTTAGAAAAATATTTGATAAAAAATTATATTATATAATAATATTTTTAACAAAAGTAGTTAGTTAAGTATTGAATATAATAATTTAATTATTTATCAAATAATATAAAATAAAATTTAATTATTTTATATTTTTATGTTGCAGTTTAAAATATCATTTTAATATAATTTTTTATATTATAAATTTTTTTACATAATAATTAATTTTAATGAATAAATAATATTTATATTTTTGTATTATATATAATATTTTAAATAAATTATATTTTTAAAATATTTTAATAGAAATTATATTATATAATATTATCTTTAACAAAAATAGTTAGTTAATAAATTTTGAATATAATAATTTAATTATTTGTCAAGTAATATAAATAAAATTTTAATTATTTTATATTTTTATGTTATATTTTAAAATATTATTTTAATATAACCTTTTAATATTATAAATTTTTTCATAATAATTAATTTTAATAAATTAAAAAATACTCATATATTTTGTATTTATATATTTTATATTTAATTATTTAAAAAATAAAAGATTCTGTTGACATTTAAAATATTACGTATTAAAATATTGTCATTTAAAATATTTAACTATTTACTAGGATATTCTCTATTTATTAGAGTCTATCAATGCTCTTCTTTTATATTCACTTTTGATTTTCATCTAATATAATCTAATGATTTATATAAATATAACATATGTAATAAGCAGATAATTATTGTGTTTATTTTAAACATACTCTAAATATATTCTTATATAATATAATTTTTTAACCTAACAGAAATATAAATTGAAAAAGAAATAGTTTTTTAACGTAATATAAAATGAAATAGTTTAACGTAATTTTTTAATGTAACAGAAATATAAATATATTATTATATAATGTAATTTTTTAAAAATATTTATAAAAATAAAATTTATTTAAAATATTATATATAATACATAAAAATATTAACTTTTTTATTTTTTTAAATTTTTATTGTGATATCACATGTTTATTGTTTCTACGCGTTTATTGTGATATATAATACATGAAAAGATTATACGTTTAAAATTTTTAAAATTAAGTTTGTTAAAATATTTTTTCAAATTATATATAATACATATAAATATTACACATTTTTTTAAATATTATATAATAATTAATTTTGTTAAAATAATATTATATATACTATTTTAAATAAAATACATGTTTACAAATATTTGATTAAAAAATTATGTCACACAATAATATATTTTTAATAAAATTAACTATTAATAAATATTTTTTAATAAATAATTTAATTATTTTTAAATAATATAAAATAATTTAATTTTTTATATTATGTAATTAAAAATAATACTATATAATAATTAATCTTAATAAATAAAAAATATTTTTGTATGTATTTATATATTTTATATTTATTTTAAAATAAAATATTATACTTGTCAATTTTAAAATATTCTATATTAAAATGTATTTATATATGTATATACTAATATATTTTATATTTATGAAGTCTATGAGTACTCCTCTTTCATAACATTCTTTGATTTTCATTCAATAAAATCTAATGATTCATCAAAGGTGGCGCATCTAATTTGCACAAAATGATTGGGATGATTTTAAACATACTCATATATTTATATTTATAAAAAAATTATATTATATAATAATTTAATTATTTATTAAGTAATACAAACAGTGATTTGATTGATATTGAATTCGACTTGCGGAATTTGAGATTGAAGATTTGTGAGTTGATGGAGGAGATTGGCATTGCTTTGGTTGTCAAAATCACTATTCGAGGATCTGTTTATCATGTTCGTCATTTTAAGAAATCAATGAATCACAGAGTAATAAGGATTCAGATCTTCTTCCTTCTAACTCATTGATCGAAATAATTATGTTCACCAAGAAAGAATCTATTGAATGAGTTTAAAAGAAGAGGTAAGAAAAGGGGAAAGAAAATATCGAAAGAAAAATTAGGAAAAAGAAATAAAATGGCAAAATTGGCAATAATAGGATCTCAATTCACAATTGTTTTTTTCAATTTGATTCACAGCTTTGTTGCTCTCTACGCTCATTGCACCATGAAAAAAATCTCATATTCTAAACTGTTCAAACTGTGATGTTGATGGTTTGATGAACAAGAAAAAAATAAGAGAGAGAGAAAAATAAATTATTCTCATTGTTGAAGAGAATGAAAATTTCTCTTAAAAATATATATTGAATTATTACATTTTATATACTATGTTCTTATGTACTTCCACTAAAAAAATTGTAACAAATAAACTTATATCTAATATTGATAAAAAAAAATAAGGCGAAAGCTAGTGCACTTTAAATAAAGTAGAGAGTGCAGCACCCTTTAAAAAATAACCTACTATAAAAAATTATCAGGTAAATTAAATTTATTTATTTATTATTATTTTTTTATTGTTATGGCTGAACAAACAACTTAATACAGACAAAAAAAATTAAACCCCTCTCTCAACTCTCAACTCTCAACCCTCTTATAGCATCCGCTACCGCCATAATGAGAGACTCAGCGCCGCCGCCGTTCATTGTGCTCAGGAGCCACCGCCGCAGGGAGTGAGAAACTGCCATCGTTCACTGCGTTGTGGTCGTGCTCCAAGTCTCCCCCTGTTCACTCTCACGATCTCAAAAAATCCCCAAACAAAAATTAAACCCTAGCTTCTTCAAAGGTTCTGCCACCACCGTCCGGGGTTGTCGGCGCCTCCGGGTCTCCGTCCTTCCCCTGTCCCGAACCCAGGTCCTGTCTCTTAGCTCAGTACATCATCCTCATCCTCACTGGCTTCTCTGTTCGAGGCTTGGAGCAGCTCGTCGTTGTGTAGCCCCTCGCCGCTCGCCGTCGTGTAGCCCCTCATCGCTCACCGCTCGCCGTAGTCTCTTCACTTGCCGTCCTACTGTCCGCTGAAGGTTAGTGACACTGCTTTCATTTTTTTGGTTATTCCTTTTATGCTCTGTTTAGTTATTTGAGTATTTGATTCATTTCTGAATGTGAATTTATGAATGTAAATCAAATAATTGATTTTGTGTTGTTGAAATTATTGCTAGTTATGGATTTGTGGAAATTATTCTACTGTTTTCACTGATTTCTGCTTATTCTGCTTTTTTTTCCTCTTTAAATTTTGAAGTTTGAATGAAGTCTGATCTGATCTACTACATTTTTGAATTTTAATTACCTAAAGTCCCAAAAAAATTATTTTCTTTTTTTTTGGGTTTTCTTTTCCGTATGCTCATGTTTTTAGAACTTTGCTGGTTAGACTCATTAAACAGAAAGAAAAATGAACTTCAAGAATGTTTAGTGCATTTAAATTAATTTAATGTTGAATCTGTTGTGCTGTTGGTAAAAATTTTTTGAGTATATACCCATTTTGGTCCTCAAAAAATTTTAAACCAGACATTTTAGTCTTTAACTAAAATTAATTACTCGATTGGTCCCTAACAATTAATTCCGTCAGTCACTTAGGTCCTTGGCTCTGTTAACTCTAACGGAAGACAAAATGATCCCTGAAAACTCTAACATGGAACAAAATGATCCCTGACAACTCTAACAAAAGACAAATAATCCTTGACCCCTTTATTCGAAAACGACACTGTTCTTCCCCGATTTTTATCATATCTCGCATAACCCTAACATTCATACTCTCCTTCTTCACCTTCACAGTCTTCTTTTCCATCTTTTCCTTCCTCCTCTTTAGCTCTAAGATTAAGCCATGGTGTAATTATCACACGTGTCGCACCTACCTCAACATGTCATGGATCACACACTTCCTAAATCCTTGTGACTGGTACATCCACCTCCTCTGCACTTCACCCACTAAAAGCATCCACTTCCATGTCTTTGATAATATCACCTCCAACCCTAACAACGTCCATGGCATCCTCAAGACCAAGTTCTACAACTACTCCAAGGGCACGCCTTTCTCCATTCTCCGACAAGCAATATAGATTGTTGGACATCAGGATATCATGAGAAGATTCTCTTTCAACATCATATGTAAATTCTCATTTGAAATAGACACTGAGTACTTCATTCCTTCTTTTTCGGAGTCCAAGTTGGCAGACAGCGTTGACCTTGCATCCAAGCTATTACAACGAGAGCAATGTCGTCATTGCCGCTTATATGGAAACTGAAACGATTACTGAACATTGGTTCGGAGAAGAAGTTGAAGGAAGCGATCGGAGTGGTAGACAATGTGGTCATGGAGATGTTAGGGTAGAGGAGGAGGCAGATGGCAACAACAATGACGAGTCTTAACAAATCAGACTTGCTGTCTAGATTCATGGGATCCATCGAAGACGACAATTAGTTGAGAGATATAGACATTAGTTTCCTGATTATAAATTGGTTGAGAACAAGTTGAGGATTTTTTTTCTTGTGAACATTAAATTTATAGAGTGTGCATGCATTGTGTAGTTTGAAGTTACCGTGTTAGACTATTAGTGTTATACGAGATATGATGAAAATTGAAAGAAAACAGTATCGTTTTCAAACAGAGGAGATCAGGGTCCATTTTGTCCCCTGTTAGAGTTGTCAGGGACTATTTTGTCCTCTATTAGAATTAACAGAGTAAAGGGCCTAAGTGACTGACGGAGTTAATTAATAGGGACCAATCGAATAATTAATTTTAGTTGGGGACTAAAGTGTCCAGTTTGAAATTCTTTGAGGATCAAAATGGGTATATACTCTAATTTTTTTTATTGGATTTATCCTTTGAGAGCTGCTGTTAGTGTGGTTTGGTGTTGCCTTATTGATTTCAGTTGTTGATTTTTGGATATGTGGTATAAGAATGAGGTTGAATCGTGCTATAAGAAATTTTTTTTGAAGCAAGTGAACTATAAATATTTATCAAGTATTTTAAACTTTTATTATCAAAATATGTTAGCATATAGTTCAAAAGGCCCTTTAAAACAATTTCTATGGTCAAAGAATAAAATATCGTTATCTGAAGAGGAGTTATTTTAAATATTAATCTTAAATACTTTTAAAAAAGTCATTTGATATACTTCAGATTATTAGATACCTTCTAAGGTCTTTGATGACTTTAGATTAGGTTAGAAGAGTATTTAGGATATTTATAGAACTTGAGACAATCATAAAAAAGAATCTCTTAACTAAAATAAATGAGAAGTATAAAATGTAAAGAGTTAAGAGTTCAAAAGATGCTGCCTTATTGATTTCAGTTATAGTTTATGGATGATTATTTGATTTTTGGCTGTGTTGCTGCTATTTTTAACATTGTGAATGACTTATTGATTTCAGTTATAGGTGATAGTATTAATCAATAAGCAATTTGCTAGTAATAAGCTAATCAATAAGCAATTTGCTGGTAATAAGCAAATGATGCTGCTAATCCTAATCTTCCTAATTCTAGTAATGTGATGTTAAGAGCTATTCTTTCTTTAGTTTTTATTGATTATGGAATTTTAAGTGTTGAATTTCTTTTGCTACGAGAGTGTGAATGTCTTGTTTAAACTATTTTTTGGTTGTTGAAATTTTTTTTATGAAGTACTGTCAAGTTCAAACAAGTGGTTTATAATTTCTGTAAAAATTTTATATAACTTTTTTACAGGCACACAAGAATAACAGGGCAATTGGAGATTGGGACTTTTTTATATTTGTTATTTGAGTTGTAACAATTTTGTGACAGAGCGTGGTACAAATTTCTTGGTACATACTATTGCAAATATATAATGTATTAAAATAGAATTCTATTAATACCATAAACCAATATCTCTCACAATTTTATTATTGTAATGCTAGAATTTCTTCTATAATCTATAATTTATAATCGAAAATTTTGTAACATTGTTTTGACAGGAGCTCTTCTTTCTTTATCAACTAATGATTATAATTTATGAAAGAAAAATAAGCAGACAAAAAATAGAATAGAAATTACCGTTTGCCTCTGTGTTTGATGGAAACAGAATCAAATTCATGATATTCCCCGCAAGACATTCAGATTTGATGTAGTATCTTGTGGAACTCATTATCTATTGTGCATTGATTTCATAGGAAATTATTATATTTAAAGGTATTATGTTGCTGCTGTATCAAATTTCCAAAGTGTGCTTCTTGAGTTAGGGTCTTTGAGGAAAAGAAAGGATCTGAAGATAAAATATACTTTACCAAATGTGTGCATTATTAATTATTTCACCTTTCAATCATATAATACAATCTTCTTTTTGGATTATCATTCACATGGTAGGTGTAAAAGATAATTATTTTTTATTGACGTGACAAGATATAATTAAATGCAAGTGTAAATCTATTTTATATTTCATTATAATCAAATTCTTATTTTTAATTGTTGAAGAGGAGGGAAAAAAACTGAAGTAAATAGTTTTATTGTGTTTAGAGTAAGGAATGGGGGACAAGAAGAAGAAGGCTCAAATGTTTGTAAAACTAGTGTCTGCTGTTAGGACTGGATTTTTCTATGTGAAGAGAAAGCCAAGGCAGTTCACAGAGAAGCTCGAGTTTCGCAAGTACGATCCAAGGGTTAACCGCCATGTTCTCTTTACAGAGGCTAAGATGAAGTGATACACCACCTTTCAATTTCATTTCGATGATCATGGCTACATTCTTGTAGCTGGAACAATTTAGTACTGTTTTCTTTGAAACAGTGAGTTTGAATCATGCCAATCTGTATTTTTTACTTCTTTGCCTTGTGTACAATTTTCTTAACAACGTAAAATGGTAGCTGAGTGTTTAGCAAGGTAGCTGCCAATATAGAATCAGAAGATCGTTATCTTGCTAGAAGCATTAATGCTTAATCTAATCCACCTTGTATATGGGATATGTTGTCAGGTCTGACCTATAAGAATTTTCTATACTAAAAATTATAAAATAATTATTGTACGTCGATTAAAAAAATGCTCAAAGAACAAATGGAATTTAAAAATAACACTTTAATCACATCTTGTAACACAAATAAATATTTATGATCAATTTTGTTAAATGGACACTTGCTCCTCGAAAAAAGAATGAAAAAAAGGCACATGCTAAAGATAAAGAATCAACGAGTATTAAAGTTGTTTATTGCCAAAAGAAAATATGCTTAATATACTTTGGCTTGGTTTACAATAAAATCAACTATAATCGTTTCAAAGTTCATATGTTCGGATGGGCAACCTTGGAGCCCTAAAAACCAAATTTATTGTCCTCAGAAAGATGTACAAATTATACAAATGTACAAATGAAGCTTGAAATAATAATGGTATCTATTCCATTTTAGGGTAGCCGTTTATAAAATTAGCAGCACCTGATTTGATCATGATTTTAGCTACCAACCATGATAATTGATATCTTTGTCATGTTTGTTTCCGTTAAAGTAAATAGAGATTTATATGCACATTCATGCATGATGATGCACCAGAGGATGAGTTAAAAGCAAGTTCAATTAGAGCCAAACTCCTCATTCCAGCGCTCCAGTTCTTCCCACTTGCTTTTCTTTAAGTTTGGTCTGATGACCGTAATTGCCTTCTTGAAATCATTGTAAATTAATCCTCTTATCGGCTTTTCTTTAAGTTTGGTCTTGATGACCGTCATTGCCTTCTTAAAATCATTGTAAGTTAATCCTCTTACCTGGTAAAGCCAAAAAATATCATTACACAATTTATTATTCAATTTTTTTTATGAAAAAGGTAAATACTTTAACAAAGATTTTATAGTCATCTTGGTATGAATTTTTTTATTATTAAATAATAAATTATAAAATTTAATTTTAATATATTATAAAAATATTATCTTTATTTAAAGTGTAAATAAGAAAAACAAATTATACTTTTAAGTGAGTATATATATATATATATATATATATATATATATATATATATTAAATTAAATTTATATAATAAAAAATCTTTTATCATTGTCTTCATATTTAATGTTATAATTTTGTTTTGCACAAAATAAAATTATTATATATTTGTTTGCTTTTTACGTAATATATATATATATATATATATATATATATATATATATTAAATTTATATAACACAAAATCTTTTATCATTGTGTTTATATTTAATATTACAAGTTTTTTACACAAAATAAAAATTTAAATTTTAATATTATATACATATTATATATTTAATATTATTTTTTCTAAGATTCTAGTATATCTTTTTTTTTTTCTGAATTTGGTATATGAATTTTTAACTTATTTCTTATGTATTATTTATTCTAATTCTAAAGTCCAAAAATTTGTTTTTTTACAGACATATTATAATTAATATTCATATGTTATTTTTTTGTTTTGAACTTCAGCCTAATATCTAAAACTTACAAAAAAAATTCAAATTAAAAAAAAGTGGTTAATCTGATTAACAGGTTACTTTTTTAAATTCGAGCCATTCAAATAAAACATAATAAATAAAAAGTTTAAATTTAACAAACTAACAAGGTATACAATACTCCCTACTTAATAAAGAGTGTTTAAGAACAGGCCAAAAAAATAATATAGTTAACAAATTTTACAAAAGTATCGATGCAAATTGAAGGAAAGCCACAAGTTCTCGTCCACTTGAAATCACAATAAATAAACCAATCATCTCACAAAGAACCTCACAACACCTGCCACGTGTCAACCTTCCATTACATCTCATAGATTTCATTGGATGAGATTCTATCACGGTCCATCCGCAACTTAACAGTTATATCCTCATTCGATTCTTTGTCCTTAGTACTCCTCTGGTTACTCCTCAGCCTCAAAGTACACTCACATACACACACACCAACTGCTTGGGATTTTGCTCCAAAGAAAAGAAAAAAAAATGGCTGCAGAAATGGCCCTTGTGAAACCAATCTCCAAGTTTAGCAACACCACACCCAAATTTGGCACCAGAAGAATTGGTTCATACTCCAAATTCAGCACCATAAGAATGTCCACAACAACACCAACACCAACACCTCCAGCTGCATCAACCTCAACAAAGCCAAGCAAGAAGGGTAAAACTGCCATAAAGGAGACACTGTTGACACCAAGATTCTACACAACAGACTTTGATGAGATGGAGATGCTGTTCAACACTGAGATAAACAAGAATCTGAACCAGGATGAGTTTGTGGCACTGCTGCAGGAGTTCAAGACTGATTACAACCAGACACACTTTGTGAGGAACAAGGAGTTCAAAGAGGCTGCTGACAAGATTGACGGTCCACTCAGACAGATCTTTGTTGAGTTCCTTGAGAGGTCTTGCACTGCTGAATTCTCTGGTTTCCTCCTTTACAAGGAGCTTGGAAGGAGGCTCAAGGTCTGTGTGTGTTTGCTCTTTCTAGTTTCTTTATTTCCGGGAAAATGCAATTCACCATGTGAACTTTAGTTTTGGGCATTGAAAAAAATTGTGATGTAATTGTCAATACAGCATATAAAAGTGCACTATTGGTGTTAAATTCTAATTAGTACTAGGATTTTGGATATATATTTTTTGGGTAGCTTAATGTAACTCTGAAAGGATAAGCCTGAGAATGCCATTTCTATTTGATTTTCATTCTTGTCTTACAAGGAAGCAGAGCTTTCTTTGCCAATGCATTCTTCGAGATGTGTTGTTTGTACTCATTTTGACTAGTTCGCTGAATCAAAGTGTGTTGGCTCGGTTTGGAAGTAAAATGAGCATGCAAAACATTTCTAAGTCTTTATTTCTTTGTACACTTTTGGGCTTTCTATTTTTGAGACTGATGAATTGCTTTGGATGTTGAAATCGCAGAAAACCAATCCTGTCGTGGCTGAGATTTTCTCTCTGATGTCTAGGGATGAAGCCAGACATGCTGGGTATGAAAACACTAAATATTTGTTCTTCTTTCCTTCAATTTATTGTCTCATGTCTTATGCTGAATGGCCTTATCCTTTTGATTCTATACAGATTTCTGAACAAGGGTTTATCTGACTTCAATTTGGCTTTGGACTTGGGCTTCCTTACAAAAGCTAGAAAGTACACATTCTTCAAGCCAAAGTTTATCTTCTATGCTACATATCTGTCTGAGAAAATCGGATACTGGAGATACATAACCATATACAGACATCTCAAGGAGAATCCTGAATACCAATGTTATCCCATTTTCAAGTACTTTGAGAACTGGTGCCAGGATGAGAACAGACATGGAGACTTCTTCTCTGCTTTGATGAAAGCACAGCCACAGTTTTTGAATGACTGGAAGGCAAAACTATGGGCTCGATTCTTCTGTCTATCGGTAATTTTTTGCTTGTGTAGAATTTGGTTCTTATTTTTTACTCTTGGATTGTTAATTAGATTCTTAATGTAACCATAATATACGTTCCAATTTATTTAAGGTTAAGCTGCAATTTTGAATATAATAGATAATCAAGAGTTTATAAGGGAAAAGTGTGTATATGGAACACTACATTTACATGTAGATCAAACCCAATAGCATCCATCAATGTCAAGTACATCCAAGATAATTTCATTCACATATGAATTTCTTAGTCTCATGAATCGGGTTATGCCTGTCAAAGAGATCTTATTTGTAGTATCTTTCATCATCCTTCGTAATCTTTAAAATGTAATTCTCGAATTTGTTCATGCAGGTTTATGTCACGATGTATCTCAATGATTGTCAACGCACAGCTTTCTATGAAGGCATTGGACTCGACACAAAAGAATTTGACATGCATGTCATCATTGAGGTTAGTTTTTAATTTCAAATTAGCAGCAGTAATCACTATTGATGTTCAGTTAATTTTTTGTTCGTAAGTTTCTATTCTCCATAATGAAATCGAACATAAATACTAACTTGCGAAAAAGCAAGAAAGAAATTTGCAGCCTTAAGTTCCCTTAAAAACACATTACAATGAGAGCTGCTCAACAAAGAACTAACTTAGACTTCATTAATTTCAAGATATTACTCAAGCTTCATTCCTTGATTGTTCTATGCAGACCAACCGCACAACAGCTCGGATTTTCCCAGCTGTTCTTGATGTTGAGAACCCGGAGTTCAAGCGGAAATTGGACCGGATGGTTGAGATAAACGAGAAGCTTCTAGCTGTTGGTGAGAGTGATGACATTCCGGTGGTGAAGAACTTGAAAAGGATTCCACTTGTTGCCGCCCTGGTGTCTGAACTCTTGGCAGCATATCTAATGCCACCCATTGAGTCAGGATCTGTAGATTTGGCAGAGTTTGAACCACAGCTTGTGTACTGAAGTTATGCATAAAATTCCATTATTTACTCTTGATCTCCATCATAATGTTCATTATGGGTTCTATTAGTATTGCTGCCAAAAGTTGGTTGTACTAGACAGTGAGGAAACATTTACAATATTGACTTATTGAGGTCCCTTTCTAGTTATAATGTGTTCTACCGTATCTTCTAGTTTTTAATTTCTCTTTTTCTTATTCAAAGTTAACTAGAAATCAGAAGTCTCCTTATGAAGTACTTAATAAAGATATGATCCTTTTCCTACAATCTTAAATTGGAAGGTCTAACAGTAGAATTTAAGGTACTTAATTAGAAGTCCCCTTATGAAGTACTGCACATTGATCTTTTTGTTTAGCGTAGAATTTAAGGTAGAATTTTCCGTAATCTAGCTCTATAATAATGTATCCTCAGGTTATAAAGGTGTTACAAAACAATTTCCGAATGATGCAGTGAGGTTATAAGTGAACAGAACTTGTGGGATTTATTCAGAAATGCTTTGTGTCCATAAAATCTGATTTATAACAATTGGGTGTTCGCTTAATAAACATCGAATGGGAAAAGAAACCGTTTACTTGTATAGAAAAGAAAATTTAAGGTTTGAATTACTTGCAGTATAGAGCAGAAAAAAAAAATTAAAAAGATGGATTTTACACACTTTGTTAATGCCTAACAATCTGTTAGGTGGGAGAGTACAACGCGAGTCCTGCATAAGAATCCAAGAGATGCATGCAAGGATTCCAATTAACTCAAGCACTAGAAAAATATTTAGAATTGCACAAAACAATAGCTGCCACAACACACACTGAATGTTAGTCACCTAAGCTTGATGTACATTTATCCCAAACCAACTAGACTACCCAAGTATTAATTGAAATCTAAGGAAGAATCACACATTTAGCACAAAAATAGTAACAAAGTTTAATCCGATTTAGTTTTCGAGGCAGTCTTATCTTGTTTAACGGGCTGCACTAACAATTTGAATGTCCAAACTGCCAATATAGTTGCCTCTATGGGGGCAATCCAGTACACAAGAATGTGCTCCTTTGTTATGTGATCTCCTCTAGCATAAGCCCACCCCATTACCTGAAACATAGTCAAACAATGTTTTAATCTTTGATAAGATAACAATATAGAAGGTTTTTTAGCAAAAACTATTCGAAAGGATTCTCGCAATTTTTAATTTTACACTTGACGAGATCAAGTGTGATCTTTTTGGAGTAGTGTGCTTACAGAGGCAGGGTTCATACAACCACCAGTAAGATCCGAGCCAAGTATATGAAGTGTTAGCTTCGAGAGACTGGATATCCATGTTTTCATGAAGAAACCTCCACGAAGATTCGTGGTGAGACCAAGAGAAATGGTCACAATTGCATACGTTAGTAACCCTTCTGTCAAGGCACCCCGATGAATGTTAGTGTTCAAGCGCGGTCCACGTCCTACTTCAGGAATCGTATCAATTAGAAGCTTAACTCCAATTATAGATCCAAGCACCTGGAGATAATGAAACCAAGCATATTAGAATGGTAATCTTCCATTCAAGTTGAGTTTGAGATGGAAAATCAAAATGGTTCAACTAAACTAAAGACGTGACATTATGCGCAAGTTAGCAATGTTATGTCAAATAACACCCCTGGTTCCTCACGCATCGGACATTATCATTGATTTTCTGTGTGCCATCAAATCAACTATGATAAGATATGTATTACAACAACTATCATTAGTACTAGAGTATATGGATTTCCACAGCATGTAGGGTGTGAGGGAAAAAGATCTAAGGAGATTCGTAAACTGATACAGGTTGCCGATGATTGAATTTCTAACTTCCATAATATACGAGTCTATTTTAATTTAAGAATGATTAAACGTTTATTTTTTCACTTTACAGAAACTTATGCATTTTTGAGACATACAGAAATATACTGAATACAAAAACTCGTTTATTTCTGGAGGCAACATATATATATATTAACTTCCCTTATAAATAATTCAAAGCAACATAAGAATCCAGAAAAAAATGTGAAAATGGTTATGCAAACTGCAACTGATGAAGAGTTTTGTTAAGGGGCAGGGTTTTGAAGAAGGTAACCTGAGCGGGGATCCGGGCAGCAACACAGTAAAAGAAGCTTCGGAAGCCTGCAGAGAAGGCAGAGGACAAAACGGTTAGGGGGTTGTAGGCCCCACCACGTGTGGCATTGGAAAGGAAGGCAAAGACGAACATGTTGGCCACAGAGAGCCCCATCTTCACAATCTCCGCGGCCAGGTGACCGTGATGGCGGCCCACTTGCATCACATCGAAGACGAGCATCCTCACAACAACGCCAGACCACACCCACATCGCGGACAGCACAAAGTCCCACAACACCAGCCTCGTCCGCTCTCCCATCTCCGATGTCGAACGTCTCCACTTGGCTACGGTGGCGCTGACGTGGCCATAGATGATGCAAATGAAACCGTGTCCAGGCAATTTTAACTCTTCATCTCATCTCTAGGATGCCAATTTTCTTTTTATGGAAGGAGAAAGTGTGTTGCGCTTCGTCGTCAAGCTAATTCCTTTAAACAGTCCGTTTTGTTAAGCATATACTCAAATTGGTCCTACAAAATTTTGCGTCTTAAATTTTTGTTTATAAAAATTTTTTTATTGAATTTTATAAAAATAAAATATATAAATTTTTATTTTAATTAAATTTATTATTTTTAAAAGATGTAATAATAAATTTATAAAAATAACTAAGCATAAATTGATAATAAAAAAGATTAGATCGATTAACGAAAGAGATGAGATAACAAAATTTTAAAAATTATATTATTACATGATATTGTTATTTATTATTAACAATAAAATTTTATAATTAAATTATTTATTTAACTACCGCGTTTCGGACATATTTTGTACACGACACTCACCGATAATCCTGTACATCATAGGCAGTAACAAACTTTTAGGACGGTGGATGTTACGATACTCCCCTAATGTTTGGAGTTTTGAAATTCCATTATACTATTAATATTGTAATATGCGTTGGCACAGTATTCTAAGAGATATTCTATTAATATAGTTTTTATTGTATATTAATAATATCATTAAATAATTAATGTCAAAAAATTATATTTTTTAAAAAAGTTAATACTTAAAAAATTAACATTAATTTAAAATTATACTTTTAAATAAAATTATAAAATAATCATAAAATATTAATCTCTCATCTTTACTTATTAACGTTTTTTATTTTAGTATTTTATTAATGTTAATTTTTTTACTGAAATAAAATAAAAAAATTATTGTTTCCCATAACATTTTTTATTTTTATCTTTTAAAATTTATTTTATTTTAGAATTTCATAAACTCATTGCAATACGATCTAAATCGTACTGGTATATTTTTATTTTTATTTTTATTTAATCTAATTTTATTCACATAATTTAAAATTTTAAATTATAAAATTTTTAAATTAAAATTTAAATAAATATAATTTAATTAATAACTTAATTTAATTTGATAAAAATATACGTATTTATATTATTATACTTGTATGATTAATTATATTTATTTGATTTTAAAAAAAAAGTAACTATTTGTTTCTATTTTAGTGTTTTAAATTAAAATTCAAAATTTTACTTTCTAACTCATTTAAGTAGTTTAATCTGATCCTAAAAGAACATCTTAATATTTAAACTTAATACTAAATAATATATTTGGTTCTATTAATTAAATTCAAATTCACATTTTCGTGTCTTAGTTATCCAAGAAAAAAAAATTCAAATTCAAATTTTTATTTTTTAATTTAATAAAACAACTTTAATTATTTAAAAAGTAAAAAATTATTTTTGTCCTCAACATTTGGGATAAGTCTCAAAATTATCCCTAACGTTTAAATTGTCCTATTTAAATCCCTAACATTTTAAAATTGGCTCAACGTTGTTAGAATCTGTTAACAGAATTGGCGACGAAAAAAATTGAAACGTTTTTAAAACGTTAGGGACGTAAATATGACGAAAATATTGGGAACAAAAATAATACATAGAAATAAATTTTAATTTTATCTTTCAATAATATCAATTTTTTACGGTACATAGTTATTCAATTATTTTTTAATCACATCTAAGAAAATTACACTTAATCACATTACTTTCATTCTAAATAAATTATTTTTTATAATTTTACACTTAAAGTTATAAGTTAATATAAACATAAAAAAAAATTATTTAGAATGAAAATAGTGTGATTAAATATAATTTACTTAAATGTGATTAAAAAATAATTGAATAACTATGTTACGTAAAAAATTGATATTATTGAAAGATAAAATTAAAATTTATTTTTATGTATCATTTTTGTCCCCAACGTTTTCGTTTTATTTAAGTCCCCAACGTTTTAAAATCATCTCAATTTTGTCCCGCCGTCAATTCATCCCTAATGGTAGGATAACATTGAGCCAATTTTGAAACGTTAGGGACTTAAATAGGACGATTGAAACGTAGGCAACTTTAGAACTTACCCCAAACGTTGGGGATAAAAACGATACTTTACTCTAAAATTTATTTTAAACATGATATTTTAACTTTTTAATATTAAATTCAAATTTTTAAATTTAAATATATTTAAACAAAATTAATATTAAAAATATATTTTTGTCTTTTTAATTAAATTTTAAATGGATATTTTAAAAGTTTAAACTAAATCTTTAACAGGATAATTTTATCTTTTTTACATTCAAACATAATTTCTTTTTATTTTCTAAAAATCAAATAA
Organism: Arachis hypogaea; assembly: GCF_003086295.3. NCBI lineage: Eukaryota > Viridiplantae > Streptophyta > Magnoliopsida > Fabales > Fabaceae > Arachis > Arachis hypogaea. The sequence continues at coordinate 85,053,021 of NC_092041.1, forward strand.
CTCTAATCTTTGCCAATGAATTATAGTTCAAATGGCATAATTTCTCCATATTCATATAAGAGATTGCGGGTTTGAGTCTCTCTATATTTGAAAAAAAAAAACAACTCTAATCCTAAAAAAATATTTTCCCTTTTTGCAATTAATTAAAACATATTTTACTTTTTTTAATTCACTATAAAGAAGTATTTTGTCTATTTAAAGTTTTTTATTTTTTTGCTTAAAAAGCTTTTAATTTTTATTTCTATTATAATGTTGTAATGATCCAATAGCAATTTAAAAATAAAAAAAAAAACGTAAAACAAGCCCAAGTAAAAACCAAAAAATAACATTAGCCCAAACATTATTTAAACGGCTACAAAAAAACATTATTTACGGTAACTTATTCTTAACTTTCTAAGAGGAGTTTTAATACTCCAAACAAATGAGGAGCACTAAATCGTGTCCTGAGAAACTATGAAGAAGTTAAAAAATAACTTCTCTCGTAATAAAAAACTTTTTATCATATTTCTTTTAAAATAAGAACTTTAGAACTAAAAAATCAATATAAAATAATTTATTTATAAGCTACTTTTAATATAAGTATTTATTGTTTAAGCTATTTTTTAAAAGGAGCTTAATTAAACTATTTATCTAAAATGGACCTTAATGTAAACGACTTCTCTCTTGATATTTTTCTATAGATTTTGTTTTCTTCTTTAATTTTTCTGCGTTTTCTGCATATTTTTTCTCTTTTTTTTAGATTTTTGCTTTTACGATAAATGTTATTTGATTTGAATTTGTTTTCAATCAAATAGTAAAATCAAGCAGTAAAATCAAATTTGTATAGATTTTTCATGTTCAAATGCAATGAATGATGCAAGTTCAGATCAGTTGACTCAAGACAAATTGAATTATTATTTTGAATCAAATCAAGTGAACAGGGTTTGATTCGTTCTTAGTTAATGTAGTTTGTTAGTAGTTGATACTTGTGTAGTTATTTTGTCTACAAGTTGAATAATTTTTTTTGTGAAAATCAGTGTTCATAGTTGAAGATTTAAATTTGAATGGAATGTAAAAATTTTGAATTATTGTTTCGATAAATCTATTTATATTACGTTTAATGATAGTTTTGGTGTATTTTAAAATACAATTTGGTGTTAACTATAACTATTTTTGGTGCTTTGTATTTTGTTGTGGTCACTTTGATATATGATTTTGTGATTGATATTGTTGGTTCTTATACTAAACACTCAGTGCTAAATGAAATTAGTTATTGTGTTCTTTTTTTAACTTTTATGTGATTTCCATTAACAATGAGCTGATGAAATTCTTTGATTATGAATACGAACACTTTTTGTGTTTTTGTTAGTTTATAATAGTGTCGTGCTTATAATTTTTTTGTGTTTTTTTAGTTTTTGCGTGATGTTGATAAATAGTTTGTCCCAAAAATTGGGATAATTTTTAACATACTTGAAGAAGCTGATTGGATTCTATTTTTGGTAAATTGCATAAATTAGATCTGATTTTGGATCTATTTCTCAAAACCGATCCAATCTAAATCCGATCTAATTCAAACTACACAATGCATTAAATATTATTATTTTATTATCATATTTACAATTTTTTATAATATATTCAATTTGTTATATATTTTTATATTATTTACGTATTATTATTATTTAGTGAATATTTTATGTTCAAAATGAGATTTATTTATTTATTTTAACTAATTTATAATTTTATTTCTATTGTTAAGTTATTATTAGTTTTTCAAATATTATTGAACTTGTTATGTTATTGTTAGTTATTTAAAATTTGATGTATTTTTTTTTTAATTTACAAAATCGCAAATTCAATGCAATCCAAATTGTTTGAAATTGAATCGGATTTGATGGGATTCTCAAAAAAAATCTAATCTAAATCGTAATGTAAGTAAAATAGTGTTCAAATCAGATAAATTTTTTACTCAAAATCGATTCAAATCACATTACAAACACCCCTAAATCTAATTATAAGACAACAATATAAATAATTTATTGATATTAATAAATTATATTCAGATAAAATGAAAGTTTATGATTTTGAAATGAATAATTAATAAAATAAATTATATTTAAATGTTACCAGAAAAACTAATAATAATTTTACACTATATGAAGAGTGAAGTCTTAAAGTGATTTTTGAGATTGGTTGTTTGCACCGAAAATGATCCCTATATTTTAACTGTATATCAACGTTCTTGAGATTAAAAAAGTTGCACTATGTTAGTTCCTTTCTTCCTTTCCACTGAGTTACTCCTCAAGTTGTGAATGACTTAACGTATCTTTTTTATGCTAAATTAGACAAAATAACATTGCTTTAATTTTGACACTGAATAACGTTGCTTTAATTTTGACACTAATTACTTTATGAAACTGACATCATTTAATTTTAATGGTCATATATTTTTTGTGTGGCATAAAATATTTTGTAGTTCATTGACTTAAATGACGTCGTTTTATCAAACATTAGCGTCAAAACTAAAGCAACATTGTTTCATTTATGCTTGATTTGGTAAAGTTTTTATTTTTTAAAGTAGCTTATAAAAACTAGCTTTTAAAAAATAATTTTTAAAAGTTGTAACATCTATATTTGGTAAATTAAATTAAAAATAGTTTCAATAAACATAAACAACAATAAGTATTTTTGGTAAAATAGTTTTTAAAATTTTAAAATACTATAATTAATATTAATGTAAGAATTAAATTTAGATATTAATTAATATATGAGATTATATTAAATTTTTTAATTTTGATAAGTACAAATTACTTTTGAAAAACTCCATCTTAGATACTTTCAAAAGTACTCCTATTTTTAAAAGCTATAGTCAGTAGTCACAAGTACATGATCTTTTTTATTTATCAAATGTAAAATAAAAAATACTTTTAAAAGTTCAAGTATCTTTTTAAAAAAATTTACCAAACTAAATATTAATTTAGCATAAAAAATATATATCAAATCACTCCTAACATGATGAATAATTTGTAGAAAAGAGAGTAAAAATTAATATGATGCAATTTTTTTAATTTTAAAAACTTTTATAATGTAATTACAATCTTAAAGATCTTTTTGATATAAACAGTTAATTTTAAATATTATTTTGGGACTTAACTCCTATGCGAGCCGGAGCCACAATAATCAAACAAATATTTATATCATCATATCAAATATTCTCAAAAAGATAAAAATAAAACAAAAAACCCAACAAAAAACCCTTGCTACAACATATAATTGCAACTATAAAGTGAAAGAGATAGAAAAATAATATAGTAACTTATTAAAATAGTAACTTATTAAAATAGTATTTAAAATTTTATATTATTGACAAAAATAACTCTAAAAAATATTAATAATAAATAAATTTTTGAAAATTTTAAAAATATAAAAAATTAAATATTAAATATATATTTAAAAAATAACTTAAAGATTAGATTTTTATACAACTTTTTATAAATATTAAAAAAAAGATTTTTTATTTTTAAATTTTGGTATTTTTATGTTAAGTAATTTTTTTTTAAAAAAATTATTGTAAATGACCACATTGTTTTGAGAAGTGAAGAGAAAAATCTAGAGAATAATTTTTTTTTCTAAATTTTTTTTGTCTATCTTCTAAATATTTATTTAAATATTGCTAAAAATTTATATCAAATAGATAAGTTGTTTGCTAAATATAAATTTTTTTGTCAGTTACAAAAAAAAATTTATTAGTTATTTTTGTCGTAATTTTAAATCATTTAGAGTTTGTTTTGTCGATAATGTCTTTCAAGAATATTTTTATTAGCAATTGAATTTTTTGGATACCAAATTAATAGTTAACTCTAAAATAATAAAATGGACAGTTAATCATTCTTAAATTAAACTAATAAAATTCACATATAATGAAAGTTATCAATTCAATTATAATTAACCTCTTATTTTATTATTTTATGAATGTTATCACTTTAAAAGATCTAAATTCAACTTAAAAAAGTCTTAAATTTAGACTTAGTTTAGTAAAGTTTTTATTTTTTAAAAGTAGCTTATAAAAATTAATTTTTAAAAGATTACTTTTTAAAAGTTATAATATTTATGTATCAAGTCACTCCTAACATGATGAACAACTTGTAAAAAAGGAGGATAAAAATTAATATGTACAATTTTTTTAATCTCAAAAACTTTTATGATGTAATTAAAATTTTAAAGATCTTTTTAATACAAACAATTAATTTTAAATATTATTTTGGGACTTAACTCCTATACGAGCCGGAGCCACAAGAATCAAACAAATATTTATATCATCATATCAAATATTCTCAACCAAAAAAAAAAAAAACAAAACAAAAAACCCAACAAAAAAAACATTGTTACAACATATAATTGCAACTATAGTCCTAAGTTTTATTATCAATAGGCTCAGAGGTTTCTTAACTTACATAACTTGTTATAATAGCATCAATTTAAATAGATCAAATTCTTATAAAGTGAAAGAGTTAGAAAAATAATAGAGTAACTTATGAAGGTAGTAACTTATTAAAATAGTATTTAAAATTTTATATTATTGACAAAAATAAATCTAAAAAATATTAATGACAAATAAATTTTTAAAAATTTTAAAAATACGAAAAAATTATTAAATATATATTCTAAAATATAATTTAAAAATTATATTTTTATACAATTTTTTATAAATATTATTAAAAAATAAGATTTTTTATTTTTAAATTTTGGTATTTTTATGTTAAGTAATTTTTTTAAAAAAAATTATTGTAAATGACCACATTGTTTTGAAAAGTGAAGAGAAAAATCTAGAGAATATTTTTTTTTTCAAATTTTTTTGTCCATCCTTTAAATATTTATTCAAATATTGCTAAAAATTTAGATAAATTGTTTGCTGAATATAAAAGTTTTTGTCAATTACAAAAAAATATTTATTAGTTATTTTGTCACAATTTTAAATCATTTAGAGTTTATTTTATCGATAATGTCTTTCTTTTTTTTTCAAAGATAAATGTTATTTTATTAATATAAAATAAAAGCGTTTCCATAAGGAAGTACAAAAAAATTGGATATTTCCATTTATCACCAACTGTGACTGAAAGACTAAGAGCTTAAAGAAGAGTAAAGTAAGAGTAAAGAAAATTAGCAGCATCTATCAGGTATGGCTCACGAGTTCACGCACTAAATTGTTGGCTTATTTCACTATCTCTAGTGCCGGGCTTATTACCTTCTCAAAAATATACCGATTCTTCGCTTTCCAAGTGCTCCAACACAGCGCCGCTATGAGGAGGGTCTTTTGTCTACCGTCTAATTGAGCCGCTGCCCAGGATAAGACTCGTTGCCACCAATTGAAAAATGTCTCTTCTTCTCTCATCCATAGGTCAGGGGTTATTAAGCTTAGTCTCCATATTATTGAAGATAGGGGGCATTGGAACAAAGCATGAGAAATTGATTCAGCCTTCAACATGCATCTTGGACAAGTGGCAAGAGTGGATGCGAACCGGCTGTGGACTTGTTGCAACACTGGAAGCTTTTCATGAAGACTTTTCCATAGAAAAATCTTAATTTTATGTGGTAATTTCAACTCCCAAATGCTATTCCAGACTCTGTTGTGTATGTTCTGGGGCCTCAATGAAGTAGGAGAATGAAAGAATCCATAAGCAATTTTGTATCCTGACCCAACTTCATATATACCAGATTTTGTCCAGCACCAATTAACTTCATCCTCCTCCTCTGTTGGTTTGATTGAAAAATTTTATTGCATATATCAACTGAAAAAATTGACTCAATCAGATTTCTATTACAGCTTCTATCAGGATTTAGTAACGCACTAATGTAATACACTTACAGATCTGGCGGGATTGTGAGTGCATTTTAAGGGACATTAAAGGGACTGGTGGTGGGAGCCAGGGGTCATGGAAAATGCGAACATTAGCGTCAGAGCCTATTTTCCATAACAAGCCTTTCTCGATCACCTTGCGCCCTTCAATAACACTTCTCCAGCCCCACGACGGTACGCTTCCTATCTCTGCATGTAGGAAATCTGTATATCTGAAATATTTAGCTTTGAGCATTCTTGATAGAGTAGAATTAGGGTATTTCATTAGACGCCAACATTGTTTTCCCAATAAAGCCAAATTTTGTGCCCTTAGGTCCTTGATCCCCAGCCCGCCATCTTTCTTCGGTCTCGTCATTGTGTCCCATTTAATCCAAACCATTCTTTGTTCTGCGCCTTTTTGTACCCACCAAAATTGTGAGAGCATGCTATGAATCTCAATCAACAGCGTGTCCGGGAGCTTGAAACAAGAGAGTGTATAAATAGGAATCGCCTCCCCCACTGCTCTCAATAGTGTGTGCCTACCATCTGATGACAATAGACTTCTTTTCCAACCCATAATCCTCTTCTGAACTTTATCCTTGATAGCTCCAAAGGTTGCTTTCTTTGATTTTTGAACTATAGAGGGCAGTCCCAGGTATTTGTCTTGTACTCTGATATGTTCAATATTTAGTGTCTGAGCAATTGCTAGTCTTGTGTTCTGAGGTGTGTTGTGACTAAAAAAGATAGCTGACTTATTCAGATTGACTTTTTGCCCACTGAAACCCCTCATAATCTCTAGCAATTCTAGAATACTTTGGCTTGTATTAGGTGCGCTCTTGCAAAAAAGGATTGAATCATCAGCAAACAAAAGGTGATTAACTGTTTGGCATCTCCGATTAACTTGAACCCCTTGAATTAATCTGTTTTGCTCTGCCTTGTGTAGCAAGAAGGAAAGCCCTTCTGCACAAAAAAGAAAGATATATGGAGATAGGGGGTCACCCTGTCGGATGCCCCTATTCGGCCTAAAATAGCCAAAAGGTTGACCTTCCACAACGACAGAGTAAGAAACAGTCGTTACCAATTCCTTAGTCTAGTTAATCCATTTAGCATCAAAGCCCAGCTTATCCATAATATACCATAAGAAATGACATTCGACCCTATCATAAGCCTTGCTCATGTCTAGTTTAATAGCCATCTCATGCTCTGCCCCACTTCTCTTATTTTTCAAATAGTGCATACATTCGTGGGCAATTAGGATATTATCTGAAATGAGTCTACCTTTGAGAAACATGCTCTGATTTGGGCTTATAATTTTATTCATAATACCTTGTAATCGATGCACCATAACTTTAGAAATAATTTTATACATAACTGAAGACAAGCTGATCGGTCGTACCTGAGTCATGTCATTGGCATCTGGCACCTTTGGAATCAAACAAATTTGAATATGATTGAAGCTTTTTAGAATTCTGCCACTGTGAAAGAAACTTCTTACTGCCTTAAAAACGTCACCTCCAACTATATCCCAAAAAAATGAAAAAACTTAGCTGTAAACCCGTCATCACCAGGAGCACTCTGAGCGTGAACACTAAATGTAGCTCTTTTGACCTCGTCCATAGTTACTGGCCTTTGGAGCCTACGGTTCATGGAGGCTGTAACCTTTGGCTCAAAATCCTCTAAGTATGGATTCAGATCAGCCGAACAAGAAGAAGTAAAAATATCGCAAAAGTAGTCTTCAGCTATCTTTGCAATATCCTCCGGTTTCGATGCAATCTCATTGCCCTTCCCCACTAATCTCCAAATTCTGTTCCTTCGCATCCTTGATTGAAATTTCTGGCGAAAGAATCTAGTGTTCTGATATCCTTCTTTTAGCCACTTGACTCTAGATTTTTCTCGCCAATAGCTCTCTTCTTTCAAATATGCCAGCTCCAACTTCTTCTCCAAACTGGTAACCTCCTCTCCCCTATTGATTCCAGCCACCCGCAACTCCTCTAGTTTAGCTTGAAGGTCCTCAATTTCTTTTTGAGAGTTTGCTTTGTGAGTTTTCTGCCATTGAACTAGTCTATGTCTACAAACTTTCAACTTTTGGGCCAAGGAGAACATAGCTGAGCCTACAACTTCCATTCTCCACACTTCACTGATAATTCTCTTGACATCCTCTTCTCCACACCAACATTCCTGGTATTTAAACCGCCTTTTACTATGCCAGGATTGATGTTCGGTTTCCATCAAAAGTAGATCATGATCCGAGCCTGACTCTGTGAGCCTGTGCACCACTGCATTCGGAAACTTCAACTTCCATTCCATCCCAACTAAATAGCAGTCAAGCCTCTCCTTCACCAAATCCTCTCCTTGTCTTCGATTTGTCCACGTGAAAGGGTGCCCTGGTGCACGAATTTGCAATCACACTCTTTGCAATCCGCACAACTGACCAGCAAGTGCACTGGGTCGTCCAAGTAATACCTTACGTGAGTAAGGGTCGATCCCACGGAGATTATTGGTTTGAAGCAATCTATGTTTATTTTATTAATCCTAGTCAGGATGCCAATAAGATTAATTGGATTTAATGATAAGAAGTCAAAGTATTTGGAATAAGGAATTGTTACTTTATTAATGGAGAATATGTTGGAGTTTTGGAGATGCTTTGTCCTCTGAATCTCAACTTTTCCTTGAAATCCTTTTCCCACACGCAAGGTCCCTTCCATGGCAAGCTCTATGTAGGGTGTCACCGTTGTCAATGGCTACTTCCCATCCTCTCAGTGAAAACGTTCCTATGCTCTATCACAGCACGGCTAATCATCTGTCGGTTCTCAATCAGGTTGGAATAGAATCCATTGATTCTTTTGCGTCTGTCACTAACGCCCAGCCTTCAGGAGTTTGAAGCTCGTCACAGTCATTCAATCCCAGAATCCTACTCAAAATACCACAGACAAGGTTTAGACTTTCCGGATTCTCATGAATGCCGCCATCAATCCGGCTTATACCACGAAGTTTCTGATTAAGGAATCTAAGAGATACTCATTCAATCTGATGTAGAACGGAGGTGGTTGTCAGGCACACGTTCATGGATTGAGGAAGGTGATGAGTGTCACGGATCATCACCTTCTCCATAATTAAGCGCAAATGAACATCTTAGATAAGAACAAGCGTGTTTGAATGGAAAACAAAAGTAATTGGATTAATTCATTGAGACGCTGCAGAGCTCCTCACCCCTAACAATGGAGTTTAGAGACTCATGCCGTCAAAGTGCATATAATTCAGATCTGAAAATGTCATGAGGTACAAAATAAGTCTCTAAAAGTTGTTTAAATAGAAAACTAGTAACCTAGGTTTACAGAAAATGAGTAAACTAAGATAATTGGTGCATAAATCCACTTCTAGGGCCCACTAGGTGTGTGCTGGGGCTGAGACTAAAGCTATCCACGATCTGAGGCTTTTCTTGGAGTTGAACTCCAAGTTATGACGTGTTTTGGGCGTTCAACTCCGGATCATGACGTGTTTCTGGCGTTTAACTCCAGACAGCAGCATGTACTTGGCGTTCAACGCCAAGTTATGTCGTCTATCTTCGCGCAAAGTATGGACTATTATATATTTCTGGAAAGCCCTGAATGTCTACTTTTCAACGCCGTTAAGAACGCGCCAATTGGACTCCTGTAGCTCCAGAAAATCCATTTCGAGTGCAGGGAGGTCAGGATCCAACAACATCAGCAGTCCTTTTTCAGCCTAACTCAGATTTTTGCTCAGCTCCCTCAATTTCAGCCAGAAAATACCTGAAATCACAGAAAAACACACAAACTCATAGTAAAGTCCAGAAATATGATTTTTGCCTAAAAACTAATAATATTCTATTAAAAACTAATTAAAACATGCTAAAATCTACATGAAATTACCCCCAAAAAGCGTATAAAATATCCGCTCATCACAACACCAAACTTAAACTGTTGCTTGTCCTCAAGCAACTAGATAAATAAAATAGGATGAAAAGAAATTAAGGAACAATAATATCTCAGAGTTTCAAGTGAAGCTCAGATTCTAATTAGATGAGCGGGACTAGTAGCTTTTTGCTTCTGAACAGTTTTAGCATCTCACTTTATCCTTTGAAATTCAGAATGATTGGCATCCATAGGAACTCAGAATTTAGATAGTATTATTGATTCTCCTAGTTTAGTATGTTGATTCTTGAACACAGTTACTTCATGAGTCTTGGTCGTGGCCCTAAGCACTTTGTTTTCCAGTATTACCACCAGATACATAAATGTCACAGACACATAATTGGGTGAACCTTTTCAGATTGTGACTCAGCTTTGCTAGAGTCCCCAATTAGAGGTGTCCAGAGCTCTTAAGCACACTCTTTTTGCTTTGGATCACGACTTTAATCACTCAGTCTCAAGCTTTTCACTTGGACCTGCATGACACAAGCACATGGTTAGGGACAGCTTGATTTAGCCGCTTAGACCCGGATTTATTTCCTTGGGCCCTCCTATCCATTAATGCTCAAAGCCTTGGATCCTTTTTACCCTTGCCTTTTGGTTTTAAGGGCTATTGGCTTTTTCTGCTTGCTTTTTCTTTCTCTCTTTTTTTTTCGCAAGAAATATTTTTTTTATTTTTTTCACTGCTTTTTCTTGCTTCAAGAATCAATTTCATGATTTTTCAGATCATCAATAACATTTCTCTTGTTCATCATTCTTTCAAGAGCCAACAATTTTAACATTCATAAAATTCAATATCAAAATTATGCACTGTTCAAGCATTCATTCAGAAGACAAAAAGTATTGCCACCACATATAAATAATTAGAATTTTCCTTATTAAGAACTCGAAAAAATTAAATTGCCTCTTTATTCTACTAATTTACTATTTTATTCATGTTTGATGATGATGAGAAAAATAAATTATAACTTAATTGGAAATAAAACCAAAATAGATATGCTAATTACTACTACTCCTGTATAACTTCCAAGGTAAAATCCTATAATAATACTATCACAGAGTTAAAGCTAGAATTAGAACTTAACAACCTATATTTTGGGAAGTGGATGTTCCTCTAGTCTGTGGGGTGCCTTCAAGAATTAATTTCTGACGCTTCAGCTCCCTTAAGTTCACATCCTTGCTCTTCCTGTTCCCTTAGGTGCCATGATCTTAATGAGTTTTAGCTCAGTGATCATGGCAAATCACACCAAACTTAGAGGTTTGCTTGTCCTCAAGCAAAAGAAAGGAAAGGAGAAGAATAGAGAGGGAGGCAATTTCGAAATCCAAAAGATATGATGAGTTGAAAAAGATTTGAAAAAGATTTGGATTGGAAAAAGATTTGTGTTTATGAATTAAGATATATTGGACACTTTTGAAAAAAGGGATTTTAGAAATTAGGATTTTTAGAAAACTAATTTGATTTGAGGGATGACAATTTGAAACATGTTTATGCAAGAAATCATGAATTGAAACATAAAAAATTAGAAAATTTGTAAAGAAAAACGAATTTTACCTCCTCCCCACCATCCTGGCGTTAAACGCCCAAACGCTGCATGTTTTGGGCGTTTAACGCCCAAATGTTGCTTCTCCTGGGCGTTCAACGCCCAGCTGATGCATCTTTCTGGCGTTGAACGCCAGGAAGTCCTTTGTCACTGGGCGTTTTTCTGAATGCCCAAGATGCTGTCAATCTGGCGTTAAACGCCCAGAAGGTGCTTCTTTCTGGCGTTTAACGCCCAGAAGATGCTCCTTTCTGGCGTTTAACGCCCAGATGGCTACCCTTACTGGCGTTGAACGCCCAGTGGGTGCTTCTTTTGGGCGTTCAACGCCCAAAATGTTTCTTACTGGCTTTTTTTCGCCAGTGAACTTCCAAATTCTCCTGTAACTCTGTGAATTCAATCAATTGCTTTTTTTACCTTGAGGATACTCTGGCATCTACCTGTAAAATTTAATCAATTAGAAAAAACAAATAAAATTAAATTTTGTGAATGGCTGGGTTGCCTCCCAGCAAGCGCTTCTTTAATGTCATTAGCTGGACTACCACTGAGCTCTAATCAAGTCTCAGTTTTGAGCATTCTTGCTCGAAGTTACTTTCAAGATAATGTTTAATTCTCTGTCCATTAACAATGAACTTTTTGTTAGAGTCATTATCCTGAAGCTCTACGTATCCATATGGTGATACACTTGTAATTACATATGGACCTCTCCACCGGGATTTTAATTTCCCAGGGAATAATTTGAGCCTAGAATTAAATAGCAGAACTTTCTGCCCCGGCTCAAAGACTCTGGATGACAGTTTCTTATCATGCCATCTTTTCGCTTTCTCTTTGTATATTTTTGCATTCTCGAAAGCATTGAGTCTAAATTCCTCTAGCTCATTTAACTGGAGCAATCGTTTTTCTCCAGCTAATTTGGCATCAAGGTTTAGGAATCTGGTTGCCCAGTAGGCCTTGTGTTCCAGTTCCACTGGCAAGTGACATGCCTTTCCATACACAAGCTGATATGGAGAGGTCCCTATAGGGGTCTTGAATGCTGTTCTGTATGCCCACAGAGCATCATCCAAGCTCCTTGCCCAATCCCTTCTACGGTTAATTACAGTCCGTTCCAGGATTCTTTTGAGTTCTCTATTTGAGACTTCAGCTTGCCCATTAGTCTGTGGATGATATGGAATGGCCACCCTGTGGCTAACTCCATAACGAACCAAAGCAGAGTAAAGCTGTTTATTGCAGAAATGAGTGCCCCCATCACTGATTAATACTCTAGGGGTACCAAATCTGCTGAAGATGTGTTTCTGGAGGAATTTTAACACTGTTTTAGTGTCATTAGTGGGTGTTGCAATAGCCTCCACCCATTTGGATACATAATCCACTGCCACCAGAATATAAGTGTTTGAGTATGATGGTGGGAAAGGTCCCATGAAGTCAATGCCCCATACATCAAACAACTCAATCTCCAAGATCCCTTGTTGAGGCATGGCATAACTGTGAGGCAGATTGCCAGATCTTTGGCAACTGTCACAATTAAGTACAAACGTTCGGGAATCTTTATAGAGAGTAGGCCAGTAGAAGCCACATTGGAGGACTCTTGTGGCTGTTCGTTCACTTCCAAAATGTCCTCCATACTGTGATCCATGGCAGTGCCATAGAATCTTCTGCGCTTCTTCCTTAGGCACACATCTACGGATTACTCCGTCTGCACATCTCTTGAAGAGATATGGTTCATCCCAAAGATAGTACTTTACATCTGTGATCAATTTCTTGGATTGCAGCCTACTGTACTCTTTGGGTATGAATCTCACTGCCTTGTAGTTTGCAATATCTGCGAACCATGGCACTTCCTGGATGGCAAAGAGTTGCTCATCCGGAAAGGTTTCAGAGATTTCAGTGAGAGGGAGGGACGCCCCTTCTACTGGTTCTATTCGAGACAGGTGATCTGCTACTTGGTTTTCTGTCCCTTTTTTGTCTCTTATTTCTATATCAAACTCTTGCAGGAGCAACACCCATCTTATAAGTCTGGGTTTTGAATCCTGCTTTGTGAGTAGATATTTAAGAGCAGCATGATTAGTGTACACAATCACTTTTGATCCTATTAAATAGGATCTGAATTTGTCAATGGCGTAAACCACTGCAAGTAGCTCTTTTTCTGTGGTTGTGTAATTCTTCTGTGCATCATTCAGAACACGGCTGGCATAGTAAATGACATGCAGAAGCTTGTCATGCCTTTGTCCCAACACTGCACCAATGGCATGGTCACTGGCATCACACATCAACTCAAATGGTAATGTCCAGTCTGGTGCAGAGATGATTGGTGCTGTAACCAATTTAGCTTTCAGAGTCTCAAATGCCTGCAGACACTCTTTATCAAAGATAAATGGCGTGTCAGCAGCTAGCAGGTTGCTCAGAGGTTTGGCGATTTTTGAAAAATCCTTTATAAACCTCCTATAGAATCCTGCATGCCCCAGAAAGCTTCTGATTGCCTTAACATTGGCAGGTGGTGGTAATTCAATTACCTCTACCTTAGCTTGATCCACCTCTATCCCCTTGTTCGAGATTTTGTGCCCAAGGACAATTCCTTCAGTCACCATAAAGTGACACTTCTCCCAGTTTAAAACCAGGTTAGTCTCTTGGCATCTCTTTAGAACAAGTGCTAAATGGTTAAGGCAGGAGCTGAATGAGTCTCCAAATACTGAAAAGTCATCCATGAAGACTTCCAGGAATTTTTCCACCATATCAGAGAAAATTGAGAGCATGCACCTCTGAAAAGTTGCAGGTGCATTGCACAGGCCAAATGGCATCCTTCTGTATGCAAATACTTCAGATGGGTAGGTGAATGCCGTTTTCTCCTGATCTTGGGGATCTACTGCAATTTGATTATAACCTGAATATCCATCCAGGAAGCAGTAGTATTCATGACCTGCTAGTCTTTCTAGCATTTGGTCTATGAATGGTAAAGGAAAATGATCCTTTCTGGTGGCTGTATTGAGCCTTCTATAATCAATACACATACGCCACCCTGTAACTGTTCTTGTAGGAACCAGTTCATTTTTTTCATTGTGAACCACTGTCATGCCTCCCTTTTTAAGGACGACTTGGACAGGGCTTACCCAGGGGCTGTCAGAAATAGGATAAATAATCCCAGCCTCTAGTAATTTAGTGACCTCCTTTTGCACCACTTCCTTCATGGCTGGGTTCAGCCGCCTTTGTGGTTGGACCACAGGCTTGGCGTCACCCTCCAATAGGATCTTGTGCATGCATCTGGCTGGACTAATGCCCTTAAGATCACTGATGGACCACCCAAGAGCTGTCTTGTGTGTCCTTAGCACTTGAATTAGTGCTTCCTCTTCCTGTGGCTCTAAGGTAGAGCTTATAATTACAGGAAAGGTATCACCTTCTCCCAGAAATGCATATTTCAGGGATGGTGGTAATGGTTTGAGTTCAGGTTTTGGAGGTTTCTCCTCTTCTTGAGGGATTTTCAGAGGTTCTATTATTTTCTCTGATTCCTCCAAATCAGGCTGAACATCTTTAAAGATGTCCTCTAGCTCTGATTCGAGACTCTCAGCCATATTGACCTCTCTTACCAGAGAGTCAATAATATCAACACTCATGCAGTCATTTGGGGTGTCTGGATGTTGCATGGCTTTGACAACATTCAACTTAAACTCCTCCCCATTGACTCTCAAGGTTACTTCCCCTTTTTGGACATCAATGAGGGTTCGTCTAGTTGCTAGGAAAGGTCTTCCTAGAATGAGAGTTGCACTCTTGTGCTCCTCCATTTCCAGCACCACAAAGTCAGTAGGAAAGGCAAATGGCCCAACCTTGACAATCATGTCTTCAATCACGCCTGATGGGTGTTTAATGGAGCCATCAGCAAGTTGAAGACATATCCTGGTTGGTTTGATTTCTTCAGTCAAACCAAGCTTTCTGATAGTAGATGCAGGTATTAGGTTGATACTTGCCCCAAGATCACATAAAGCTTGCTTGGTACAAGTACCCTCTAATGTGCATGGTATCATAAAGCTCCCGGGATCTTTAAGCTTCTCAGGTAAGCTTTTCAGAATGACTGCACTGCATTCTTCAGTGAGGTAAACTTTTTCAGTCTCTCTCCAATCCTTCTTATGACTTAAGATCTCTTTCATGAACTTAGCATAAGAGGGTATTTGCTCAAGTGCTTCTGCAAACGGGATCTTTATTTCAAGAGTCCTGAGATAGTCTGCAAAGCGGGCAAACTGCTTATCCTGTTCCGCTTGGCAGAGTTTTTGAGGATAAGGCATTTTGGCTTTGTATTCCTCAACCTTAGTTGCTGCAGGTCTGTTGCCTGTAGAAGTGGGTTGGGAAGCCTTTTTAGAAGGGTTGCTATCAGCACTTGTGTGTGACTGATTTCCCACTAGCGTTTGAATGCCAGGGATGGAAGCTGGAGTGCGTTAAACGCCACTTCCTTATTTGTTACTGGCGTCTGAATGCCAGAACTATGCTCCCCTTGGGCGTTCAACGCCGGATTCATGCTTGTTTCTGGCGTTGAACGCCAGGAATGAGCATGGTCTGGGCGTTTAGCGCCAGCATTATTCCTCTCTGGGCTCTGATTGTCCTCAGAGGGATTTTGAGTAGCCATCTGTTCATTTCTTGGCTTCCTGCTGCTTTGAAGTGAGGTATTTAATGTTTTCCCACTTCTTAATTGAACTGCTTGGCATTCTTCTGCTATTTGTTTTGATAGTTGCTTTTCTGTTTGCCTTAACTGTACTTCCATATTTCTGTTAGCCATTCTTGTTTCCTGTAGTATTTCCTTGAATTCGGCTAGCTGCTGAGTTAGAAAGTCTAATTGCTGATTGAATTCATTAGCCTGATCTACAGGACTGAGTTCAGCAGTTACTGTTTTAGCTTCTTCTTTCATGGAAGATTCACTGCTTAGGTACAGATGCTGATTTCTGGCAACTGTATCAATAAGCTCTTGAGCTTCTTCAATTGTTTTTCTCATATGTATAGATCCACCAGCTGAGTGGTCTAGAGAAATCTGAGCTTTTTCTGTAAGCCCATAGTAGAAGATGTCTAATTGCACCCACTCTGAAAACATTTCAGAGGGGCATTTTCTTAGCATCTCTCTGTATCTCTCCCAAGCATCATAAAGGGATTCATTATCTCCTTGTTTGAAACCTTGGATGCTTAGCCTTAGCTGTGTCACCCGTTTTGGAGGGAAATAGTGATTCAGGAATTTTTCTGACAGCTGTTTCCATGTTTTTATGCTGTTCTTAGGTTGGTTATTTAACCACCTCTTGGCTTGATCTTTCATAGCAAATGGAAACAGTAATAATCTGTAGACATCCTGATCCACTTTCTTATCATGTACTGTGTCAGCAATTTGCAAAAATTGTGCCAAAAATTCTGTAGGTTCTTCATGTGGAAGACCGGAATACTGGCAACTTTGCTGCACCATGATAATGAGCTGAGGATTCAACTCAAAGCTACTAACTCCAATGGAGGGTATACAGATACTACTCCCATATGAAGCAGTAGTGGGGTTAGCATATGACCCCAGAGTCCTCCTGGACTGTTCATTCCCACTTAATTCCATGATGGAATAAAAGAGATGATATGTATGTTGATATTATTTTATTTTATAAAAATTAATTTTTATAAAATAGAATAAAAATGAAACAAATAAAAGAAATTGAAAATATTTTGAAATTGAAATCTGAATTTTTATATAAAATTTTCGAAAAATGTAGTTCAAAATTAGTTAGAAAGTATATATTTTTTTGAATTTTGAATTTTATGATGAAAGATAAAAATATGCAAAAGACACAAGATTTAAAATTTTTAGATCCAATGTTCCTTATTTTCGAAAATTTTGGAGGAAAAACACCAAGGAACACCAAACTTAAAAATTTTAAGATCAAAACACAAGAAAGACTCAAGAACACCTTGAAGATTCACAAGAACACCAAGAACAAAAGAAAGAACACCAAACTTAAAATTTTTAGAAAACCAAGACAAATTTTTGAAAATTAGAGAAAAATTAACAAGAAAACACCAAACTTAGAGTTTGGCACAAGATTCAATAAAAGAAAAATTATTTTTGAAAAAGATTCCAAAGAAGATACCCAATTATGAAGAACAACTACTAAAGCTCCAGCCAATTGGGCAGTAACTTCAATGTTGATTTTAAAAATGTATTATATTTATGGATAAAAATATAATTTTTGAAAATTGATATTTTGAAAAAACACAAGAAAAACAAGAAAAGACTCAAAGTAAGAAAAACTCAAGATCAAACAGGAAAAATAAACAAGAACAACTTGAAGATCAATGAAGAACAAAGAACACAAGTTTGAAAATTTAGAGAAAAATATAAAATATGCAATCAACACCAAACTTAGAACAAGACACTAAACTCACGAAAAATTAACAACTAATAAAGAAAAATAATATTTTTGAAAAGAATTTTTTTTTGAAAAGAAACTATCCTATCAGGATTTGATGACTCTATGACAATAAAAATAAATTATTCCTAATCTAAGAAATAAAATAAGCCTTCAATTGTTCAAACTCAACAATCCCCGGCAACGGCGCCAAAAACTTGGTGCACGAATTTGCAATCACACTCTTTGCAATCCGCACAACTGACCAGCAAGTGCACTGGGTCGTCCAAGTAATACCTTACGTGAGTAAGGGTCGATCCCACGGAGATTATTGGTTTGAAGCAATCTATGTTTATTTTATTAATCCTAGTCAGGATGCCAATAAGATTAATTGGATTTAATGATAAGAAGTCAAAGTATTTGGAATAAGGAATTGTTACTTTATTAATGGAGAATATGTTGAGGAGATGCTTTGTCCTCTGAATCTCAACTTTTCCTTGAAATCCTTTTCCCACATGCAAGGTCCCTTCCATGGCAAGCTCTATGTAGGGTGTCACCGTTGTCAATGGCTACTTCCCATCCTCTCAGTGAAAACGTTCCTATGCTCTGTCACAGCACGGCTAATCATCTGTCGGTTCTCAATCAGGTTGGAATAGAATCCATTGATTCTTTTGCGTTTGTCACTAACGCCCAGCCTTCAGGAGTTTGAAGCTCGTCACAGTCATTCAATCCCAGAATCCTACTCGGAATACCACAGACAAGGTTTAGACTTTCCGGATTCTCATGAATACTGCCATCAATCCGGCTTATACCACGAAGATTCTGATTAAGGAATCTAAGAGATACTCATTCAATCTGATGTAGAACGGAGGTGGTTGTCAGGCACACGTTCATGGATTGAGGAAGGTGATGAGTGTCACGGATCATCACCTTCTCCATAAGTAAGCGCGAATGAACATCTTAGATAAGAACAAGCGTGTTTGAATGGAAAACAAAAGTAATTGTATTAATTCATTGAGACGCTGCAGAGCTCCTCACCCCTAACAATGGAGTTTAGAGACTCATGCCGTCAAAGTGCATATAATTCAGATCTGAAAATGTCATGAGGTACAAAATAAGTCTCTAAAAGTTGTTTAAATAGAAAACTAGTAACCTAGGTTTACAGAAAATGAGTAAACTAAGATAATTGGTGCATAAATCCACTTCTGGGGCCCACTTGGTGTGTGCTGGGGCTGAGACTAAAGCTATCCACGAGATGAGACTTTTCTTGGAGTTGAACTCCAAGTTATGACGTGTTTTGGGCGTTCAACTCCGGATCATGACGTGTTTCTGGCGTTTAACTCCAGACAGCAGCATGTACTTGGCGTTCAACGCCAAGTTATGTCGTCTATCTTCGCGCAAAGTATGGAATATTATATATTGCTGGAAAGCCCTGGATGTCTACTTTCCAACGCCGTTGAGAGCGCGCCAATTGGACTTCTGTAGCTCCAGAAAATCCATTTCGAGTGCAGGGAGGTCAGGATCCAACAGCATCAGCAGTCCTTTTTCAGCCTAACTCAGATTTTTGCTCAACTCCCTCAATTTCAGCCAGAAAATACCTGAAATCACAGAAAAACACACAAACTCATAGTAAAGTCCAGAAATATGATTTTTGCCTAAAAACTAATAATATTCTATTAAAAACTAATTAAAACATGCTAAAATCTACATGAAATTACCCCCAAAAAGCGTATAAAATATCCGCTCATCATGCCCCACCATTCCAATATCCACTAATTCGTTACTGTCAATAAAATTAGTGAATGTTGCAATGGTGGTTGCTGATTTTTGGCCTCCACCCTCCTTTTCCGCTTGGCTTATTATAGCATTAAAATCGCCTGCTATTACCACTTTTCCTTCCAGGTGTTGGCTCAATGTTGTAAGCTCCTCAAATTGTAAGGATCGAATTTGTTTCGAACAACTCAAATGGACACCAATGAACGCCCATACCTCACTGCTTCCGACTTCTTTAATTTCGGCTACCACAAAGAATTCTCCACTGCTAATAATTTGAACACTGATGCTGTCCTTCCAAGCTAGCACAAGTCCTCCTGCCACTCCTGCCGGGTTAACAATATGCCAGTTTTCGTAGCCGCATACCCAAAGTTTTGCTTCCACCTGTCGAGATTGGTTCTTTGTTTCACTTATAAACACAATCTCGGGGGAGTGGGATTTACAGATCCCTTTTAAGGTATGAATTGTTAGGGGTCTCCCCAAACCCCGACAATTCCAAACTATAGTTCTCATGGCGCCTTGGGTGCCATTTGTAGGCTGGCACCCTCCACCTTCTCTTCAACTGCATTTTCATCCTCTATTCTTGCTTTCTTTGTAGATCCTTCAGCTATACCACTCATCAACCTTTTTTTGGGTTCACTTTTAGTATCTGACTCTGCAGCACCTTGTCTTGCTAACCTTTTCCACTTCCTACCTTTCTCTGTGGTGAGACACTGCCCAATAGCGAGTTGCATAAGCTGCCCTTCATCCTCCTTGGTATTGGACTGACCAGCTATGATAACCTCTCTGCATTCTGTTCTAGAATTGGCTGATTGAGGTGACTCAGGTGTTGCCCTATTACCAGTGTCTTGTGTTTTCAAACTTTGTTTCCCTTCTTGCATTGATATCCCTACAAATTCTTCCAATAAACAGTTTAAGACCAGTTTTTTCTTACGTTGAGGGCCTTATTCTGGTTTTGGGTTGAGTTGTTGAATGCTCTTTCTCCTTCAGAGTAGATTCGCGTTCCCACTTGGCTGGCTTTAACCTATTCGCCAATGTCATCCTCTTTTACCATATCACTCTCTATGTCCTTCAGCAGATCATGGCAGTTTTTCACCTCGTGCCCCAATTTTGCGCAATAGGTACAGAACTTTCCAAGTCTCTCATAGCGCAGTGCCACTTCTACCTCCTTTTTATTAGATCCTGCCACTATTAACTGATCTCTCACTTGCCTGGCAGCATCAATATTGATTTTGGTCTTCACAATCCTAGTTTCTTTGCCTCGCATCTGAAATTTACCTACCTCCAACACTGTGCCCAATTTTTCTCCCAATTTACGTCCAACTTCGAGGGTTTTAAACGATTCTGGCAAACCCCAAAATTGAACCCAAACTGGAAAATTGGAAATAATCTCTTTATCAAAGTTCTGATCTTCCTTCCATCTCTAGACATGGAGCACATAATCTTTGAATAGCCATGGAGAACCACGTTCAACACGCAAGACATCCACTTCTTTATTAAAAAAGAATTGAAAGGAATTATCCCCTTTTATCACTCACTCTAAATCTTTCCGGGTTTCCCCATATAACCTTTAAAGCATTCCCCATGGTTCCAATTGAGAAGGTTTTGGAAGCAAAGAGTCTGCCATAAAGACTATTGGAGCAAGCGTTAATACCTTCTGATATGTCTGCCTCTTCCAGTAGAATTACATTCCTACCTCCTTTCCGGTTGTCTTCCTCGGTCCGATCTTCATCCCTCGTTGTCTCAGCCATGCAGATTATGGAGACTTGTATTGAGATTTAATTGACGTTGACAATGTAACCTTGACGGCAATAGGAACTCCGTTAAGAAACCCTAACAGAGTACTAAGAAACTCTAACAGAGCACTCAATTTTTTTTTACCTTATCGATAATGTCTTTCAAGAATACTTTTGTTAGCAATTGAATTTTTTGGATACCGAATTAATAGTTAACTCTAAAATAATAAAATGGACAATTAATCATTCTTAAATTAAAATAATAAAATTCACATATAAAGAAAGTTATCAATTCAATTATAATTAACCTCTTATTTTATTATTTTACCAATGTTATCACTTTAAAAGATCTAAATTCAACTTAAAAAACGTTTTAAATTTAAGCTTAGTTTATTAAAGTTTTTACTTTTCAGAAATAGCTTATAAAAACTAATTTTTAAAAGATGTCTTTTCAAAAGTTATAACATTTATATTTGGTAAATTAAATTAAAAATAGCTTTCAATAAGCATAAGCAACAATAATTGTGTTTGATAAAATAACTTTTAAAATTTAAAAATATTATAATAGATATAAATGTAAACATTAAATTTAAAAATTAGTTAACATATGAGGTTATATTAGATTTTTAAAATTTGAAAAGTACAACCAACTTTAAAAAACTCTATTTTAAGTGCTTTCAAAAATACTCCAATTCTTTAAAAACTACAAGTACGTAGTCTTTTTAATTTACCAAAAAAACTTAAATTTTAAAAAAGTACAAATACCTTTTCAAAAAACTTTACCAAAACCAGCCTTAGTTAATTATAATCTTTAATTTTTCTAAATAATTAAATCTTTATTTAAATTTTAGTGCCTTTACCGCAAATACTAATCTAAATACCTCTGGCGACAAACACAACTATTTTGAAATTAAACATTTTAACATTACTAATATATTTTATTTTTCTTAAAAAAATCTTATAACAAAGTACAAGTTACAACTCATTTTATTTAAAAAACTTTTTCTTCCAACATACATAAGTGAATTATAATTTATAGCATCATTTATCATTGTTCTCTTTTAAATCATTCAATTTATAAAACTTGTTGCATTAAATAAAAATAAGCTGAGTTATAATTTTATTAATAATAAAATTAAATAATTTAAATACAGACAATGTTAATGAATTATATATATATATATATATTTGAAAAAAATTACAAAGTTAATAAATCATAAATACTAACCTATAAAACCTTAGTTAAAAATAAAATTCTTGATAAAAAAGTAATTTAGAATAAAATATTGATTTTACACAAAATCAGAAAAAAAAGTCTAAAGTGACTATTATTTATAAATATCTAGTTTGCTATTTTTAAATTATTTCATTATTAAAAATACTGAAACCATTTTGTTATTTCAATTTAACCTCTTAAATTTTATTTGTTTAAATTTTAGATATTTGTTTCGTTACGAGTTCAAGTTTTTCTTTAAATACAAATATAGCTAAACTATTAACAAAAATGCTAAAGCTAAATATCCAAAAAAAGAAAGAAAAAGCAAAAATGCTAAAACATTTCAAAATTAGTAAATTAGTGTTAAAACCCCAAAATACCCTTACTACTACGTACCACGCCCCCACTCTCTATTCACTTACCTGCCAATACCCACCCACTCACTCCTCCGAATCCCTAATCTTCTCCCAGTCTCTCCTCTGTCAAGTGTCAAACGCCATAACCGCAGTCCACTCCTTTCTCCAGCATCACTCCCATCTTTTCACTGCGGCTGCTGCTATGTCTTCTCTTTCCACCGTCGCTGTTGCTATGTAATGTCGTTGTGACCTGTGACCTCGTCGCCGATCTGTTCTCCTCTGTTGTTACCGCTGTTGTGCTCTCTGCTTCCCCATTATCGGTAACTTCCTCTGTACTCCCTTTTTCCGCCGGTCGGTCGGATCTCTCTACCGGTCCGCGCTCTTCTAGTTTTGTGTGCCTCTCTCAATACCTTATCTTCTGATTAATTGATTGTTGAATATTGATGCTTTTATCTGTTAAGAATATGGATTAGTTCAATTTTTAAATTTCGGTTTTATTGGATTAGTTCTGGTTTTGCCTCTTTATGAGGTGAAAATACAATGTGTCATTGAATTCAGCAGGAGCTCTTTAATCGTTGTGATCAGTTCTCCCCACATAGAGACTTAATTTGCTTAATTTGCTTGTGTATGGCTAAAGCTTGTTACTTTGTGAAATAATGAACTAATTAACATTCTGGAGCCTTAATTTGCTTCAGTTTTGCTTATCATTTAAATTTAATTAAAGACAAATGGATGGAGATAGGCCTTAGTTTGCTTTTGTTTTACTTGCCATTTAAGTTCACTAATCCATCTTCATCAAACACAATTAATAAGTGCCTCACTGCCTTGCATGTAACTGTTTGCAGTTCATGATTTATCTTTTGTTCCTTTTTTGGCCGTGTTTGGTTAATGGGTGGAAGTAGATAAGACATATACACAGATACATAAAAATATAACCCTTCACTCCTCATCTCTTCAACAGCAGAACCACCACCACCACCACCTCTACCTTTTTCACACTCCCTTCAAAGTTAGCACAAACCACTGCCAACACCTTCAGCACCCCAAATAAGCAACAAAAACCCAAATCTAAATTCTTATAAAAAATTTTAAAAAAGGAAAACAGAGGAGAAGAGGAAAGTTTTGGAAGCAGCGGGTCTCTTCTGCGAGGAATGGCCGCGGCGATGTCTTCATCCCTGCGGCGGCAAACCATGGAGAACGATGGTGGAGGAGGCTGAGGCATGAGGAGGAGGAGGCAGCAATAGGAGGAATGAGAAGAGAAGCAAGTGGCAACTTATTGGTGTCGGTGAGGATAAAGGTGGACTTTTAAAAATTGTGGGGGATAAAATTGTAATAAACAACATTGTCTCATGTCTAATTTTGTGACTCAACTATTTGGAAAAACACTGAATTCTTGTAATTTATGTCAACTTGTGTACCAGTGTGCCTACTGAAAATGTGTCTCAATAACCAAACAATAAAATGTACCACTGTTGTATGTCTCAAGTAGGCACACACTCAAACACAGCATTTTGGATCTTGGACATATGACATTTCAAATGCCTAACAACTTGTAATATATGCACTGTGTAAAAGGATTTGCTGCATCTATTATTTCCCTTGAAATTGCTTGCTTTCCTTTGATCAGCTGTTGTACTAAATTTGGACCTTAACTATAATTCAGAATTGTCAATATTTGAGAAAATTGTCTGGACAATACAATCAACATAAAATAATACGTAAGAGGAATATGGATCGATTTGTTTGGCCCTTGATTTGTTATTGTTATGTGCTCTGGTGATTTGATGAATTCCACGATCTGTCATTTTTGCTTTTAAACCTTGATTTGCAATTGTTGCATCTGATTCAATACCAAAATTCTTACTTGATTATCTAGCAATGATACAAAGGAAAAAACTACTTGGATTTCTTTCATACTCTTCCAACAAAGGTCACACCATATGCACTATTAAGAAAAAAAGTTTCTCCTTTTTCAGCTTGAAGGACTCTCCTTTATAGTGAAAAATTTGCATACTTGAACGAATGACATATCCTTGTTTTTGGTAATGCTAGTGATTGAGAAAGAAAGTTTTTCCTTTTGTGGCACCCTTCTTCCTTTCAAGTAGGAAACGTGTAATGAACGAATTTGAAATAATTAGTATATTGAGAAGAAAGTGAGAATTGTTAGAGTTGCTCAACTCTACTTCCTTTATATAGGAACACTACTAATCCATGGTTCGCTATTGTTATGTGATCTGATGTTGCTGATTATTATTGCATTTGAACGTAATGGCATTCTGACTGTTAGCTGCTTCCTTCAACTTTAGTGCATCAAAATATAACTCAGTTTATAGTCAAATATAATTCACTAACAACTACTTGTTTGTGGTTCTCAAAGGACCTGTACAATGCTTTAGGTAGAACTGTAGAAGTATTAATGAGAAGTCTTTTTTCAATGTTAAATTGCAATGACTAACACTACCTACTGCTACTATGAATTCAAACCAAAAAATGAATTAGAGTAATTACAGGCCGTACATGAAATCATGGATTAGGGAACGTGGAATTAATGTGAGTTGGATTTGATAATGAGAACGAATGAGGGTTTCCAACATAGAGAGGGAGAGCCAGAGGGAGAAAGGGGAGAGAGCGGAACGGTGGCTCCTTGAAGACTTGCCACCACCATGGTATGGTCACGTAGGTCTTTTGGCCTCACACCGACGACGGAAGATAGCAACCTCATGTCCAGCAGCGGCTCAGATGAAATAGACAAAGTCACAGATGTTGGTGGCAATGGAAGCCGTTAGTGAAGTTGTGCTCCCTTTTCTTCCCTTCTCTTTGTTCCTATTCTCTTTTTCCACTGTTTTGTCACACAGAATCTGTTTTCAGTTCTCTCATATTGTATTTATTTTCTGTAATGTTTGTGAATTGAAACTTGTATCAGAGACAACTTTTGATGGATACCCAATATATGTTGTGACTGTGTGAATGAGAATGAAGTGTTTGTGCGTGATTATGGTGATGCTTGGGTAAATGAAAGTGTTTGAATGGCACTGAAGTGTTTGAGTGTGATAATGATGATGCTTGGGTAAATGAAAAAATATTTGATGCAAAAAAGATAGGTGATACACAAGAAGGGGTGAATTGGATTCATTTCCTCAAAAAAATTTTGCCCTTATGTTGAGTGATCATTGCATTTTATAGATAAAGTTTAAGACAATGATGCATATTAGGGGAGAAAATTGTCAACAATAGATTGTCCAAATTGCAAACATACTTCTTTCATTCTTTGAATTTACATTTATTTCCTTTGAACTAACAGGTGCTTTAATTAGCTTCTGAAATTTCCATCTGTGACCAGTCCAGTGGTAAGACTTTGGGGACTTCCAGCTTTCATCACATTTGGTGACTTTTGAATGCCAATATTTATAGCACATGCTGACAAATGAGGCCAATTCCTATAGCTACTGGAAAGCAAACAAAAGCATCAGGAAGAAGGATATAGTGACACGTGTAGCTCCATTTCTGGATTTTAAGGAGATAAAAAAG
Organism: Arachis hypogaea; assembly: GCF_003086295.3. Classification (NCBI taxonomy): domain Eukaryota; kingdom Viridiplantae; phylum Streptophyta; class Magnoliopsida; order Fabales; family Fabaceae; genus Arachis; species Arachis hypogaea. The sequence goes on from NC_092041.1 coordinate 85,079,259, forward strand.
AAAAAGATTTGTTGGATGAGGCACAAGTAGAACCAGGGGTTTGATCTGGTGGTTGTTCTGAAAATTAAAAATTAAGAAATATATATGTAGAAAGAGTGAGTGAGGCGAAGATCTGAAAGCTTAACTGTAACCAACTTATTACTCAAAAGAAAATGCAAGGTATGTTCAACACTATTTTTTTTTAATTAAATGTTCTTCATATGGTGAACCATAAAGTCTCTTTATTTTTACTCAATTTCACTTCTACTGTGCTTATATTTACTCTGCTTGTTTCACATTATTTTCTGCTGGTTACCTCTTTTTTTCATTAAAAAAATATTCTGCAAAGTTTATATTTTGTGAATTTCGGGTCTTCAGTTTCTGTAGATATGTTAGAGTTTTCGTTGCGTTTGCATTATATGAATTCAATTCTGTGATAGTGGGCGCTGAATCTGCTTTTGAAAATTGTGGTGGGGAGTTCTGGTTTGAGAATTCAATGATGAGTTGAACCCTTGTGTGCTTCAACCGCAAGCAAAATGAAAGCTTAGGAGTTTGGGGTTTTATGAGCTCTTGTATGTGAGAGAGAGAGAGAGAGAGAAAACTCGTCTGTTTTTTCCCCTTGAGGATCGTGGTGGTTGAAATTGTGGGTATGGTTATCATTTCAGACCTTATTCGTGAATCTATGGGAAGCTTGTTGGTGTAAGTGGAGTTGGGTGCTTCTGTTCTTTTTACTTAATCAGCTAGTAGCATTAATGCGTAATTAGTCACTTTTTTTTAGACCATCTCAGTCTCACTGACTCACTGATTCCAACCATCAAAACCCCTCACTCGGATCCATTCCCTACGGCATGGCTTCTGGTAGTCACCTCCTCCTCCACCATCAGTGCCTCGCAATTATCTTCTTCTGTCACTTGATCTTTCGTTTATTCAAGGAGGGAATTCAATTCCTAATTTTTCTACTCTGTAATTGTTGAATGTGTGTTTGTTTTTTTTTTTTTTGTCCTTTTTTCTTGGGGGGGGGGATGTTTAATTGATTACTGTGCTGGATTTTTTCAGTGTGTCTGTGAGAACAGTTTCTGTAATGTCGAAATTCACAAAAAAATTCATGAAGCTGAGTAATGCCTATCACATGTGGATTTTCACAATTAAAGTTTATGTAATGCAATAGCATCCTTGCTTATGTGATATAGTTGTTCATTTAGACTTCATCTGTGTTCAGGGAATGCTTTTAAGCCTTTTAAAGTAGTCCCAAGCTAGGTGACATAAATTTTTTTTTTTTTTGAATATTTGTGGTATGGGTTAATCCCAAATCTTATGGTTTGAAATTCCCAACTGTAGAAGTAATGGCAGTTCAAATGTTAGTTATTATTTTCTCCTTTCTCGTCTTGTAAAATTGACAGTTTGGGCAACTTTTTCTTCCCCCATTTATTTTAATAGACTAACTTCAAAATTTAAAAGTTCAACCAATATATAACTACACACTGACAGGACATTATGCATTTCTTGAATAACATACCAGAGAAGGAAAATCTTTTCATAGTTGATTTGTTAAAATGTTTTATTGTATATGTACTTGTACATGGCTAATTCTACCAAACATGTACATTTTATTTTGTTGAAATGGACATTGGAAAAGTATTGACGGATGATATGCATCAAGAATGCTCCATGTGTTTTGAAATGGACTCCGAAAGGTGTATCATTTGTCCATATCTTGCTATTTTAAGAATATGGTGCATTTCATATCCATTTTGTGTCAAGCATCAACTAATGTGCGATTGTATACCAATATATGGAGATAAGGATTATGTTGTGCTCTTAAATTACTCAACTGTCCTTCATAGTTCTTTTCTTAACTGGATAAAATTACATTTGCATAATGGGAGGCCCACATGAAGGGAAGTGAATCAGATATTCAATTTCATTTTTGGTAATAAAACACTTTATCACAGGGATAAATGAATTGCCATTTTTTTTCCATTTCATAAACAAGGCCTGCCTGTTTAATTTATAATTCTCATATTGCTGTAGTGCAGTGGTGCTGGAACATCAATGTGTAAGGTTGTAATGTTTAAAAGTATTTTACTTTGTTTAACATAGAAATCTGTGTGCAACCGTTACGTATTCTGAATTAAATGTCACTTTTGAAGTATTTTTCTGACTGTAATAGGCTTTGACAACTTAAAACTCAATGAGCATAGAGGCCGAGTAGTTATTGAAACCTGAATTAGTCTTGCCTTTGATTTATTATTTATCTTTTAGTCAACATTGAAGAAATGAACGTTTTTTGGATTGATGTTTTTGTTGTCATTTTCTGTTGCATCAATCAGTGAAACTATTAGATTATATAAGAACTATTTCTATTTTGCAACTTAAAATATTTTTGCTATAATGAAGAACTGTTTTGGTGATCTTAAGACTTGGATAATTGTTTACAGGTAGATCCCCAGACCAGGAATCTGTAGGGTCTGGGACAAAGAGGTCTAGTGTATCATCCGGAAGTAGGCCTCGGAGTCAAAAGGAGTTCTTCTACAAATTTGTTGAAAGTGATGGCTTGACTGCTAAACTTGTAGACTGGTTTGAATCGCTTACAGAAAAGTGTGCATTGAAAAGGGAAGCATTTGACGTTCCATTTGAATTGATTGACCTTCAAAAATTTGATTATGCGTTGGAAGGGATTTCATTTCAGCAGATGATTCGCATGCCTAATGCTGTTCATGCTTCCACATCTGATGCTCTTGAAGCTACAGCTTACCTTGCTATTGAAGATTTTCTACATGCAAGTGTAAAGGGCTTGTGGGAGGCATTTTGGAGTCAGGATGAGCCCATGCCTTTTTCTGTAGCATGCCTGTATAATTCTAACTTGAAGTTTTATCAGGCAGAAAAAGCTATTGCTAGTGGGAGGCTTGGAAGTCTCTCCGCCACTGGTATATTGCTCAATAATCCGAGACATCCTCATGGAAAATGGGATCATGTTCTTGAATTGGCACTTCTAAGGTCTGATATCAGAGGTCTCACTGTTGGCAGTGATCGACGGCCTTCGCCATCAGTTTTAGGAGATGCTTTGTTTTATGCTCTTCGAATGCTATTGGCAAGGAGTTTGAGTGGACTTTCTTTCTTTCCAGATCCTAGCATGGTCTTTGTTCTTCTGGTTGATTCTCAATATGGGGGAGTGGTTAAGGTTGAAGGAGATGTAAATAAGCTCAATTTTGATGTGAATAATGTTTATGAATGTGCTGCTGAATGGGTGAAAAATCATTCAAGAATTTCTGTTTCTCCAATTGATAGGATATGGAACAAACTTGGAAATGCTAACTGGGGGGATATAGGTGCTTTACAGGTACTGTTTGCAACCTTCCACTGCATTATGCAGTACGCTGGAATGCCCAAGCACTCGATTGAGGATTTGGCTGCTGATCATAGTTCACGCCTCCAAACCAGAAGGGTTGAGAGGCAATTAGGAGAAAATAATGTGAATGGAAATGGTCTATTCCGATACCAGCAACGTAGTGTTTCCCCTGAAATTGTTGAAGTTCAGGAGGATTCTGTCAAAGTCAATTCCAGAGAGCCAATGAAATTAGAAGCTGGATCCATGTTATGGCTGGAGGACTCAGATTGGCAGAAGGGTTACCAAATAAAAGAGGTAATAAGTACTGGTGAATTGACATACTACATTGCATCATATGTTGAAGACCCAGGAAAAAATCTGTTCCTATACGTGGGCTCTCATCCTTCCCAGCTGGAACCAGCATGGGAAGATATGAATTTATGGTATCAGGTTCAGAGGCAGACCAAAGTAATGACAATAATGAAGCAGAAAGGTCTTTCAAGTAAATATTTACCTGAGCTTAGTGCCTCTGGCAGGATCATACACCCAGGCCAGTGTCAAAGGCCCAGCTCGGGTGGAAATTGTGACCACCCTTGGTGTGGGACCCCTATTCTTGTGACAAGTCCAGTTGGCGAAACAGTAGCTGAGATGGTACACACAGGCCAATTTGGTTCAGATGAGGCTATCAAATGTTGTCATGATTGCTTATCAGCACTTTCAGCTGCTGCCTCTTCTGGAATTCGGCATGGAGACATCCGGCCTGAGAATGTCATTTGTGTAAAATCTGGTGCTAGACATCCTTATTTTGTGCTGATTGGATGGGGCCATGCTATTCTTGAAGATAGGGATCGTTCTGCTATGAATCTTCATTTCTCATCTACTTATGCACTTCAGGAAGGAAAGCTATGCTCTGCTTCCGACGCAGAAAGCCTTGTTTATATGCTTTATTATTCTTGTGGTGGGGTTTTTCCTGAGTTAGATTCAGTTGAGGGAGCACTCCAATGGAGAGAGACATCTTGGTCAAGGAGATTAATTCAACAGAAACTTGGCGATATCTCTACTGTGCTAAAAGCTTTTGCCGATTATGTCGACAGCCTATGTGGTACACCATATCCCATGGACTATGACATATGGCTGAGAAGGTTGAGGCGAAATATTCACCAAGAAGATCATGGAAAGGAAATTGATGCAACAGGCTAGACCTCTAAAACTAAGTTCTATTCCAGAAAGAGAAAACTCTAGATCATCCATCTTAAAGGTGTTTCTTGTCTGGTGCAAATAAAGCATGGAATGGTACACTCTCTGGTGCTCACAATTTATATTGGTTCTGGGAAATGGTTAGTTTGTGGTCCATGAAAGGAGCATGCTAATGATTCTTCCTGTTGCTATCGGTTCCGCTGGTCTAGCTTATGTAAATCTGTAGACTACTTGATTGGTGGTGTCTTTGGGTATATGAAGAATAGTCATTCCTTCATTTTGAGGAGTCAAAACACCACTTTTAACAGTTTTCTTTTCCTGCCATTTTTGTTGTGGGGAGTTTAGTTTCTCATCAAAGTAAGTTGTATTGATAACATCAATCATTCGTTTGTAAAGATAATAGGTATTGTGGAGTTCGCTGCTCTTCTGATTGCATTTTTATAAGGCATATAATGATATCTTGTAAATCAGTGTTCTAGTTGGGACATTCACTTTCATTTTTTGAAACTTTCCTGCTGTTGATGACAAAAGGGTACATTTATATTCTAGCTTGATAGATACAGTTGATGTGCTACCAGTTTATCCATCTTTTTGCGTGCCATTACGTCAATGTAGAAATTCTTTGACTCCATTTAAAGTTGTCTTATAGAGGTTGCGTGGATTCTCTTATTATCCAATAACAAAAGGCAATCAAGAATTTTGTGACGGATTTGTTAGCAAAAAAAATATTAAGTGTTGTGATAAGGATCAACGTGGATGTCTGTCTATTCTCAAGAGAAAATGGACTTAAATACATGTTGAAAATAAAGACTCCATGCATGTATAAATAGAGGTATATGTATAAATAGGGGTACATATCTGAATCTTTATACAAACAGCAATAGTAATCAATAACAATATTCTCTCTCTTTTATAATCTTCTCTCTTTTACATACGATACTACTTATATATATATAATCAAGATAATTATATTGGCAAATATTAATACTAGAGTTTTATATTTATATTTCTCTATTTTATATTTATATCTTCCTTATTTATTTCACAACACGTTATCAGCACGAGTTTCTGATCAAATTTTTAGGAAGACTCATGTAACAAATTTTCATTATGTCGAAACTCTCTCATTTTGAATTCAATGCTCTTGATATATCTGGAAACAATTATTTATCATGGATACTAGATGCTGAAATTCATCTTGATTCAATGGATCTTGGAGATACCATTAAGGCTGAAAATAATGCATCCCAAAAAGATAAAGCCAAAGCCATGATTTTTCTTCGTCGTCATCTTGACGAAGGATTGAAAAATGAATATCTCACGTTAAAAGATCATGCAGATCTTTGGAAAGACCTTGAAGAAAGGTACAATCATAAAAAAACGGTGATACTTCCTCAAGCTCGATATGAATGGACGCACTTGCGTCTACAAGATTTTAAATCTATAAATGAATATAATTCTGCAATGTTTCGAATCACCTCACGAATGAAATTATGTGGGGAAAAGATAACTGATCATGATATGTTGAGAAAACTTTCTCAACCTTCCATGCCTCGAATGTGCTCCTGTAGCAGCAGTATCGAAAAAAATGGTTTAAAAAATATTCTGAGTTAATTTCTTGTCTTCTTGTTGCTGAACGCAACAATGAGTTGTTCTTGAAAAATCATGAAGCGCGCCCAACTGGCGCCGCCCCATTTTCTGAAGTAAATGTGGCAAATTATCTCAGAAGAGGTAAATGGCAAGGTTTTAATAACAAGAAAAATTATGGAAGGAAAAAGAATTATATTCAAAATAAAGGATCTTATTAGAAGTGGGATAAAGAAAGAAATATCGGGCAAAATAAATCAACAGAGGATAAGTGTTTCCGTTGTGGTAGAAAAGGCCATTGGTCACGTACCTGCCGTACCCCAAGACACCTAGTCGATTTTTACCAGGCATCTTTGAAAAAGAACGACAAGAAAAAAGAATCGAATTTCGTTTCAAATGATGCTGAAAATTCCACCACTCATTATGATGTATCTAATTTCTTTGAGGATCCTGAAGGAAATATTGGTCATTTGATCAATGATGGAATAGTTTAATGTGTGAGATTGTTAAGTATTCATGTAAATAAATAATGTAAAGAACTTATTGTTAAGTTTTATTTTTTATGTATTTAAGTTTCAAATGTGATGAAGTATTAATGTTTATGAATTTTGAAATCATTAAATATGTCATGTTTTAAAATAAAATTTTAGTATATGACATTATTTTTATGTGTAGTATTTCTTAGAAAAATAATTTCGATCAAGTATTCAATTTAACTGTGCATACTACTCATTTTATTATTATTTGTCTTTGAAGAGAATGGCAAGGATATATAATGAAGATGTATGCGTTGCAGATAGTGCAAGTTCGCACACCATTCTCAAAAGTGATATATATTTTACCCATCTTGTGCCAAAAGAAGAATGTGTTAATACTATTATTGGCTCAGGTAATGTGATTGAAGCCTCCGGAAGAGCTATAATTTTATTTCCTGGAGGAACAAAATTCATAATAAATAATGCACTATTGTCTACCAAGTCTCAAAGAAACTTGTTGAGCTTTAAAGATATTCGCCGAAATGGATATCATATTGAGACTATGAATGAAAAAAATCATGAGTATTTATGTATCACAACTCATGATTCAAATAAGAAAGTTATATTAGAAAAATTACCCTGACTTTCATCTGGGTTATATTATACCAAGATTAGTGCAATTGAATCACATGCTACTATAAGGAGAATTATTGAAAACTCTCATGGACATTCACTAAAGAACTAGAAGATTCTTAAAACTAGTGAATTTTGTTGTGCTGCATGTTCTCAAGGAAAGTTAATTTTAAGGCCATCACCAGTAAAAATTGGATTTGAGTCCCCTGAATTCCTAGAAAGGATTCAAGGTGATATATGTGGACCTATTCATCCACCATGTGGATCTTTCAGATATTTTATGGTCCTAATAGACGCATATTCGAGATGGTCATATGTGTGCTTATTATCTTCAAGCAACCTGGCGTTTGCGAAATTACTGGCTCAAATTATTCGATTAAAAGCACAATTTCCAGAAAATCCAATCAAAGCAATTCGTCTTGATAATACTGGTGAATTTACTTCCCAAGCTTTTGATGCATATTGTATGACTAATGGAATAAGTGTTGAACATCCAGTAGCTTATGTTCACACACAAAATGGGTTAGCAGAATCACTTATTAAACGCCTCCAATTAATTGCTAGACTATTGCTTATGAGAACAAATCTCCCAACCTCGGTTTGGGGGCATACTATTTTACATGCCGCAGCACTTATTCGTTTGAGGCCAACGAGTTACCATGAGTTCTCTCCTATGTAATTAGCATTTGGCCAGCAGCCAAATGTTTCCCATTTAAGAATATTCGGGTGTGCGATATATGTTCTCATTGCACCACCTAATCGCACCAAAATGAGACCCCAAAGAAAATTTGGGACATATGTTGTATATGATTCTCCCTCTATAGTGAGATATCTTGAAATATAAACTGGAGATGTATTTAAAACTCAGTTTGCGGATTGTCATTTTGATGAATCAAAATTTCCAACATTAGGGGGAGAGAATAAGCTTCCTGAATAGGAACTTAATTGGAATGCATCATCGTTAATGCATTTAGATCCTCGATCAGGGCAATGTGAACTAGAAGTTCAAAAGATTATACATTTGCAAAGAATAGCAAATGAATTGCCTGATGCATTTTCCGATACAAAGAGGATAACGAAGTCGTATATATTAGCGAAAAATGCCCCAATTCGAATTGATGTCCCAGTAGGACAAGTAGCCACTGAAGTAAATTCACGCCAGAAGCGTGACAGGCCTGTCGGTTTCAAAGACAAAAATCCTCGAAAGTGAAAAGAGGTGAATACTATTCTTGTTGAAAAAGACATAGTAAAGACACCTGCAGTTGTCCAAAATTCTGATATGACGCCAGAAGACGTTCAGGTACCTGAAAATTGTGAAAATAACGAGATCTCAATAAATTATGTCTTTACAGGAGGAAAATGGGATCGAAATAAGACAATTGTCAATGAAATATTTGCATATAACGTGACATTAAATATCATGCATGAAAGTAAGGATCTTGCCAACAATTATAAAAACTCTAAAAGAAGAGTTTGAGATGAAAGATCTTGGAAAGACTAATTTTTGTCTCGGCCTACAGATCGAGCATACAAAAAATGAGATCTTTATTCATCAAACAACTTACACAGAAAAGATCGTGAAAAGATTTTATATGGATAAAGTCACATTCCTTGAGTACCCCAATGATTGTAAGATTTTTGGATGTGAAAAAAGATTGATTCCGCCCTAAAGAAGAGAATGAAGATATTCTTGGTCCTGAAGTACCATATCTTAGTGCCATTGGAGTACTAATGTATCTTGCTAATAATACATGACCCGATATATCATTTGCTGTAAATTTACTAGCAAGATATAATTTCTCTCCAACCAGAAGACATTTGAGTGGAGTCAAACAAATCTTTCGATATCTTCATGGAACGGTTGATATGGGATTGTTTTATCCCTATAGATCTAAGTCACAATTAGTTGGCTATGCAGATGCTGGCTACTTGTCTGATCCACATAAAGGGAGATCTCAAACAGGATAGCTGTTTACATATGGTGGAACAGCTATATCATGGAAGTCCACGAAACAGACGATTCCTGCAATATCCTCTAATCATGCCGAAATACTAGCTATTCATGAAGCAAGTCAACAGTGTTTTTGGCTCCGGAATTTGATCCAATATATTCTGTCATCATGTGGGTTGATTGATCATAAGATAGCTCCAACTATCCTGTTTGAAGATAATACAGCATGCATTGCTCAACTTAAAGGCTTCCACATTAAAGGTGATAGAACAAAGCATATTTCTCCCAAATTCTTCTTCACTCATGATCTTCAAAATCAAGGGACAATTGATGTCCAACAGATCCGCTCAAGTGACAATCTGGCAGATTTATTCACAAAGTCACTCCCAAAATCCTGCTTTGAAAGATTGGTACATAAGATTGGAATGCACCGATTGTAAGACATTAAATGATGTCGATAAGAGGGGGAGACTGTACTCTTTTTTCCTTGGTCATGTTTTTTTCCATTGGGTTTTTCTTGACAAGGTTTTTAATGAGGCAGTCCCCATTACAAATGATATTGTACTCTTTTTCCTTCACTGAAGTTTTTTTTTCCATTGGATTTTTCTTTAGTAAGATTTTAACGAGGCAATAATCCCATGCATGTATAAATAGGGTATATATCTGAGCTTTTATACACACAGCAATAGTAACAATACTCTCTCTCTCTTGTATAATCTTCTCTCTCTTTTACATACGATACTAATATATATATATATATATATATATATATATATATATATATATATATATACTAAGAGTTTCATATTTATATTTTTTTATCTTATATTTATATCTTCCTTATTTATTTCACAACGTTAAGGAAGTTTTTAGGAAATTTTACATTGGATTTAAAAGTCTGAGAGAAAGGACTAATAGGTTCTTAAAAAATTTTAACCATATTTATTCACAAACGTATTTATTCGATTACTCCTTGTTATAGGTGGTATGCTATTGAAATTAGATAGGCTCAAAAACCTTTGATCTCATACAATTCTACTCTAAAATTATCAACTTAATAAATTTAAAATTTGGGCAATTTAGTCAATTAAATTGTTTTTCCAAAAAGTTATCAGATTACAACTTTTCAAAGCATTAGACGTAAATGCAACTTTCCCTTACATCCTGTAGCGGTTTATGAGTGAATTGATTCCTGGAGAAACTGCGGTACCCTTTAGCGATTTCTTCGAAATTGGAATGACTATAAAATCCCCTTATATCCTGTAGTGGTTTATGAGTGAATTGGTTCTTGAGGAAACTGCGGCACCCTTTAGCGGTTTCTTCGAAGTTGGAATGACTATAAAATCCGCTTGAGGTTGTAGCGGATTATTCATTTGAAGATTTTAAAAGTGAGATAGAGAAAGAAAGTAGAGAGAAGAAGTTTGGTTTAGTTTGAATTTCTTATAGCACCCTTCAATTAGGAACCATGACGGATGAAGGGTGCTTGTACTGACTCAACGGCGTTATTCATATTGCTGATAGATTCTATAGTCACGCAAATAAACATAAACCGCTACAGATTTACGTGCAACCCTAAATCGTGGTATCCTATCACGGTTTACATATAATTTAAGAAGTTGCATTTGCGTGAGGTGATTTTAAAAGTTGTAATCTAATAACGTTTTTGGAAAAACAATTTAAATGAGTAAATTGTCCTTAAAATTTAGTTAATTATAATTTCTAATTCTCCCAAATAATTAAATATTTTTAGTTAAAACTTAATTTCTATACCCTAAACACTAATCTAAATATCATTATTCAAAAACACAAAGTCTTTACCATTTTCAAACGTAAAATAAAAATTGAATGAATTATAATTTTATTAATAACAAAATTAAATAATTTAGATACAGAAAATATTAATGAATTGTGTATATTCTCTAATAATTAAAAAAAGTGAACCATTTTTATTTATATTTTAAGTTAATAAATATAAAACGTTAGTAAAAAAACATGTTCTTGAAAAAGAAAAGTAATTTGATTAAAATATTCATTTTACAAAGGGTCAGGAAAAAGGTTTACAGTGAGTTAGTGACTGAACTTACGATTTATCTTTAAATTATTTCAATTTAATTTCTTAAATTTTGTCAATTTTATTTTTAAATATTAATATCACTAAATTATTAACAAAAATATTAAATATTCAAAATTAGTAAATTAGTGATAAAAATCCCAAAATACCCCTACCAATACGTACAACACCCCACACTATTCACTCACTACTCCAAAATCCCTAATCTTCTCCGGCAGAACCCCGTCAGTCTCTCACTCTGTCAAACACCACAACGGCAGCCCATTCCTTTGTCCAGCATCACTCCCATCTCTTCACTGCGGCTGCTGCTACGTCTTCTCTCTCCACCGTCGCTGTTGCTATGTAATGTCTCTCCACCGAGGCTGCAACCTGTGACCTTGTCGCCGATCTACTCTTCTCTGGTGTTATGTGCCTCTCTCCGTCGCTGTTGTGCTCTTTGCTCACCCTATCTCGGTAATTTCCTCTGTACTCTCTCTCGCCGCCGATCAGATCTCTCCACCGGTCTGGTCTCTTCTACTTTTGTGAGCCTCTCTCGATATCTCGTTTTCTGATTAATTGATTGTTGAATATTGATGAGTTTATCTGTTAAGAATATGGATTAGTTCAATTTTTAAATTTCTATTTTATTAGATTACTGCTGGTTTTCCTTCTTTATAAGGTGAAAATCCAGTGTGTGATTAAGCTTGATTAAATTCAGCTGGAGCTCATTAATCTTTGTGATCAGTTCTGTCCAAATAGATTGTTAATTTGCTTGTGTATGATTAAACCTTGTTACTTTGTGAAAGAATGAACTAATTAACAGCCTTAATTTGCTTCTGTTTTGCTTTCCATTTAGGTTCACTAATCCATCTTCATTAAACACAATGTAATGAGTGCCTCACTGCCTTGCATGTAATTGTTTGCAGTTCTTGATTTATCTCAGAGTTCCACTGACTCACCGATTCCAACGATCAAAACCCTAACTCGGATCCGTACCCTACAACATGGCTTCCGGTAATCACCTCCTCCTACTTATTTTTCTAATCTGTTTTTTCAATTTTAATAAGCTTGGATTTTTATTTTTTATTTTAGTGCATTGAAAACCCTATCTGAACTAAGCAATGAAGCACTTTCTTGTAATTGTTGAATGTGTATGTGTGTTTTTTCAGCGTGTCTGTGACGATGCTATTGTTTTGACCAGTTTCAGCAAATGTCAAAATTCATGAAAAAATCGTGAATCTGAGTAATGCCTATCAAATGTGGATTTTCACAATCATTGTTTATGTACTATAATAATACTGTTGCTTATGTGATATAATTGTTTATTTAGAACTTCATCTACATCCAGTGAATGCTTTTAATCCTGTTAAGCTAGTTCCAAGCTAGCTGACTTAAGAAAAAAGAATCCTTTTTGAATCTTTGTGGCATGGTTTAATCACAAATCTCATGGTTTGAAATCCCAAATGTAGAAGGGATGGCAATTCAAGAGGGTTGTTAAATACTTAATTTCATGTTATTTGCACTACAAATTTGCCACTTATGCTTCTTTGAAGTATTCATATTTTACAACATTGAATGTCCTACGCTTTTAATGTTGATATAATTATAATAGTTGATTAACTTTTTCTGATTTAGTTACACGCACTAAGTGTTTGCATTATGTTTTTATAATGTAGATGCTGATATGGAGGACTATGGATTTGAGTACTCTGATGAGGAGCAAGAGGAGCAAGATGTTGATATTGAGAATCAATATTATAATTCGAAAGGTATTTATAGCACCTATGCTTACATTCACTTCTTTTCAATGTAATGAGTTTGGATAGGTTAGTTTTATTTTTCGGCTACATACTAGTTTGCTCAAATTTAACTTGGTGTTCAAAAGTATTTTTGCACTTTCTTATGATCATTCATCAATGGCATCATTGTTGGAACTAGAAGTTTGATTCATTAGCTTGTTTTGAATTCAATTATCCTTTTGGAAGAAAGGTATATATTGATTAACTTATACTCCCTCTGGTTCAAACTATCTTTCACGCCAGAAAACTTATTCTTTTTAATTTCTTAATCTTAATTATCTTTTTTTGTACAAGTTGATAGAAGTTAATCATGATTATTTTTTCCTCGTTTCTTATTCTATAAACCTCAGTAACATGGGTAGATTGGATGAATGGTACACAGTACCTATTGGTAAAACCATTAAAAAATAAAAAATATTGAGAGAAATTATAGGTGAAACCATTAAAGAAATAAAATCATTTAGATTTTTATTGATTGTTTGGTTTGCGTTTCAGACTTTGATAGCACGATAAGTTAGTGTAAAGATTATCTTTTTCATTCTCTTGTGCACTAAATGCAATGAGAGAGATCATTAGTGGAATTATATATATTATTTTAAACTTTTGAGTATTTTAGGGAAGGGTAATATGATTACAATACGTCTTGTGAATAGAAGGCTTGTAGAAGCCTTGATAAGAAAAGTAAATTAGATGGAAGCTAGCTCGATAAGTGTAGGTAAAAAAAACCTAGAAAAATTGTAGATAAAGTCATTAAGAAGTGCTTATATTCAATTGGCTTCCCTGTAGATATGGTTTATGATACAATGTAATAATAGTGTGATTCGTGAAATCAACCATAACTAGTAGGAGAAAAGCTTTGCTGTTGAGTTCTTAGTCATTGTGCAAATGCCTTTAAGGACAGATATTTTGAAAGGGAGGAATCTTCATTTACAACACCATGAGATCTAGGTTCTCATAATTTGTGGTTCTAAATTGATGATTCCATCCTCCACACTAATTTCCTAAGATGCTGCTGTTTGTATGTAGGTTTGGTTGAAACTGATCCAGAAGGTGCACTTTCTGGTTTTGCTGAGGTAGTGCGCATGGAACAAGAAAAGGCTGAATGGTAAAAACCCTATTATCTGAGTGCTGCATAATAATAATAAACATATGGACACTGGACTTAACATACTTTTGTATCTTCTGTTGCAATTTTTTGTATCATTAATAATTCAGTGATCTGATCCTGCTTGTGCTTTTTTTTTTAATGTCATTTTATTTTCTTTCTTTTCTTTAATGTTTTGTTTCTAGTTGGCCATTCAGTAAATACAGCTAATATATTTGTTGACTGATTTTTCCCTTCTTTTTGGTATTGATCATGCCTTCTTTTTTGTATTCTTTGATGAATTGGATCATGCATTGTGATATTTGTGTTTATCTTTTGATGGTACTAAGAAACTATTATGTATTTCATGTGATATTTATTTTACATTTTACCAGGGGATTTAAAGCTCTAAAACAAACTGTCAAGCTCTACTATCGACTTGGGAGGTATAAAGAGATGATGGAAGCCTACAGGGAGATGTTGACTTATATTAAGTCTGCAGTGACTCGTAATTACAGTGAAAAATGCATAAACAGCATTATGGACTATGTCTCAGGTTCAGCTAGCCAGAACTTTGGTCTTCTGCAAGAATTCTACCAGACAACTTTGAAAGCCCTTGAAGAAGCAAAGAATGAGGTTAATCCTGTAGACTTTATCTTGGTTGCAACTCAATGTCATTGCATTTCCCATTAATGCAATCTTATGTTTAATTTTGTATTATTCAATTGGCAGAGATTGTGGTTTAAGACAAATCTGAAGCTTTGTAAGATTTTCTTTGATATTGGTGAATATGGACGAATGAGCAAGGTAAAGGTCTAATTTGCTGTCCGACATAATTTGAATGTGTCTGTATGATTCTATTGGTGTCTAGTGTTTTTCATAGTAAAAATTTAAGGATTTGTTGAATCCTTTCAGATCTTGAAGGAACTTCACAAATCTTGTCAAAGAGAAGATGGCACAGATGACCATAAGAAAGGAACCCAACTGTTGGAGGTTTATGCAATAGAAATCCAGATGTACACAGAGACCAAGAACAACAAAAAACTCAAGGTCAGCATTTGTTTCAGAAAATTACTGTTGTGTACCTAACATCTAACTATCTACCTCACCAATTTATTATTGCTTATTCTGGAATTTGCTTTCAATTGTCTATCAGACTCATGTACTGTTTGTTGGTTTAGAACGAATTGTCGAATTCTCAAACAATTAATATTTATGTAAGTTTTATTCAATAAGAACTAACTGTATATCTCTGGATGAAAGATGGAGTTGCTTAAACACATTGGCATCTCAGTACCTCGCTTGTTTTGGAATTTTTATAGTCATTTTCGTTATTCTTCACAATTTCCTGTTTTCTTTTTAGTTAACTGTTCTTAGTAATTTAGATCTTGTAATCTGTGGAAAAAAAAATATTTGATGTATGGGCAGTGACCTGTGGCTGAATACTGATGCTTAAGCAAAGTGGGTATTTGTGGGGGTGTCATCATGGTTGATCATGGATAACTGAGCTATCATAACCTAATGGACTATCTCTAGTAGTAAATTTTGATAGGCTTAAATATCTTTCAATTGTTGTGAATGTTGTGAACTGTGGTTTTGGTCCCTGTATAAAAAAAGTTGTTTCAGTTCCAAACACCATCTCAATACCTGGCTTGTAGTTAACCTAATGCTGTTGAGAATCTCTTGAATCTGGCAGCCTCAGAATTATTTTATATTCATTGATTAGTCATTAGGTTTTAGGAAAGTTTGTTTAACAGTGTCTCCTGGTCTTAAATGCAGCAACTTTACCAGAAAGCACTTACTATTAAGTCAGCTATTCCCCATCCAAGAATAATGGGGATAATCCATGAATGTGGGGGTAAAATGCATATGGCAGAGCGCCAGTGGGCAGAAGCAGCTACTGACTTCTTTGAAGCTTTTAAGAATTATGATGAAGCTGGGAATCATAGGCGGATCCAATGCTTGAAGTAAGCAGCATGAAATTCATTTTACTTTTAGTTATTAGTTCGAAACATTTGATTAATGATAGATTGCAGTGTTTATGAAATGAAATTCATCATGAGTCATCAATTTTAGGATGAGATTGATACTTTTAAAATTCATAATCTTTCCCTCAGATACATTTCAGCTTGACTGCTGAGTAAAGAATTTTAGCTTTGTTTTTAATATGTATTGTTATTGTTATTATATGCACCAGGTACCTTGTTCTTGCCAACATGTTGATGGAGTCTGAAGTGAATCCTTTTGATGGACAGGAGGCTAAGCCGTAAGTGATGTGCATTTTATTTGTCTGCTCCACCCATTTTTCATTCCTATTGAGTCCTGGTTGTTTTCCCATTCTGATTTTACATCTCATAAATTATGTATTGCAGATACAAGAATGACCCGGAAATTTTGGCAATGACAAATTTGATAGCAGCCTATCAACGGAATGAAATATTGGAATTTGAGAAAATACTGAAGGTACCTTTAGTTAGTCTCATTTCTCTTCACCTATTATTGGTTCTAAATGGATTCTGGGTATTTTGCTATCCAGAGTAACAGAAGAACCATCATGGATGATCCATTTATCAGAAATTACATTGAGGATCTGCTGAAGAATATCAGAACACAAGTCTTGCTTAAGCTCATCAAACCATATACAAGGATAAGGATACCATTTATATCTCAGGTAATTGTACTCCTAAATTCTGTGGAACTAAAGAAGGAACTAAAGAAATTAGTGGAACTAAAGAAGGAAAGTAAATACCAAAATTTATCTCGGCAGCTTATAGATATTATTATTATTGTTATTATTATTATTATTATTATTATTATTATTATTATTATTATTACCTCATAGTTGGTTAACTGGTTTAAGTGAAGGGTTCTGCTGTAATTTTTTTTATTGCTTCCTCTTAATGCAAGTAATACATATTTATTAACTTGAATTATGAGAGGTTAAGGTATGGTTTGGCCAACTTAATTGTAACTCTTTTTTATTTGATAAAACCCACTAATTTATTACAGGAACTGAACGTTCCCGAACATGATGTTGAGCAGCTGCTTGTGTCACTGATTCTGGATAATAGAATTCAAGGACACATTGATCAAGTGAACAGGCTCTTGGAACGTTCTGATAGGTCTGTTTATATATATTATAATTATTTCAATTTTTTTCAACTGTATTCTGTTTATAATCTGCTATTTTATGGTATTAATTGAATATACACGGTTCAGGTCGAAAGGAATGAAAAAGTACACTGCCATAGACAAATGGAACACACAGCTAAAATCTCTCTATCAAACAATCAGCAATAGAGGTTAGACCTTGGTGTGTGGTGGAAAGGGATATCTATATTGTTGCTTCAGCATGCAGTTTAGTCATGTGAATTAACTTAGCTTCTATGCAGAGTTAGGAAAGTGTTACAAATAGTGGGAACCAACGTGAAAATGCAACTTGTGATTCATGTTTTAGTTTATTTGGAAACAATTTTAAAGGTGTTCAATGTTGTGTAGAAGGGTTTGATGCTCCGTGAGCGCTGTTCCAATTTATTCGTCGTTTAGTAAAATATAATGCTGCAACCGGCGTCGATATATAATTATATATTATATGAAAATAAAATGTGGATGGTTTTAGATTTGTTATAGCTTTCTTTTGGCAATCAGCGATAGAGACAAGGAGTTACTATTCTTGTCGTATCGTTTGTTACTTGTGAGGTGAATCTTTAAGAGATTGGTGCCGCTTAAAATATTGTTGAAGGTAAACTCCCATCAATGTTGTACTGGCCATAAACGTAATACACTCCTGATGAGTGATGGCCTTTTTAGGACATTTAAATATTAACTCAGCATTGATTGTTCGTATAAATTGACACGAAAGCAAAAGCATGTCAGACATACTATCGTTGATTGGCAAAGAAATTATTAGAAACAAGAGAGCAATTTAAAGAAGGTATTTTTGTATATTATTCTGTCTGAGAAAAAGTACAATGTACAAAGGGTATATATAGTTGTTAGTAGAATTAAAATAATAAAATCATAGAATCCTACAATATACAGATACGCTATATAAATACTAATGATACTAATTGATCTAATTTGATTCTAATTATTCTTTTAACATTCCTCTTCAAACTCAAGTGGGAGTTAGGATACCATCTTGAGTTTGGGTAACAGAGTTCGGAAACGAGTCGGATGATGTGCCTTCGTGAAGATATCAACATTCTGTTTCAAAGTTCTAACACCGATGAGATGAATAGCACCAATGAGGATATGTTGCCGAACAAAGTGACAATTATTCTCAATGTATTTGGTGCGTTCATGAAACACATCATTATGGACCATCTGAATAGCACTGCAGTTGTCACAAAAAATATCAGTTGGGGATGATTGAGGAGCACCCAAGTCTTTGAGAAGCCAATGAATCGAGATAATTTCAGCAGTGGTGTCAGCGAGAGCATGGTATTCAGTTTCTGTGCTTGATCGACCAGTGAATGTTTGCTTCTTAGCTCGCCAAGAAATAAGAGAATCGCCAAGAAACAAGCAATAACCAGTAGTGGAACGACGATCAATGGGATCACCAACCCAATCATCATATGAGTACGCCTGAAGGGATAAAAATGAATGGGCAGAAAAATAAAGGCCATGGAATATGGTGCCTTTGATGTAGCAGAAAATGCGAAGAATTGTTGCATAGTGAGTAGTACGAGGAGCTGACAAGAACTGGCTAAGAACATGAACCGGATAGACGATGTCTGGTCAGGTGACAGTTAAGTAGACGAGTCCTCCAACTAGTTGTCGATAAAGAGTAGGATTATCCAAAACATTGTCATCCATAGGAGTAAATCGAACATTAGACTCAACAGGAGTAGACTCAGTGCGATTATCTGTAATTCCAACTCGAGCAAGAAGATCTGAAGCATATTTAGCTTGAGAGAGATAGATGCCATCATCGGAAGGAAGAGGCATGACGGTAGGAGCAGGAGCGTCGTCCAGTCCGAATCATCAGGAGATGGAGAAGGCAGAAGAACGGGAGGTTGTGGAGGGTGACTCAAGATAGAGCCTATAGAATCATCACTAGAAAAAAGATCAACATTGGGGTTAGTGAAAAAAGGTGACAGAGTAGGAAGAATGGACTCAAAGGAGAAGAACCGAGAAATCATGTGATGCTCCCAGAAGACAACATGACGAGATATACGATTGCGGTTAAAGAGAGGATCCTAACAATGATAACCCTTGTGTTCAGTGCCATAACCAAGAAAACAACACATACAAAGTAGAAGAAATAACATGAAAAGCAGCAAGAACAACTTCACCCCAAGTATGCTCAGGACACGAAGAAGAAATAAGTATTACACGAACAGAGTCAAGACTGTGGCGGTGTTTGCGTTCAGTGTGGCCATTTTGTTGAGATGTACCAGGGCAAGAAAACTCAGACAAGGTACCCTGTTCTGCAAGAAAGGTTAAGAGTTTGGAATCACGGTATTCCATAGCATTATTGCGGCAAAAAACCTTAATGACCTTGGAAAATTGAGTTTTAATCATAGTGGCAAAGTTAATATAAATGTGAGGTAACTCATGGCGATTGGTCATCAAATAAACCCAAGTAAAGCGTGAATAATCATCAATGAAAATGATAAAGTATCGAGCTCCTCCCATAGAAGCAGTGGGAATGGGACCCCAAACATTAGAGTGGATAAGATCAAAAGGAGAGCAAGCAAAAGAATTATTGTGAAAAGATAAAGCGGGTTGTTTAGTAGTTTGACAAGAAATGTAATCAAAAGACTCATGATTAACTTAACCCAAAACACCCTGAGAGACAAGAGGACGCATCTTTCCCAAGGAGGTGTGCACAAGACGTTGATGCCATAAGTGAATGGTAGAAGGGGAAGAAGCAGCACAGAGATTAGGCAGAGAAGAAATATGAAGATTCTTGAGTTCAAACAATCTTCAAACCTTACGTCCAGTCCCGATTATTTGTCCCGTCCGATGATCTTGTACACGACAACCAGAAATAGAAAAAGTGACATCAAAACTGAGATCAACAAATTGACCAACAGAAAGAAGATTAAAGTTCGATTTGGGAATATAATAAGTATCAGGAAGATTAAGAGTTGGCTGGGAAATAGAACTAGTGTGTGTCGCGTGCAAAAGGGAACTATTAGCAGTATTGACAGAAGGTGCATTTGTAGTGGTAGCCAAAGACGAAAAAAGATGACGCAAATGAAACATGTGATTAAAGCAACCAAAATCAAAATACCATTTAGAATTACTTGGAGGAGTCGAAAAAGCAACAGGAGTATTACCAGAAAGGGAAAGAAGATGCTTAAGAGACGCAATATTGGATAGAGAGACAGAAGACAGAGTGAGAGGAGCAGAGGTAGGAGATTCAGTAGTAGTAACAGCAGAAGTAGACCCATGCTTGGGATGAAAAGGATACTTGTGGTGATCAGGACGTGGAGGGCGAGTGGGACAGGTAGTAATCAAATATCCCGAGAGCTTGCAGTAACGACAGAATAGTTGTGGACAATGGTAGCTAATGTGACATCTCTGTTGGCATGTGCGATATTCAATAGAAGGACAATCTGAGAAGAGGTTCCCAGAACATCGACAGTTGCGACAGAATTTACCTTTTCTGTCTATGGAAGCATAAACATCTATTTTTGCCATAATAGCAGATACAAAGATCAATGAGAGGAGAGAAAAACCGCAAACTTGGAGCCGAAAACGAGAAAACGGAGGACAAAATTGAAAATAGCTCACCAAAAAACCTTAGGGTGGATCCCACCGGCTGCCACGTCATCCAAGGAGAACACATGGTAGCGTCTGATAGGAGGAAGAAAAACACGTCAGCAACACATGGCAGCGTCTGGATGGAGGAAGGAAGCACGTGGGTCAGCCAGTCGAAGCGAGTCGGGTCCAGGCGCAGGTCGTTGGGTCAGAACGTAGCAGTGGCTGAGCGACACGTGGATGCGTTAGGCCTTTGATTGAAAGCCCAATCGGATGGCTCAGGATGAATCTGGAAAGGAGAGAAACCTGATGGCGGCAGCTTATTTCGGCGGCGCGTGGAGGCGCTTCCGGCGGCGGATGGAGGTGATTTCGGTGGTGTTGGAATCACAGCGACAAGGCGAACACGGTGGTAAGGAGGATGATGAACCAAAACATCGAAAAGTGATCTAAAAATGAGGCCAAAGAACACTGTCAAGAAGGAGAAACAATGAGCTATGAATTAATTTTTATGGAAAAAAACTATGCTCTTGATACCATGTTAGAAACAAGAGAGCAATCTAAAGAAGGTGTTTTTGTATATTATTCCATCTAAGGAAAAGTACAATGTACAAGGGGTATATATAGCTGCTAGTAGAATCAAAGTAATAAAAGCATAGAATCCTATAATTAATATACAGATACGCTATATAAATACCAATGATACTAATTGATCTAAGTCGATTCTAATGATTCTCTTAACAGAAATGAAATCAGAATTGAAGAAAGTAAAAAAGAAGCGTTGTAGGCAAATATAGAAGAACTTAAAGGTCAAAATAACAATAATGGGTTAGAAATCACAATACAATTAGAGACACCATTACTATAGGAACTACAAATGGAAGAAAGCTATTGCAATGATAAATCCAGCGTTAATTGGCTCAAGAGTGGTGATCAGAATACACGTTTTCTTTTTCGTACCAAGTTTCAAACGAAAATAGAAAAAATAAAATGAAAATTCCTTTAATAAAGAGTGAATTTTTACTTAATTTGGATAGAATATGTGCATACATATGGTAATTTTTTAACAGGCTTTTTTTATTTTTTTATTTTTTTAAAGTAAAAAGCTCAACACAATAAAAGTGGAGCAAACAGACACAGTAAATCAGACTTAAAAGAAGACACAACAACATGAACAATTTTCCTTGTCATCTCCAGCATAGCCATCAACAACAAAAGGGATTCACACCTCTCTACTCGTTAGCACTGGCCGAAGTCATGTTGATAATTTCTCTAACACCTTTGCTTGTGTTTTGGAAAATTCTCCTATTCCTTTACAGCCAAATGTTCCAAATGATCGCACAGAAGCATCTTAACCGTTGTTTACGATCCTCCTTGCTCCTCGGTTCCTCTGTTCAACTTAGAAAATGTTCCTTCATCATACTCGGACAAGCCCATTGTCAGCCAAATACTGAAACTCAAGCACTCCACACCTGCCAAGCAAAAGCACAACCCAGAAACAAGTGATGTACATGTTCCACATTTTTATTACAAAAAACGCATATAATATCTTTCTGGCTGATAATTCCAAACTGGCTTAGCCTTTCCTTTGTATACACTCTGCCTATCAGGACAAACCAGGCAAACAACTCCACTCTTAGTAGAACTAAATCTTTCTAAACAGTCCAAGTGAAGCTTTAGCTGGTTACTTTCTCTGGAAGCATTTCCTCCTGCATCACCTGCACAAATGAGTTAGTTGAAAAAAATTCCTTGCCTATCATATTTTCACACCACTCTATCCTCCCTGTTATTCACTAATCTCACAGGTCTCAAAGTCTCATGTAATTGAGTAAGAAGTTCTAATTTTCATTGGAAGTTCCGAATCCACTCAAACCTATCCCAAAACCCGCAATCTCCTATAACAGATCCACATTGATTTGAAACAGAGAAAAGCCTCGGGAACCGATCCTTTAGAGAACCACAGTATAGCCAAAGATCCTCCCAAAACTGAGTCCGTCGTCCATCACCAACCTCCAAGGACAAGCCTGTAATCATCTTATCACTTATATGTTGATTCGGAATCTGTAACTGGCATATATCCTTCCATGGGCCTCCTCTAGTAAGTAACACTTGAGTTGATAGTAGGTTACTGGGACTTAGATTATTACAAGAACATGCCACCTTCTTCCATAACATGCACTCTTCCTTTGCAAACCGTCACCACCACTTAAACAATAGGGTTGTGTTGTGAACTATAGCATCTTCAACTCCCAACCCGCCTAGTTTCTTTGGAGCCTGCACCACTTTCCACCTTACAAATGTCATACCATTGCTACCATCTTCCTTACTCCACAAGAATCTTCTCTGCAAGGAGATCAATCTTTTCGCAACAGCTTTCGGCATATTGAATAAGCTCAAATAATACACTGGCAAACTATTTAACATTGATTTAATAAGCACCAGCTTTTTCACTTTATTTAGCACTTTAGCTTTTCACATACTGATTTTCTCCTCCATCTTGTCTATAATAGGCTTTCAGATCTTCACCAGCCTCAGATTAGCTCCTAAAGAGATTCCAAGGTATTTAACTGGAAGTGTGTCCCCTTTACAACCTAACAGGTTACACATACTCCGGACCCACTGCTCATCACAATTAATTGGAATCAAGCTGGACTTATCAAAATTGATACTCAACCTTGACATCAACTCAAAGCATCGCAGAAGCCTCTTGTAATTCTGAATAGTCTCCTCTTCTGGTGGACAAAATAGAATGGTATCATCCGTAAACTGAAGGTGGGACAATTCTATGCTATCTTTCCAAACAAACAAAGATGATATACGTCTATTTCTCATTGCCTCACCAATCATTCGATGCAGAGCAGATCACCTTGTCTCAGGCCTCTTTCCATTTTGAATGGTTTAGATGGTGAACCGTTTATCAACATCGACATAAATGCAGTTGTGACACACTCCATAACCCATGCTCTCCATTTATTTCCAAACCCCATCTTCTGTAGCACTATGTCCATAAAACTTCACTTAACTCTATCGTATGCTTTTTGGAAATCTAGCTTGATTATTGCAGCCTCCTTTTTCCTTGGTTTAAGCCAGTTAACTATTTTCGCATGCGATAAGTTTCCCATCATGTATTTTTTTTCCCTTCACAAATGCACTTTGAGTTTCCCCTACTAACGCTGGCATCACTGATCGCATCCTCTTGACTAGCATCTTCGAGATAACCTTATATACAAAGCCCACCATACTAATAGGTCGCAAGTCTTTAATCTCCTTCATCCCCGTGAACTTAGGTGCTAGCGCCACCCAAGTGATATTGGAGTCCACCGGTAACTTGGTCGTCTGGAAAAATCTCATCACTACTACTATGAATTTAGACCCAATCTCATCCCAGCATTTCTTAATGAAATTCAGTTGTACCCGTCACAACCTGGTGCCTTAGATGACTCACAGTCCCACACAGACTCTTTGATCTCCTCAGCCGAAGGTAGCACTTCAAGAGCCACAACATCCTCTTCTTCTATCTTGACCACCAGACCATCTCTGAACCCCACAACAGGAGAGTGTTCCTGACCACTCTTTATTCTAGCTGGATTTCTGACCAGTCTGCCATTGGTTACTAGTGTAGCAATCCTATTGTTCCGCCTTCTTGCTGAAGCTATATTGTGGAAGTATCTTGTATTTTTGTCCATATCCTTCGCGTGCCGAGATTGAGACATCTGTTTCCAATGTATCGCTTTTCTCACATACCATCTCTCGCAACAAGTAACCATCACCTTTCTTCTAGCCTCCATCGTTCCATCATACACCCCACCACTGACCATATCATCAATCCTCTTTATTTTTTCCTCAAACTTTGTAATTTTCTTGTCCATCTCACTAAAATTGGCCTTATGCCATCTCCCCAGCGGACCTGTCAGAGCCTTTAATTTCTTTGTGAACTGTAACTCCCCCAAGCTTCTCCATTCCTTGTTGACCATTTTGAGAAATCCATCATGCATATAAGGCTTCGAAATGGCCTCGGGCCTCACCTCAGCTTTCTATCCTCCACTATTATAGGGCAATTATCTGACAAACTCCTTGACCCACCTCATAGGCGCGCCTCTGGAAACTCTTCTAGCCATTCCAAGCTAACCAGAGCTCTATCTATGCAAATGTAAGATCGTCCTCTAAACCATGTAAACTTACGGTCAGTAAACGACAAATCCATTAAGTTCATGTCCTGTATCCAAATCTTGAAAGCTTCCGCAGACCTAGACAACCCAGCAGATCCTTTTCGTTCCTCCACATGTACTATTTCATTAATGTTTCCCATAAAGCAGCAAGGAACCTAGCATAATCCAACTATATAGCTCAACTCCTCCGAAACATGAATTTTCTCATCTCTATTATGTGCTCCATAGACCAAGATAAACGCGCAATTGAAGTTACTCTTCAATATTACTCCTTCAACACACAACCATCTCTCTCCCTTATAGCAGTTATACATTTTAAATATCAATTCATCCCATATTATTAACAGACCACCCGATGCACCATCAGAACCTACATATTCCCAGCCTGGACCAGCTTGCCCCTATATTCTTGCAACTTCAAAGCTCGTCACTACCTGCCTTTTAGTCTTAATCAACCCTATCATATTTAACCTATGTTTATTCTTTAGGTCCTTCACCATTCTCAACTTTCCATCACCACGTAACCCCCTAACATTCCAAGAACTAAAAATTATTTAAAATTGTTTTACACACTTGTTTTGTATGTTTGGGCTTGCATCGTCGCATTTTTGCCTTCTACTTTGCAAGTCTCCTTTTGTGAGCTATCTTTTCGTTCTGAGCTTGGAGAATTGCCATAATGTCATCTTCTTCATTGTATAATATCGCTCCTGACTCTTTTGTCAACTCCCAGGTCCTTCTATTTTCTATCAACTACTCCTCCACTTTTAAGTTCTAACTGTCACTGTCTTCCGCGACATTTCCAAATTCCTCATGCCCAAGATTATCCCACCCAATGCCATCCTCATCAATTCCGCAGACCATCCTCGTACCTCTTAGCAAAAGACATTGATCCCCAACAGACCCTCGTTCTAGCGGGACAACCAATCTATCCCTGGACCTTGTATGCCCAAGCCCCCCTCATTGCAACCACTAGTCAGTTTCACTCCTCCATCATTGACAACCTCACAAGCTTTGCCACTTCGACCAACTGTCCCATCCTGTTGTCCCGTGCCGTCACTATTCTCAAGATCGACCACTGCTACTGGGAGCTCTGCCCCTCCATCCACATCGCTTCCCGCGTCGTCAACATCACCGCTCTCACCAAGTTGGATGTGGTCATGCCCATCGGGGATTAACCAGCTCTCTAGATTCAAGCCGAGCCTAACCTTTCCATGGCTAACCCCATCAATCGCGCCACATTCACTCTCGTAGGATACCACTGTTTGAGCGCCGCGTCTTTTCCTTGTGCTCGCGCCAGCCCCCACACTAAGAACCCGACCCGAGTCCTCCACTACAAGTCCATGGACCTCATCTGCAAGAGCTTAAGATGTTGGGCTCAGAGGGTTCGGTCTTCCCTCCTCATTCTTCTTATTATCGCTGACCCAAGCCTTGTATAAGCAAGCCTTTTTTTATTTTTCTTATTCGACCTCCTTCGTAGCCCAAGAAGTTCACAAGATACTATTCTCTCAGAGCCTTCCTCCAAACTCACAACGTCTCTTCCCCCAAAATCAGGTACTCTGTGATTATCTCCGGTAACTGCTTGATCTGTTTCGAAATTCCCACACTGAAGATATGCACTGGCATTAATCTTTTCATTCAAAATTGTGCCTGAAATTACTAATCTACCCTTATCATTTTCCTCACCCGTGTTACCATCATCAATAGCTCTTCGTCCTGGATTCCTTCGTGCGATGAATCCGCTACATGCCTCTGCCATATATCTGTATCTGAGTTGTTGCTTACGTTACCGGGGTTCCATTGTACTCCTGGTCCTTCATCCCCAATTTTCTCAGTGCACTGCAAGTTACACGTCTCATGTCCAACCTCTTTCACCAGAACATTGATGAGCGGATAATTTGTACACTTTTTGGCATTGTTTTTAGTATGTTTTTAGTATGATCTAGTTAGTTTTTAGTATATTTTTATTAGTTTTTAGTTAAAATTCACTTTTCTGGACTTTACTATGAGTTTGTGTGTTTTTCTATAATTTCAGGTATTTTCTGGCTGAAATTGAGGGACCTGAGCAAAAATCTGATTCAGAGACTAAAAAGGACTGCAGATGCTGTTGGATTCTGACCTCCCTGCACTCGAAGCTGATTTTCTGGAGCTACAGAAGCCCAATTGGCGCGCTCTCAACGGCGTTGGAAAGTAGACATTCTGGGCTTTCCAGAAATATATGATAATCCATACTTTGCCCAAGATTTGATGGCCCAAATCGGCGTACAAAGTCACCCTCAGAAATCCCAGCGTTAAACGCCGGAACTGGCACCAAAATGGGAGTTAAACGCCCAAACTGGCATAAAAGCTGGCGTTTAACTCCAAGAAGAGTCTCTACACGAAAATGCTTCAATGCTCAGCCCAAGCACACACCAAGTGGGCCCGGAAGTGGATTTTTATGTCATTTACTCATCTCTGTACACCCTAGGCTACTAGTTTTCTATAAGTAGGACATTATACTATTGTATTTTCATCTTGGTTCTTCTGGTTCCCTCTCTGGGGCCGAAACCAATGATCACTTTTGTTCTTATGTATTTTCAACAGTGGAGTTTCTACACACCATAGATTAAGGTGTGGAGCTCTGCTGTACCTCGAGTATTAATGCAATTACTATTGTTCTTCTATTCAATTCCGCTTGTTCTTGTTCTAAGATATCACTTGTTCTTCAACTTGATGAATGTGATGATCCGTGACACTCATCATCATTCTCACCTATGAACGTGTGACTGACAACCACCTCCGTTCTACCTTCGACTGGGTGAATATCTCTTGGATTCTTTAACCGGAATCTTCGTGGTATAGGCTAGAACTGATGGCGGCATTCAAGAGAATCCGGAAGGTCTAACATTGTCTGTGGTATTCTGAGTAGGATTCAATGATTGAATGACTGTGACGTGCTTCAAACTCCTGAGGGCGGGGCGTTAGTGACAGACGCAAAAGAATCACTGGATTCTATTCCGGCCTGATCGAGAACCGACAGATGGATAGCCGTGCCGTGACAGGGTACGTTGAACATTTCCACTGAGAGGATGGGAGGTAGCCACTGACAACGGTGAAACCCTTGCTTGAGCTTGCCATGGAAAGGAGTAAGAAGGATTGGATGAAGACAGTAGGAAAGCAGAGAGACGGAAGGGAAAGCATCTTCATACGCTTATCTGAAATTCCTACTAATGAATTACATAAGTATCTCTATCTTTATCTTTATGTTATATGCGTTTATCACCATTACCCATTTGAGTTTGCCTGACTAAGATTTACAAGGTGACCATAGCTTGCTTCATACCAACAATCTCTGTGGGATCGACCCTTACTCGCGTAAGGTTTATTACTTGGACGACCCAGTACACTTGCTGGTTAGTTGTGCGAAGTTGTGTTTATGCCATGGTATTGAACACCAAGTTTTTGGATTCATTACCGGGGATTATTTGATTTGTGAAAAGTATTGATCACAATTTCGTGCACCAAGTTTTTGGCGCCGTTGCCGGGGATTGTTGAGTTTGGACAACTGACGGTTCATCTTGTTGCTTAGATTAGGTATTTTTTTTCCCGGAATTCTTGAAGATGAATTCTAGAGTTTCATGGTGATTTGTTGAAGTCTGGCTGGCTGTGAAGCCATGTCTAATTTCATTGGACCGAGGTTTCAACTTATCATTACAAAAGCTTGTTGATTTCTATCAATCTTGCTTTTGAAGCAGTGATCTGCTAAGGCTTGGCTGGCCATTGGCCATGTCTAGTGTTTTGGACCGAAGCTTTCCTTGAAAGCTTGGCTGGCTGTGAAGCCATGTCTAATTCCTGGACCGGAGTCTTAGACTAGCATTGCACTGATTCCTGGAATTCTCATTAAGAATTTTGATACCTTTATTTTCTTTTTCCACTTAATTTTCGAAAAAAGCACAAAAAAATTTACAAAGTCATAAAATCCAAAAATATTTCTTGTTTGAGTCTAGTGTCTCATGTTAAGTTTGGTGTCAATTGCATGCATTCATTCATGTGTCTTAAGGATCTTCAAATAATTCTTGATGATTTCTTACTCTAATCTTTGAATTCCCTTGACTTGAGTGTTTATGTGTCTCATATGCATTCCCATTAGTGTCAGTAGTATACAAACTGCTAAGTTTGGTGTCCTGCATGCATTAATATTTGATTCTTGTTGCATTTTGATTTTTCCTTATTATTAAAAATCCAAAAATATTTTTAATTTGTGTCTTCTCAAGTCAATAATACAGAGAATTGAAGATTCAGAACATACAGCAGAGGAATTACACAGAAAAAGCTGGGCGTTCAAAACGCCCAGTGAAGAAGGACAGACTGGCGTTTAAACGCTAGCCAGGGTACCTGGTTGGGCGTTTAACGCCCAAAAGGGTATAGTTTTGGGCGTTAAACGCCAGAATGTGCACCATTCTGGGCGTTTAACGCCAGGATGGCACAAGAGGGAAGATTTTGTTTTTAATGCAGATTTTTTTTCTTTTTTCAGTTTTCAAACTTTTTCAAAATCAAATCTTTTTCAAATCATATCTTTTCAATAAAATCTTTTTCAAAATCAATTTCTCTCTATTTTTAAAAAATACTTGCTATCAATCAATGATTTGATTCAACATTTCAAGTATGTTGCCTTTTCTATTGAGAAAGGTTTAAAAATGTTTGAATCATATCTTTTCGTGTTAGCCAAGTTTTTAATTTTCAAAATCAAACCTTTTTAAAATGTTTTTCAAATCATATCTTCTCAATCACATCCTTTTAAAACTAATCATATCTTCTTAACCACATTTTTTTAAAATAGTTTTCAATCAAATCTTTTTTATTTCTAGTTTCAAAATCTTTTTCAAAAATCACTTGATTTCTTGTCCACTTTCATTTTCGAAAATCAATTAGTGTTTTTCAAAAATATTTTCAAAATCTTTCACTCAATTTTCGAAAATTACTTCCCTTCTTCTCACATCCTTCTATTTATAGACTAACACTATTCCTTAATGCAAAATTCGAACTCCATCTTCTTTGAGAAGTTCGAATTTTCTACTTCTGCCTTCTATTTTTCTTTTCCTCTGACACCTCAAGGAATCTTTATACTGTGACATAGAGGATTCCACAATTTCTTGTTCTCTTCTCTTTCTTATGAGCAGGAGCAAGGACAAAAGCATTCTTGTTGAGGCTAATCCTGAACCTGAAAGGACCTTGAAGCGAAAGCTAAGAGAAGCCAAAGCACAACTCTTTGTAGAGGACCTAACAGAAATCTTCAAAGAAGAAGAACCCATGGCAGCCGAAAACAACAACAATGCCAACAATGCAAGGAAGGTGCTGGGTGACTTTACTGCACCTACTCCCGACTTTTATGGGAGAAGCATCTCTATCCTTGCCATTGGAGCAAACAACTTTGAGCTTAAGCCTCAATTAGTTTCTCTAATGCAACAGAATTGCAAGTTCCATGGACTTCCATTGGAAGATCCTCATCAGTTTTTAGCTGAATTCTTGCAAATCTGTGACACTGTCAAGACTAATGGGGTTGACCCTGAGGTCTACAGACTTATGCTATTCCCTTTTGCTGTAAGAGACAGAACTAGGACATGGTTGGACTCTCAACCTAAAGAAAGCCTGGACTCTTGGGAAAAGCTAGTCAATGCCTTCTTGGCAAAGTTCTTTCCACCTCAAAAATTGAGTAAGCTTAGAGTGGAAGTCCAAACCTTCAGACAGAAGGAAGGAGAATCCCTCTATGAAGCTTGGGAAAGATACAAACAATTAATCAGAAAGTGTCCTTCTGATATGCTTTCTAAATGGAGCATCATAGGTATTTTCTATGATGGTCTCTCTAAACTATCCAAAATGTCTTTGGATAGCTCTGCTGGAGGCTCTCTTCATCTGAAGAAGACGCCTACAGAAGCTCAAGAGCTAATTGAAATGGTTGCAAATAACCAATTCATGTACACTTCTGAAAGAAATCCTGTGAACAATGAGACTAGTCAGAAGAAATGAGTTCTTGAAATTGACACTCTGAATGCCATATTGGCTCAGAACAAAATATTGACTCAACAAGTCAATATGATTTCTCAAAGTCTGTCTGGAATGCAAAATGCACCAAGCAGTACTAAGGAGGCTTCATCTGAGGAAGAAGCCTATGATCCTGAGAACCCTTCAATGGAAGAGGTGAATTACATGGGAGAATCCTATGGAAACACCTATAATTCTTCATGGAGAAATCATCCAAATTTCTCATGGAAGGATCAACAGAGACCTCAACAAGGTTTCAACAATAATAATGGTGGAAGAAACAGGTTTAGCAATAGCAAGCCTTTCCCATCATCTTCTCAGCAACAGACAGAGAGTTTTAAGCAGAATACCTCTGACTTAGCAACCATGGTCTCTGATCTAATCAAAACCACTCAAAGTTTCATGATTGAAACAAGGTCCTCCATTAGAAATTTGGAGCCACAAGTGGGTCAGCTGAGCAAGAAAATTACTGAACTCCCTCCTAGTACTCTTCCAAGCAATACAGAAGAAAATCCAAAAGGAGAGTGCAAAGCCATCAACATGGCCGAATTTGAAGAGGAGGAAGAGGCAGTGAACGCCACTGAGGAAGACCTCAATGGACATCCACTGGCCTCCAATGAGTTCCCAAATGAGGAACCATGGGAATCTGAGGCTCAAAATGAGACCATAGAGATTCCATTAGACTTACTTCTGCCATTCATGAGCTCTGATGAGTATTCTTCCTCTGAAGAGGATGAATATGTCACTGAAGAAGAAGTTGCTAAATACCTTGGAGCAATCATGAAGCTGAATGACAAGTTATTTGGTAATGAGACTTGGGAGGATGAACCCCCTTTGCTCACCAAGGAACTGGATGACTTGTCTAGGCAAAAACTGCATCAAAAGAGACAGGATCCTGGGAAGTTTTCAATACCTTGTACCATAGGCACCATGACCTTCAAGAAGGCCTTGTGTGACTTAGGGTCAAGTGTAAACCTCATGCCTCTCTCTGTAATGGAGAAGTTAGGGATCTTTGAGGTGCAAGCTGCAAAAATCTCACTAGAGATGGTAGACAATTCAAGAAAACAAGCCTATGGACTTGTAGAGGATGTTCTGGTAAAAGTTGAAGACCATTACATCCCTGCTGATTTCATAGTCCTAGAGACTGGGAAGTGCATGGATGAATCCATCATCCTTGGCAGACCCTTCCTAGCCACAGCAAGGGCTGTGATTGATGTTGATAGAGGAGAATTGATCATTCAAGTGAATGAAGAATCCTTTGTGTTTAAGGCTCAAGGATATCCCTCTGTCATCATGGAGAGGAAGCATGAAGAGCTTCTCTCAAAATAGAGCCACACAGAGCCCCTACAGTCAAACTCTAAGTTTGGTGTTGGGAGGCCACAACCAAACTCTAAGTTTGGTGTTGAACCCCCACATTCAAACTCTAAGTTTGGTGTTGGGAGGTTCCAACATGGCTCTGAGCATTTCTGAGGCTCCATGAGAGTCCTCTATCAAGCTACTGACATTAAAGAAGCGCTTGTTGGGAGGCAACCCAATGTTATATTTTATCTATTTTCTTTTGTTATTTTATATTTTTTGTAGGTTGATGATCATAAGAAGTCACAAAATCAATGAAAAAAAGCAAAAACAGAATGAAAAGCAGAAAGAAAAACAGCACACCCTGGAGGAGAGCGTGCTGGTGTTTAAACGCCAGTAAGGCTAGCTGTTGGGCGTTTAACGCCCAGTCTGGCACCATTCTGGGCGTTTAACGCCAGAAAGGGGCACCAGACTGGCGTTAAACGCCAGAAAAGGGCAAGAAGCTGGCGTTAAACGCCAGAAATGGGCACCAGCCCGGCGTTTAACGCCAGAAATGGCTAAAAATGCATTTTTGCATGCCATTTGGTGCAGGGATGACTTTTCCTTGACACCTCAGGATCTGTGGACCCCACAGGATCCCCACCTACCCCACCACTTTCTCTTTTCTTCTTCACCCATTCACCAATCACCTCAACACCTCTTCCCCAAAAACCCTTCACCTATCAAATCCCATCTTTATCTTCACCACTCACATCCATCCTTCATAAAACCCCACCTACCTAACCATTCAAATTCAAAACACTTTCCCTCCCAAACCCACCCTCACATGGCCGAACACAAAGCCATTCCCTTCTTCCTCATCTCTTCTTCTTCTACTCTCTTCTTTCTTCTTTTGCTCAAGGACGAGCAAACCTTTTAAGTTTGGTGTGGTAAAAGCATTGCTTTTTGTTTTTCCATAACCATTTATGGCATCCAAGGCCGGAGAAACCTCTAGAAAGAGGAAAGGGAAGGCAAAAGCTTCCACCTCCGAGTCATGGGAGATGGAAAGATTCATCTCAAGGGTGCATCAAGACCACTTCTATGAAGTTGTGGCCTTGAAGAAGGTGATCCCCGAGGTCCCTTTTTCACTCAAAAAGGGTGAATATCCGGAGATCCGACATGAGATCCGAAGAAGAGGTTGGGAAGTTCTTACCAACCCCATTCAACAAGTCGGAATCTTAATGGTTCAAGAGTTCTATGCCAATGCATGGATCACCAAGAACCATGATCAAAGTGTGAACCCGGATCCAAAGAATTATCTTACTATGGTTCGGGGGAAATACTTGGATTTTAGTCTGGAAAATGTAAGGTTGGCATTCAACTTGCCCATGATGCAAGGAGATGAACATCCTTACACTAGAAGGGTCAACTTTGATCAAAGGTTGGACCAAGTCTTCACAGTCATATGTGAAGAGGGCGCCCAATGGAAGAGAGATTCAAGAGGGAAGCCGGTTCAATTGAGAAGGCATGACCTCAAACCCGTGGCTAGAGGATGGTTGGAGTTTATCCAACGCTCAATCATTCCCACTAGCAACCGGTCCGAAGTTACTATAGACCGGGCTATCATGATTCATAGCATCATGATTGGAGAAGAAATAGAAGTTCATGAGGTTATATCTCAAGAACTTTGTAAGGTGGCGGATAAGTCTTCTACCTTGGCAAGGTTAGCCTTCCCTCATCTCATTTGTCACCTCTGTTATTCGGTTGGAGTTGACATAGAGGGAGACATCCCTATTGATGAGGACAAGCCCATCACTAAGAAGAGGATGGAGCACACAAGAGACCCCACTCATCATGAGATCCCTGAGATACCTCAAGGGATGCACTTTCCTCTACAAAACTATTGGGAGCAACTAAACACCTCCCTAGGAGAATTGAGTTCCAATATAGGACAACTAAGGGTGGAGCATCAAGAGCACTCCATCATCCTCCATGAAATTAGAGAAGATCAAAGAATCATGAGAGAGGAGCAACAAAGACAAGGAAGAGACATTGAGGAGCTCAAGCACTCCATAGGATCTTCAAGAGGAAGAAAGAGCCGCCATCACTAAGGTGGACCCGTTCCTTAATTTCCTTGTTCTTTATTTTCCTGTTTTTCGAATTTTAGTGCTTATGTTTATCTATGTTTGTGTCTTGTGATCATTAGTTTCTTAGTGTCTATGCCTTAAAGTTATGAATGTCCTATGAATCCATCACCTTTCTTGAATGAAAAATGTTCTTAATTGAAAAAGAGAAGAATTGCATGAATTTTAAATTTTATAACAGTTTAATTATTTTGATGTGGTGGCAATACTTTTGTTTTCTGAATGTATGCTTAAACAGTGCATATGTCTTTTGAATTTGTGGTTCATGAATGTTGGCTCTTGAAAGAATGATGAAAAAGGAGACATGTTACTGAGGATCTGAAAAATCATAAAAATGATTCTTGAAGCAAGAAAAAAACAGTGAATTCAAAAAAAATTCGAAAAAAAAGGAAAAAAAAAGAAGAAAAAGAAAGAAATAAAGTTGTGATCCAAGGCAAAAAGAGTGTGCTTAAGAACCCTGGACACCTCTAATTGGGGACTCTAGCAAAGCTGAGTCACAATCTGAAAAGGTTCACCCAGTTATGTGTCTGTGGCATGTATGTATCCGGTGGTAATACTGGAAGACAGAGTGCTTTGGGCCACGGCCAAGACTCCATAAGTAGTTGTGTTCAAGAATCATCATACTTAACTAGGAGAATCAATAACACTATCTGGATTCTGAGTTCCTAAAGAAGTCAATCATTCTGAATTTCAAAGGATAGAGTGAGATGCCAAAACTGTTCAGAGGCAAAGAGCTAAAAGCCCCGTTCATCTAATTAATACTGATCTTCATAGATGTTTTTGGAATTCATTGCATACTCTCTTCTTTTTATCTTATTTGATTTTCAGTTGCTTGGGGACAAGCAACAGTTTAATGTTGGTGTTGTGATGAGCGGATAATTTGTACACTTTTTGGCATTGTTTTTAGTATGTTTTTAGTATGATCTAGTTAGTTTTTAGTATATTTTTATTAGTTTTTAGTTAAAATTCACTTTTCTGGACTTTACTATGAGTTTGTGTGTTTTTCTATGATTTCAGGTATTTTCTGGCTGAAATTGAGGGACCTGAGCAAAAATCTGATTCAGAGACTAAAAAGGACTGCAGATGCTGTTGGATTCTGACCTCCCTGCACTCGAAGCTGATTTTCTGGAGCTACAAAAGCCCAATTGGCGCGCTCTCAACGGCGTTGGAAAGTAGACATCCTGGGCTTTCCAGCAATATATGATAGTTCATACTTTGCCCAAGATTTGATGGCCCAAACCGGCGTACAAAGTCACCCTCAGAAATCCCAGCGTTAAACGCCGGAACTGGCACCAAAATGGGAGTTAAACGCCCAAACTGGCATAAAAGCTGGCGTTTAACTCCAAGAAGAGTCTCTACACGAAAATGCTTCAATGCTCAGCCCAAGCACACACCAAGTGGGCCCGGAAGTGGATTTTTATGTCATTTACTCATCTCTGTACACCCTAGGCTACTAGTTTTCTATAAGTAGGACATTATACTATTGTATTTTCATCTTGGTTCTTCTGGTTCCCTCTCTGGGGCCGAAACCAATGATCACTTTTGTTCTTATGTATTTTCAACAGTGGAGTTTCTACACACCATAGATTAAGGTGTGGAGCTCTGCTGTACCTCGAGTATTAATGCAATTACTATTGTTCTTCTATTCAATTCCGCTTGTTCTTGTTCTAAGATATCACTTGTTCTTCAACTTGATGAATGTGATGATCCGTGACACTCATCATCATTCTCACCTATGAACGTGTGACTGACAACCACCTCCGTTCTACCTTCGACTGGGTGAATATCTCTTGGATTCTTTAACCGGAATCTTCGTGGTATAGGCTAGAACTGATGGCGGCATTCAAGAGAATCCGGAAGGTCTAACATTGTCTGTGGTATTCTGAGTAGGATTCAATGATTGAATGACTGTGACGTGCTTCAAACTCCTGAGGGCGGGGCGTTAGTGACAGACGCAAAAGAATCACTGGATTCTATTCCGGCCTGATCGAGAACCGACAGATGGATAGCCGTGCCGTGACAGGGTGCGTTGAACATTTCCACTGAGAGGATGGGAGGTAGCCACTGACAACGGTGAAACCCTTGCTTGAGCTTGCCATGGAAAGGAGTAAGAAGGATTGGATGAAGACAGTAGGAAAGCAGAGAGACGGAAGGGAAAGCATCTTCATACGCTTATCTGAAATTCCTACTAATGAATTACATAAGTATCTCTATCTTTATCTTTATGTTATATGCGTTTATCACCATTACCCATTTGAGTTTGCCTGACTAAGATTTACAAGGTGACCATAGCTTGCTTCATACCAACAATCTCTGTGG
Source organism: Arachis hypogaea (assembly GCF_003086295.3). Lineage (NCBI taxonomy): Eukaryota > Viridiplantae > Streptophyta > Magnoliopsida > Fabales > Fabaceae > Arachis > Arachis hypogaea. Next base: position 85,115,976 of record NC_092041.1, read on the forward strand.
GATCGACCCTTACTCGCGTAAGGTTTATTACTTGGACGACCCAGTACACTTGCTGGTTAGTTGTGCGAAGTTGTGTTTATGCCATGGTATTGAACACCAAGTTTTTGGATTCATTACCGGGGATTATTTGATTTGTGAAAAGTATTGATCACAATTTCGTGCACCAAACATCAAAGCCTCCCGTATCGACTGTGATATATATCCACTCTTGAATCACATCCATCACATAAGTATCAATCTATACATGATCTACCGTGAAAGAGCTACACAATTCTGTTTCTCTATCACATCCAACCACTTTCCCCCATTGGGCTCCTATCATTTTGAATGTCTAAACTGACCAAGCGTGTAACAGAACCCTAAAGCATTCCAACCACACCCTGCGAGTTTCACTATGTTTCGATTCCACCCACTTCCACATGCTATGGAACAACTGTAGAAAGCTATTCATATTAAAGGTGTATGCTCCTTCCGCATGCAAAATACTTTCAAAAGTCAGAAGAGCTTTGTAAGTTCCCATTTTTCGCACCTGAACGACATTAAGCAAGTTCTTCACGACCATTTCCTTAAAAGAACTAAAGTTAATAGCCTTAGTCGTGCCCCCTACAAGGCTCCTCTGCAACCATTCCAAATTTTTTGTTGCCACTACTACTTCTACCTTCGTTGTCCATGCATTTTCATGTGGTTCTTTGTCAACTTCCTTCTTCTGTAGTTCATGTACAGGTGGAACAGAATCATTATGTGCTACTTCTCTATGTGACTGCCAAGTAGAGAGGTTTCACAAGTCATCTCCTGTATGACTATTGTTTATATTCGCTGTTTCCGACATTCTTCTATACTTAGCCTCTTCCACAAAGATAGCCTTACCTCACAACCTCAGTCGATTAATTTCTGCTATGGCTTTCAATTCCTCTCCTTTTGTTGTGTACCGAATGATGAGCGGATAATTTATACGCTTTTTTGCATTGTTTTTAGGAAGTTTTTTGTATGATTTAGTTAGTTTTTAGTATATTTTTATTAGTTTTTATTCAAAATTCACATTTTTGGACTTTACTATGAGTTTGTGTATTTTTCTGTGATTTCAGGTATTTTTTAACTGAAATTGAGGGACCTGAGCAAAAATCTTATTCAGAGGCTGAAAAAGGACTGCAGATGCTGTTGGATTCTGACCTCCCTTCACTCGAAATGGATTTTCTGGAGCTACAGAAACTCAATTGGCGCGCTCTCAATTGCGTTGGAAAGTAGACATTCTGGGATTTCCAGCAATATATAATAGTCCATACTTTGTCCCAGTTTTGACGACACAAACTGGCGTTTAAACGCCAACTTCCTGCCCTATTCTGGCGTTAAACGCCAGAACTGAGTTACAAGCTAGAGTTAAACGCCCAAACTGGCACCAAAGATGGCGTTTAACTCCAAGAAAGTCTCTACACATGGAAACTTCAATGCTCAGCCCAAGCACACACCAAGTAGGCCCGGAAGTGAATTTTTGCATCATTTACTTATTTCTGTAATCCTAGTAATGGTTTTAATATAAATAGGACTTTTTACTATTGTACTCATATCATCTTTGGACGTTTAGTCCTTAGACTTAGGGCTTGGTTATTTTGGTTCCCTCTCTGGGGGCCGAAACCAATGAACACCATTATCACTTATGTATTTCTAACGGTGGAGTTTCTACACCTCATAGATTAAGGTGTGGAGCTCTGTTGTTCCTCAAGTATTAATGCAAAGTATTATTGTTCTTCTATTCAATTCAAGCTTATTCCTATTCTAAGATATTTATTCGCACACAAGAACATGATGAATGTGATGATCAAGTGACACTCATCACCATTCTCACCTATGAACGCGTGCCTGACAAACACTTCCGTTCTACATGAAAACAAGCTTGAATGCATATCTCTTGGATCTCTCTTCAATGATTCACATAGTCTCTCCTGACAACAGAGCATCTGAATCCGAGATTAGAATCTTCGTGGTATAGGCTAGAATCAATTGGCAGCATTCCTGAGATCCGGAAAGTCTAAACCTTGTCTGTGGTATTCCGAGTAGGATATGGGAAGGGATGACTGTGACGAGCTTCAAACTCATGACTGTTGGGCGTAGTGACAGACGCAAAAGGATCACTGGATCTTATTCCAACACAAGTGAGAACCAACAGCTGATTAGCCATGCGGTAGCTGTGCCTGGTATTTTTCTTCCGAGACGAGAAATTCGACAATTGATTAGCCGTACAGAAATCGTAGAGGACCATTTTCATTGAGAGGACGAGAGGTAGCCATTAACAACGGTGATCCCCAACATACAGCTTGCCATAGAAGGAGTATGAATGATTCAATGAAGGCAGTAGGAAAGCAGAGATTCAGAAGGAATAACACATCTCCATACGCTTATCTGAAATTCCCACCAATGAATTACATAAGTATCGCTATCTTTATTTTATTTTTATCAACCTTTTAATTATCAAAACTCCATAACCATTTGAATCTGCCTGACTTAGATTTACAAGATGACCATAGCTTGCTTCAAGCTGACAATCTCTGTGGGATCGACCCTTACTCACGTAAAGTATTATTTGGACGACTCAGTGCACTTGCTGGTCAGCTGTGCGATGTTGTGAAAAGACGTGTGAATCATGGTATTGTGCACCAAGTTTTTGGAGCCATGCCTGGTGATAACAATTTCGTGTACCAAGTTTTTGGCGCCGTTGCCGGAAATTGTTCGAGTTTGGACAACTGACGGTTCATCTTGTTGCTTAGATTAAGTCTTTTTCTTTTTATTTTCTTCTTCAGAATTTTTAAGAATGAATTCTAGAGTTTCAGATGATGCTTTTATGATCACAGGAGCTAGTTGATCCCCATTAATTTGGCTGTTGTATGTAATGTCTTGCTGAAACTTGGCTAACCATGTCTAATCTTTTTAGACTGAAGATTTAGACTAACATTGCATGATTCCTGGGATTCATGTTAAAAATTTTGAGTTTCTTATTTTCTTTTCAAAAATAATTTTCGAAAAAAATTTTAAATCATAAAATATCAAAAATATTTTTGTGTTTCTTGTTTGAGTCTAGAGTCAAATTTTAAGTTTGGTGTCAATTGTATATTTTTAATTTTTCTTAAAAAAATTTTCGAAAACTCACGCAAGGTATTCTTCTTGATCTTCAAGTTGTTCTTGATGATTGTCTTTGTTTGATCTTGTGATTTTCTTGTTTTGTGTCTTTTCTTGTTTTTCATATGCATTTTTAATTTGTTAGTGTCTAAGCATTAAAAATTTCTAAGTTTGGTATCTTGCATGCATTTCTTTTCTTAAAAATTTTTCAAAAATAAGTTCTTGATGTTCATCATGATCTTCAAAGTGTTCTTGGTGTTCATCTTGACATTCAAAGTGTTCTTGCATGCATCATTAGTTTTGATCTTAAATTTTCATGTCTTGAGTCATTTTGTTATTTTTCTCTTTCTTCTTTAAAATTCAAAAATAAAAAAAATAAATATATCTTTCCCTTCTTATCTCATAAATTTCGAAATCTTTGGATTGACTTAGTCAAAAAAATTTTAAAATTAGTTGTTTCTTGTTAGTCAAGTCAAGATTTCAATTTCAAAAAAAATATCTTTTCAAATGTTTTTCAAAAAATCAAATCTTTTTCATTTTTTTATTATTTTCAAAAATTTTAAAAAAATTATTTTCAAAATCTTTTTCTTTCTTATTTTTATTTCATAATTTTTGAATTATTACTAACAATTAATGTTTTGATTCAAAAATTTCAAGTTTGATACTTTCTTGTTAAGAAAGGTTCAATATTTAAATTCTAGAATCATATCTTTTAGTTTCTTGCTAGTCAAGTCATCAACTTCAATTTTCAAAATCAAATCTTTTTAAAATTTCTTTTTCAAATCTTTTTCAAAATAGATTTCAATCATATCTTTTTCAAAACTTAATTTCAAAATCTTTTTCTAACTTCTTATCTTTTCAAAATTTATTTTCAAATCTTTTTCAATTAACTACTTGACTTTTTGTGTGTGATTTTAAAACTACCTAACTACTTTTCTCTCTCTCCAATTTTCAAAAATTACTGATCACTTTTTCAAAAATCTAATTAATTAACTAATTGTTTTAAATTCTAATTTTATTTTATTTCTTTTTTATTTTATTTTCGAATTTCTCTTCTCTCTCATCTCTTTCTATTTATTTATTTATTTACTAACACTTCTCTCCTTCTTAAAATTCAAACCCTCTCTCCCTCTCTGTGTTCAAATTCTCTTTATTTTCTCTCTACCACATTCTTCTCTTCTTCTCTTCTTTTACTCACATAAGGGAATTTCTATACTGTGACATAGAAGATTCTTCTTCCTTTCTATTTTCTTCTTTTTATATGAGCAGGAGCAAGGATAAGAACATTCTTATTGAAGCTGACCCTGAACCTGAAAGGACTCTGAAGAAGAAGCTAAGAGAAGCTAAAGCACAACAATCCAGAGAAAACCTTACAGAGAATCTCGAAAAAGAAGTAATGGCCGAACCCAACAACAATAACAATGCAAGGAAGGTGCTTGGTGATTTTACTACACCAACTTCCAACTTCCATGGAAGAAGCATCTCAATCCCTGCCATTGGAGCAAACAATTTTGGGCTTAAGCCTCAATTAGTTTCTCTGATGCAACAGAATTGTAAGTTTTATGGACTTCCATCAGAAGATCCTTTTCAGTTCTTAATTGAATTCTTGCAGATCTGTGATACTGTTAAGACCAATGGAGTTGATCCCGAGGTCTACAAGCTTATGATTTTCCCTTTTGCTGTAAGAGACAGAGCTAGAATATGGTTGGACTCTCAACCTAGAGATAGCCTGAACTCTTGGGATAAGCTGGTCACGGCTTTCTTAGCCAAATTTTTTCCTCCTCAAAAGCTGAGCAAGTTTAGAGTGGATGTTCAAACTTTTAGGCAAAAAGAAGGCGAATCCCTCTATGAAGCTTGAAAAAGATACAAGCAACTGACCAAAAAGTGTCTTTCTGACATGCTCTCAGAATGGACCATCCTAGATATATTTTATGATGGTATGTCTGAATTGTCTAAGATGTCATTGGACCATTCTGCAGGTGGATCTATTCACCTGAAGAAAACACATGCAGAAGCTCAGGAACTCATTAAAATAGTTGCAAATAACCACTTCATGTACACCTCTGAAAGGAATCCTGTGAATAATGGGATGCCTCAGAAGAAGGGTGTTCTTGAAATTGATGCTCTGAATGCCATATTGGCTCAGAACAAAATGTTGACTTAGCAAGTCAATATAATTTCTCAGAGTCTGAATGGATTGCAAGCTGCATCCAACAGTACTAAAGAAGCATCTTCTGAAGAAGAAGCTTATGATCCTGAGAACCCTGCAATGGCAGATGTGAATTACATGGGTGAAGCCTATGGAAACACCTATAATCTGTCATGGAGAAATTATTCAAATTTCTCATGGAAGGATCAATAAAAGCCTCAACAAGGCTTTAACAATAATGATGGTGGGAGAAACAGGTTTAGCAATGGCAAGCCTTTTTCATCATCCTCTCAGCAACAGACAGAGAATTCTGAGCAGAACTCATCTAGCTTAGCAAATATAGTCTCTGATCTATCTAAGGCCACTCTCAGTTTCATGAATGAAACAAGTTCCTCAATCAGAAACTTGGAGGCACAAGTGGGTTAGCTGAGTAAAATGGTTACTAAAACTCCTCCTAGCACTCTCCCAAGCAATACAGAAGAGAATCCCAAAAGGGAGTGCAAGGCCATAACCGTGACCAACATGGCCGAACCTAGAGAGAGTGAAAAGGCAGTGATTCTCAGTGAGGAAGACCTCAGGGAACATTCACTGGCCATTAAGGAGTACCCCAATGAGGAACCGAAGGAATCTAAGGCTCATACAGAGACCATAGAGATTTCATTGAACTTCCTTTTATCATTCATGAGCTCTGATGACTATTCATCTTCTGAAGAAGATGAAGACATTGCTAAAGGGCAAGTTGCCCAGTATTTAGGAGCAATCATGAAGCTGAATGCCAAGCTATTTGGTAATGAGAATTGGGAGAATGAACCTCCATTGCTCATTAATGAACTAAATACTTGGGTTCAGCAAACTTTACCTCAAAAGAAATAGGATCCTGGTAAATTCTTAATACCCTGTACCATAGGCACCATGACCTTTGAGAAGGCTCTGTGTGACCTAGGGTTAGGTATTAACCTCATGCCACTCTCTGTAATGGAGAAACTATGAATCTTTGAGGTACAAGCTACAAGAATCTCACTAGAGATGGCAGACAAATCAATGAAACAGGCTTATGGACTAGTAGAGGACATGCTAGTGAAGGTTGAAGGCCTTTACATCCCTGCTAATTTCATAATCCTAGACACTGGGAAGGATGAGGATGAATCCATCATCCTTGGCAGACCTTTTCTAACCACAGCAAAAGCTGTGATTGATGTTGACAAAGGAGAGTTGGTCCTTCAATTGAATGGGGACTACCTTGTATTCAAGACTCAAGGTTCTCCTTCTGTACACATGGAAAATAAGCATGAAAAGATTCTCTCAATACAGAGTCAAACAAAGCCCCCACATTCAAACTCTAAGTTTGGTGTTGGGCGGATGATAGCAAGGATTTATACCGGTTTGGAATTCCACAAAATATTTCCGTTGTTAGTATAGTCCAAACCAATAGTCAATCCTCACATCAAATTAAATTTGGTTGTCACAAATAACAAACCCCAAATAAGAATTAACCGGAGTATTTAGACTCCGGGTCGTCTCACAAGGAATTGCAATGAAGTGATCAATTATTGGTTATAAAGTATGTTTTGGGGTTTTTTTTATAAGAGACATAAAAGATAAATGACAAGAAAGTAAACTAATAGCTAAAAGGTCTTGGCAAAGGTTGGTGGTCAAGGATCTCTATCCTTATCACTAACCACAACATGAGAATTGGCAAGGATCAACCCCATTAAGTCATCCTCTAACTAATAAAGGAAAGTCAAATGAGCTATGTCAATCCAAGTCCATAAGTCCTAGGTCTCCACCAATTCAATTAGTGAGATCTAGGGTTAATGGCTCCCAATGATCAATCACTTGAACATTAGCAACTCAAGAGTTCCTAAGTTACCTTCCCAAGCCAAGAGCATAAAATTCTACTCTAAAGCCCAACCAAGCATTTTGTCAAACACTTGGTGGGTACAAAAGGAAAGCATGGTAAAGTGCAAGAATAGTAAATCTATCAACTACCAATGGCAAGAAAAGTAAATTCACAACTCAAATCAACAATTAAAAGAACATCAAACATTAAATTTCAATAAATGTAAATCAAATTCAACATAAGCATTCATAAACATAAAAGAGACATAAAAGTAAAATTGACAAGAAAACTAAGAGGAATAGAGTAGTAGTAACAAGAAATTGTAAAGGAAACAAGATGAAATCAAGAAATCATGTCTAGATCTAAGATGGATTAACCTAACCTAACCTAACCTAATTCTAGAGAGAAGAGGGAGCTTCTCTCTCTAGAAACTAACCTACATGATGCCCAAGACACAAAACAATTGCTCCCCACTTGCCCAAGCTTGAATTCTGCATGAAATAGCATTAGAAATCAGTTGGGTTGGGCCCAAAGTGCTTCAGAAATCGCTGGGGGCGATTTCACTTTAGTGGGCCACGAGCAGCATCGGCGCGCACGTGTACATGGCGCGTGCGCACCCCTAAACGCGAAGCCCTGGATATTAGCTTTCCAACGCAATTAAAACCGTCTCATTTGGACCTCTGTAGCTCAAGTAATGGTCGTTTGAGTGCGAAGAGGTCAGGCTTGACAGCTTTACGGTTCCTTCATTTCTTCATGAGTTTTCCCACTTGCATGCTTTTCTCCTCACTTCTTCCATCCAATACTTGCCTTATGAACTTGAAATTACTCAACAAACATATCAAGGCATCGAATGGAATTAAAGTGAATTGAATTTAGCTATTTTTTGGCCTAAAAAGCATGTTTTCACATTTAAGCACAAATCAAGGGAGAGTTGCAAAACCATGCTATTTCATTGAATAAATGTGAGAAAAGTTGATAAAATCCCCCAAAATAAGCACAAGATAAACCACAAAATCGGGGTTTATCAGAGGCCACAACCAAACTCTAAGTTTGGTGTTGAGAGGCCACAACCAAACTTTAAGTTTGGTGTTGAGAGGTCACAACCATGCTCTGATTATCTGTGAGGCTCCATGCGAGCCCACTGTCAAGTTATTGACATTAAAGAAGCGCTTATTGGGAGGCAACACAATTTTTATTTATCTATGTTAAATTTCCATTTTCCATTATTATTTTATGTTTTCTTTAGGTTGATAATCATGTGGAGTCACAAAAATAACTGCAAAAAATTAAAGCTAAATAAAAAATAGCATTAAAAACAGCACACGCTGGAGGATGAGCTTACTAGCATTTAAACGCCAAAAATGGGCACCAGACTGGCGTTTAACACCAGAGCAGGGCAACAGGCTGGCGTTAAACACCAGAAACAGGTAGCAACCTGGTGTTAAACACCAGAAAGGGAAGAAAAGCTGGCGTTAAACGCCAGAAACAGGCAGCGACATGGCGTTTAACGCCAAAATTGCACTCGAAGGGCGTTTTGTACGCCTAAATGGATCAGGGATGAAAAGTCCTTGACCCCTCAGGATCTGTGGACCCCACAGGATCCCCACCAACCTCAACTCATTCTCTCTCTCTCTCTCACCTTTTCATGACACTCTTCCCCAAATACCCTTCACCAATCACCTCCATCTCTCTATCCCAAATACCCTTCACCAATCACCTCCATATCTCTTGCCCAAAAACCCCCCACCTACTTCCAAAATTCAAAATCCTTTCCCTCCCACACCCAACCCCAATTACACGAACCTAACCCTCCCCCCCACTCCTATATAAACCCCTCATCCCTCCTTCACTTTCACACATCACAAACACCTTATACCCCCTTGGCCGAATTCACTCTCTCCCTCAATATCCTCCATTTTCTTCTTTTTCTCCTCCTTCTTTCTTTCTTCTTTTGCTCGAGGACGAGCAAACCTTTTAAGTTTGGTGTGGTAAAAGTGTTGCTTTTTGTTTTTCCATAACCATTTATGGCACCTAAGACCAGAGAAACCTCTAGAAAGAGGAAAGGGAAGGCAAAAGCTTCCACCTCCGAGTTATGGGAGATGGAGAGATTCTTCTCAAAGGTCCATCAAGACCACTTCTATGAAGTTGTGGCCAAGAAAAAGGTGATCCCTGAGTTCCTTTTCATGTCCAAAAGGAATGAGTATCTGGAGATCCGACATGAGATTCGAAGAAGAGGTTGGGAAGTTCTCACCAACCCCATTCAACAAGTCAGAATCTTAATGGTTCAAGAGTTCTATGCCAATGCATGGATCGCTAGGAACCATGATCAAAGTATGAACCCAAATCCAAAGAATTGGCTTACAATGGTTCGGAAGAAATACTTAGATTTCAGTCTGGAAAATGTAAGGTTGGCGTTCAACTTGCTAATGATGCAAGAAAATGCACGCCCCTATACTAGAAGGGTCAACGTTGATCAAAGGTTGGACCAAGTCTTCATGGACATATGTGTGGAAGGAGCTCAATGGAAAAGAGGCTCAAGAGGCAAGCCGGTTCAATTGAGAAGACCGGACCTTAAACCTGTGGCTAAAGGATGGTTGGAGTTCATCCAACGCTCTATCATTCCCACTAGCAACCGATCCGAAATAACTGTGGATCGGGCCATCATGATCCATAGTATCATGATTGGAGAGGAAGTGAAAGTTCATGAGATCATACCTCTAGAACTCTACAAGGTGGCTGACATCCACTTTGGCAAGGTTAGCCTTCCCTCATCTCATTTGTCACCAATGCAATTTAGCTGGAATTGTCATAGAGGAAGACATCCTCATTGAAGAGGACAAGCCCATCACTAAAAAGAGGATGGATCAAACAAGAGAGCCCACTCATGAACCTCAACAAGAGCATGAGGAAATCCCTCATCAAGAAATCCCTGAGATGCCTCAAGGGATGCGTTTTCCTCCACACAACTATTGGGAGCAACTCAACACCTCTTTGGAAGGCTTGAGTTACAACATGGACCAACTAAGGGTAGAGCACCAAGAGTACTCCATCATTCTCCATGAGATTAGAGAAGATCAAAGAGCTATGAGGGAGGAGCAACAAAGGCAAGGAAGAGACATAGAGGAGCTCAAGAGTTCTATTGGATCTTCAAGAGGAAGAACTAGCCGCCATCACTAAGGTGGACCCGTTCTTTGATTTCCTTGTTCTTATCTTTCTGTTTTTCGATTTTTATGCTTTATGTGTTATCCATGTTTGTGTCTTTATTACATGATCATTAGTTTCTAGTGTCTATGCCTTAAAGCTATGAATAATTCCATGAGTCCTTCACCTTTCTTAAATGAAAAATGTGCCTAACCCAAAAGAATAAGAAGTACTTGGATTTCAAATTTTATCTTGAAATTAGTTTAATTATTTTGATGTGGTGGCAATACTTTTTGTTTTCTTAACGAATGCTTGAACAGTGCATATTTTTTATAGTGAAGTTTATGAATGTTAAAATTGTTGGCTCTTGAAAGAATGATGAACAAAGAGAAATGTTATTGATCATCTGAAAAATCATGAAATTGATTCTTGAAGCAAAAAAAAGCAGTGAAAAAGAAAAAAGTAGCGAAAAAAAATTGGCGGAAAAAAAAAACAAAGAAAAAGAAAAAGCAAGCAGAAAAAGCCAATAGCCCTTTAAACCAAAAGGCAAGGGTAAAAGGGATCCAAGGCTTTGAGCATCAGTGAAAAGGAGGGCCCAAAGGAATAAAATCCTGGCCTAAGCGGCTAAACCAAGCTGTCCCTAACCATGTGCTTGTGGCATGAAGGTCCAAGTGGAGAACTTGAGACTGAGTGGTTAAAGTCGTGATCCAAAGCAAAAAGAGTGTGCTTAAGAACTATAGACACCTCTAACTGAGGACTTTAGCAAAGCTGAGTCACAATCTGAAAAGGTTCACCCAGTTATATGTCTGTGGCATTTATGTATCCGGTGGTAATACTTGAAAACAAAGTGCTTAGGGTCACGGCCAAGACTCATAAAGTAGCTGTGTTCAAGAATCAACGTACTGAACTAGGAGAATCAATAACACTATCTAAAATTCTGAGTTCCTATAGATGCCAATCATTCTGAATTTCAAAGGATAAAGTGAGATGCCAAAATTGTTCAGAAGTAAAAAGCTACTAGCCCCGCTCATCTAATTGGGACTAAGTTTCATTGATATTGTGAGATTCATTGTATATTCTCTTCTTTTTATTCTATTTTGTTTTCAGTTGCTTGGGGACAAGCAACAATTTAAGTTTGGTATTGTGATTAGCAGATAATTTGTACGCTTTTTGGCATTGTTTTTAGGAAGTTTTTAGTATGATTTAGTTAGTTTTTAGTATATTTTTATTAGTTTTTATTCAAAATTCACATTTCTGGACTTTACTATGATTTTGTGTGTTTTTCTGTGATTTCAGATATTTTCTAGCAGAAATTGAGGGACCTGAGCAAAAATCTGATTCAGAGGCTAAAAAAGGACTGCAGATGCTGTTGGATTCTGACCTCCCTGCACTCTAAATGGATTTTCTGGAGCTACAGAAAACCAATTGGCGCGCTCTCAATTGTTTCGGAAAGTAGACATCCTGGGCTTTCCAGAAATATATAATAGTTCATACTTTGCCCGAGATTTGACGACGCAAACTGGCGTTTAAACGCCAACTTTCTGCCCTATTCTAGCGTTAAACGCCAGAACTGAGTTACAAGTTAGAGTTAAACACCCAAATTGGCACCAAAATTGGCGTTTAACTCCAAAAAAAATCTCTACACATAAAAGCTTTAATGCTCAGCCCAAGCACACACCAAGTGGGCCTGGAAGTGGATTTCTGCATCATTTACTTATTTCTGTAATCCTAGTAACTGGTTTTAATGTAAATAGGACTTTTTACTATTGTACTCATATTATCCTTGGACGTTTAGTCCTTAGACCTAGGGATTGGTTATTCTGGTTCCCTCTCTGAGGGCCGAAACCAATGAACACCGTTATCACTTATGTATTTCCAACGGTGGAGTTTCTACACCTCATATATTAAGGTGTGGAGCTCTACTGTTCCTCGAGTATTAATGCAAAGTATTATTGTTCTTCTATTCAATTCAAGCTTATTCCTATTCTAAGATATTCATTCGCACACAAGAACATGATGAATGTGATGATCAAGTGACACTCATCACCATTCTCACCTATGAACGCGTGCCTGATAAACACTTCCGTTCTACATGAAAACAAGCTTGAATGCATATCTCTTGGATCTCTCTTCAACGATTCACATCGTCTCTCCTAACAACAGAGCATTTGAATCCGAGATTAGAATCTTCGTGGTATAGGCTTGAATCAATTGGCAGCATTCCTAAGATCCGGAAAGTCTAAACCTTGTCTGTGGTATTCCGAGTAGGATCTGGGAAAGGATGACTATGACGAGCTTCAAACTCATGACTGTTGGGCGTAGTGACAGACGCAAAAGGATCACTGGATCCTATTCCAACACAAGTGAGAACAAACAGCTGATTAGCCATGCGGTAGCTGTGCCTGGTATTTTTCATCCGAGACGAGAAATCTGACAGTTGATTAGCCGTACAGAAATCGTAGAGGACGATTTTCACTGAGAGGGCGGGAGGTAGCCGTTGACAATGGTGATCCCCAACATACAGCTTGCCATGGAAAGGAGTATGAATGATTGAATGAAGGCAGTAGGAAAGCAGAGATTCAGAAGGAATAACGCATCTCCATGCGCTTATCTGAAATTCCCACCAATGAATTACATAAGTATCTCTATCTTTATTTTATGTTTATCTACCTTTTAATTATCAAAACTCCATAACCATTTGAATCCACCTGACTGAGATTTACAAGATGAACATAGCTTGCTTCAAGCCAACAATCTCCGTGGGATCGACCCTTACTTACGTAAGGTATTACTTGGACGACCCAGTGCACTTGCTGGTCAGCTGTGTGAAGTTGTGAAGAGACGTGTGAATCATGGTATTGTGCACCAAGTTTTTGGAGCCATGCCTGGTGATGACAATTTCGTGCACCACCGAACAAACGCGAACATGTATATATTTTCATTTTTTTGTTTCCGAGATAGGTATATATCATTAATGCATTCCGTCCAGTTGAACAATTGGAATAACTCTCTCTTTGATATGTCTTTAGGGAGATTACTCACAAAAATGGAGAAGAACTCATTCTCAAGCTGCCGATACTCTTCTCGATTCCAAATCCTAGAATCCTTGTCATGTGCCTTAGGTCTACCCCTCCCTGTGTTTCTCACCCCCGCTCTCATTCTCTCTTTGCCTTAGGTCTGGTATTTTTTTTCTTATTCTAAAAATTTTTTACTATTTACCAAATTTTTTTTCACAATAGCAATACTCAAATAAAATATGGGTTATAAACAACGAAAAAGGTGTTTGAGTTTCCTCCCCACAAAATATCAGTGATTAAAAAAAAGATATTTGTAACGAATTATTCACTTATTCCAATCCTCCAAATGAATTAGATGGGTATAGAGATGACAATAGATACTTGCAGGACAAGTACCCCTCTCTCATCCCATTCTCATTTATGAATGCTCGTTGTTCCCATTTTTTTTTGTTATAGATTTTCAGTTAATTGTCTATGACAGATATTCGCAAGTATCTCTTGCTATTTCCTTTTAAAAGGTTCCAAAAAAAAATAAAACAAAATTCATAACACAGTCATTTAAAAGTTCAACAAAAATTAATATAAGATTTGGTTCGAATGTTTGTTACTTCTATGGTGGGCCTGGACACATGGCGAGAAACTGTCTAAAGAAGATTGCTCAAAATTTAGTTAGACTGCAACAGCCAAAAAGAGTATTTACAATGATTGCCGAAGATGTTCGTACTCAAATTCCCTAACCTAAGATCAATATTGTGTCAAGACTCACTTCCTAACTGCACTTTATATATTTAACTTGATCTTTTTATAAAATTAAATTTTTCATTCTAAAAAAATTAAAAGGACTTGGTTGTTCTCCTTATCCTAAAAAAATGAAATCCTTCCTTTATTTCTCATAAAAATTTCACTTGATTGATATATAATTCCATTTTCAAGTTTTTCGATTACCGATTTTTCTCAACTTTTACTTTAATCTTTTAACTACCAAATCTTATCATTTTTTTTAAAAATATCACATCACAACAGTCCCAAAACTTTTAAAAAAACCACAACTGAGCTGTTTCTTATAGCCAAACCAACAAATCACAAGCAACAACAATAATTCAACATAAACTCATTCAAACTCAAACAATAATCAATCAAATTACCATTCACTTATCAAATTCACATTTAATTATTATAAAGTTATTAAAACCCTACCTCCGTACAAATTTAGAATCAACGAAACTCCGAAAAAGGTTTTTGATTGAACTGCTGAAGAGAAAAATGTCATAAATCATCTGTATCTCATGAAACTCTAATTGGACGAATTTAAAGGAAAAAGGAGTTATGTCACTATCAACTTCTACCGGATAAAAGTAATGTCAATATGTAGAGAAGGAGAAGAATATGAACGCTTATATCGGATTAAATTTTTTATTGGAATTATGAATAACAAAAAATTAGAGTCGAAAATTTTAGTGGGGTTACCATTTTCTTCCTTGCAAGCTTCGACCTTTCCTTTCTTTATTTTCTTTCTTCTCAGCTCCGTGATGAAGAGAACAAATATGAAATAAAGATGTTTTGGTGATTTAATAAAGTAGGTTATGTGTCATGTTTATATATTTATATTTGCATGCATAAGTCACGTTTGGCTTTTATTCCCCTTAGTTTCCTTATGCTTTTGGCCAAGAGAATGGATAAGATAAATGTTGTTAAATAATAATGTTAATTAAAGGACATATGATGAGTTAAATAAATAATATATAAGGTTGAATAATAATAATAATAATAATAATAATAATAATAATAATAATAATAATAATAATAATAATAATAATAATAATAATAATATAGATAAGGTTGAATAATAATAATAATAATAATAATAATAATAACAATAATAATAATAATAATAATAATAATAATAATAAGATTAAATATATATGAGTTATTAATATAAATAACATTAGTAACTTAGGAATTAAAAGATATTTGATGAAGTATTAGCAATTCTAAATTTATAAAAAAATATTGATAATTATTTATATCGGTAAAAATTAGACTTGATATATAGTAATAATAATATTATTATTTAGATTCAACTATAATTAGAGAAAATAAAATAAATAATATGATATAATAATAAAATTATATTACCATTTATTTTATTTTGGGGTTCGAAATCGACTCGTCAAAATAAAACTAATCGCATTAAAATATTATTTTAAGAAAAATTCATGTTAGTGAAAAATTAGAGTTGTTACAGCGCTTACTTGCAGTTGTTGGCAGTTTGATGTCTTGTTAAAATATAATTAGGATCGATTAACATTATTTAGCATATCTGAATATTTATTATAGGATATTGCGTCTTTATTATTTCGATTCTCTTAGCACCTGTAAATACCCTTTTATATTGTATCATTTTAGACAACTTGAAATCTCACAAACCTTTTTCTTGTTGCTCCTTCTTCCTTTTCTAACATGGCATCAGAGCCATGGTATTCTCCTTGAATAGGATAAGTTGATTTTCTTCTGGTGAAATTACCATAATTTTCATACTTTTTTCTGTGCCATTTTTTTTCCTTCTCTTTTCTCAATACTTTGATGTTTTTTTTACCTTACCGATTATTTCATCCACTACTTATTCTCATGAAGAAACCATATGTTTTTCGTCACTTTCCGATAGTTTGTCACCTCTTCGTACTTTGTCACTTTTCAACAGTTTTTCAGTAGTTCACCATCTTTTCAGCAGTTGGCTACTCTTGTGGCAGTTCCGTCTACGTTCTCTTCCGATAGTTTTGTCTATGTTCCCTTCCAGGAGTTCCGTCTGCACTTTCTTGTGACAATTCCGTCTGTGTTTTCTTGTGACAGTTCCGTCTACAATTTCAACTGCGTTTCATTTTGACAATTCTGTCTGCGCTTTCTATTAGTTTCGTCTGCACCCGTTGTATTAGTTTATACATTCTTTTTTATTTAGTTGTTTCAAATAAGTTTCAAACCCAAGTTGTTACTTGAGTTTGAGGGGAGATGTTAGAATATAATTATGATCAATTAATATTATTTAGCATATCTGAATATTTATTATAGGATATTATGTCTTTATTATTTCGATTCTCTTAGCACCTATAAACACTCTTTTATATTGTATCATTCTAAACAACTTGAATACACTCAATAATACACAAATCATTTCTCTAGTTCAGTCTCTTATTTTTAACCTGTCTAATTAGTCGTGTATCGATTAGTGTTCTGTGGGTGGACTCTCTAGTGATTGGTTTATCAACAGGCTAGAGTTGTCGTTGTGTAGGGGTGAGCACGGGCCAGTTTGGTTTGGGTTCATAGTAAAATTAAAACCGAACCGATCAAAATATAATTGGTTTGGTTTAGTTTGGATTTGTGTTTTTTTTTTACATGTACCCAAATCAAACCAAACCGATTAAGAACGGATTGGTTTGGTTCGGGTAATTGGGTATTCGATGACTTTGAAATTCATAAAAAAAACTAAATTTTTATCTTAAAAATTCAATAAGTACAATAAACATATAACATCAATAGAAATAGTTAAACACCAAATACATTAAAAACTAAACTCATTAAAATCCTAACATATTAATAGTGAATAATCTTTGTCTAATGGAAAAGTCATATATATTTTTTATTTAATTAAGATATGATCGATCTTGCGGGTTGGTTCGGGTTCTGCACCCCCAGAATCGATATTCGAATCAATCACTAACAAAGATTATCGGTTTAGTTCGGGTTAAATCCAATTACCCATTGGTTCCGAAATCAATTTAATTGGCTCGATTCGAGTTCGAACAAGTAATCGGGTACCCATTACCCATGCTCACCCCTATCGTTGTGTCTATCTATGGGACTATTGCCCTTACTTCTTTTGTAACTTTTTTTTTTTTGTATTAATATATAAAGAGCGCATTAGCTTTTTTTATTTGATACGATAATTTAAATAGGAAGAGAGATAGAGATGGAAAAAGAGCACACTTTAATTTTAAAGAAAAAAAAATTGTTTTAATTATAATTAGAGAGTGTTATATAATATATTTTAGTTATAAATTAATAAGATAAATATTAAATATATAATGGACTAGGTGACAAGTTTACAGGAAAAGCAAACAATACATGATAACCACATCTAAGATACAAACAGCCCCCTTCTATAACACGAAGGCTCCACACCCCTGTTAATGTTCATTGCATCTCCATTTTACTGCATGATTGTTAACTTGTTAAGCTTTTTATTGCCAAAGTTGTCTCCAACTAAAATCCGTGATCCACTTATGCTCAAACATGATTTAAACCATTGTTTTTTATTGAGGACCATCAACAATAACAGAATTACACGAATAATTGTTGAGTATTCTCCCATTAAACACTCAAAAGTTAAAATACAAGTGAACAATAAACTAGTGAACAAAAGAGAAAGAAAACAGAATCACAAATAGCCTACCTAGCAGCACTTAAGGTCGCGGTTAAAGATGGTTGGCAAGGGAAGCACAAAGCACTCGTCATTCTTATTTGGCTCTGCTAACCACTAGTTGAATACAGAACTAGCAGGACCAAAACACTCAAAGACTAACCATTTCCGTGCTAAATATGTGTGCACATACACTAACCATTTCCCTGTATTTGTCACAATTTCGTTGATATAAAGATAACACATATAAGGCATTAAATAGTGGATGAATTTCAATACATAGTAATAATATAATCTGTATTAAATTCAGGTGCTTCTGCTTCCTCTTATAAGCTCTAATATCTAGGCTTGAGCCACCCCGTTACATGCCTCAAGCACCTTTGCATCTGACTTATTTACTTCACTTTCTAATTTCTTGTCATATTCCGAGATACCAACTTTTCTGTGGCTTAGTACTTCTGCAACCCAATTTTGTAGCTGGCTGGTAGCCACTTCATCTGTTTGTGATAGTTAAAGGAAAGTTCAATTACAATAGTAAAACATTATATTAATTGGTACTAATTCATCCTTCTTATTTATTAATTGTATTTATTAACAAAAGATATAAAATTAGTCAAGATAATAAGTACTTTATACTATAACTCTATTCCAAAAGTTCTGGATCTAAGTTGTAGAGATAACAAAAGATGTTTTTGTAAATATATATGAGAAAGATATTTAAAAAAAAAAAGTACATACAATAAGGGTTATTGAAGAAAAACATTTGGTGAGAGCGTACCTAACCGTGGGACGGTATGACCTTGAGGGTGCCTTATTATGAGGGGATTTTGAAAAGCAGAGGCGAGCTCCTCAGAAGGCAATTTAAGCCAATCTTTGTCACCAATGAAATGAACAGATTTTGCTTTTATGGGTTCCTTGTAGGCTACATCACATATGCTAGGATCTCTAAATTTGCATCCAGATATTGATACAAACAACTTTATCGGTGGATGTTCCTTCAACAACTTCCCCTGTGGATTTCATGTTCATTAATCAAATATTCTACCTCTATATTCTTCGTTTAAAAAACTAAAAAAAGAGATTGTTTTAGTTTTAGTTTTTATTTATAAATCAAATTACTACTTGTAGCTTACCTGTGCTTGGTAACCTATTAGAAGTGCTGAAAGCGTTGCGCCCTAATAATAACAGAAAAGGAGTCAATCCGAGTCAGACAGTAGGACACATCTTAAGGTTATTATTAATAGTAGATTTTATATTTATTATATAAAATTTAATTTTGATGTGCTATCACGTGCATTTAATTACGTAACGGTCATATTATAAAAAAAATAACTACTATTTTCATTAACGGCGTGAATGATCATCCTTAAACACGGATAAAATTAAATATTTTATACTTTTAGTACATCAAAATTAAACTTATATAAATACACAATAAATACATAAAAATTAAATGTTACATATATTTTTATAAAATTTTGTTAATTGATAATTATATCAAATCTCTTTAGAATATATGTTAGCTAAATTTTATGTTATGCATATATAAAAAATTAACTACTAAATCAATTATTAGTACAAAATACATATTGAAAATAAATTAAATAACATATCTATTTATACACAAATACATGATAGTTAATTTGATAATTGATTTTTGATATCTACATAATATTTTATTTATGAAAAAATATAGGTAAACAATATAAATATTGAATAACTTGAACAACTGTTTATAAAGTGAGAAAAGGCATGTTATTTCTTGACCCGAACTCAGAACCTCCCTAATCCCTATTGAGGTCCTTTGTTCACCTCTTTGGCATGCATTCAGATTATTTAATCACATATAGAGTCCACAAGTTGTGAATATGAATGTAAATGTACCTGTGAGAAGCCAAGGAAGCCATCAAAGGG
The DNA here is from genome assembly GCF_003086295.3 of Arachis hypogaea. NCBI lineage: Eukaryota > Viridiplantae > Streptophyta > Magnoliopsida > Fabales > Fabaceae > Arachis > Arachis hypogaea. The sequence goes on from NC_092041.1 coordinate 85,135,562, forward strand.
GCCATTGGCTGTGATGTATTCACATAAGTATGATATACACTCTTCCAAATTAGTATACTCCGTGAATTCCTGAACAAGAATTGTGTTGTGCATAATAATCATTTTCTTTTCAGCTACATATTATCTCAAAATGAAACAATTAAAAGGATACAGAGACAGTATCCTTACATTACCTTGTTGAATTGAAACCATTCAAAGTAGGGTGGAGGGAAGATTCCTTCTATATCAGACTTCCCTCCAGCAGGATATTTACCATCTAGGAAATCCTGTCACAAAATACATATATAAACAGCTTTATTATTTCATATCATTTTTTTAATTAAAGCATTATATAAAAAAAAATTAAATTACAAAATTACTCTTTTGATGAGAGCCTAAATCTCTTGCTACTTGAACAGCATGAATGAAGTATGTTTACCAATTTACCATGTCAAATTTTGAAAATAGAGAAGGGTCCCATTTGCTTATTTGCTTTTTCAAGAAACTCCCACTAGTTCTGAACCCATGGAGGCACAGGATCTTCATCTTCTTTCCATTTTCTCCTTCCATGGATATTTCACTCTCACCATCACCACAAGATGCTATTTGTAAGGACTGAGAAGTGAGCACGTTGGTACTTGGTACCTACCCACTTCACATTCAATGAAGTCAACTTCCAACAGCCCATTGCATCACTTGGCGGGAGGTTGGTTGGTTAGCAACATATATTATCATTTTGTTTTTGTAACGAAATATAAATAAATGGATTCAATTTTAATATATTAAATTATCATCTAATTGTACTCTTATATAAATCGTGGCTATAATAATAATTATATGATAAAAGTTATTATGTACCTAATACTTAAACGGACAAGATTGTTAAACGGAAGCTTCGTCCTTTTTGGAATTTTGGCTAGTGTTCAACGCTCAAACTTGCTTGAATTTCTCTACCTACCTTTAATTTTGTTTTTGTTTATGATTTCTCCATCTACTTAACGGTGGCAGGTTGGTGTTGCACGTGCAAACTTACAAGCTTTGCGCTTATGGGCTGCTCCAAGAATCTTGATTTTCTGGGGCCTTTGTTTTGCATTCCTATGGTCCATCAAAATGCTTAGAAAAAAGAAAGTCCAAAATAAAAATGCTTATAAAAAAGAACATAGTCCATCAATTGTTAACCAAAAACATTTCAATTTGGTCCCTTGCCAGTTTTGGACTTTTAGTCCATGCTTGATCATTGTGATGTTTGAAATTTAGATGGGTCGAGTTGTCCTTTCCAATAATAATAATAATAATAATAATAATAATAATAATAATAATAATAATAATAATAAAGTTACCAACTTATTCCTCTATTTAAACCAGTGCCGAAGAGTTTAAAATTATTTTGTGAAGAAAAATATAGTGAAAAAAAAAACACCTAACCGTATGAGTATATATATTTTAAGTTATTAACTGAAAATATGATAACCAATTGATGGTGGTGGGCGGATGATGCTGCCACTGTTGCCGTAGGCCATAGCTCTGTTACCGTAGTGTCCATCATGTTGGAAGGTTGGTCAGTTCCAACCCTGAAAGGAATCAAGGAAGGATCCATGGAAGCGTAGAACAATATTCAACTATTCAAGTCTATTTTACATGTAATCTATATTTTATATGTATGTATTTTTTTTTTTTAAAGATAAGGAGATTCGAACCTGCAATCTCTAAATGATTATAAAAAGACTATATTATTTGAGTTATAGCTCGTTAGTATATTTTATATGTATCTTCCTTATCATAAAATAATACAATGTATTAAAATAAAATTTAGATTAAAATTTCGAATGAGTACTAACTCTTTTTAGTGGTCATTTTAAACTCATCTTTTTATTTATTATTTATTAGTCTCTTATAAAATAAACCAGTTCTACATTTGTTAAAAAAACAAAAAAACCTAGTATCCAATTCTCGCAAATTAATTTGGATATTGGAGTGTGGGTGTAATCCAAATACAAGTCCTCAGATTTGTGATAAACATCAGTATGGACAAATCGATTGTTTTGTCATTGTAAAACAAAAAAAAATATTTATTCACAAATCGACATTGCCAATTTGCGTTATTAATAAAAATTAATTTTTATACAATATGGCACTCAGGAATTATATTTAGTCAAATAAAAAATTATTTTTTACAATACAGCATTACCATTTTGTATTTTTTAAAAATTAAAAAATTTGATAAATCACAACTTAGTATTAGAATTGTATGTGTTAGATCCCTCTACATCTGTGTAAAATACGAAAATCATCAAACATTTTTGAAAAATACTAAATTTATGATAATATTTTAAAAAATTAGTCTCCAATTCTAAACTATAAAATCTTTAATTAAAAAAAATGAGAAACTAACAACTAATAAAAAAATCTAAAAATTTAGAGACTGAGAACCAAATATCAGAGAATAAAATTAATAATTCAAAAAATAAAAGTTTGTGGAGTAATTTTAGAGTTTTACTGATAAATTTAATCATTCAACATTATATATAAAAAAATCCCACATGCAAAGGACGCTCCCTTACACGCATAGGCAAAGAAGAAGCAACGGCTAGTTAGGGAAGGGAATGCAACATCCCAACGGTCATCACCACCACCTGCAGGCGAATTATTCCAATGCAAAACCCCTCATATTTCTCTTTTAAAAGTTAAACAATAATATCACAGGACAATAATGACCTCTTAAGTAATCTTATTTATAATTATATGTGTACAGATATATCTGTATCTATTATTCACGTGTATCTTTGTTACTCATTGGCATCATCTTTTAATTTTGTTGGTATTTATATAAGATTTCAAAATTAGTGAACAGTTGAGTTAAGGAAATTTTTTCTAATATTTCAATTAAAAATAAGAGAAATAATAAAAATACTTCATTAATAAAAAAATTAATTACTAAATTATCTACTATATATTTATTTGTACATGTTATTTTATATACTTTTTCAACAAAGCAATCAATTATTAAAATAACTTAAATAGTAAAATAATCAATTTTTTATAATAACATATTCAAAATTTGTATGAAGAAATATATAATTTTATATGATGGTTAATTGATGATTGGTTTGTTGTGTTTATATAATATTAATGGCTCAACAAGTATTATCGTACCTCAACTGTTTTTCTATTGAGTTTAAAAAATATTTTTAAATTTTTATTTTTAAAATTATAAATTTAATATCAATAATTAAAAAATAAATTATAAAAAATAAAATATTTTAAATTATTTAACACTAGAACGTATAAAATAAATAACTTTGAATTAAAAAAAGTCGTAAGACTAAAAAAAATACATTGTTAATATATATAACAAAGTTAAGATAAAATTTTTCTAACATTATTTACAGATTAGTAATTTATAAATATTATTAAATTTATTTATTTTTTTAATCTTATTTAATTTAAAACAAATTTAAAAATTTATGTTCAAAATATTTTTTATTTCCATGTATAATTTTAATAGATAAATAAATTATTTCTTCAATCTTATATTGAACATCTTTTATTATCTTTAATTTCATTAGTCTTTCAAAATTATTAATTTTCATTTTGATTATATCATTTTACAATATCATACACTATCTTTTTCTCTTACTATCATTATTATGTTGCTTTGTTTTATTCCTTTTCCTTATTTTCTTCAATTTTCTACACCCACCATAATTAATTATTACTATACCATAATAGTAACTCTCATTTTTATTTTTTACTTTGATTTATAACTATCTATTGTATTAACTTTTGAGTTATTGAAAATTTACTAAAAAAAAAACTTTGTTTTTGTTTGATTTAAATATCTAGATATATAATTATTATATAATTATTTAGTTTTCATATACTTAATTGTTAATTCATATTTTATCATTTTAAAAAAATTTAAAATATCAAGCATTCAAAATTTTTGTTCAAATGATTAAAATTTGTCAATAATTATAAAAACAATAATTATAAAAAATAATATATTTGTCAAAGATATTATATCTTTATAAAAGAGTAATATTATGTAGACACTACTATTTTAGCTACTATTAATATATATAATTGACCTATAAAAAAGTTGACATTATTGAGTAACTCTTCTACTCTTAATACTATTTGTAATCATTTTTAATCTTTCTCTGGATCTAATATCTCAACTTCTATTTCTCCAAATAATAAAATTTTTAAGATTTTTTTAAAATTTTGTTTAATTTAAAAATAGAATAGCGTGTTAGTTTTTTTTCTAATATGTTTAGGAAATTAATTTTTATATTTTAAATTATAAATTTGAGAAAAAAATTTAAAAAAATTATAAATAATAAATTATTGATAAATAAAAGATAAAATAAAACTTTTATAAGTTATGTTTTTTAATGTATAGAATAATTAAATTTAAATTAATTTAGGTATAATACTAAATCATTATGTTATTATTATTATTATGTGTAACAATCAAGATAAAAATTTATTTATTTATTTTATTTTATTTAATTTGAAGTAAATATAAAAATTTATATTTAAAATATTCTTTTTTCGTATAATTTTAATAGTTAAAATTTTTTTAATTTTATTTCCAAAATTATAAATTATCTTTAGTTTTATTATTTTTTATAAATTGTTAATTTTTATTTTCATTATTCATTTTTTTCTACTATTCTCTATATACATATCTATTAATGTCTCACCATTATATTATATTGGTTTTTCTCTATTTCTTCCTCTTTTTCTTATTCTTCTTCCACGTTTTTTTTATAACAATTAATTACTATTATGTATTAGCTCATAATTATTACAATAAAAAAAAACACTACTTTAAAAATAAATTAAAAATGTCTCATAACTCTTATGTTAATTATCTACACTCCTATAGATATAATGAAGAAATAAATTTAACTTATTTTATTATAAGTATTTTTTATTATCAAGTCGCGTCTTTTCATTTATGATAAAAATTAAAAATTAAAATTAAATGACATTAGTACTTTTTAGTTTAATAAAATTAAAAATTTAAAATAAAGTACAAAATAAGCATAAAAACCAATAAAAATAGAAGACCCTAGAAAATGATAATATTGAATTTTATGTCAATATGTATAAAAGTAGTATAATTTATTATATTATATCTTTTTTTTACTATATAACAAAATCGTTAAAATTTTATATCTGCTTTTTGTTACTTATTTTATTTATTTACGGTTATTTAAATTAGATTTTATAGGTATCGAGTCATGTTTTTTCCCGACAAAAAAAAGCTATCGAGTTATTTTTATTTTCTTTTATAGAAATACATCTATCGCATCATAATTTTAATAATTAACATAAAATTAAATAAATTTATATTTATTTTAGTTACATTTAAAAGTGAATCATATGTATTCCTATAGTCAAGAAGTAAATTTAACTTCTTTTATAATAAATATTTTTTAATCATCTATTTTATAAAAAATCATATCTTTTTATTTATCCTAAAAATTAAAAATTAAAACTAGTATTAGTACTTATTGATTAATAGAACTAAAATAAAATAAAAAATACATTTAGAATAAAAGATAAAAATACAAATTTTGGATCACAAATATAATACGATTGAAAACTTATATATAATATGATGGAAAAAATCATGGTCTCATTTAAAAAAAAAATTAATATTGATGGCTTAAAGTATAAATATTTCAAATATACTAACAAATTATATGTTATTATGTCAAGAAAATTACAATTGGTAAACCTCAGTATTTGAGTTATCCAAAAGTTAAAAGAAAATAACTAATTAGTTTATTGTATAAAATGTTTGACACTACTAATTTGATCTTAAAATCAAAACCTAAACTAATCCTAAAAATAATAACATTTGACATTATTGATTTACTTTTACCTCAACATAACTTGCTTAAATTAAAGAGATTTTTTTCTAAAGAATGTAAACTAAAAAAGTTACTAAATATACTCTAAGAACCAAAATTTTCTATTTCACTTTCATAATTAATTAATTAATTAATACATTAAAGATACTTCATACTAAATACTAAAATTAATTACTAAACCATCCTGAGTAAAAGCTACAACGGACTGCTATATTGTTTCATTTCAAATTACTGCACCGTTAAATCAAATAATCAAACCCATAGGGTATATAACTACAATAATTCTAAACGAAAGGTGAGGTTCACGCACACGTATAACGCGTGGGAACTCTTCTGCTAGGAGGTAGACATTTGGAATCCAACGTCTACAAATCTGAAAGATTTGTGCAACGAACACGTCATTTCATGTCCATAAGTTTCGAACCTAATTTTCTGATTAATCAATTAATCGAATATTAATTAATTTAACTAACGAATCCATTTTTTAAGGGTTTAGCCGTTGGGGCATAGGTTAAGATTATTATTATTAATGAATTTTTTAATTTTTTTTAATAAAATATTTTTTATTTATAACTTTAAGATAGTTAACTAAACCTTTTAATTAATGGCGTCTTCATTTTAATTCTTACCTTACGAAATAAATATTTTAAATTTTCTTTGGTGTCCTCAAAGTTCCACCAATCAATCATTCATTCATTCCAAGGAGGGATCTCTATTTCTTTTTTTCTCTCTTCTCTCACTCCTCTCTCTCTCTCTCTCCGTGCACCCTAAAGCCTAAAGCTTCTGCTTTGTGATTGTGAAGGTGAATTCCTCATCTGTGTCTTGCACTTCATGGTCTTGCTTTTGTGCGTTTCGCATTTTGTGTGGAACTGCTTCACCAAATTTGTTCCTTTTCGTCAAATTTTGCGTTGATGATACCCTAGATTCCAATACCGTGCACTGTGAATGATGCTTTTCCTATATCACAAGGTCTTCTATTTTTCAACAATAAAACATAAAAGTTGTGTTATTTCTTTAATGTTAGATTAGGGAAATTGAGATTCTGGGGTTTTTATTTCCCCCATTAGGGTTTTGCCCCGCTGATCGGGTCCCTTTTTGTTTCAAAACTAGTTTTTTTTGTTTTTTTTTTGTTTTTATTGTTCGGGGGAAAAGTGATTGTCTATTGTTCAGTGTATATTTAGGGTTTTTAGTTTTGGCAGATGCGATTAATTTTGGAATGATATGCTCTATCTGAGTTGCTTGCTTTCTTAGTTCTATCATTCTGTGTATATTAATAGATGAGCGTTTTTCTTTCTTGGGTTGCTTTTTATGTTTAGCTTCTAGTTCTTAATCATGTTGGGTGCTCAAATTTTATATCTTTTATGTTCTTGATGTGTGGTAGTGTCTGCAAAGGGGAACTAACAGTAAAGGGTGTGGGGGGCTTAGAGAAACGAGTCAAATAAAGTTTGGTCTTTTGTGGTGCAAAATGTGTTTGGGTGGCATATGCCATTCCAGTTTTGAGTTAAGTTGGTTTTTCTCTTAAGAAATTGGTTTTGGTTATTTATTTGAGATTGTTGGTTCACTTGAATCTTGAAGTGAGTGGTGTGTTTACATCCACAGATCTTTCTACTGCAGATTCAAGCATAGTTTCTCGATTGAGTTTGTACAATCATAAGTTGTGAAAATGATCCAAGGCTCTGTGCTTACAACTTATAGTTACAGAACTTGTCTCATTAATATATGATTCTTTGCTGTACTTTATTTGGTTCTTGCTTAATATGATGTGCCAAGACTTTGTTATCTGTCCGTTGGGAACTTAAAATTAACTCATCTCAACTATCCCATTCTTAGCTTGGAAAAAGACAACTATGTTGGAGTTGATCAAAATCTTTATACTAATGGGTTCATCCTCTATTCTATTGGACAGTTATAGAAAAGAAGACATTTATTGTTATGGCATCTTTTAGTGGTTTCTTTTATTTAAAGAATTTTGTTATCGGCTTTATGGTGGATTGGAAGTGAAAGAAAAGAAACTCTTAGGTTGGTGTAGCTAAGTAGCGCATTCAGATGTTAAATTGTTGTTTTATGCTGTATGCACAATGCAAAAAAATTGTAACTTTTACCTAACCAGAGTTTTTTTTCTCGTTTTTTTCCCTCTCATTTCCAGGAGCTTATGCTTTGTTTTGATAGCATCCTCTACTGTGTGAGCAACAAATTTGAGAATTAATTGTTTGAGAAGGGTCATTACTACTCAGTGATAATAATAAAATACAGTCAGTTGTTCTGCACTGATGGTAAGTGTTTCTTTTACTTATGTGTCTACTTCCATGTCGATATTGCAAATGTATCATTTGCCAATGTATGCGAACAGATTTAGCATTGTTGTTTAACTATTTTTTTGGTGTTTAATATTCTTACATTGTTGCATGGTACTTTTTGTTGTAGGCAACTAACGAGAATCTTCCCCCAAATGTAATAAAGCAACTTGCCAAAGAGCTCAAAAATCTTGATGAATCCCCGCCAGAAGGGATTAAGGTTGTGGTAAATGATGATGATTTTTCAATCATTTATGCCGATATTGATGGTCCAGGCAAGTAACATTATGTACCCAGTGTCTAATTTTTGGTTGATGTGCAAAGAGCTCAAGCTAAATCAGACTCTTGCATTCTTGCAGCTGGAACTCCCTATGAGAATGGAGTTTTCCGCATGAAGTTGTTACTGTCCCATGATTTTCCGCATTCTCCACCTAAAGGTGTGTTTAGACCTTCTAGTTACATTGCAATGAGACTTGTGTTCTTATAACCGAACTTTGTTTCCATTTGTTTAAGAAAAGTAATTTTTTCCTTGAACATCTTTAAGGAGTTAATTTGTGTTTAGAGTTATTATTAACAAAATATTTCACTGATTTACAAGTATGCATTAATACGTCAACAATTTTTTTTTGGTTTTAACTATCCATTATCTCAAAAGTCGTGCAACTGCAAACATTTTATTGAATGACATGTTTACATTGTAATTACTCTAGAGTCTTGCTATACTTTGTTGCTTTACTTGCCATGAAATAATCACATACACTCTGGTGTCTATTTGTGTAACTCTGTTAAACTTGACTTGAATTTGATGTAATAGGTTACTTCATGACCAAGATTTTTCACCCAAATATTGCAACCAATGGAGAGATATGTGTGAACACGCTTAAAAAAGATTGGAACCCGAGCCTTGGGTTACGCCATGTTCTTATTGTAAGTGTTAATGTGTTATGCAGATCGTGATAAAAATCCATTTAACTATTTTGACATATCTGTTTATAGGTTTTTAAATCAGGATGGCTATTAAGATATTCTTATTTGTTAATGCTGATTCCTATAATGAATGATAGGTTGTTAGATGTCTATTGATTGAACCCTTTCCAGAATCAGCTCTAAATGAGCAGGCTGGCAAGCTGCTGCTTGAAAATTATGAGGAATATGCTAGACTTGCTAGGTAAGTTAAGCCTAGCCATTTGTGCTATTTACACTGGTTTATTTTGTGTTCTGGGCCTTTCGAAATTTAATGCGAAAGGCTTTACATTCTTCTGGAATGCCAGACCCTTATCTTTTGTAATTTGAGGGTAACTCGTGTCCGCAACCCATGTGAATTTGCCTTAGCAAAGACTTGGGCTTGGCTTTAAAATTGTTTGAAAAATATCAACCTGGAAAAAAATTCAAACATTTGTGGCAAAACTTTCCCTAAAAGAAAACGGAGGTTTGGTGGCAGAAACACCAATCCAAACATTCTATGAGCTTTCATGACTTTGTTAAAGCCATGCTTATTTATGTCTATTGACTCTTTTAGTTATTTCATACAATATTTGTTTGACATAACATGTTAAAATGTCCTCTTATGCATATTCCACTTGTGGTTTTATATTTAGGCTTTACACTGGAATTCATGCAAAAGCAAAACCCAAATTTAAAAGTGGAGCTATTTCTGAATCGACAACCGCCCTAAATGTTGATCAAACAAACACCTCAGTGCCTAACGCTGAAATAAAAACTGCTCCATCAACTGCAGCCCTGCCATTGCAGTCTTTATCCTCCTCAACCACCACGACAAGAGGAAACAGTCAAGAACAGGCAGCAGTTGTGGTGACTGAGACTACTGTTAATGGTTCTGCCGCCACCGGTAAGGCAGTTTCTTCTGCTTCAGCACCACTAAAGAGGGAAGGTGGAGTCGCAAAAGCTCAGGCAGACAAGAAGAAGATAGATGCCAGAAAGAAGAGTTTGAAAAGATTGTAATGTTGTTCAATAATTGAACTTTTCTTTGTGGCTTAGTTATTCTATTTGATAGTGAAAAGAAAAGGGTATGGATTTGAGTTAATTTACATTGAAATTTTTAATGGATGGAAGTTGAACTGTTGTCTGTCTTGGATTATCCTGAACGGCACACACTTTCTCTATTTTCTTGTAGTTACGCCATTTTTTTAAATCCTCTTTTTCTTAATTCTCCACCATTTTTTCCAACTATTATGTCTATAATAAAGCCTATTGAATATGAACATATAAGCTGAATCTGAATTTTAAAATGAGTACTAGATGCATTCCTTTTAGATTTGCCCATGTAAGAGAAATTGTTGACTTGTTGGGTGTTAAGTTAATATATCAATGGACTATTTTGGTGCTTTGTGCAGAGTTTTCTTCGGTGTTTGATAGAATTTATTGTCTTGCAAGATTAGCTTGGTCTCCACGCTTGTCACCGTTTATTTAGCTCTCCAACGTGCAAATACGAGGAATGAATTTTCTCATTTTTTTAATCAAGGGTATAAAGTATAATATTTAACTATTTAATATTTTTTTCTCATTTTTTTAACTTTATTTATAAAGTGTACGGTGAAGGATCGTATTTTATCCCTTTAAATGAGAAAAAAAGATTGATAGATCCAATTCTGCAGACGGAACATGAACCAACATCAAGTTAGATGATTGAATTAAATTGATACCTTTGAAGCTTTATTAGAGTATCAGGCTATTAGCTCCCCTTTTGGGAGGATATTATTCTTAGAGTTTGTTTTTTCCTTTTGTCGGTTAGACTAAAGTTTTCATTGCACCGCCACAATAAAATGTTTTTATATAATTATTGACTCACTCGAGTAAAGCAAGCATCTATCTTCCTTAATGGTTAACATGCAGGACGACAATACAAATTCTTGCTGTTTAATAGGAACCGGCGAGATTATCAACTTTGGTCGATTATGTTTAAATGAAACATAAAACCAAAAGAAGAATTTGTAAGACCCAAATTTGGATGATCCATTCTCCATCAACTAGCCATGATTCATGCAATGCTACTGAATCATGGCTATGGGATACCTGATTTTCTGTATTTGGTGACAACAATATCCTCAATCGCAAACATAAATGGAACATATTCATAGTCATGTGAGATTTGACCTTGATCAGCATTAAAGATTGCATTCACAAAGGAGCATAGTTCCATAGAGACACCAAAACTGAGGAGTGGTCTAAAGCGACTTGAAAATAAACATTAAAACGTGGGATACAGTCACAAAACAAACTACAAATACATCAATTCCATCACAACCATTAGCAGCACATTTACCACAAAAATGTCATAAATTGCTGAACTCAGAACCAACCAAATAAAAATGAAGAAACAAGACATTGAGCTAGGAGCCTAGGATTTGGTGTACTGTTATACAAGTCAACCTTGTCCTAAATCTTTCTTTTTGCCTTTTCTTTTTTTCTTTTTAAATAACCATATTTCATTCAGTTTGTGGTGGAAGAGTTTGTGATTACTTAGCCATCATCACCTTAACAAACTCTTCATAGTTTATTTGGCCGTCACCATCAACATCAGCCTCGCGGATCATCTCATCGACTTCTTCATCAGTGAGCTTCTCACCAAGGTTGGTCATCACGTGGCGGAGCTCAGCAGCAGAAATGAACCCGTTTTGATCCTTGTCAAAGACGCGGAATGCCTCCTTCAGCTCCTCCTCAGAATCAGTGTCCTTCATCTTCCTGGCCATAAGGTTTAGAAACTCAGGGAAGTCAATGGTGCCGTTGCCATCGGCATCTACTTCATTGATCATGTCTTGGAGCTCTGCCTCGGTTGGGTTCTGTCCTAGTGACCGCATGACAGTTCCAAGCTCCTTGGTCGTGATGCAACCTGTAACACCATGTTCAAATCAAACAAGAATGTCCCAGTCATGCTAACAATCTACAGTTGAAAACACAACTTATAGCATATTTGGTTGTCTGTTTAAAATTCTAGGAACCATGATTCGAATAAAAGCATCAATTCCAGATGAAAATCCGAACATGGGCCAACTTGTCCATCCAATGAACATGCTTTGGATCAGCAATTTTTTCATTCTACATATTGCCATATTACCATATGGTTCAAGATTTCGTACACTTTCTTTCATATTGTAGCACTCCAAATCAAAATTCAGCACATGATCACTAAGTAATTCACCATTAGAGGTAGGGCTTTTACCCAATAACTTATGTTTGAGAAAGAAAGTTCATATTACTTTATAACATGATACCAGGAGCTATTATGACAAAGAGATCTTGAATTTGATCCTTGCTGCTTCCATTCTTTCAAAAAATAATTAAATCTTATCACAAGGAACAATATAAATAACCTACGTATTGTCCATGATTTCGTTCAAACTACCCGAAAAATTGCTCATCCCTAACTCGCTCACAGTGGCTTATATTATCAAATTATTTAGTTCTAAGAATAGCTTTTCATACTCGAATTTCCCAAACAGATGCCCTAGAAAGTAATTTCCAGGTGGCTTGGGCTGAGACATTAACAAATCGCATACTCCAAACATGAATCATAACTTGAAATTCTCTTTCAATTGCTATCATACTATGTTTTAATTATAAATAAATCTTTATAAATTGATCAATACACTAACAAACGTAAAATTAGGAAAGGCACATCCACAGAAAAGAAAATCAAAATTGAAGAAGAGATCTAAGGAATAAATTAACGATAGATCTAAGAATAAGAGAGAAGGGGAAGAGAGAAGGAACCATCGCCGTCCTTATCGAACAAGCTGAAGGCTTCCTTGAATTCAGAGATCTGTTCATCGGTGAGTTGATCTGCCATTGTGAGTTTCTCTCCTTTCTTTTTTCTTTCTTTTCTTTGGAGTTGATGATTTTTTTTTTCTCTGTTTGTTTTCTTTCGTTGTTGTTTGTCCGAAGAAAGAGTGTGTGGGGCGCGTGAGAAAGAAAAGCGAAGGGAAGAAAACGTACGAAGGGCTTTCAAACTGGGTCCGACAAATCCTCCCTTCTTAATATGTCGATGCCATTAATCAACACTGATTCCACTCTTAATCTTTACCATAAATAAATAAATTTGACTTGTTTGTTTATTTGACCATTCAAACGTCGTCAGGATTTCTCACAAAATAATACTTGTAATAAATCAAATCTTTAACTTATGAATTCACCATTTGTTCCCTTCTTAAGTTAAATATTTCAAACTCAAACAATTTTTAATTGTCTAGTGTAACTCTATTTACGTACACCCTTCAGAAGGAAAAAAGAAGAAGAAATAATCCTTAAAATTTGGCAAGCATTTTATCATGATTAGAAAATAAAATTTTATTATTGACAAAATATCTTTAAATTATAAAAAACATAACAAAAATACATACCGGTAAATCAAGACGTTCTACGTCTAAAAAATTATTGTGATAAACAGATTTTTTTATATGACAAGTGAGACTTTTACATTATCAAGTGAGTTATACTATACTTTTAAATTAATAGAATAGATTTTTTTTTGACAAATGAATATTTTTAATACATTCTTAAACTATTTGAATATATTTTTATCAATAAAAAAATTTTAAAACATTTTTATCCGTGCTAAAAAAATTTGAATACATTTTTGATAGTTACCCTTAAAATTATCACTGACTTTAGAACAAATTAAAGAATGTGAAATAATATATAGTTTCAAAGGAGTGCGAATTGCACCAGAAAAAAAAAATATGTAACCATTTTTCTTTTAAAAAAGGAAAAATTGAATACACCTCTAATTGTTCTTGAAGAAGTAAATTTAATCAAATATTTTTCACATAATCGTACATATTTATAAAATATATTAAAACTAAATCAATTTCCTAATAATTTATTTAGATAGATTGTAAATACTAAATAATAAAGGATATTTTGGTAAGAAGCTAGGTTACACACTAACCACCAAATTATACCATAATTAATGTAGTTAGAGAATAATTCAAGTAGTTTATTTAAAGAAAAAGCATAAGAAATCAACTTTCTAATTAGTCAAGTTGAACAACTTAATTAATTATAATAATTTTTTAATTTATTTTAACAAATTATAATTTGAATAATTGATATTAATTATAGATTTTGAAAAATTAGGATTTGTGTAATAACACCACGCATGAATAACATCTATCACGATCTTTATTACATCACCATCTTCTTCTTAGCATTGAGCACTTGTTGGCACTAATCTATGGTGCCGACGATCTCAACACCATAACTACCGCGTCGTTGCCTCCTCAGTGCTCTGTCGTTCATGCTGCCATTAACGTTGTCGTTTGTGAGTGTGGTGCGAGTGTTGTTTACTGTCCGATCACGTCGCTGTTCCGCAACAAAGACCATGATACCGAGCTGTTGTACACAAAAAAGCTGCCATCACAGTGCAAGGTTTTTGGTAGAGAGTATTGTCCATGGAACATTCAATTTTGGTAGGAGGATTGAATATCATATTGTTCGATTTGGGTGATAATAATTCAACGGAAGGTAATGAATATTTGAGCGTGAGTGATGTTGCTATTTAACAGGGGCCCAAGGTACGTTAGGGGAGAGGATGGTTGTTTCGTTTTTTTTTTTTTTTTTTTGTATTCAAGTGGATTGTATGACAATGTGTTATGTGAATGTTTCTTATGTATGCTAATTGGATTTTTTTTTTCAATTATTTGGATGTTTCTGGTACGATATTGTTGTTAATTGAGAGATTAATGAAGAGGTTTTTCTTTTCTTGAACATATTGCCTATTTTATTCATTACGCAGTTGGATTTTTTCTTTGTCCTTGTTGATTAATAATTTTTTTTCTATTAAAGTGAGTTAAACTCTTTCTAATCAATGTGTTTTTTGTTTTAATTTAGTTAACACGTGTTCATATTTTGGTATGAGTGGATATCTCTTGGTACAAATCTTTGAATAACTATTTGCTCAACTTCCATATGTGTTTGTACTGTTTTTTATTTTTTATTTTTATGAAGTAGTTCGTTATATATTAATAATCGTAAGTTTATAAAGGTTTTTTTGGGTGTGCTTCATTGAAGGTCAACAAAGTTACGGACGTGATTGTGCTGGAAAATGATAAGTTGGAATTGAGTCATTAGGCTTGAATTCTACTTTGTTGTTGTTAGTACTAGATAATGAGTGATTTTAGGTTAGTTTTAATTAGTAGTGCCATTAAATCTTTGGTTTTGTCAATTAGTTTACAGTTGCCGAATCATAGTGGGATCAGTAAAGACAAAATCCTAAGCATAGAAATGTGTTTTGATTCATTGCCTCTGACACATAAGTTTTATGCAAATTATGCAAAGAAAGTTGGGTTCGTAATTAAAGTCAGGAACACGAATTTTGAGAAGACGAGGAAGGATTTCAAGATACCCATTAATCAATCACTTCATTGCAACCGAGAAGGTTATCAGGAGTCTCGGGTGAAAGCAGCATCTTGGGCAAATAGAATAACAGCCATGAAATTTAGAGCAAGGATATATCTCATGGTGGATAGGGAGAAGGAAAGTTGGATGGCATCGAGATTAGAATTGAGGCATTCCCACCCCTGTTCTGCTTAGAAATTGGTCCACTATTATTAGTACAGGGAGTTGACCATGTATGCTAAGTGTGTGATTTCAGATAACGACGTGACTGACATAAGACCCAAAAAGACATACCTTGCACTGGCTAATGAGGCTGGTGGGTTTTCGAACTTGAGTATTTTAGAAAAGGATGCCAAGAATTACATCACAAGCAAACTGCGCTGTGCTAACGAGAATGAAGATTTTAGGAGATGCTGAATTATTTCGTGGGAATAAAAGTGATCAACCTGAACTTCTTTTATGCGATAGATGTTGATGATGCTATAACAAGTTCAAGAGTGCACTCTGAGTAGATCCAAGGTGTAGAGCTTCATATGAATATTATGGAGATGTGGTGTCATTTAGAAGGTATGTGTACTTATGGGTCAATTGTGAAAGATATTATGTTTTGAATTTGTTTTGCATTCGTAATTGTGGCTGGTGTTTTTGCAGGCATGAACTACCGTTTGCATCCTTTGTTGGTGTCAACCACCCTAGAAAGTCTACTCTTTTTGGTTGTGCTTTACTGGGGAATGAGGAGATCCCTAATTTTGAGTCGGTGTTAACACAATGCGTGAAATGCATGGAAACTGTACCATGGGAGATCATCACGGACCAGTGCAAGGTCATATCTGGTGCTATTAGGAAGGTCCTACCAAATACTCGCTATTGATGGTACATCAGGCACATCCTGAAGAAGACACCTGTAGAGCTTGGTGGTTACGCTTGATACAAAGAATTGAATTCTAAGATGAGCGACATTATGTGGAATTCTCCTTCTGTGGACTCATTTGATGTTGATCAGGATGAATTCATAAAAAATTTTGACCTAAGTCACAACAGATGGTTATCAGGTTCGTCATCGTTAACTTACTTCATGTTTATTTGTTGCTTGTAGTTTATTAATTTCTTGCATGTTTCTTTATTTAGTTATGGGATATTTTCTGTCATATCTTGGTTGTTGTTTTATGTTAGAAGTGTAGTTGATGCTTTCTTTTTATCTTATTAATAAATGTTTCTTTTTAGAAGAAATGACTATTTTTCTCATTCGTAAACTGGATATTTTTTCTATTTTTGTTTCTCGTATCTTTTTTTATTCTAGAATATACGAATGTGGTTATCCGATTGTGTCTAAGTATAACTCTTTGCTGGGTTATTTTAGTGTAGACCTTTATGACAATTGATGAATGTGGGTTCTAATATTTTTTCAAGGGTGAATTTTAGGCTGGTATGAAGAGTATGCAAAGGATTAAAAATATGCACACATTGGGGGGTTTACATTGCAAGAGTGGTTTGGTTCATTTCGTCTATGAATACGACAATGTGCTTGGGAACAAGGAGCGAAAGAAGTTGGAAGATGATGATGCGGATTCGAAAGAAGTCATCACATATGTATCGAACACTTCCATCGAGAGAAAATTTCAGCAGAAATACACTAGTAAGATGTTCAAGGATATTCAACTGGAGTTAAAGAAAAAATCTAATTGCGTTATTCAGTCAAATGAACACCAAGGTGATTCTATTTCTGTGAAAATGGATGAGTAGAAAATAGTTTAGGAGAAGACCATGTACGTACATACAGAGTTGATTGTGACCCTTTAACTCACGAGGTTCGGGGTGAGTGCAACATGTTTAAATCCACTGGTATATTGTGTTGCCACACCCTTGCTATGTTGTCATACTACATAGTTGATAGAGTACCAAGCTGATATGTTATTTCTCGATGGAGTAATAACATACTATACAAGCACACCTACATTAAGAATAGTCATGATGTGGATCGTTCCGATGAAAGCCACAACTTGTTTAGGGGTCTGAGTTCAGAGTTCTATAATGTTGCTCAAGAATTCGTTACTTGTGATGAGAAAGCAACCATATTCTGATCGGCTCTTCGAGATACAAAGTCCAAGATCGCGCTATCATGCATTCTAAAACTATTGCTACGACTCAGAATGGCATGCCTACACAGAGCACAGGAGGTGTTGGTGTACATGACATGTAGGGCCCTTCAAGAGTTGCAACTAAAGGTCGGCTGAAGAATAAGAGGCTTGGAGCAGAGTTGGACAAGTCAATTAAGAAATTTATGAGAAAGAAAGAGAAATTCATATCCAGTATGTTCTAGACCGAGGTAT
Source organism: Arachis hypogaea (assembly GCF_003086295.3). Classification (NCBI taxonomy): domain Eukaryota; kingdom Viridiplantae; phylum Streptophyta; class Magnoliopsida; order Fabales; family Fabaceae; genus Arachis; species Arachis hypogaea. The sequence goes on from NC_092041.1 coordinate 85,153,403, forward strand.
ATTTGATCATTTATGGAGATAGTGTTGTTGATTTCATATGTATTGTTTTTTGTTTTTGTGCATTTTTTCTAGGATGTTGTTAACCTTCGGAGAGATAATGATTACGATACATCTAGAAAGAAAGGATTCGATGATGCTACTAGTTAGAATGTATCGAATAGTGGCAGATTCATGTCCCTATTAAACCCTTTTGGGCATAGCTAGTGTTTCTATGGTTGGGTTGTACATATTTTTTGTGTGGGTGATTTCCCTTCTTTAGTTGGATAACATGGTTTTTTGACTAACACGCGTGCAATGTTACTTGTGTTGTTGGTTTTGTTGTCACTTATATGGGATAGTTAATTGCTTTGTCACTTACATGAGTTTTTGTTAATAAAACATCCATTTAGTAAGATACATAAAGAACCTTTCATTTAGTAAGAAAACGAAACATGCTGCTGCTTAACAGAACGTAAATTCACTTATATTTTGGCAAAAATAATATGGTACATACACTAAGAAACCTGCTAAGGAATATGTAAGAAAATAAAAACCATTCACTTCTTAAATAAATAAAGACATCTGCAATTGCTTAACACAAAAAAACTCAAATATAAAGAAACATCCATTCAGTATACAAAAGAAACATGTTGATGCCTAATAGAAGCAACATTCAGCAGATATTTACAAAAATAATCAGCTACCTTTACAAAAACATGTTGTGTATGACTTAAAAAAGAAAAGACATTAAAGCCTTAAAGAATTATGAACGTCCACAACTCTAACACAAGAAAACTCTCGAAATAGTATCAAAAGTGTCTCAAACGGTGATAGCATCACATGTATACATTATCATAAATTTTCTAGGCATCTTTCTTCTTCTGTTGTCTTTTCCCTTACTTGGATTTTTTGTAGGTAACTCCGCCCAATACAGTATGGTCTTCATGCTCGACGCTGCGAAGGGGGTTGTCATCTCTTTACATTTGTTTCTCGGTTGGTTGCGACATACAGGATGATCGTCCACCGCCTTCAGAGCTTGCTCAATGAGTGAAATCTTAGGATCCATAACTATTTCAAACATTATTTTTTTTGGAATTCCTTCAGGATGTCTTGAATGGCAGAATCGGTTATTAGCGAGAGTTTTAGAAGCAAAAAAGTGATTAGTTTGAAAGACGTGAGCATTAATTATAATAGGATTTTTAAATTGACTTGGTCCCAATATAATAGATCTTTGGCTTTACTCCAGCACTCCATCAATTTTATGATGTAGACCTTACAATCACAACTACATGTATGGAAAGATTAGGTTTTATCACTAGACTAAGTAGGGATATCAAGTGAATTACAAATAATTTTATTGATAAGTTTTGATGCAACTCACCGGTTTGGTTATTTGGGGATGCTGGCAAACGCATAAGGCAGGCCATTCTCCGTCGACTTGTACAAATAAATTTATTAACAAATAAGTTTATTGACACTTTACTGACATCTTCAATAAGTTTCGCCTAAAAAGCAGGTATAGTTGGATCGCTATTGTATGTTACAAGTTTAATGATTGATGATGTCTTCATGGTATGTGGGTCATATATTCTTACCGCATATGCATCTATTTTCAACCGTTTAGCTTCATGCGCTTCATAATATAGACTATCTAGTACCAATAACCTCTTTCGTGCGACCTTAAAGGCATACAACCACCAATGACCATAACGATAGACGTGGAAAAACAACTGTGATGAAAAACACACGTATCAAAATATACAAAATATGATAGCTCGCACAACAAAATAAAGACATCACCTCACATGATCGCGAGAAATTGAACAGATCAGATAGAACTAGTAACTTGCAAAGGTAAGTTGAACTCATGTAATCAAACATCTAAAATAAGAGAAAAGAAACATATAGTTTTTAGTCAACTAGCAGATTGACTTACCCATTGTCTCTTCGAAGTCTCTACCTAGTCAAAATATCTGGTATCGGCATTGAAATGAGGATCCAAATCCACGTAACTAAGAGTTGGTTCCTCCCAAAATGAATCTAAATTCCTCTTGTGTATAACTATTTCCTATTAAAACAACACTGTTGAGTATGCTCGCACAAATTTTAAACACTAAAAGTCCACTATAATATGCATACCAAAATCCCTGAAGAAACACAGTAGAAGTCACACTTGAATCGTGCTGATGCCGAGTCGTTAAATGTGTAACACATCCATTGAATGATCAGCATGGTCAATGTTCATTTTATCATTATGCCACCTTTTTAAGAAAAAAAATATATATATTAAAATGCACATATTCTGGATCATTAGTAGTGTGTTTTACTTACTTTGTTATTCACCCAACAACGGGCTTGTAGCATGCATAAGTCCTCCCTGAGCAGTACTAGATGTGGCCTACCTTCATATAATACCATGATCTGCTTTTTTGCCCAATGATGCATTGACAGCCCATTGTTGAATTCGTTGCTCATCGTCCTCGTCGAGCTTTTGACCCTTTAGCAACGGATGCACCGATATAAGAGTGTACTGAGTAGGAATTGTTACCATCTGAGTCATTCCGGAGAAGATGCGGGGGCTCAGTGGACTAGGTGTATGGCAAGACAGACTCCTCAGTATCATGGTCTGTAGGGGCTTTGTGTACTAAAGTTGTTTAAGATATGCCTATATTTTTTTGCTCTCCGGGTTTCACATCGACAAGAAATCAGGGTTACTGCATCGAAATCAACCGATGCTAGACCAAGGAACAATTTGTATTTTTAAGTTAAATAATTTCTTATTATGGGAAAAACAGCCACAGAAAAGTTTTATGTCAAGAACTTGCCTGTCAAATTCTCATTCTGGTTGTTGTACTAGTGCTTTTGACGGTGTGCTTAGATTGGGAACTTTGGAGTCAGTTATTTTCTGAGGTGTTTTTTCTTGATTGAAATTCCCATCGGCGGTCTCCATTCTTGTATGTTCTGGGTCCGTTACGTGTTGAGCCTTTTGTCCTTGTCAACCTTTGGGCTCAGTGAGGCATCTTTCTCTATAGATGGTAATGTAACTGTTTTACGTGCTAGATCTCTATTAACTCTCCTTTTCTCTTGGTAGCGAACAGGCTTTCCTGTTTTGGAAACATTGAAAGTGTCATTTAAAGAAAATCCAATTGCTTTGAAAAAGAACATCCAAAAAGGACTTAACTTTAAAGAATTGAATCTATATGCAATCAGAAACATATACTCACTTCTGGGGACATTTTCAATCACTTTGCATGCAGGGACCATTCTTTTATTAGAGGTGGTTTTGCTGTAGATTTACGGAATTGGATTTTCATTGATTCCTGCTTGCTCTCTCCCTAGTGGTGGAGATTTTCTGTTTGTAAACATCATATAAATCAAAAAAATAATAATGCAATTAGTTACAGAGGAGGACCAACATTGTAACCAAACGAAACACCCATTTCGTACTATGAATAAAGAAATATTGGTACAATTAGACAACCACGGGCCATGTACCGAATAAATCACCCATAGCAACATGGCATCATACTCTTAACACATTTAGACATAAATATGTGCGTACCCTTGGAGCGACTAAAGCTTTCACTCTGCGCTTCGGCGGTGTTTTTTTGGAAGTTATTTTTCTTGCAGCTTGACGTGATCAGCCTTTAAGGTCTTCACTTTTTTCCTCTTTCACTATGAGACATCCCTGATTTAAGACATCCAATGAATTAGGTAACTAAAATTTAACTTATAAGTAAGAAATAACATCCATTTTGTTGCTAAAAGAAACAACCAGTACCAATCATGCATAAAAATAAATTATTCGCAACAAACTTTCTTGAATGTCAGTTATATTAACATCCATGCATAAGATACATATGGAAAAATATGTTAAATACCAGTATTATGTTATTGATGTCGGTGGAGAGTTTCACAGTTCAACATAAAGAAACACTCGCATAAGTGAGTATCTTGGAAAGGATATATATATCACCTTTTCTAGTTTTTCGGTAGTCTATGCAGCGATCAATGGTCTGCCTCATGATAGTTATCCAGTGGACCGGGCTCAAGTCATTGAAAGTATAGTACCTGGACAGAAGATTGATACAAATTATGCTCTACAACGTAAATGATATGCTCAATTTACTAATACTAATTCAATGCATCCTACCAGCATGACGAACATGTAGCGTTTACAGGTTTTGTTTCTTTTAAGCTTATATTTCTCAACTGCCATGTCCAATCACTTTAGAGTATGCAACAGCCAATTGAATGTCCTTGGATCAGAAATATCCAGGATAGGATAAATGTGCCATGGCGAAATTACCTATTGTATTGTTGGGCACAAGAACATTTTTAGAACCACTAGTATGAAATGTCTTCTAAACTCTATCCTATGTGATTCCATTTTCATAGCGTTGCTGTATACAAAATTACGGAGTTTAGTGCTTGTTCGACTATGGTCCTGTGTGTTGATGGCCACGTGTGCCAGATTTTTTTCATACAGGGATGGGAATTCATTGCCTACAACATATCCGTGTGACATACACTTTTTGAATGCAATAGACTTTATTTTTTTCAGAAAAAATCCGTTATCTAATGATAGCAACATCCAATCGCTAGTTACATGCAATCTCTGTTGATGCTACAATTTTAAATGAACATATTCAGCACAGACACTTAAACCTATACATTTAATTTAGACAACAACATTCAACAATTCAACAAAATTAAATCACCTATAGAACACACCCTACAAGAACTTGTACAAAAATAATCAAATAAATTTTAACTATGTTGCCATAAAATGCAACATACACAAAATCAGATAAAGAATTATTTGCATACATATTAAAAGGAACTTCCTTTTGATGTGATTAGAAACATCTTAAAATCAGAGAGAAAAAACGAGTCCCGATTTACCATGTTTAGATAATTGAATCAATTGTAATTGTGTAGTTAGATTTCAAACTATAATAAACAACATACAACCCAGTTAATCATGTACCGGTAGAGTCAACTAAATTACAACTATTCGCAATAAATTTGAAAATCATCTACATACATGTTAAAGTTGACATCCATGTTTTGAAAATTAAAGTTACAAAATAGTCGCTAATTTGGTAGGAAATAATATGTAGTCAATTAGTTGCAATACTATCACAAATATCATGCAAATTCCTTTTAAACTAGTAATAAATCGATAGGTATCTCACAAATATTTCAGTCACAATGAAGTCTTTAATTTTTCACCATCATCAATAGCAAATATGTCGTTAATGTTTCCCAAAATATTAGTTAGAATACCAATTTTGTCGCTATTCGAAAATAAACCTCATTATTTTTTTATTTTTTTAACTAAAAAATTATAACGCATATAAATAAAATCAATTCATCAAAATTATACATATTTAAAAAAAATTCAAATCATGTTTAAAAAAATTAGGTATTAAAGCTTAACCCAGTAATAACCAAGCCTTTGGGTTTGATCAAATGCTATTTTATCTATTCAATAGCTTTAGAAAATATGACTTAATTAGTAAACTAACAAAGAAAAATGCTCAGTTACAATATCATGTAAAAATAAGTACTCACTCAATTCTTTAGAGATGTTTCAATCTGGCTGCACAAATGTGATCATACTTCTATAAAATTCATTATACATTTCACATCTCAGTTTCTTATTGCACATTGAAAATAGAAAAATAAAAAATACAAACAACACCTTAGATTTGACATATCAATTGCATAAAGAACATGTCACTAGTTTCACCAATATTGTCACTTATACTGTGATCAAACTGCAAAAATATCAAAGAAAAATAACATCTTAGAGAAAGGCTAATTAAAGAAAAGTTCCAAATGCATCTTAGAGCAATTACCTAACACCAACAATATCACGAAATTCATCATCCATGCTCCGAAGCATATAGTTGAGGAAATCATATGTCAGGGGAAGCTCATGATTCTAAAGAACAACAGAAGAAAAGTATATACATATAACAATAAGAAAATGTAGAAATATTAGCTTTTTCATATGTTTTCAAGAACAAAAGAATAAATAACTAAATACAAAATAATCAAACAATGATATGATGGAAACTAGATGCCACGTCAACTCATTCCACTTACAATGTAACATATACAAATGGACAAGTTCAAACTCATTAAATTGTTATTTGTTATTAGCACATGGGATACTAGGAGTAGATTTGCATGCTTACCGCACCATCTATGGACTCAATAGCACTGTTGACTTCTTCAGAGCTGTTGTAGGTCACAAATTCAAAGCCTATTGATATTCCACTTTTCCTGTCAGAGATTACCTTGGCGTCCAAAATTTTCCTTGTTTACGAAACAAGTCCTCAAATGCTAAGTGGTCAACACTCCATGCAAGATTACCAACATGAACACGATTTTTGTTATCCGAAGAAAAATCAACCCTAGAAGGAAATCTGAAATGGGAACCCTGATTCTTAGCACTGTCAAATTTTAACATAGATAATTTCACAAAAAAAAGATGTAATAATCAGAAAGAAATATAAATAGTAAGATGTGCTATCATCAAACAGAACACGACCAACTTACATAGCCATCAAATTGTTGTTTAGTAGCTTCAACTTCCTCAATTGAAGATATGGTCACGAAACCAACACCCCTGCTTCTTCTACTCATCATATCATAAATCACCTATCAAAAGCAAACAACTTCATCTCGTGCACCCAACCCAAGAAAAAAACTTTCTTTGCAATTCAATTCGTTAACCCTAGAATGACTAAATTGAAAATGGGGGCATATAAGCTAAATTAAAATGCAAGTCTTGTGTCTTGTAAGAAATTATCTTCTGGTTTTCAAAAATGGTTATTAGGACAAAGCACAAGATAAATGATTCCACATGCATTTTATCATTCAAAGACACCAAATTTATATTTATTGAAGAAGTTTATCTATTCAAAATACATAGGAATTCTTGACAACCAAAAAGATTGATGGATGAAACAGATGAAGTGTATAGTGTATAACAATACATCTACACAAGTGTAGCATGCAATCACTAACTTTTTGTTAACTAATTTAAAGGGATATTAAGCATAACAAATGGGAATAGAAGGCTACAAAGATGGGAAATAACAGGAAGGCAATAGGCCAATTGGAGTTAGTTCACCTTACTTATCAATTTTTAGTATGAATAACTATAATACCTAAAGAAGATGACACAACAAATAGTGCAATATTGTTTGTGCTTGAGGATTGAACTCAAAACATGGAAATTCTGAACCAGGTGGAAATGACATTCTCTGAGAAATACCAACTACTAATCCAACATTTGGAAGAAGTCCTAGAGGGTATACTTTACGATCAAACTCCATCTCCGAAAACAACTAAAATATTGAGTCCCAAATCAGCAAATTTAACCGATTCTAGAATAAAGGAATGGTTGAATTTTTTTCAATGGCTAGAAGTATTGTTTATCTTGATAGTAAATATATCTAAAAAATATACTTAAGTTGATGAGAGTGTCTTTCAATAAATATAAGTAGAAAGAAACAAAATAGAACAACACAACTTTCTAACCAAGTGAATAGCAGCCATCAAAATAGTAGTGAAGATAAACAAAAATTAAAATTAAGAACAAAAATAATAGAACAAATAAATTAAAATCAATAATAATTAACAAATTCAAAATAAAAATAACAGTAGCAGCAGCCAAAAGTAGTGTTGAATAATAAATTAAAAATCAACAACAAAATTCTGATTATAACAATAAACACCTACTGAGAACAATAATCAAATACTGAAACAAAAAGAACAATAAACACCTAATAAAAAATTCCAATAATCAAAAGTCAGAAAAATAATCAAAATTCTGATTAGAACAATAAATACCTAATCAGAACAAAATCAGAACAAAACATTAAAACTAGAAGAATAATAAACACCTAATCAAAAGTTCGAATAATGAAGAGTTAGAATAATAATAAAAATTCTGATTAGAACAATAAATACCTAATCAGAACAATAATCAAATACTAAACAGGAAGAATAATAAACACCTAATCAAAACAATAATTAAAATTCCTAATCAGAAGTTCCAATAATCAAATTCCCTAATCAAATGTTCCAATAATTATTTGTCAGAGCTCGAGCAGAGGTCAAAGAAGAGAAGAAAAAGAAGACTAGCAGCAGAGAAGAAGAGGACGACCGAGGGTAGCACCATTGTGACCGCGATGGGAGAAGCAATTGTTGTCGTTGAGGGTCGTCGTCACTGAGAGGCGAGAAGCAGTGCAGCACTGTCGTGACTTTGAGGCTGATGAGTGGTGACGGGAGGGAGCTATTACGGTGGCTAGTGAGAGACAGAGAGAGTGCTGAGAGGGAAAAGGTGACATCGGTTGGTGAGAGAAAAAGAGATGGATGAGAAAGGAAGGGTGGCGGCGCCGTTCATGAGGGGAAGGGTGCGTGGCTGCATCCCCGTTGAGTGCGTGCTGAGAGAAGAGGGTTGTGTGGTCACTGTGGTTGCCTTCACTGTCTTGTGCGCTAGGGGTGTGCGTGGCTGCGTGCCCTAGAGGAGTTTTTATAATGGAATTACTATAGAGATAATGAAATTTTCAATTTTTGATTTAAAGTACTGGAAATGGCGCTTATACACAAATTTTGATTTGAAATAATAGAAAGGGCGCTTATATGTGCGTTTTCAATTTTTGAAATTAAACGCTTTTTAAAATTAATATAAGCATATAAGCATATGTTTTTGTATGTTTTAGATTGAATTGGTTTAAAAATTATCTAATTTAAAACATTTAAATTATTAGTTTTAATTTTAGTTTCTAATTTTAATATATTTTTTACCATTTACATGTGTGTGTAAATATATATTTTCCATAAAAAAATAAAATGTGCTAGTGATATATATTATTTTGACGTGTATGTGGCTGCACCTTAGCTATGATATCTAAAAGGCAAATGCTTAAATTTTGTTCATGCATTTTTGGTCTGTTCCATTACATGCAATGGGTATTGTGTGCAACGATTTACTATAATGCCTTACAATTTATAATGTAAAATAAAAGATAACTAATACATGTTATTTGAATTTGAATATTACAAAGTAAGTATTTACCTTTTTTGAAATCAATATATTTTCTCTACATGCTGCACGCTGAGGAATTGAATTCATGAAAAGAAAAGAAAAAATAAAAGATATTTGCTGAGGGTTTTTGTTGTTGTTAAGAATTAATTACAAAAACTAAATACATATCTCTATAACTCAGTTCACAATAACCAAATTTTAAATGTTTTTTTTATATTTTTTTAAGAGAATAATTAGAATCAATTTAGATAAATTAGTATTATTTATATTTAAGGGAGTTCTTTGGTGGCCAAAAAATTAAGGTGGCTAAGGTAACCGTGTGATGTGTGCTGTGTTTTTTGTACACACGTGTAGTGAAAACATGGGGTTGACCAACATTATGACCAAGTGAATTTACTAACTATAGTAAAAATAATAATAGTTGGTAACATGAATGGAGGGCAAAATCAGAAAATTGAAATTTTTGTTTGGAGAAAAATTTATTGGGAAAAAATAAAAAAATTGAAAGATACAATTAGGGTTCCAACTTCAAACAGGGGACTTAGTCTAAGGGTGATGCAGTGAGTCAGATGAAGTGGTTGCTGTTGAAGGCTCTTGACCTCATTGTGTGGCCGGCGGTCGTTTGTTGAAATCCGGGACAATTATTTTGGGTCGTTGGCGTGACACATGTTAGGCATTGATCAGAGAAGGTGATTAGCATGAATTCTTCGATCAAGGTGTCGGAAGCGGGGGCTATATCATGGGTGGCGTTGAATGGAGCTTTTCGGCAGTGAAATCGGAAAACAAGCATTGTGGGTCATTGGCGTCCCACCTGTTAGGCACGGATTGGAAAAGGTTGTGCGCGTGGATTTGAACATCAAGGTGTCGGGAGCAGGTTGGTGCAACGGGTATATCGTGGCATTGGCAGTCGCTACATTCATAAGTATGTTATCATCCTTTTTCCATTTTTCCCTGCCATTCTTGTTGAGCCCTCTATTTTTGTTGTTAGTATGTTGAATAAGTATGGATCCTAGAAGCGTGTTGCTTGGCTATTTTTGGATTATTATTGAAACTTCAATGAAAATGCCCCATTTCTTTTAGTTTCCAACATGGATAAATTCAATAGAGTACCAAGATATGTCATGTGATTGTAGGAAAAGTTTAACAATAATGTGTGTATATTTTTCAGCTTTCATAAATCGAATTTTTCCCTCACTTTGTTCCTATATTTTGAAAGTATTATTGGTTAAGTTGGTTAGCTTGTTGCTGTTGGGAAGATGTATGTATCACACCATCTCCTTATATGGCTCATGCCTTTACATTGGTTGTTTAGAGAGAGTCGTTAGCCATAAAAAGTTTTCGTTAGAAACTTTTGTTGGAAGGGTCGAAAGAGATTTGGGTACTTCTCCACAAATGCCACTGCAAGCTATGATCTTACGTATCTATTTGAGTTTTTCTTATTTTATTTTATTTCGATTTCAAATTGTTTTCGCACAAAATAAACCTTTTACTTTTTATGATTTTTCTCTTTTTTTGTTGGAAGTGTTGAAGGAGATTTGAGTACTTTTTCACAAATGCCAATGCAAGCTATGATCTAATGTATTTATCTGAATTTTTTTATTTTATTTTATTTTGAATTCCAATTTTTTTGCACAACTCAAACCTTACTTATTTTTGAGTTATGCTTTAGTTTTAATAGTACTCTTTCTTTTTCGATATCCTGGGTTCTAATAAATCCCATGTTTATCTTCTTTCTCTCGTTCTTTTGTTGAAAGAATTGAAGAAGATTTGAGTATTTCTCCACAATATGAATATTAATTTTTTTAATTTCAGAATAAGAAATTAAAGATAATAATAATATAAAGTCTTTGTTAGCCTCCAAAAGAAAAGTGTAAAACATGATATAGCACAGAAGATAGATGTACAAGCAGAAGTAGAGTTCCCATAATTTATAAAGCAAGGAAAACAATGTTATACATCATACCCAAAATTGTAGAGTACGAGCTAAAAACAATAACTAGAGACCGCATAACAGTATTAAGGATATATGTATTCTTTATGTGAGGAAAGCTATAATTGAAACCTCATCATAAGTTAGAAGAACATCAATCATTTTGAGAAACTGGTCAAGAACTCTTTGTTGTTTTGCAGTTCCAGTGGTTCAGGATCAAAGAATATCGATGTGCCGACATCAACAGCATAGTCCAGTGCTGAGATCACTATACTAGGAGAGAGCTCATCAAAGGCATATCCAGAATAAAACCATTGAATTACTGATAGCTAGTTTTACTTCTCTACTCAGTGTGCTCATCCAATGAAATGCAGGTTCCTTGCTAAAATATGCTCAACTAATAGATAAAAGATGTTGACTTAGGCCCTTTGAAAACGAATGTTTAAGAATAAATAAAATCATTAGAAGTAATTAAAGTTTACCTGCAAAAATGTAACGTATCAACAAGAACCCAGCATAGTACTCAAATACACACTCCTGTTTATCTTGTTTTTCTCGTTTTGTTGGAAGAGTTGAAGGAGAGTTGAGTACTTTTTCACAAATGCCATAGCAAGCTATGTCTAATGTATATATTTTAATTTTTCTTATTTTAGTTTATTTTTATTTTCAATTTTTTCGCAAAGAATAAATCTTTTACTTTCGAGTTATGCTTTAGTTCTACTATTAATCTTTCTTGTCCGATATCCTGGGTTCAAATTAACTCCCTGTTTATCTTTTTTTGTTGGAAGGGTTGAAGGAGATCTGAAGACTTCTCCACAAATGCCACAACAAGCTATGATCTAATGTATCTATTTGAGTTTTCTTTATTTATTTTATTTTATTTTATTTTGATTTCCAATTTTTTTTTTTGCACAAAATTAACCTTTTACTTTTGAATTATGCTTTAGTTCTACTAGTACTCTTTCTTCTGCAATATCTGAGTTCAAATAAATCTTCCTATTTATCTTCTTTCTCTCCTTCTTGTGGAAGGGTTGGGGTACCAGACCCATCATAAGAATTGATGAGGCAAATAAAAGACATGTACCTTTCTTTGTTGAATTTATTCCCTTATGTATAAAGTTGTTGATTTTTGTATAATTAGCCCTGCAGGTATTAAAGGCTTTAAATTATCTTCAAAGCATTAGAAAAGCCAATTAGTACTCTGTTGTTCGTCTGATTTAGTTTGAAGATAATTGAAATTCTCATGAGAATTGGACATTATACTTTTTTGAATTTGCATCCATGTTGTGAATCAAATGTTGGAGTTTTATGTTATCTTCGGTGTTATCAGTGTGTTTAATTTTGAATTGTGTAATGCATATTCTTAAGAACGCATTGGAATGGATAGTGGGAGTGAAGGGAACTCGAAATTTTTGGGTCAATGGACTGATGGATGGAGTAGTGACTCCGACGAGGAAGAGGTCTCGAAGGGGTTAGATTCACCATCACGAGTGAGCAAGGAAAGCGAGCCGGTAAAGAGAGTTGATGTATCCCTTTTAGAGGACGAGGGTGGCACAGTGCCTTCATCGGAGTCACCAGGTGGTTCAGGCGATCAAATAAGTGATGATGTGGAAACTTCCATGCTTTCAAACGCGGCTGCATTGGCTGATGCCGAATTTCATGGGGTTGAAGAGGCTTACGCAAGATATGTGGAGTATGCAAAGGTGACTGGATTTGCTATTCGAAAAAGTGATTTCATTAAAGACGATGAAGGCAATGTTGTGAGAAAATTTTTCTATTGCAATTGACAGAGCTCTCGGGAAAAGAAGCATTATGAAAAGACGGATAGAAAGATGGCGCATAAGGTAGAGACTACGACCAACTGTAATGCGAAGTTCGTTGTGTTCTTAGACAAGCAGAGTGGCAAGTGGAGGATGAAGACCATTGTTCAAGATCACAATCATGATTTGGCATTGCCTGCTTTCACTAATGTCATGCCAGCCCACTGCAACATCAACGAAGGTGATAAAGCCCACAATCATAGCATGCATGAAGCAGGATTCCAAACCAGTCAGATCAAGGAGATCTTTCCATATCTGTTCGATGGTTATCAAAGCTTACACTTCATAAAGAAGGATGTTTACAACTATATCAATGATGTACGTCACTTTCGGATCGTTCAGGGAGATGCATAGTAGCAATCAGTTATCTTAAGGTGAAAACTGAGGTGGATCCATTAGCTGTTGTGATGTATACATATTGTCTCGAAAACCACCTTGGTCACCTATTTTGGTCGAACGGGGTAATGCAGTATGACTATGAGTGCTTTAGGGATGTGTTGGCCTTTGATTCAACATACAAGAAGAATCTATATAATCGGCCTTTGGTAATATTTTCTGGTACTAATCACCATCGATAGACAATAATTTTTGGTTTCGGGTTGTTGGAGGACGAGAAAATTCCATTTTATAAATGGCTGCTAGGTACTTTCCTTGAAGTAATGCATCAAAATAGCCCAAAGTTGTGGTTATAGACAGAGATGAGTCGATGAAGCAAGCTATTAGGGAAAAATTCCCTAATGCCATGCATCGACTTTGCACCTGGCACCTAGCGTGTAATGCTGTTTCAAACATCAAGGATAATTATTTTTGTGCTTCATTTAAGACTTTTGTGTATGGTCTCTTTGAGGAAGAGGAGTTTGACCAGTATTGGGTAGACATGGTTGCTGCCTTTGGGTTAGAGGAGACTGAATGGATTTGGACAATGTACGAGAAGAGGGTACATTGGGTGAATGCATATTTATGCGACAAGTTTTGTGTTGGGTTGAGAACGACATCAAGATGCGAGGGCATTGATGCATCACTTAAAGGTTTATCAAGTCCTCAAATTGCTTGTTGGAGTTGGTGGAGAATCTTGAGTGTGTGGTTAAGGACTACAGGAACAATGAGTTTATTGCGGACTACAAATCTCTATATTTTGAACCGGTCATGACTATAGCACTGGAATCAATTGAACGGGCCACGTCACAAATCTATACCAAATAGATATTCTTCGAGGTCAAGAAACAGATCAAAGGTGTAGCTGCGTTGTTAGTCCTTCATATGGAGAGTTATGGTAGCACGAAAAGGTTCATGTTTAGAAAGTTTCAGAAGCCCCATTGGGTTTACTCTGTACTCTATGAAAGCAACTCTGAGAGGTATGAGTGTTCGTGTAAACTTTGGAACAGCATAGGAATTTCATGCAGCCATATCATCTATGTTTTGAAAGAGCTAGAGAATAATGTGTTACCGATAAGGTTGGTGTTGAAAAGGTGGTGCAATGATGCTAAGTCTGGATCATTCCATGACTCTAATGGAGGTTTGGATCATAATAGAGAATTTCAGGGACAGTATGGTTCGTTGTGAACTGCTTGCCTCCCTATGTGTTTGTTAGCAGCCCAACGGCCTGCCACATATGAGTACGCTGCTGTAAAGATAGTGCAGCTATTAAAAGAGGTTGAAGCAGAAGTTTCGAAGGGTAACAGTTCAACTTTCGAGCAAGCTACTGCAGATGGTTGCGATATTTTGGATCCAAAGATTATCAAGTCAAAAGGTGCACCGTGGTCAAGTGGCAACGGCAAAATGGGTAGGCGGTGCAGGCGCCGCCATGGTTTTGGACACGGCCGACGGAATTGCACGACAAACAAAGACGACATATCTGATGAGGTTAGTGTTAAATTCAAAGTTGCTAATTTCATTAGTGTTAGTGTTACGGCCTGCGAATTTACTATTTCATTTTTGCATTACTGAGTACGGAAGAAATCTGTGTCATAACTTGTTGTGCAGCCATCAGGGTCTGGTCCGGGACAAAGTCAGCATGGCGGGAAAAGATATTATTGTGCCAAAAGTTATGGGGTTAGCCAGGACAACATTTCTGCATGATTAGGGAGCTTCAACAATTAACAACTAAACAATGGGAGGGCATTCGGTGGCCTCAAAATTTCAACACGAGTCAAAGTCCAAACACACGATTGTCATTCAGGATAACGTAAGTGTATTTGTGTTTACGGGTATTGAGAGAAAGACCTATATATGTTGAACAGTTATTTTGAAGTTGAAGAGGTATTTTGTCTTTTTTATAGCTATGCCGTATGTGGTTCGATTCTTTGAAACAGTTTAGGAGAATTTACACATGCTAAATATGGACATATCTTGTAAAATTCTCATGTTCTCAGACCTTACTTATTTGGGTTGAGCTAATTAGAAGGTTTATTATTTCAATTATTTCCTCCCATGTTTAGTTGAATTAGACCATAATTATGGTTAATTTTATTTAGTATCTTGGTGTAGTTTTTGTTGTCACGGTTTGAGTTAAGGCATGGTGAAAAAAGCATGTCTTGCATGGTGAAAGTATTTTCTAATTGATAAAAATTAGACGAAGTTCATCTAAATTTGGGGCATGTCACTAAATTTATAAAAATAAGAATTCCAATGTTATTTTTAATATAAACATAATTTCTCGAGTTAGAATATATTTTGTTAAGAATAATATTTACAGTTCAAGATATTATTCTTCTATATTTGTCAAGTTATTTCACTTTTGGACAAAAATATAATTAAACTTGATGCAAATTAGTTACAAAACAAAGATATGGAACTTCTGGAAGAAAATTTGTAAATAGGTTATTTTGATTTATTTGTGAATGATAAATTCATTTTGAGTCAGTTTAGTCATTTGGCATGTTTAAATTATGCACGTTTAATGCGTAACATGTTAGTTGTTATTTCAATGAAATTAATCTATTAGCTTCGTGCCCCCTAAGGGTTTGTATTCAGCTGAAACGATTTTGTATGTTTTCATCCAATCATATTGTGGCCTACTTCAACAGTTTGGATTTGAATACCTCACAATTGGGTATGGCATACTCCAACGAGTGAAAATGATCTGTGTGCCAATAAGATTACTCCTCCTCCCCCTCCCCCTCCATCTTCGAAAGTGAAAACCAGCAACAACAACAACAAGAATGGTGGTGTGAAAAGGTTGTGAGATTCTACCCTGTTAGTGTCATCCTTGGTGAAAATTCTCAACCATGTGGTCACAAGAGTATTTACGAGAATAATCCTAGCCTCTTGCCTTTGTCTAGTTTCAAAAAGAACAACAACAGTACAGAGAATAATGATGATGATGATGATGGTGGTGGTGGTGGTATGAGTTGTTCAAGTTCAGATTTGTTTGAGTTTGATCACCTTATTGGATTATCAGCTGCTAGAATTAGATTCAATGAAGAGCTTCCCGTTTATGAAACCACCAATTTAGAAACAAATAAGGCAACTGCTAATGCTTTGCGTTTCTAGCTAGTTATTTTATTCTCAGTATGTAGTAGTAGTTCCTTCCAAAAATTGTAATTAAAAATAATCTATTTTTTATTCATTAATTAATCTGCACTAATTTGTAGTTTTTATTATCCATATACTAATGAATTTATTTCTGTATTATTTAATTAGATTCGTGCGCGTGTGGAGATCTAGAAGCAACCAAGTAGGAGAAGCTCATGATCACACTCAACTCGTACAAATTGTCAAAGAAAATAAAGACAAACTGAAATGAGATAAAGGAAACGCAGACCCCATAAATTTGTTTATTTTTTTCCTACCCGACGAGAATTGAAAAGCAGATGGCACGAAGCCCTTGTATAGTGTAAAAATAGCATTTTTCTTAAAACGAGAAAGTTTACTCAATAAGCTTCAGTGCATTAAGTATGAAAACATAAAGTGTGCCTACAATTGTTTAGCACTGTACATCAAGCAGCAATTCAATTAGAATTAAGTCCGAAATAAAGTTACAAAACACAAGTCTGAACATTAATTAGTCGTCTTTTCCACTAGGAAAGTGAAATGTAGGGAAGAGGGTAGGACAGTGAACTATGCACCCAACCTTGCTGGAAATGCAAGGGACTCAGCTCCATTTCCCAGTGACAATCGCAAATGCTATTACCTTCTTATGTCTTTCAACAAGGATACCTATTAGCAGCGGCCTCAGTGGTCAACCTGAAGGTAACAAAAGGGTGGATGGAAACCTCAATAAAACCAAAAATAACCTCCTCCTGAATTTAAACATGAGGGGAAAGATAGTGTCACTCAGAATCGTTTGGCCATACTTTTAGTAGTACCTTTGTGTGCATGGGATCTAAACCTTGGCAAAACATTTAGCATGTTATATCTTCATGTCTTAGTGTGCGAGGGCTCATCCATCACAGTTGCAGGTGGTGGACTACAAAAGTAAGTACTACTAAAATAAATCCATTTGTTCAGCCTTATATTATCATAACTACTCCCAAAAAGAGTTAAGTTGACGACTTAGGGTTCATTTCATAATCGGAGGATCCCTCGTGAAGGTCTTTCAATACTCTATCACCGATTCTATCACTGCCATGCGATTCTCGTTGTGGTACTTAAGAACCATGTCAATGGCAAGCCTTATCCTGTTATTGTAGCTCACCTTCTGCATCATAATTACATTTATAGAGCGTATTTCAAATGAATTTCAATACATTGTTCAGTGGTATGGTACTAGACAAAATAGTTTATGCAATAACGTCACTTACTGTAACATCATAAGAGATCTACAAGTGGTATAATATCATCCACTGAGCCACATACATTCCGCAATCATTGTTGTAACATTGCAATTTTAGGATTCATGTGTAAAACAAACTTGAAGAACTCGAGTATCGACTTAAATAAATTCATTACGTGATAGTGATGAATAACTGACATCAACTTATCTCAAACCTTCGATGGTCTTGTTCGACAACCTTTGGCTCATAAAGTTTGTACTCACTTATGAGTAACCTCTCATCAGTTGGGTTTTCATACCATGATTCGTCATCAAGAATTTCTTCCAAGAAAAATTGTCTAAATACGTAAAAAATTATAAGTAGAGTCGTTATTACATTGAGAATACACGAAAAATTATAAACAACAAATAAGTCACAAAAAGAATGCAGAGGGAATACATTTTATACCACTTCCTAATCCTTTTGGCCCTTACTCTGGCTGCAGCTTTCAGGGAATCCAGATACATTAGCTCCTTTCCAACAATGTTCACGACCAGCACGAACCAGTGGTTGTCGAACCAAATAGGGGCAAATATCTGTAAAATACTTTGTTCGTCAACAATATATTTAGGTTACACTGGTAGATGTCCCACGTATGAAAAGATAGAAACATAAAGAAATCGGCACAGAGACAAGAATACAAACACGAAAACGACTCATAAATACTCTAGTTTAGAATACTCTAGTTTAGCCGTAACATAATAAAAAATTATTCAAGTTCAAATCCAACTCATCGTCTTCTTCCAGTCACCTGATTCTCATTTTACTTTAAAAGAAAAAAAATCTACAACCAAATGCAATTTAGAATTTCGTTTTCATAATACACTGCAAATTCAAACAACAAAGGACATATTTCACAATATATAATATACATGTCACTTGATATATAAAATTAACAAGGAGACATCAAGGTGAGTGGCTGCCACGGTGAATAAGAGACAAAGTAGAAGGTAATGTCATCATGAAGATTTTGACGTTTTCAAAAAAATAATAACGGTAAACTAGTTTAAATTTAGAATTCAGTTACACACAAATGCAAACATAACCAACTCATACACCATGGGCGTGCGTAATACGGATATTTTTAAAGTTTCATACCTTGCACACGATGTTAGCCATCCTGATGAAGTCTTTGCGTATAGCCTCCACAGTTGCCCATGGTATCTGTCTGCGACCAGTAGCAATTTGCTGCAGAATATAAACAGCTGGTGTTAATATCCACCCGTGACCAGGGTGGAGCTTAGGTAGGACAATGGGGTCCATGGCCCCCGACAATTTTATAAAAGAAATAATTTTTAGTCAAATCATATATATGAAGTTGTTGGATTGGTGTTGATACATTTCACAATTCCTAACATTGCTATTGTCGTAGGTTCAATTCTAACCTAGACCGTATGGACCTTTTTTATCATTAACTGAAGATATATTTTTGTTCTCTTTTATTTAATGAAATCAAATGTTTATTTTTTATATTTATTTATATCTTGATTTCATATTATAATTATACGTTAATATTTTTCTAGTTTATAATTAGAAGGATAAGCTAATTTCATTAAATCATGATGATTTCAATAAATATAACCAATTAGAAAATAATAAATAAACTATAAAATACATAAATCAATCGGACATGATTTGTTAGATAAACAATATATATTATTTAAATAAGTCTAATTTTATAGTTTTCAATGTCATTGTCAAAATATGTTGCACATATAGGCAAATAGTATTATAAAATCTAATAGATAAATTGATGTTCGAATAAGTTTATCATTTTATGTTTTGTTATCTTTAATATTTAATGAAAAGTAATGCGACAAACAACAACTATAATTCAAAATGCTATTACGGTAATTATAAAATCGTAATATTTTTATAATTTATCACGGTCCTATAATTAGAATTTATGATGATTGAAAAATAAAAGAATTGACATATTTAATTTAAATATAAATACTTTTACCTCTTATTAGTACGTAAATACATATTTGGTATCTACAAAATTTTTTTCAAGATCTGCTACTGCCCGTGACGGCAACTTTCAACAGACACGATGACATCAATTAAATTAGCCTAGAACACAACACTGATAAATTGGTGTTGTACGTTGTCCTACACAGGTATAAAGGGAGACAGAGTACAAAACTGACTATGAGGGTTGTTGACAAGAACCATTGAACTCTGCTCGAGCTTCGAGTAACCATCGAAGCAAGTAGTATCAGAACCTATTAGGCAGCACCATAATTTTAATGGATTGCACAACAAATTTATAGCAATGATACATGGTTATATGGAAATGGAGACTTAGATCATCCATGATGGACTTTCTGGACTCAAGGGTCCTTAGTGCTCCATGTGTGACGACACAGTGAGTGTTAGGAACAAGCACCTCACTACAAATGACATCCATTAGTAGGTTGTGGCCAGCTAAATTGGAAACACCATATAGATTTAATTCATATACAAGCAAGTGAAGCAACTTAGCACTAGCAAGTAGTGGAATACCTTGAGGTTAGAATTCTTACATGAATATCAACCTTCAATAGAATTAGAAATCCTCATACGAATACATAAACTACTTGTCAGCAACACATGAATATGAAATTAAATTATAACCACAAGTAAAATTCTCACCTCACATTAATACTTTCTATATAGACTCTAAAAGAAACCAACAGTATCCAATCATGAGACACTTTTGTGTTTTGATAAACTTCTTTAGGTTGTTAATCTAGTAATGAATACCATCCATTTTCTGAACCAATGATGAGAGCGTCTCCTTACGCGACCTTGGCTGCAAATTCGCCGTCCCTGCGTGGGTTTAAAAAGTCAACTTCAACACAGTCGATGAGTTTTAGTCAATTGAACTATAACAACAACACAATAACAGCATAACAAACTTTAAAAATGGGACTAAATCCTAAGACACGCAAATAAAAGTTTTCATGTAAGTGGAGCATCAATATAGATTATTGTAAGACTCAGTAGTACTTACGATTGTGGAGAATCAGCTGTTGGGGACCCGAGTGATGCCTTCATGCAGAGTCGCGGGATAGAGTTGGACTGTCCCCAAAGTCTTTCGTCTGATCTCCTGAAGATATTTAAATCAGTCTGCGGTTTGGTGCCTCCATGCCTGCAACTTTAGCCCAACGGAGGTAGAAATAAAAACTTGCATAAATAGTAGCATGTAAAATAACAGAATTCCTACCTGTGAAGGATCCCCACAATGGAATTGCTTCATTGTCTTCGTTCGGGGACGACGGCAGTGGGAGGAGGAATTGATGGCGGTATCAGGTGGTTTAGGGTTAAAGGTCACAATGTCATTAGACATATGCAGTTTCATCAGATTGTGATATTCGTGTAGTGGGCTTTTTTTTTATCAATCCAAAGCTGCTTCATTTTTCAGGTAATGGAATAGCGGTCTCAACCAATTCCATGCCATAGATTATGAATGAATGTATATGTGATTGGGCAGTTATTTTTATTAAGCCCAAAGTTTATAATATTTTAAAATTGTGGATGGAAACAATATTGACTGGCCCATCGTGTTGGGTAGGGACAATGAAAAATAAAATAAGAAGTACTCTAATTAGGAAACCCATTTTAAAACCATATAGATGTCACAAAATTTTCAATTTGCTAAGTACATTAGAGTGCAAATTAATTCCTTAATTTTAAAAAATTGTAATTCTACATTAAAGAACTTTCCCGGATAATAAAAAAGCATGGAATGCGACTACTTGGATCATGTGAAAATAGACAAAATGAAGATATAAAAAGTTATCAAGTGAGAGTTTGGTGAATTTGAAAAAGGATTTACTCAAAGCTAAAATGTTAATTAAATAAATATCCAGGAAGAAAAGAAAGTTTTAGTTGGAATTTTCCATGAAAATAGGATTCCATCTTTTTATCCTAATATTTCAGACAACATATTAAAAAAATAATATAGGCAACATTTGGAAGAGTAATAGTTTCACGCAAGTGATCGTGAACAAGAATTAGAGACAACTAGATTTCTGACATGCAATTTGGTTATCTTTGATGCTAATATTGGTACTTTTAAATCAGACATGAAAAACTTACCGTGGCTAATATGGCACAAATTGATACTTTTTAGGTGGTGTGGGGAGTATAATCTACTAGGAATGGCCTAATAGAATTCTTCTAAACTGTAAAAATGCCAAAGTTAGATCAGATACTTTTTTTCTGAGGTGATACTGGTGTCACATTGCTGTTTGAATATCTTCCATGGCCACCATTACGAAAAGGTGCAGAAAGTAAACCAGTTTGATGTGTTTATGATATGATAAAAAATTAAAAATTAAAAATCTCCTGTGTGCTTCCTATACGTCGACTATTCGGGCATTGCTTTAATTCTGTGGGCGAAAAATCCATATTTTTTTCCTCTTAAAAGTGTCATGGTGACAGATACATGACATGATTATACTACACAACCAACCACAAGAAAATATAGAGACCCCATCCCCGATATAAATTTTTTCAACTTGGATACAACACTGTAGTCATCCATGAGTGCAATCATTTTTTAAACTCATTGGATCCTCTTTGCCCTCAATAATTAATATATGCTTCAAGCATTATTTTAAGATAATATAATTCATACCAAGATACACAATTATATTTCACGTGAAATTATTTTAAAATTGAAATAGACAAAAGTTATTAAATGCATACAATATTCTCAATTCATCTTAAATCTGTATATTTTTATATTAAAATTAATAGTATCTATTACAACAAATTTAATTAATTTTTACTATATAAAGGTTCAATATATGTAGTTGCTATATTGCAACAAAAAATTACATTTTTTATTAGGTTTAATTAATCTGTTGGTCTCTATAGTTTCACAAAATTTTCAATTAGATTTCTATACTTTTTTTCTTTTTAATTGAGTCCTTACACCAAATTCTTTTTAATTGGGTCCCTACATTTTTTTTTCTTTTATTTAAGTCCCTATACCAATTATTTTTTTTAGTTGGATCTCTATAAAATTAAGCCAATTACTACTAAGAGGGACTTAATTGAAAAAAAATAGTATAGAGACCCAATTAAAAAGAAAAAAGAGTATAAAAATCTAATTGAAAATTCCACAAAATTATAAAGACTAATAGAATAATTAAACCTTTTTATTATAATTCACGTGTTGAAAATATAAAATAACGTTGTTAATTGTTGCGGTCTGGCCCAAGCCACGTACGGGTCGGACCGACCCATCGAGAACCCGACCCGAGCGGTCGAGCTCTCAGTGTTCGCCACAACACCTGGACACGCGTCCTCACCATTCCCCCAACACAACTGGGGGGAATCTTCGTGGAAAGTGGGCTCGCCCCCTCTGGGCCCACCTCTGACACAGTATAAATAGGGAAGGACCTGCCCTTCCCCGAGGTACATCATTCCCTTTCATTTAACCACCTTCCCGCCTGCACATTGCTGACAAGAGCGTCGGAGTGTCTTTGCAGGTGGCACCCCCCTCATTCTCATTCTGCAACAGGTACCCGGCTACTCGGCAAGACCAGTTCCAGCACGATCAGAGGCTCTCCCACCATCTCACCTAACCACCCGACCTGTCCGGAAACCGACAACCGAACATTGGCGCCGTCTGTGGGGATCGACCTAAATGGAAGTCGCGCTGGGTTCCCGGAGACCAAGCCCGAGCAGCCGGAGTGGAGGGGGCGGCTTCCGTCGCCTCGCTAAGGGGGCGGCGGAGGTCCCCCCGACAACACACAGAACAGCACACGAGAGCACGACCCTTCGGGGGAACAGGCGGCGATAGCGCCATAATAATGCAGGAGCTACGCCACAGGGTCCAGAACTTAGAGCGACAGCTGGCCGACCGGGAGCGGGACGGACGAATTACTGATCCCAGCTACACCCCGTCCCCCGAAAGCGAGGAGGGAGACTCTCACAGAAGCCGCCCGCGGCGTGCATCTGCATCCCGAACGGAAGCGGAGAGCACGCGGGAGGAGTCTCCCATACCGAGAAGACAAAATGACACGGTCATCTACTCCCGTGGCAGGCAAACCCGTCGAGCGGCAAGAGGTCGTGAAGACGGGGAAGGGAGATCCGAGAGAACACGACAACCTGTGATAATGGGCGTCACCCCATTCCACCGATCTATCCTCGAGGTCCGGTTGCCGAAACATTTCGACAAACCAACGGACATGAGGTACGACGGAACTCAAGACCCTCTAGAACACCTCACGGCCTTTGAGGCCAGGATGAATCTGGAGGGAGTGGGGGACGAGGTAAGATGCCGTGCCTTCCCGGTAACCTTAGCAGGGCCGGCGATCAGATGGTTTAACGGCCTCCCACAAGGATTCATCTACAGTTTCTCGGACATCAGCCGCGCATTCCTGGCCCAATTTACAACACGGATAGCGAAGGCAAAGCACCCTATCAACCTTCTAGGGGTAACCCAAAGACAAGGAGAACCGACCAGAAGGTACCTAGACCGGTTCAACGACGAATGCTTGGAAATCGACGGCTTAACCGACTCGGTGGCCAGTCTTTGCCTGACAAACGGCCTCCTCAACGAGAACTTCCGAAAACACCTTACCACGAAACCGGTTTGGACAATGCATGAAATCTAAACGGTAGCCAAGGAGTACATAAATGATGAGGAAGTCAGCCGAGTTGTGGCCGCCAACAAACGGCAGCCCAACTACAACCAAGCCCGGCAACAGGGCAATGGAGAAAGGCCAAAGGGACAATCCAGGGAAGAGGCGCTGAGTAAGGCACCAAGGACATTCCCCGAGTCGGAAAATTCACCAACTACACTCCGCTCACCCTCCCCATCGTGGAAGTCTACCAACAAATAGCCGAGAAAGGAATCCTGCCGAAGCCCCGACCACTCAAAGACCGCACCGGAGGGAGCAAGAACCTTTACTGTGACTACCACAAAGGTTATGGTCACCTAACGCAGGATTGTTTTGACCTAAAGGATGCATTGGAACAGGCGATAAGGGAAGGAAAGCTAGCGGCCTTCTCCCACCTGATCAGGGAACCGAGGAGGCGATACCGCGACCAAGACGAGGAAGGCAAGACCCGCTCGGCAAAGCGGCGACAAGAGCCAGAGGGCGGAGAACACGGCCTCACCGTGATAAACGTAGTAACGGCCAAAAACGCCGCGCCTAGATCCAGATCCGCACACAAGAAGGACGCGAAGATATTGTCGATCTCCTCCTCCTCGACGCGAAACTCTAAGAAGCCTCCATGCATTTCTTTCGGCCCAGAAGACCAATGGTTTGACGACGTCCCGGAAAATCCACCCATGGTCATAACGGCCCGAGTAGGGACCGGTCTCGTCAAGCGCATCCTTGTTGACACGGGAGCAGACTCGAACATCATGTTCCGCAACGTGTTCGATGCACTGGGACTAAAGGATGCCGATCTAACGACTCACCAACACGGGGTCATTGGACTGGGCGACCACTTCATCAAACCGAATGGGATAATATCCCTCCCAATCTCAGTAGGACAATCTCGGGGCAGGAGATCCGCGATGGCCGAGTTCGTGATCCTCCGTGACTCCACCGCCTATAACATCATTCTGGGAAGAAAAACGATCAATGATTTCGAGGCCATAATCAACACGAAGCTGCTAGTCATGAAATTCGTTACCGACGACGGATCCATAGGGTCCATAAGGGGAGACCTCGAGACGGCGGTCGCTTGTGACAACGCCAGCCTCTCCCTTAGAAAGAAGTCCAAGGAAGCGTTCGGTGTGTTCCTAGCCGATCTTGATGCCAGAGTAGACGAAAAGCCGAGACCAGAACCAGAAGGGGATCTGGAGAAGTTCAGAATCGGTGACGAAGAGGAAAAATTCACATTCGTTAACAAGAACCTCCCACATGAGTTGAAGGAACCTTTGGTCGAAATGATAAGAGCCAACAAGGACCTGTTTGCCTGGACCCCAGCCGACATGCCGGGCATAGATCCAAAAATCATCTCGCATCATCTAGCCGTCAAGGCAGAAGCACGCCCGGTGGCCCAACGGAGGAGAAAGATGTCGGCGGAAAGAGCGGAGGAGGTGGCCAGGCAGACGGCTAGCCTCCTAGAAGCAGGCTTCATACGGGAAGTGGACTACTCGACATGGCTCTCGAATGTAGTATTGGTGAAAAAGCACAACGGCAAGTGGAGAATGTGCATAGACTATTCTGACCTTAACAAAGCATGTCCCAAAGATTGCTTCCCCCTCCCTAACATAGATGCACTCGTCGACGCTGCGGCGGGATACCGGTATCTAAGTTTTATGGACGCCTACTCCGGGTACAACCAGATACCGATGCACCGTCCAGACGAAGACAAGACGGCGTTCATAACGCCAGGAGGAACTTTCTGCTATAAAGTAATGCCTTTCGGCCTAAAAAATGCGGGGGCAACATATCAGAGGCTGATGAACAGGATATTCCACGACCTCATAGGGAAAACAGTTGAAGTCTACGTGGACGACATCCTGGCAAAAACAACACGACCTGACGACCTTTTGAACGACCTGGCGAGCGTATTCGCGTCCCTCCGACAACACGGTATGAGGCTGAATCCCCTCAAGTGTGCTTTCGCTATGGAAGCCGGGAAGTTCCTCGGATTCATGATAACCCAAAGAGGGGTAGAAGCCAACCCGGAGAAGTGCCAGGCGATACTCCAAATGAAGAGCCCAGGTAGTATCAAGGAAGTCCAAAGATTGGCAGGTCGATTGGCTTCGTTGTCACGTTTTCTCGGAGCATCGGCAACAAAGGCCCTACCGTTCTTCAATCTCATGAAGAGGGGAATAGCGTTCGAATGGACACCCGCATGCGAGGAAGCCTTTCAACACTTTAAAGAAATCCTGGCGACACCACCTGTCCTCGGGAAGCCGAAAGAAGGGGAGCCATTATACCTGTACCTTGCCATAACAGGAGAAGCCTTGGCTTCAGTTTTGGTACGAGAAGAAGGAAGGACACAACAACCAGTCTATTTTGTCAGCAGGGCCTTACAAGGGGCAGAGTTGAGATATAACAAATTGGAGAAGTTAGCTCTGGCGCTCCTGACCTCTTCGAGGAGACTAAAGCAATACTTCCAAAGCCACCGGATCATCGTAAGAACAGATCAGGGGATCCGGCAAGTGCTTCAAAAACCCGACTTGGCGGGGAGAATGATGACTTGGTCGATTGAACTCTCTCAATACGACATACGATATGAACCCCGGCAAGCCATCAAAGCGCAGGCGATGGCGGATTTTCTAGTGGAAGTAGCGGGGGACCCAGCCGAAGACACGAACACACGGTGGAAACTCCATGTGGACGGAGCCTCCAACCAGACGTTCGGGGTGCTGGGGTTATCCTAGAAAGCCCGGCTGGAGTCGTATACGAGCAATCAATTAAGTTTGATTTCCCCGTTTCAAATAACCAAGCAGAGTACGAAGCCCTCATAGGAGGCCTAATGTTAGCAGCAGAGGTCGGGGCGACGAGGTTGGAGATATGCAGCAATTCGCAAATCGTCACCTCTCAAGTGAACAGGAGCTATCAAGCTAGGGACTCACTGCTACAGAAATACTTGGAAAAGGTCAAGGACTTGAGCCAAAAGTTTGAAGAAGTCACGATCCAGCACGTTCCGAGGGAAAAGAACACACTGGCAGATCTCTTGTCAAAGTTGGCCAGCACAAAGCCGGGAGAAAGCAACCGGTCTCTAATCCAAGGAAAGTTGAAAGAGCCGGCAGTCACATTACACCTCTCAAAGCTAAGCCCCTCCTGGTTGGATCCCATTATCAATTTCTTAGAAAACAGCAAACTCCCTGACGACGAAAAAGATGCCAAAAAGCTAAGAAGGGAAGCCGCCAGATACGCCATCATCCAGGGTCAACTTTTCAGGAAGGGATTCAATCATCCCCTACTGAAGTGTTTGCACCCCGACCAGACGGACTACATCCTCAGGGAAGTCCATGAAGGGTGCTGCGGCCACCATATAGGAGGCAAAGCCCTAGCAAGGAAGTTAATCTGAACTGGATATTACTGGCCATCGATGATGGCTGACTCCAAGGAGTTCGTTAAGAAATGTGTCAAGTGCCAAGAAAACGCCAACTTCCATCGTGCACCCGCCTCTGAGCTCAACTTGCTAACGGCCTCTCGACCATTCTCGCAGTGGGGAGTCGACCTCTTAGGACCTTTTCCCATCGGCCCGGGACAAGTCAAGTACCTCATAGTCGCTATCGACTATTACACAAAATGGATAGAGGCTGAACCGCTGGCCAGCATATCCTCGTCCAATTGCAGGAAATTCATGTGGAGACAAGTAATAACACGGTTCGGTATCCCGGAGGTCGTCATCTCGGACAACGGGACACAATTCACCGACAAAAAGTTCACAGAATTCCTCACCGGCCTGGGCATAAAGCAGAGATTCTCCTCGGTAGAGCACCCACAGACAAACGGGCAGGTCGAGTCCGCAAATAAGGTCATCCTGCAAGGGCTCAAGAAGAGACTGGATAGCAAGAAAGGCTCTTGGGCCGACGAGTTAGCCTCAGTCCTATGGTCCTACCGAACAACCGAACAATCTTCCACCAAAGAGACACCCTTCCGACTAACCTACGGGTCAGATGCAGTGATACCCGTAGAGATCGGAGAGCCGAGTCCACGATTACTCCTAAAGGGAGTAGACGAAGCCGTCGAGAAAGACTTGATAGAAGAAACCAGGGAAATGGCCCACCTGGCAGAAGCAGCGCTAAAACAAAGAATGGCCTTACGCTACAACGCCAAAGCACTCAAAAGAAAGTTCGAAGAAAACGACCTCGTCTTGAGGCGTAACGACATCGGCCCGTCCACCCCGGGAGAAGGCAAACTAGCGGCGAACTGGGAAGGACTATATCGAATCAAAGAGGTAATCGGAAGAGGAGCATACAAGCTAGAAAGACTCAATGGCAAGGAGGTCCCGAGAACATGGAATGCCGATAACTTAAGGAGGTTTTATTCATGAGCCATCTATTTCGTAATAGCACTTCAGTATCTTTGATATAATGATTGAACCCTCCTAACTTTCTACATTCTGTATTTGCCTATGTTATTTTTGCCTATGTTATTCTCCATATTTGCCAACATTATTTTCCAAATTCTCTGAGCGACCACTATAAGAACGACGATACGAGGCCTCGGGACTGATCACCCCGGGAGCCCCTCAGTTCAAAAAATACGGCGAACGACCGCAAGAACACACGCCATAAACGGCCAACACGAGTAAACGGAAACGCAAAGTAATTCGACGACGAATAAAACAAGGAGTCAAATTTACAGGCAAACAAGCCCACAAACCCACTAACGGGCACCAAAGTCGTAATAACAAGTTCAACAAAAAGTTCAAATAATACAAACATCACTTTTTCGGCATATCGACAACTTTGCCATCCTTGATGGTCTTGAAAACTCCGATCGCCGACACATCGAAATCCGGGGAAACGATCTTCACCTGAGCTTTGAGGGCCTCTTCAGTCATGAAAATCGCATTTTTGCCCTGCTCCTTGACTTCCTTGTGCTTTCGTTTGAACGATTCAGCCTCCTCCCGGGCAGCCTTGGCAGCTGCCTTCGCTTCGTCCCGCTCTTTCTCCAGAGCGGACAGCCGACCCTGCGCAGCGCTTAGCTGGCTTTTCAAGGTCAGCTCCTGCTCCGTCAAACGTGACACGGAGGCGTCGGCAGTCTTCAACTTCTCCTCGGCTAAAGCAACCTTTTTCTGGGAGGCGTCAAGCTTGTTCCCCGCTTCAACTAACTGATCTTGAAGCGTTTTCACTTGGGTTTTGTATTTATTATTGGCATCAACCGCAGACTCAAGCTTCCGACGAAGCGAGGCCATACCAGAAAGCTCAAACTCAGCCTTTCGAGCAATGGCCGCGCCACGAAGAAGAGTACGGTACATCCACCGAGCCTGCCCTGAGAGGTCGGTGCCATGGAAATGATCCTCCGTGCCCGGAAGCAGCTGGGCATCTATGAAGGTCCCGGCATCAAAGTTCCTTTCCATGACAGTCAAAACCCCCTCGGGACTAGACTGCGACCTTTGTCTCTTGGGGGTGGGGATGACGGACAATTCTTCTTCTTCCTCCCGACGAGAAGAGGACGAGTGCCCGGGAATCGGAACCTCGGCAGGAATTGGGGTTTCGGAAGTAGGAGTAGCAACTTTGGCAGATATGTCGACTTCAGGAGGAGGCACTTCCGGAGGGACCATCTCCTGTTGTCCTCCGGTCTCCTCGCCTTCGTCATCCTGAAGAAAGGTTTGGTACAAGTTATCCACGCCGGTCACTTCGGCAGAAAGCCCCACTACAGAACAAATTGAAAAATAAACAAGTTAATGGAAGCAGCAAAGGAAAATCCAAACAAGCGACTACACGACGAGAGAACTCACGAATATAATCTCGGGCGGCCTCCCGGTTACCCATGAGGAGATGAGGGTTCACGTTATTCCTCCCAAGAACCGCCCACAAAATGTCGGCTATCCGCCGATCCACGGTCGACATCCCTTTATAAGTAACTTTGATAAAAGGATTAGACCCCGCCCCGAAACTCCAATACGTCGGGATGAGGCGCTCCTTTTCCAAAGATAACCAAAAAGGGTGACGACCCTTAACCGGGCGGACCTTAAAGTACTTGTCCTTGAACCCATGATAGGAGTCCTCGAACAAGCCAAAAATTCTCCGGCCCTGGGCAGACCGGAAGGACATGAATCATTTCTTGTGTTTCCCCTCCTTCGAAGGGTTGGTTAGATTAAAGAAAAACAGAAAGACGTCAACAGAGACCGGTAGCTCTAAGTACTCGCACACCATCTCAAAGCAGCGAATAGATGCCCAGCTGTTCGGGTGCAGTTGAGACGGTGCCACGGAAATCCGGTTCAGGAGGTTCATTTGAAAGGGGGAAAAGGGGATGCGGACCCCAACCTGAGTGAACATGGCCTTATAAAACCAAATCCAATCGGCAACCCGGGGAGCATTAAAATTAATTTCATAAAGCCGTTCGTGAGGGGCGGGGACATAGACATCATAGTTCGCCTCCTCGTCGGTACCCCCACAGAGATATTCGGCCTGACGAAACTCCGTTAGTTCCTCCTCACCCATCTGATTGGGAGAGTTCCTGAGGTCGGAAACCACCCACGCGTATGGGTCATAACCCGCGGCGGAGCTTGAAGCTCGGCTAACGACACGAGGCATACCTACAGTGGGGGCACCGCGCGGTTAGTCCGTGAGGCCGGGATCCGAGAAAGACCCAAAGAAACCCCTCGTGCCGTGACCACAGGGGGGCCAAACAAACCAAAACCAAGGCAAAAACATAAACCCCCCATGACACACCACGATCAACAAAAGAAAAAGAGAGTGCATCCACAAAAATGCGCCCATGAATAACAGGAAAAGAGCAAGCACAGGAAAAATGATCATGGCAGACATGCAAACACTCATCAAAATAAAAAGAAAAAGAAGTAGTTACCTGGATGAATTGAGGAAGTTCAAATAGGGACGAAACACACTAGAGCAATGGAAACAGCCTTTGTGTGATGAGAGCAAAGAAGGGACGAATGGGCAGTATGATCAAGAAGGCAAAATAAATGGAGGAAGAACAGAAGCATAAAACTGTTCAAAACCGCTCTAGTGGAAGTGCGAAAGACCTGGGGGCAGAATTGTCTTTGCACACACGGCATTTTTCAATCTTTTATGGGCATTTAATGCCCCGCGCGAAAAACGAGGCGACGAAGGAACGCCCCGGACCACGAACGGGCACGCATGCGGGCAGCGCGTCACTCACACGAACGGCCGACTAAACGACAACGATGATAGAAGACTCGCCGCCAACAGCCTATACGGCTGATTATCGGCGCGTGGGGGCACTGTTGCGGTCTGGCCCAAGCCACGTACGGGTCGGACCGACCCATCGAGAACCCGACCCGAGCGGTCGAGCTCTCAGTGTTCGCCACAACACCTGGACAGGCGTCCTCACCATTCCCCCAACACAACTGGGGGGAATCTTCGTGGAAAGTGGGCTCGCCCCCTCTGCGCCCACCTCTAACACAGTATAAATAGGGAAGGACCTGCCCTTCCCCGAGGTACGTCATTCCCTTTCATTTAACCACCTTCCTGCCTGCACATTGCTGACAAGAGCGTCGGAGTGTCTTTGCAGGTGGCACCCCCCTCATTCTCATTCTGCAACGGGTACCCGGCTACTCGGCAAGACCAGTTCCAGCGCGATCAGAGGCTCTCCCACCATCTCACCTAACCACCCGACCTGTCCGGAAACCGACAACCGAACATTAATAATATGTAAAAAGAAAAAATTGTTGAAGAATACAGCACAAATAATTGCTAATTGAATTTTATCCTTTAAGGATAATCTACTAAAATCAACCTGACTCTCTTATACACTGCAAAAAAAAATCTTCCATTCTTATTAACGATAAACATGCCTTTAAAATATTTTAAAAGGTAAAAAAAAATACCTAACATTAATTACATTCTCATACAATGATTTAGGCATTTAATTTTGATGCAATATTGATCAAGTATGACTAGAAAAATAACAACTTTTTATTAAATTTTGGCAATTTTATGCTTAATACTTTTATCTCTTCGAATTTATTTTTGTTAACAACCAAAAGAAAATGAAAAAGAATTTTATAAGTTGAATTTTATATTTTTTTATGTATATATTTTAAATACTTTTTCAAATATTCTTACAACGTTTTAGATCAAATATCGTGATTTATAAAAAAAATATTTTTCTTGACAGTGAAATTACATTGGGTCATAATTTGAACAGATCAATTGATTACATCTAAAAAAAAGATATTTATTATAAAAAATATTAGTGAAGATATATATATTTTAAATTTTAATTTTAGATTTTAGATTATTTTATATTTTTTATTTATGCAGGATCAATCTTATCAATTCATGAATGTATATATGGAAATAAATTCGCATAAATATGCAAGAATGTGAACTTTGTTAGTGGAAATTGAAGTACAAACTTTGGTCATGGCTTTCGGTTCAAACCCTCTGGAAGGAAATACACTAAACTTTTTTTTATTAAGCAAAAAAAAAAAAAATACATAAATAAGTAAATGAAATACTTAATTATTCAGATCACATTATCGAAAAAAGGAGTCACTAAACAAAATATCTAAAATATTTTTTTAAAGATATTTTTTAATAATTAAAATTTAACATATATAATTGATTAAATCGTATTATTTCTGTTATAATTAAATCAGACAAATTGATTTAGCCGAAAAATTAATGAATCAGATCTTAAATTGTTCTAAATTAATATTCTTTTTTATAAAAATGACTACAATAATCCTATTATAAAAAATAACTTAAATAATTTTATTACATGTATATTAATTTTGAGAATTTTGAATTTTAACCCTATAAGAATACATAAAAAAGAGAAGTGTTAAGATTTAGGATTCTCAAAATTAATATATATATATATATATATATATATATATATATATATATATATATATATATATATATATATATATATATAAATGTAATCCTATATATGTATTGCATGGTTAGGATACTTGTCAAGAACTAGAATACGATTTGTATCATTAGGAACATATCATTAATAGTAATTAATAATTCTACAAATGCATTTATTATTATGTGGTAATTAAGTTGTGAACTATATAATTATTAATTTAGAGTTTAAATGTTCGAGTAGATGTTGTTGAACCTTTTAAGCTTAATTTTTTGTCACACATTTTTTCATTTATTAATTTAGTTATTAACTATCCAAATTTGATACTTTTCAAATTAGTTTTTATATGTTCATCTCTATATTTATTTTTAAGAAAAATTATTTTTTTAATATTAACATATTTAATATTTATATTATTATATAAAATACTAGTAATGACTTATAAAATTATATTCTGGTAATTATATTATGTACTTTAGATGTTCTTGTTTTGAAAAAAAATATTCAATTTTCTTCTAATTTTACATTCTTAAAGCAAAAAAATTTACCTTACTTTTTTTTTATCTTAACATATCTAATTTTGAACTATCATCTTATTTTGATATTGGTATCTTATATTTTATAAGAGTGCTGTACCTTTTAAGTAATTCATAATTTATGATTTATTTTCAAGTAATTTTAATTAATATATTGTAACTAAATACACTATAAATTTTTGATATTTTATAATTTAATAATGTATTATTGATATAATTATCTTTTTTATGTAATTGTCATATAAAAAATATAATTAAAAAAATGTAAGATATTTTTTTATATTTGGATAAAACTAATTCAATAACTAAAATAAATTATTTTTATTATTCCTAAATTATTTTTATGTAATGAAAAAATCTAAAAAAAAGTTAAAAAAATTTATCTAAAATTCGACTCCTCCATATTAAAATATCTTTTTTATAATTTTTCATGGATATCCTAAGAAAATATGAGTGATTATTTTTGTTTCTTACTATACTCTTACGTTTCGTATTTGTTAATGACCATTTCTTCTTTAATTTTGAAACTTATATCATAGAATTAACAAATAATATGCATAATCATGGATATACTAATTAAAAAATAAAGAATTTGTAATTAAATAGAAAATAACAACTTAATATTTTAAAAAAATATAAAAGTTGATAAAAATTAACAAATTTACTTCAGAAGTCGTGGTAGTTTTGCAGGTATTATATTATGTTTGTTTTTTTAAAATCTTGTACAAGAAGGGACTAGCTTTATATAAATATTTCGAGGACAAAAAAAAATTAACAGTTCATCTAATTTTAAGACAATCTGGTAGGATTAGTTTCAACTAATTTATTTAAGTCAATTATGAAATGTATGACATTCTGAATTTAAAATTTACAGATATCAGTTTTAGTAGATTGACAAAGTGAAAAAGTAAATCTTATTAAAAAAACTATTATGAATATTTTTAATAAGAACAATACTACATGCCCAACAAGTATTATTATTTTTGATAATAATTTTTACTCATATTTTCAGAGATTTTACACACAATAAGCATATAGTTTACACCTATATTTACCAAAATTTTGCACACATGAATCATTACTATTTACATCCAAATTTTTCAGAATTTGAACACATAAATTAATAAAATTTATCTATTAAAGATAATTTAGTATTTATTTTGATAAAAAATGGCCAAAACAACTAAAAATGAATAATCTCCAACAATTTCTCTTATAATAATAATAATATCAAAACTACCAAGAACAAAAATAACAATAACTATAATAATATCAACATTCAACAATACTATTTAATAGTTATTTTTATTCAAAGTAATAATATTTTCTTATAAAATTAGACACTTTATAAATTTATACTCTCATATAATTCATAGGCCAGTCAGAACTTAACCATTCTTTGAGTCAGGTTTGTTTTTTTGGACCTCGAACCAACCCCAAAAAAGAAAAGGAAATGAAAAAGAAAAAACAAATTATTCATTACACTAATAAATTTTATTGCTTCATCTATCTCTACTATTTTATTTTGTCAAAAAAACTAAAAGGTTTAATTTCCTTTATTTTGTTTAAAATTTTAATTGCACTTTTGGTTTTTTCAATTCCCAGAATAAAATAATGAGAAGAAGAATGTCAGATGACTATCAAAATTTATTATTTTTGTCCATTATTTAATCATTAATATTTAAAAAGAATAAGATAAAATATGTTGTTAGATTACTAGACTATAAGAATTGAATTTATAGTTAAATGATAGTTAAAAATAATAAAATTTTGATAACCCCTTAATATTTCTCTAACGAAAATGTAACATAGTTTAATAAAATAATATGAATAATTATAGAAAAATTTCATAACAACATATGGTATATTTAATAAAGAATTGTTTACACATATTTTATATTTATCTTTTTCATAATTTAAAATATATAATGCAAATACCTAGTAAATATTTCTCCATTAATAATAAATAGTAATACATATGCAACCATTAAAACGACTCTCATCCCTTTAATGGAATTTCTATTTTCGAAATACATTTTGCTTACTTAAATAATAAACTTTTTTAAAAAAAATAACTTTAATAATTTAAAAAAATATTTTGTTAAGAAGAATTAAATAACACCTTATATTAGATCAATTTTTTTTAAAAGAAAGTGTAGCAATTGTTTGATGTTTGTCTTTGTCCAATTACATATAAGCACATACACATGGAGGACTTTTTTGGAAATGTAATTACGAATGTATCCTGCAGTAAATTTCTAAAACTTACGGCACTCACCCACCTAATAGAATCATTCATGATTATTATTAGTTAAAGCAACTTCAAAAGTGTTGCTAGTTATCCTTCTTACACAGGCCAGTCAAAATTTAGTCATTTTTGGCCACCAAAAAACTTTCTTATATTTATATAGCATATCTATATATTAATTGTAAAATTATATACTTTTATTAGTTTGATTCTTTTAACACTTATATATATCCCTATATATTGCACTTTTGAAACACACTCAATAATACACTCTTTAAAATTACTCTCCTAATTCTAACAATATTTATAGTCCATCCACTCATATGCATGACAAAATAAGTTAAATTAAATAAATAAGTGTTTTCATGAACCGAATATCTATATATGTCTTAGTTTTTCAATTACTACACTCTATTGAACTACATAAAAAGAAATATATATTAAAAATAGACATATTCACTATGTTTAAAATTAGGGTTAGAAGTGAGATGAACTAAGTTGTACTAGACCAAAATCAAACTCAACTCATAAAAATTGAATTCAGCTTACAGCTCAACTCATTAACAATCGAACCTATTTATAAAGTTCAAACTCGACTCACTTAAAACTCATGAGCTAGCACAATCTCACAAGCTAAGTTAGTTCAAATAACATAAACATAATCTATAATTATATATAAATAAAAATTTATATCTATATCAATTATAATTTATGTTATTTGTCATAATAATTATATACAAATATTATATATATAATCAAGCCAACTCACGAGTTAATGAATTGAGCTTATTCAAGTTTAAATTCGGTTCATTTAATATAAGAGCTCAAATTCAAGTTCGAACTTGACTCACAAACTCATGAACTCAGCTGATCAAACTGTTAACGAATAAAATTTAAACTGATTCATGAGATGACTTGACTAACTTCTAGTCCTAATTAAAACCAGAGAAAATCTAAGTACTATGTCCACTTACAGCATGCCTCCATAATATATATGTAGTTGGCCTTGCAAATAAAAAAGAGTTTCATCAAATTTTATTGTAGAAATTACTTCACTTATTTCGTCACATATTTAGAAGTTACTAACATTGGGATAAACCACAACTCAAAAGGATGTGAGGAAAAAATTAAAAAAGACAATAATAAAAAAAAACTTTAAGTACGTACTTCACATTCCGATATGTATTAAATATCGGGTGGAATTGCCTTGACCACTAACATTTGATTCTCGGAGAAATTTACAAAAAGAAAATCAATTCCTAAGTGTTCCTTGATATTCTTTATCTTTGAGATTTATGTTGTGTGAAGGGATCCCTGAAAAATAGGACATAGTCCATAGTAGTGTGTAGTGTTATTGGCTGATTTTTTTTAATATGTAATTGGATTGTTTTGTAAAAAAGAAATACATTATCCATTATAGAGACAAAGACAAAAGAAAAATGGGATCTCTTACTTTAGTAAACACCAAATACTAATAAAAGAAAAACTAACAAAAGAGATTAGAGATTCACAAAGAACGGTACTCTATAACTTGAGTTATTCTTTACTGGTGCTTCTTTGTTATTTTCACAATTACTGTTGCCGCCAGCTTCTCACCTCCAAATTTCTCACCTTCCACAACGTCCAACACAGAGATGCAAGAAAGGCCATAGAAGGTTGTCCTTTTCCATTGTCTCTACTTGCCGTTTGCTACCAGACTGCAAATTTCATGGTTCCATTTTGCACTATAGCATTCACAAAAGGAGAGGAAGAATTGCGTCGTTGCCATTTTTGCATCTTGGACACATTGTTGAAGTATTTGAGAATTTTTGGTTGATCAAATTTAGCATAGGTAATTTTTATGGGCTGCTCTCCACATAAATTTTTTTACTTTAATGGTAATTTTAACCCCCAAATTAATTTCCAAAGCATTGAATTTGTCATCACTACTATTAGAAGGTGCTCAATTGGCACATGAAAAAAAATCATAAGCCACCCAGTATCCTGATGTCATATTGTACTGCTTCCTCTTGTTGCAGGCCCATTCAAACTTGTCCTCACTATCATCGTTTAGTGACACAAAGAGAATTTGCAGACTGAGCTTAGGAGAAAAAACTGCTTCAACTAGCTCTTTATTCCATCTTCCATATACTGTAAATAAATCATGTACCTAATTGATGAATGTTACTGAATTGTTGATGTTACTAAGTCTAAAAGGGTAAGGTGGGGGGAGGGGGGTAACCATGGGTCCTTCTAGTTATGAACATTTGAGCTAGATTCTATACTCCATCTCAAACCCTTTTCTGCTACCACTTTTCTTTCCTCTAGTATACTTTGCCAATCTCAAGAAGGTTGGTTTCTTTTATCTGTCAAAAGGGGGTTATTGTATCTATGGTATTTTTCTTTGAGTATACACACAAGTAACGAATTTGGCTTAGTAGTAATTTGTCAAAACTGTTTACCTAGTAAGGCTAGGTTCTGGACTTTGAGATTCTTAAAATCCAATCTGTCTTTTTTTTTTTAATCTGGTCATACAATTCCAACTAACCTAAGCCATCTTTCACTATATTTCCTTCTGACCCTACCATAACTGTCTTAGAATGCTGTGTATTTCTTCCACTAGAGAATGTAGAAGCTTGAAACATGAAAGCGTATATATTAGAATAGCTTATTTGACAGCTCTAATTAAAGCATGTCTGCCACCTGCTGATAACAGATTCCTCTTCTAAGTCTAAACTCTTTTTTTAATTTTATTCTTTATTGCACTGAATATAGCCCTTTTAAATCTCTGAATAATAGATGAAAGACTTAAATATTTATCTTGGGCTCCCGCATGCTCTATATTAAGTAACTTTGCTAGTTGTTGCCTTCTGGTAAGTGGGGTATTTTGACTAAAAAAATTACTGATTTGTGGAGGTTAATTTTCTATCTGCTAAGCATCTCATATTTATTGAGTAAAGATAGGATAGTTACATGATTCCTCATTAGTCTTCACAAATAAGATAGAGTCATCATCAAAGAGAAGCTAAGATGATTGACTATTGGAGACCTTCTGTAAATCTGAATCCCTTGAATAGACCTGTTTTGCTCTGCCTTGTGTAACAGATAGGATAATCCTTTCGCATAGAATAGAAATAGATAAAGTGATAAGGGATCTCCTTACCAGATACCCCTTGTTAGCTTAAAAAAGCCATAAGGTTAAACTTTCACAAGAACAAAGTAAAAAATAGTAGTGACTAGTTCTCTAATATGAAAAATCCATCTGGTTCTAAAACCTATTTTCTCCATGATGAACCATAAAAAACTCCAGTCAACTCTATTATATGCTTTACTCATATCCAATTTAATATCTATTTTACATTCAAATCCGTACCTCTTAGTTTTGAGGTAGTGCATACATTTATGAGCTACTAGAATATTGTCAGAAACTAATCTACCCTTTAAAAGAACACTCTAGTTTAGACTTATTAACTTATTCATAAACTCCTGAAGTTTATATACAAAAATTTTGGAAATAATCTTATAAAAGATTGAGGATAAGCTAATAGGTCTGATATGTAACATGTCTTTAACATCCGGGATCTTAGGGATCAAGAAAATTTGTGTATGGTTGAATGCTTTAAGCATTTTACCTTTACCAAAGAAGCTACGAACCGCCTTAAAAATATCACCATCCACAATGTCCCAATAAAACTGAAAAAACTGTACTATGAAGTCATTCTCACCTGGAACACTTTGAGGAAAAACACTGAAAGTAGATCTCTTGGTTTTCTCCATAGAGATTGGTCTCATTAGCCTCTAGTTCATGAAAGCTATAACTAACTGGAGGACTAAAATCACTGAATATGTCATCAGGTTCTAATAGGTTAGCGGATAAAAATATTTTCTTGAAATAATTTTCAACCACTCGAGCAATATTTTGTGGTTCTGAAGCCATCTCATCATTGTTCTGAACTAGCCCCCAAAATTTATTTTTTTACGGTTTCTAGTTGGAATTTCTGATGAAAGAACTTTGTGTTGCTATCCCTTCTTTCAGCCACTTGTATCTTGATTTTTTCTTCCAAATTTTTTTTTGATAATTCCTCTTCTAATTTTTGTCTCTACCTTTAAAACTCCAACCCACCAGAATAACCCGTTTCCCTCAACTATTCCAACCTAAGATTTAGTTCTTTAATTATCTTTTTAGAGTTGAATTTATTATGCTGCTGCCACTGCACTAGATGGTGCCTACAACACTTTAATTTCTGTACCAAAACATACATAGGTGAGTCATCAACTTCTATACTCTAAACTTTCGCTATCAGTGTCCTTATATCCTTTATCTCGCATCACTGATTCTGAAATTTATATCTTCTTTTGGTTGACCATCTTGAAGGATCCAAATCAAGTAAGCGAGGAGCGTAATCCGAACTATTCTCTGGTAATTTTTTTACCACCGCTTCTACATAAGTCTTCTTCCAAGCCATTTCAGCCATAAAACGATCAAGCTTATCCCAAATTAACATCTTTCTAGCCCTTCTATTTG
The DNA here is from genome assembly GCF_003086295.3 of Arachis hypogaea. NCBI lineage: Eukaryota > Viridiplantae > Streptophyta > Magnoliopsida > Fabales > Fabaceae > Arachis > Arachis hypogaea. The sequence continues at coordinate 85,193,699 of NC_092041.1, forward strand.
GTCATGTGAACCGCTGTCCTATCATCCCAAGATTAACTAATTGATTATCGTCAATGAAACCATTGAAATTTTCAGTGGAGGCATTGTACCTCATATTCCCTTCCTTCTTTTCTCCATAATTTTTAATTGCATTGAAACCACCCAAGATGATAAAGCTTCCTATCAAATTGCTGAAGTCAAAAATAGAGTTTTTCAAATTGATTGATTCGAGTTAGCTCATTAGTACTCAAGTAAACTCCAACCAACCCCCAACTCACATTTTTATTCTCATCCTTAATTGAAGCAATTATGGAAAAAAGAGTTTTGAAATAGAATGTGTACCTCCACATGATCTTTCCATGCTAGAGCCATTCTTTCTGATGTTTCATTCCAGCCTACTAATGTGAAACTTTGATATTCTCATTATCTGACTTTACGTTCCACCATTCGAGACCGATTTTTAGTTTTACAGAGAAAAATTACCTCGGGGGGGAGTGGGATTGGCACATTCTTTTAAGATTGTGGACTGTCAAGGGTCTATTCGAATCCCGACAATTCTACATTAGGACTCTCATGGTGCATTGGGTGCCACTGAACGACCGACACCCTCTACCATCTCTTGATCTATATCTCCAGCAACTCCTCCAGTTAATGATTCTGAGACTATCTCTAGTTCATCTTCCGCCTATTTTTTGTTGTCCTGGACAACATCTCCATCCCTTCATGGTTTGATCTAGCCATCTGTTTTATCCTTTTATATTTGACAGAGTATTCAGCAGCAAGAGTAATTGGCATATGATTTTCAGTTAGGACCCCCCATGTTAGCATATTTTGTTTGAAAACTACTTGTTCCTCCCAATTGTTTCTGATTGGAGCTTATAACCATAACATCCTCTATTTTCTTTTTGCTCATCATGTCTTTCGTTTCTGATAGGACTCTTTACTCCTTGATCATACATTTTCTTCTCTTGACACTCAAGTTTAAAAATTCATCTACCAGGCAGTTTGGGAGCGGTTTCTTTCTGCCAAGGGGCTAACCTGCTCGAAAACTCTTTTCTCCCTTTCTCTCTTCATCCTCCTTAGTCTCCGCACTTGTATCAATTTGATCAGCTCTGATCCATTCTTCTATCTTATCATTCTTTAACCTATTTTTCTTTATATCCTCCAAAAACACAACACATATTTTGTGGTCATGGCCTATAGTTGCACAGTACATACACATTGTCTATAGCGTTTCATACCGAACAGCCATTCCAATTGGAGACTTGTTAGGACCAGCAACCTTAAGAAAGTCTTTCACAGCTTGATTTCAATCAATAACTACTCTTGATTTGATGATACGTGTCTCTCTCCCTTTAACATCAAACAATCCCACATCCATCACCTTACTGAGCCCTTTACCAAGCTCTCGAGCAACCTCCAGCATCTTAAAAATTTCAGAAAAGCCTCATAATTGGGCCCATATTGGTATCTCCTGGATTAGTTGTTCTCCAATGCACACCCCCTCTTTTCAATGCTAAACATAGAGAGCATAGTTCTTGAAAAATCATGGGGAGCTTCTTTGAATTCTCATAACATCCCACTCATTATCGAAGAAGAATTGGAATTGATTTTGATCAATCTCCTTTACTCGAAACTCTATTGGTCGATCTCCCCTAAATTGCTTTAAGTGCTCCATCTATGGTTCCAGTTGAAAAGAATTTATCAGCAAAAAATCTTTCAACCATACTATTAATATAGTTGTGAATAGCATGTTTTATATCTTTCTCTAACAATTGTATTACATCATCCCTTTTTTCATTATTCAAAGGAACGGAACCAATTAAATTCCTTCCAATTTCTACCATGATTCAGGAAAGTAATGCCAAGAGAAAAGGATGGATAAGAACCTGCGTTGTATAATGACTCTGAATTAAAAATAAAATTGTAGTATGTGTAGAAAATATTGACTTTGATCACATAGAGAAAAGGGTGGAGAAGAACCTGCATTATATGATGACTCTGAATTAAAAATAAAATTATAGTATGTGTAGAAAATATTGACCTTGATGATACATAAATTCTGTTAAGTTAAAAATTCTAGCAGAGCATATTGACCTTTGACCATATTTTTTCGTAATTTTCATTGGCTGATTTTTATAATATTTCGGTAATAATTAAAATAATACTAGCAACTTAATAATTAAAGTTATCTTATTTAATTTAATATGTATAATTTTATACATATAGTATTTATAATTATATATTTATTAAATTAATTTTTTAATTATTTTAATAATAATTAATGAATAAAATAATTTTAAACTATTTAGTTGATTTTTATTATCTTTTCTAAACATTATTAATGTTCGTATTACATATGTTATAATTATAGTATTAGATATTATATTATGTTATTAGGCACTGGATTCGATAGTTCCAGGACGTTTGGACCATTAAATGGTTCCATAATAAAAACATGTTTTTTAATTTTTTTAACAACTGCTAAATAATTTTTTTTCTAATTTTAATTACAAATTAACCCTATATATTTTATTTAATTATAAAAACTATTTTTTATTTTATATTATTATTTTATCATTCATCTATTATGTTTATTAACAATCAAAATAAAAAACAATAACGAATTAGATCTTCCATTGATCGTAATAAACTTTTTGGCCATTCCAATCGATTAAAAGTTTATATTTGATCCGTGACGTTCGTCAGGGCTGTGAAATCATGTTTATTTGAAAATCAATCGATTGGATTATCAAAACAATCGATTGAATTTCAGGTTTTCATAACTCAATCGATTGGACTACATGTTATCACAAAATAATCGATTGAAAATTGTAAGGCAGCATGGTTTTCGCAAAAATCAATCGATTGGTCATTTACCCAATCGATTGAACGATGACTAAAATGTTGATTTTTTAAAATTCAATTGATTTCTTATACTACCTAATCGATTGAATACTCCAAAGTAACTTGAGGTCTCACAATTCAATCGATTGGTTGTGTTACCCAATCGATTGAAGTCATCAAAGCAATATAGATTTGCCCAATTCAATCGATTGGTTGTGTTACCCAATCAATTGAATTGTGTACTACGCCATTTTCAATTTTCTTATCGCTTTTATAAATTATTATCTTATTATTCATCTATCTTAACTTTAAAATTCTATCTTCAATTTTTAAGACTTTATTTTGATTTAAATACTCTAATCTTATCTTTTCTTTAACATTAATATTATAAATTGGTGAATAATCTATCACCAATTATTCAATCCCACCATTAGAATCGTGTATCAATCTCTTTATGTATCATGAAAGAGTGGTGCAGGCTTATGACTCGATGGCTGGGTAGTTATAATGTCTCTTGACTTACCCTTTTTTAAAATCATGTATTGGCTGATAATGAATGTTCTTATTTTTGACAGAGAATTCGTTGCTTGAAATGTTCCTCCTTTTTGAGAAATTCATATGAAACACCCCCAACTGGAAATATCGGTGGTGCAAGGGATATCGACGGTGCAGGAGATATTCAATATTTCCCTGTTTTAACTGCTTTTTATGTCTGCTCAAATATTTTGTATTGAAATCTAATTATCCTTCTGTGCTCTTCATCGTGCAGAATGACAAATTGTCGAGTGATGTTGGTGTCATCTCCAAAGATGTGAAACAGATGTTCGATATATTGGAGGCTGGAAATGCAGAGCACAACATGAAAGTAATGTTATTAGAGCTTTACAATGAGGAAATAACGGATCATGTGCCTCCTGAGAAAACTGTAAAATTTGAAGATGATAAGTCTAAAAGTCTTATCACTCTAATGGAGGATTGGAAAGGGACTTCCATTGTTAATCTAAGAAGAATTGATTAAAAATTTGTAATATATATACTTCATATATGTCTTAACAATATATGAACAAATTATTAAAATGCTTTGATATATATTGCATGGTATTTTTTTTTCTAGTCAAGATTCAATAGATCAGAGAGGTCAAATATTGAACAAATGAAAAGAACAAAATAGAATGCAAACAAATAAAAAGATATAGAATTTTTTTACATAAATTAATTATATAAAATAAAATATAATTCACAAGATATAAAATTTGTATGGCATTGTTGTTGAAATAATATACGAAAATGACATTACTTCATCATAAAAATATGAGTTTTTTAAACTAAAATATCTCTATAATATATAGATATAGAGAAAAATTGTAAAAGCTTTCAATCGATTGCGTAACACAACCAATCGATGGAATTGGGCAAATCCATATTGCTTTGAATCTTTCAATCGATTGGGTAACACAACCAATCGATTGAATTGTGAGACCTCTGGTTGTTTTGAAGCATTCAATCGATTGGGTAGTATAAGCAATCGATTGAATTTTAAAAAACCCACATTTTAGTCATCGTTCAATCGATTGGGTAATATGACCAATCGATTGATTTTTGCGAAAACCATGCTGCCTTGCAACTTTCAATTGATTGTTTTGTGATAACCTGTAGTTCAATCGATTGAGTCATGAGAAACCTAAAATTCAATCGATTGTTTTGATAATCCAATTGATTGATTTTCAAAAAAACACGATTTCACAGCTCTGTACGAACGTCACAGATCAAATATAAACTTTTAATCTATTGGAATGGCCAAAAAATTTATTACGATCAATAGAAGATCTAATTCGTTATTGTTTTTTATTTTGATTGTTAATAAACATAATAGATGAATGATAAAATAATAATTTATAAAATAAAAATAATTTTTATAATTAAATAAAATATATAGGATTAATTTGTAATTAAAATTAGAAAAAGATTATTTAACAATTATTAAAAAAACTTAAAAAATATATTTTGTTACGAGACCATTTAATGGTCAAAACGTTCTGGGACCATTTAATTCTTAGCCATGTTATTATATAGGTAAAATAAATAGATAGATTGATTCTAAAACCCAAATTACTTGATATATACTACAAGTTTGTGCGTCAGTTTCATGTGTACGTATCAAATTTTAATTTTGTTTTTCAAAACCTGCAGCTATTTAATTTTTTATTTTTCTTTTTACAAAACCAGATGTAGTTTGTTAACAAATCTTATCATCTTTAATCTTATCCGGTAGATTCTGTTAATCATTTCTGACTATAAATATATATGACACAGTCGAACAGTCACAGTAGAGTTTCAAATTGGGATAAGATCTTCAAACATTATGGCTTCACTTATTAAAATCACCTATATCTCTTTTCTACTTTCTTTGCTAGCATTGTGTTTTCTATCTAATGCCAATGCTAGTGCTAATCATACATCAACGTTAGTTGTTGATGGATCCAAGGGTTCTGGAAGACAAATTCCAGATACATTCTTTGGAGCATTCTTTGAAGTAATAAATTATATATACTTTATATATAGATATGTCTTAGCTAGAAAATGATAAACTAATTGAATATTATTTTCTTATTCAGGAAATTAATCATGCTGGGGCAGGAGGACTTTGGGCAGAAATGGTTAGAAACAGAGGTTAATACTTGCATTATTTCATTTCATTATTGCTTTAATTTGAATGTTCATTCTATGTATAATCTTATTATTGTTATGTGTTTTAGGGTTTGAAGCCGGAGGTGCAAATGTTCCATCAAATATTTATCCATGGACAATTATTGGAGATGAATCATCCATTCTTGTGTCAACTGATCGCACTTCTTGCTTTGAAAGAAACAAGATTGCACTTCGTATGGAAGTTCTTTGCAATGCCAAGTCATGCCCTAACAATGGTGTTGGAATCTCTAACCCTGGATTCTGGGGCATGGTCAGCCTATATTTAATAATTTTCTTTTTCTTTCCTTAATAGAAAACATATCATTGCGCATACCCGCATTGTTATATTAAATTAAACAAATTTTATGAGAAAATACTAATTATTCAACTAATAATTTGTATAACTATATATAGAACATTGAGGAAGGGAAGACGTATAGAGTTATCTTCCATGCTAGGGCACTTGGACCATTTGATCTAAAGGTCTCGTTAGTGGGAGATGATGGTGTCAGTGTTGCTTCAACTCAAGTCGGGTAATTTTATCTATTTATTTTGTAATATATAATATTTAAGTATAATAATGACGATTTTATCTAATTAATTAATTAATTGGCAGAAGGGATGGAAGTTATGCTTATAAGTGGACGAGAATGGAGACAACATTGGAAGCCAACGCTACAAATCATAATTCAAGCCTTCAAATTACCACAAATCATAGAGGTGTTATATGGCTAGACCAAGTCTCAGCTATGCCCTTAGACACACACAAGGTTTGTAGCGGACACATAACAATGTTTGCTTATTATTAATCATTGTTTAATATTTTATTCTTCAATTCGTACAGGGTCATGGTTTTAGAAAGGACCTGTTTCAGATGGTTGCAAATTTAAAGCCAAAATTTTTCAGATTTCCGGGGATATTTTTAAGTTGGTAAAATTAGCAAAACAGAACAATGGTTAATAATTATTAATTCAATGTAAATTTGAAGTGTTTAATAATTTATTATATAGGTGGTTGCTATGTGGAAGGAGGTTATCTAAGAAATGCATTCCGTTGGAAAGACAGTGTTGGAGCATGGGAGGAGAGAGCTGGTCACTTTAATGATGTTTGGCATTATTGGACTGATGATGGTTTTGGTTTCTTTGAGGGCCTCCAGGTTCCTATTTTTTCTACCTTTCTAATTATTAGTTAGTTACACAAAACATGGATTAATTTTAAAAACTTTTTTTTTTACCAGTTTGCAGAGGACGTTGGTGCATTGCCAGTATGGGTATTTAACAATGGTATATTCATTCATTTTTTATATAGTTAATTGATAGTTGATTTTTTTTATTTCCGTTCATTTAGTATGATTGATTTTTTTTTTTATCAAAAATATAAAATTAATCGATTATATCATTTGTTAGGTATCGGCCTTCATGACGCCGTGGATACATCTGCGGTTCTACCATTTGTGCAAGTATGTAGTTTTACTAAAAAAAAAAAAAAAAATTTAATTATATTTATTATTATTTATAAAAAATAACTTAAAACTTTTGATCATCGTTAATTAACAGGAAGCCCTTGATGGCATTGAGTTTGCAAGAGGCTCTCCCGATTCAACTTGGGGTTCTGTTAGAGCTTCAATGGGGCATCCTCAACCCTTTGATTTGAGATTTGTTGCCATTGGAAATGAAGAATGCGGCATGCCAAACTATCTAGGTATGCATCTCTATTTTATTTTATATTTTTTTTCAAAGTTTTTGTATTATATACTTTTATATGACTAATAAAACTTATCATTTTTGTTAATATTTGATTAACTCTAAATATTAAAAATTAAATATAAAATTTTATATTTTAAAAATATAAAAATAAGGTATTAATTAATATTAATAAAAAATGTTAGTAATCAACTTGAATTTATCAACGTGAGAATTCAAATCCTACTTTATATTCGCAATAATCTATTTTATGTTAAAAAAAAAAGTGTTAATTCCTATACTATTCTTTTATAAAAACTATGGGTATATTTTATGTTAAAATCAATGGAATTTTATTTTAATTTTGCATGTGAGAATTAGTTAATAAGTTATGTTAATTAATAATATATATTTCAATATTTGATTTTTATTATTCTTATTCGTAACTTGAGCAGGAAACTACCTGAAGTTCTATGCAGCGATAAAGCGTTCTTATCCAGATATTCAGATTATCACAAACTGTGATGGTTCTGGGCAGAACTTAGACATGCCTGCAGATTTCTATGATTTTCATGTAACAGCTTCATATAAATAATCCCAAGACAATTTTTCATTAAAATTATTTTTATGTTATTTTCCCTAACATATACTGTCTTTTGTTAGATTTACACAAACGCTGAAGATATGTTTTATAAGAATACCAAGTTTGATGCTGCACCACGATCTGGACCAAAGGTTTAATTTTTTTTATTATTTTATTTTTCCATAAATAAAGTATTCATGAATAATTCACTTATAAATCAAATAAATTTTAAACTCAATTGTGACTATATTATTACTTTTATATATTTATTTTTCATTAGGCTTTTGTAAGTGAATACGCTGTTTGGAAGGATGATGCCCGCGATGGAACACTTTTATCTGCAGTGGCTGAAGCTGCATTCCTTATTGGATTGGAGAGGAACAGGTTGAATTTCACTTCATTTTTTTAATTTAGTTCTTAATAATCATCTTATATATAATATTTCCTCCTAATTGGTAATTACTCTTTTAATTTATTCTTGTATGTCTGTGGCAGTGATCTTGTGCACATGGTTAGCTATGCACCACTTTTTGTCAATAACAACGACAGGATGTAATTTTCTTTAATCTTATGAATCCTTTGTTTTTTTAATACTTAAGCTTGTTTCATTTGAATATTATTCATTTTGAATAATAATTTGCGATTGATTTTATTTTTTTTATTAATTATAGGTGGACCCCAGATGCAATTGTGTTTAACTCGCATCAACATTATGGAACTCCAAGCTATTGGAATCAACAACTATTTTCCGAATCTAGTGGAGCAACTTGGCTCAATTCAACGCTCCAAACTTCTTCCACTAAACTCGTAGCATCTGCAATTGAGTTTAATAATTCTGAAGATAATAAGACATATATTAGAATAAAGGTATGCCATACAAATTATGTTAATAATAAATTTATTATTAAGAATACATGTAAAATTGAAATATATATAATAACGTAAAGAAAAATATTTGTTATTTTGGTATTAATATTGTTGAGTTTTTTATATAGGCTGTGAACTTTGGAGATGACCCCGAGAATCTCAAGATTTCAATAAATGGGTTGACTTCAAATGTTCAAAAATCTGGATCGAAAATGATGGTGCTCACAGCACCTAATGTAATGGAAGAGAATTCTTTCTCTGAGCCAAACAAGGTAGTTTTTCTAATTAAGCTATAATATATACTTCAATTTTATATTTTTCTTATGCTAAAAGATATATTTTTTTTAATATGTTTATGATAATTGCAGATTGTACCACAACACACGTTGCTGTTGAATGCAAATAAGGACATGGATGTCACACTTCCTCCTTATTCAGTTACATCTCTTGATCTGTTAAGATAGACAATTGATCGATGTAATGTTAAGGGAAATCTATATATGTTTCTTTTAAATTAAATAAAAAAATTGAAGGAAATGTATGTATATTTCTTCGAAAGTAAATAAAAAATCCTGTTACTAATAATAAGCCTGGTCATGGCTCCCAAATGAGCGACAAAATAATGATATAATTTTTTTTCAAGAAATTCAACAGAAGAGGAAAGTTAGTTAGAGAGGAGAGGAGGACTGATTGACCGTTTTTGGCGATCAGAACTTCAGAACTCAGAAGTGATTAGGAAGCGCTGGCATACATGTTGAGCTCGATCAAGTTCCTCTTTGGTTAACATTTGTAATTAAACATCCAACTTGTTTAATATGCGTATTAGCGTTTCCGGTGAAAACCACTCATTCTTCCTTGTATATTTAAATTTTTTTATTAAGAAAAATGGTTTTTAAACTAATATACTTGTTTCGGACCCGGTCATCGGGTCCTCTAAAACGGTCGAGTAATAATGATTTGGTTTTCTAGGTCGAGGCCCTCTCTGCTGTTTAAACTGGGCAAGAGATTGCAAATATCTAATTAACATTTAAATTTGAATATCTCTTCTATCTTAGTCAATCAGATAAGATGATAATGCATAAGATAACAACACAAATTATATAAAGGGAACAAGAAGCTCTCTTGAATACGTTACACACTCATAACTCTTATTTATATCTCTTATTTATATCTGTAAAAATTGTAAAAAATTTAGAGAAAGAGTTAAATCTATGACCTTCTTTTGCTTTAATGAAATAATTATTTAAATACAAACTTTCAATCTGAATCTGTTTGAACTCAGCAGCGGAAAATTTATAAGACAATTTCTTATTCTGATTCAGTTGTCTTGTGCAATGCAACCTACATCCAATCTCCATGGTAGAATTTTCACAATAGTTAAAGTATTACATACACCAATTTCAAAGGATTGACACAATTCTTTTCCACTCAAGTTCTAACCTAACTTGACTTGGCTATACTAATATCTAACTCTTCACTCTTAGTGTTTATCCAACTAAGAAAGGGGTACATCACTGGTACAAGATACAAGACACAATAAACAACCTAAAGAAATCTGAAATACTCTAGACTTTTCAATCAAGTGTATCACTCATCACTCTTTGGTTTTTTCATAAATTCTCTCTTTCATCCGTTTACCACTCAAGAAATTACAGAAAGATATACATTGAAAAATGAAATTACAATCTGTAAAACATGAAGGAGATTGATGCTTCAACAGCCTTAGTTGCTATAGGTTGAACTGGATTCACTTCCTTTTGATTGAGTTCCTCATTCTGGCGGAATGCTTCTTTGATTAGAGAGCACTGTCCAAGTTCATGAACTCTTCAAAGAAAACTTCACAGAACAATAACTTCAAATCCTGATTCTCTCTCCTTGTCTTCAAAATTTGAAATCTTTCTTTTGTATCTCTTTCTAAGTTGCTGAGCTGCTCTCCTCAGAGTCAACTCCTTGAGCTGTGTGCTACCAACTTAGCCTTTCACTATCTTCCATTAATCCCAAAATTAGGATTGGAACAGATCTTTTTTGCTTGATCGAATGCCTCAAAATAGCAAAAATAAAAGGTTGATCAATGATAAATCTAGATCTAAATCCTTGAGCCATAACTTTGTCCCCAAGAAAAAATCTTGGCCTTTGATTCACAGCAGTGATTATTAGAAATCACTTTTTTCATTTATCCCAAATTGGAGTAGCAGAGAGTTTGAGAAGAAGGAAAGAAAGTAAATTGCATGCAAAAGAAAATAAATCACTTTTAACTTCTGACTTAGGTTAAGATGGTTGAATTTGGGTGATTAGACCTTTGCCTTTTTTATTAAGCTTTCTCTTTTCTTCTTCTTTGATGAAATGACCAAGAGGAACGAAGCTCTCTCTCTCTCTCTCTTCTGAGTCTGACCGAATGAAAGGTGAACATTGTCTTTAGAGGATCAGCTTGGAGGGATTTGCTTGAGAAGCTTGGGCTTAGGTTGGATTCGATTGAATCGGCCCAGCTTATTCTTTTTGCTTAACACCTTTTGGGCTTTTAGTGCTTTGTAACCCACTTTGTTTCTGGTTTGATTTCTTTTCTATTAGGCTGCTGTAATATTCTTTCTTTGGCCTGCAACACTAATCAAACTTGATCAAAACTAATTGGGTGATTGACCCAAGAAAATGATGTTTGTCATCATCAAATTAATTTAGTTAAATTCTTAACTCAGCAACCTCTTAGATCCATTCTGACTTGAGCGTCGGAGTGTCTTTGCAGGTACCACCCCTTGCAGCTCCAAAAGTCTGATCACGTCACCACCAAGGCCCGCAAGTCTCTGATCATTCCCCCAACCCGTACCAGCAAAGTCTCATACATTAATGCCATCTATGGGGACTGGCCAAGCCTTGGCAGAATGACGGGCGAACTTGATGAGTAGTTCTCAAATCACCACCACGAACCAAACCCACTGAATTCCCCACCAACCTATGAACCGCAAAATCATAGTTGCCCCCCAACCCACGGGAGGATAACCAGCATCATCCACGTGCAGCCAACCAATAATCAGCAAACACGATTGGATGAACGCCGATTTGGCGAACTCAAGGCAATTGACGGCTTGGGAGAGTAAGGTACCACATTATCCAAGAGCTACTTCAACGAGTACAGAGTCTGGAAGGCCAGAATACCTCTAAAACACGGTACCAACTAGAACATACCAGCGAAGCGATCTCCCAGACCATGTCGCGAAGAGACACAACGCATGAGAGATCGCCAAATCAACAACACGGCAGGTGCCGAACAACATCACGACAACGACGAAAGGAGATATCAAGGAGATCCCAAGAGAAGAAGGAGCGAACACATGATAATGGGATCGGAGCTACTCCATTCACCGAGAGAATTCTGAAGGCCAAGCTGCTGAAAGGCTTCGACAAACCGACTGACATGAAGTACGATGACAACAAGGATCCGTAGGATCACCTAACGACCTTCGAATCCAGGATGAACCTAGAAAGAGCGGCCGAAACAGTTTGGTGCTAGACTTTACCGGTAACCCTAGCCAGCCCAGCAATTAGGTGGTTCAATGCCCTCCCAAATGGCTCCATGTCCTGTTTTGACGATTTCTCTAAGAAATTCATGGCACAATTTACCACCAGGGGCGCAAAAACGAAGCACCTGATCAACCTACTTGATTGACGAGCTAACAGACTCTATGGCCAGTCTATGCATGACCAATGGGCTCATGAATAAAGATTTTCAGAGACACTTCATGACCAAACTGGTCTAGACTAGGCAAAAAATCTAGAACGTCGCGAGGGAGTACATAAACGACGAAGAGGTAAGCCAAGTCGTGGTAGCCAATAAGCGGCACCACGGTAACCCGGCCACTCGACATAACCTGCCATCCAAAGAAACCCCAAACGAGCATTTCAAAATTGCATCCCCTAACTGGCCTTCCAGGGTGGGAAAGTTCACAAACTACACCCCCTACCGACCCCTATCACGGAGATCTATCATCAAATAGCAGAGAATGGCATTCTCTCAAAGGCCAGACAATTAAAAGAATGAACAGGCGACAGCAAAAGCCTGTACTGAGACTACCATAGAGGATATGTACACAAGACTCAAGACTGCTTCGACCTCAAAGACACCATAGAACGAGCCATCCGAGATGACAAACTCTCCGAGTTTGCTAAAATTATTCGAGAGCCCAAAAAGGTCGAAAGGGAGAGGTCACCAGAGCGAGAAGGACAAAATCCCAGAATGGTGAGACCGGCGCACCACGAAAGCCCAAAACCGAGCCAACGATAATAGTAAATGTTATTTTCGAGAAAGATGCGTCAGAAAAATCCAAATCTGCATTGAAAAAGAATCTCCGAGTGCTAACCGTAATAAACAAAAGAAGAACCCCCTCCCTTCCGATCACGATAATGTTCTCCCCCGATGATTGACAAAATGACACTTCGGCAGAAGACATCCCCTTCGTCATCTCGGTTCGGGTCAGAACCGGGTTAGTGAAACGCATACTGGACTCGAAAACAATTCCAACATCCTTTTCAGAGGAGCATTCGACAAGCTAGGACTCCGAAACAAAAACTTACAAAGTCACCATAACGGAGTAACCGGACTCAGAGATAACTTTTTCGAACCGGACAATTCTATAGTACTACCAATTTGACCTGGACCCAGCCCGAAAAAATGACTTGGTCTATTTTTGAGACCCTTATCCGTCCCTAGACTTGGTGAAACCACACCAAATTAGCCCCTAAAATTTTCAGGATCGAGTCAAGTCTTCGGGTCGGGCCAGGCCATGTGCACCCCTAATCAGTTCAGAGATTCAGTAGCACAGGACAGGTTTTGGGGTGTAGAGTGACACTATTTCGGTGTACAGATGAACATTTTCAGGTGTTCTGCATGCTCTTATTTTTACATTTTCTTTTTTTCTTTTTATATTTTGAGATGTTGCTGTTTGTGTTAAAAATTAGTGTCTTGAATTATTTGAAGGGATTTGTTTGTTTTAAATTTACAATATGTATACAATTCAATACCTTAGGAGGGTAATAATTCAAATCTTGGTTAGATTTTAAAGAGAAATATGTAAGCACGCAATAAGGTGTATTCCTGGTATTTTTGGTGTATTATAAAAGGAATTCGGTATATTAGTATATTTGATCTTGTTTTTCTTGATTTTTTTGAACCTGTAATTAACAACTTTTGAATACAGCACAGACAGCTTCATAGAAGTTTATTTATGCAAACAAAATTTATAATAAGATTGGATTAAATATTCATAAACTATACAAAAAAGTATGTGTTCAAACTAATGACAAACTACACAACATTCAAACACAGTAAAACTAATCACTGTCAATATCATCTGAACCTAATTGACAATATAGACTCAACAATACAGCAGATGGCTTGGACAATATGACTGCTTCGCTTTCTCGAATACCTCTATCTCTTTCTTGATTCATCTCAACAAACAAAATCCGTGAAGCGTATTCAACTTTGAAATGGTCCACCTCCGCCTACAGTTTAAAGAAATTTCTGTTTACTAGACTCCATTAATTTAGTAAAGTAATACAGAGTTATATATTTTTAAACATAATTACCCGCGTCCAATTTTTCCGGTCATATTTGTCATTTTTAATGTTTTTGGTTCGATTATCTCGAGCCATATCATTATATAAACCACACAATCGAAGCTAAAAACAAAATTAAATTAGCAAAATAAAATAGGACAGTAAGAGAAAAGATAAAATTTCTCAGAGAGAAAGATTTATTCCTCGTTTTTTGGCCCGCAATGTTGACATATGGCGATTCAATTTGATCATCCTTTTTAACGAGAGGTTACCCCCTGGCAAATAATCTCATTCTAGAAATCGCATAGCCTTAAAAACAAGAAAAAAGAAAAATATAAGAAAGAGTACATTTAAAACCTGATTACACCCAAATGATCCAATAATATACCTTATTTTAAACAGCACTACACCCAATTCCTATATTGTTAATGACAGACAGAAACCAAGAAATTTATAGAGAAAACAAAATCAACTTACAACAAATCTATTAAGTGTCATTCTTTCTTTCGAAGGACAAGCCTTGTGATACGGGTCAATGACATGAAATCTCCTCTTTTCAACATCCGCCATCCATATCCACAAATGTTTTCCATAGCAAACCAGGGCAAATATCTTAAGTTTGGCCAGACGAAACAATATTTTAGTTTAATTGTCACCTAACGAAAGAATTGTGATAAGAAGTTTTAGAAACTAAAACTTACATATGGATGGGATGCCAACTTTTCCATGTCCAAATAAGGGATGAACATTTTGTAGTACTAAATGTCGAAGGGTTTTTTTTGTTTTTAAATGTAAGAACTTGCCGCCGCCATGATTCCCCAAAGTCATATTCTGCAGAATTTGTATGATATCGAAAGAAATAATTACTACACATAATACATTACATAAATATGCCAAAATTTGAGCTTAATACACCTTACCACAATATCAGGGGGCATGCAATAAACATTTTCTTCAAATTTTTTCATTCTTGTTTTGTTGAGAATTAGACACATTGCAGTCACAATCTAGAAAAACAAAACACCCAAATTAATTACATTAACATTGCAGTCACAACTCATAATAAAATCATGAATCTTATTTTAAGATGACCTCAGCTTCAATATGTGTACCAGCTTTTAAAGACGCAAAGTGGATTTTTGACATCTCCATCGGCTGTTGAGCATTGAGAATGCACATTGTCTCCCACTCATTAGTGCTTCTATCTTTATAGGTCTTTATATTTGTGGCCCAGAGGAAGCACTTTTCTTTGAGGTTGTCCGACACCTCACTCCTCTTAGGATCGGAGTTTCAAACTTTTCAAACTTTTGGAGCGGAGGACTTCTATCCTCTACAAAATTTAAGGCTGCTGCAACCCAGGTGTTTGTAACTTGCTCCAACAGTTCCTTTAAATCTTCAATCAAAATTGAACTCTCTTGACTCATTCCTTTTTCAGACGCCAATTGCCCTTTGGTACACAAAATTGTGATACACAACTCCGTGCAGCTGACCAGCAAGTGCACTGGGTCATCCAAGTAATACCTTACGTGAGTAAGGGTCGATCCTACGGAGATTGTCGGCTTGAAGCAAGCTATGGTCATCTTGTAAATCTCAGTCAGGTGGATTCAAATGGTTATGAGGTTTTGATAATTAAAAGAGAAATAAAACATAAAATAGGATAGAGATACTTATGCAATTCATTCGTAGGAATTTTAGATAAGCGTATAGAGATGCTTTGTTCCCTCTGAGCCTCTGCTTTCCTATTGCCTTCATCCAATCATTCATACTCCTTTCTATGGCAAGCTGTATGTAGGTGGATCACCGTTGTCAGTGGCTACCATCTATCCTCTCAGTGAAAATGGTCCTCTACGATTTCCCGCATGGCTAATCATTTGTCGGTTCTCGATCATGTCGGAATCAGATCCATTGATCCTTTTGCACACTGTCACTGCGCCCAACACTCGCGAGTTTGAAGCTCATCACAGTCATCCCATCCCAGATCCTACTCGGAATACCACAAACAAGGTTTAGACTTTTCGGATCTCAAGAATGCTGCCAATTGATTCTAGCTTATACCACGAAGACTCTGATCGCATGAAATGGAAGCTTTCTTGTCAGGAGAGGCAACCATGCATCGTGAACCAGTAGGCCAAGAGATATACATTTAAGCTTGTTTTCAAGCAGAACGAAAGTGGTTGTCAGGCACGCGTTCATAGGTGAGAATGGTGATGAGTGTCACTTGATCATCACATTCCTCAAGTTGAGATGCGAATGGATATCTTAGAACAAGAATAAGCTTGAATTGAATAGAAAACAGTAGTAATTGAATTAATTCATGACGAACAGCAGAGCTCCACACCTTAATCTATGATGTGTAGAAACTCCACCGTTGAAAATACATAAGAACAAGCTCCACACCTCCCTAATAGCATGAAACAAACGAAAAAGGGTTCAAAGACCTGATCTCGAGATCAAAGATGACCAAAAGATGAAAATACAATAGTAAAAGATTCTATTTATAGAGAACTAGTAACCTAGGGTTTACAGAAATAAGTAAATGATGTAGAAATCCACTTCCGGAGCCCACTTGGTGTGTGCTTGGGCTGAGCATTGAAGCTTTCACATGCATAGGATTTTCTTGGAGTTAAACACCAGCTTTGGTGCCAGTTTGGGCGTTTAACTCCAATTCTGGTGCCAGTTTGGGCGTTTTACGCCATAACTTTTATGCTGACTTGGAACGCCAGTTTGGGCCATCAAATCTCGGGCAAAGTATGGACTATTATACATTGCTGAAAAGCCCAAGATGTCTAATTTTCAACGCAATTAAGAGTACGCCAATTGAGCTTCTGTAGCTCCAGAAAATTCATTTTGAGTGCAGGGAGGTCAGAATCTAACAGCATCTGCAGTCCTTTTTCAGCCTCTAAATCAGATTTTTGCTCAGGTCCCTCAATTTCAGCTAGAAAATACCTGAAATCACAGAAAAATACACAAACTCATAGTAAAGTCCAAAAATGTGATTTTTTCATAAAAAACTAATAAAAATATACTAAAAACTAACTAAATCATACTAAAAATTACCTAAAAATAATACGAAAAAGCGTATAAATTATCCGCTCATCACCCCTCCTGATTCAGTGTCTCTTCTTAACTCAAATCAGTAAAGTCAAGGCTGAATGATGGTACAAAAAATTCTTTCGGTATAAAGGATGTTGTCCTGGCCATCATCATCAATTAGCAGCGGCTTGAGGGGTGGTTGACTACATGTTGACATATGAAATACTATAAGAATAAGAATAGACGAATGATATTGAAAGATAGTTATATTATGTATAACTTACATTTTAAAAGGAGCTGCTGGCTTTGTGGGTGTGCCATTAGCAGGTTGAGGGAGTTGTGGAGAGCTGCATGGTTAAAGAAAATGTTTTAAATTAGAAAAAAAATAATTCTACCTCAATTCACAAAAGATATACCAAAATAAGAACCAAATATACCTCTATATAAAAGACATGTAACCAAATATTATTCTCTACCCCTTAATTGTTTCTTCTCTAATTTTCTCGCTCGGAGACTTTGGATAGGTTGGTTCACTTTGCAGAGGGCTTGATGCTCTCATCTCTGACAGAGGTAGACATACATGAAGCAGAACTCTAACTAAGACAACAATAAAAAGTTAATAAACTATCTTAAAATAGAAGATTAGAATGTTGAAATTTAGTTGAAAAACTCACATCTCGAGCGATTCAGATTGCGAATGTGTCGTTTTTCGAACAACGATAATTTTTTGTTGATCTGTCTGTGTTTGAAACACAGGATCATTTTCACTATTCAAGTTCACCTCTGGCATTCTAAGGAAAAAATAAACATCATTCAGTAAAAGTAGACTATTTAATTACATCAGGATCTATGAAATTTTATCAAATAAAGGATATTACGTTCCGGATGAATCATAGTAAGCTTCTGTCGAGGGGAGCCCATCTTCCGGTATGTCTGCCCTTTTTTCTTGCATCTTGGGAAAGCAAAAACAATCATCAGCAACAAAACACCTTAAAAATCGGCAATATACATCCAAATTCAACCTAACCCTCTTTTCATTTGTTTTTCTTTTTTGATTTTCTAAAAAATTGTTGTATTTCTTCGGTTCTAACAGTACATGCAAAAGAATAAGTTAACAAATAAATTTTTGATGAAAAATAGTAAGATAGTTTTACAATGTATCTTACACATCATCGGATTTAGTTTGAGATGATGAATCCTCAACAACATGCTTTCTTTTTTTGGATTGTGTCCTGAAAATCAAAGAAGTATCAATCACACAAACACAATAAATTGATGATAAAATATCCCCAAAAAAATACATATTTTTTTAGTGGAGTCTGAACTTTTTTCTTCGATTTTTGTTTTATTATTGGCTCTAATTCTTCACTTCTGACAATAAATGAGAAACACTCTCTTAATACATAAAATTTTGATATAAACAGTAAACATAGCAATGCAATCACAATTTCAAAATCTTACTCATAATCAGATCCACTTTTGCTTTCCGAAGAGGAATCCTCTACGATTTGCTTCCTCTTTTTGAATACTATTCTGGAAAGCAAACAGTTAATAGCAAAAAACACCGTAAAAATGACAAAAATACACCCAAAAATTTCAGATTTGATCCTCTGAAGTAGTAACTCCCTATTCCAATGCCTCACTCAGGGCCGTCCAGGGATTGCATCTGCATTTTTATTTTTGTGTTTTGTTTCAAGAAAGTATACAATCATCAAGGCATAGAGACAACCATCAATGGATTTTTTCTTTTTCGAGTGGTGATCGCTTCTGCCCTTGATGATGAATTCATGGACATGGCCACCCCAGTTCCATTACCTTATGTTGTTCAGACGAAAAATTGGAGGCATGTGGACTGGAGAAACTTTGCTTATCGTTGTCGGCAACAAGAATGCCATTTGAATATAGAGGATGAAAACCCTCTTAAAAATAAGGCGATCTTCATTAGTGTCCAACACCAATATCCATCATCTCATCTGTTAGATTCTTCAATGTTTTTCCTTGGAACCTTCTAAAACTTTCTTTTTCCTCCTCAGATAACTCTTTAAAATTAATTTTTTCTAGAAACAAGTTCCCTACAGAAGCAGCAAAACAAGATAACTAATTACACTCTAATTCACTTAAAATACACTGAAATACCAGGCATATACACCTCAAATTTTTTTATTACATTCGATAATATGAGTTCAGAATAATATATTACAAAGAATAAATTACAAAGAATGCAAGTATAAAGGTTTTGTGCAATCAGTTACCAGATTTATTCAAGCTAAGTACAGCTTTTATATTTTCAGGATTGATGATCAATTCACTGTATTGGGTGTCCAATTTTTTTGTTCCCACATTGAAGCTATATGCCAACTATTTCAAGAGTTTATGTAGCAGATTCATTGGTGAGATGTGCATCAAAACATCAAATCCTAATTTCTGGACGATGACTTTCTTTTCTTCGCTTATGTGTTAAAACTTTTTATTCAATAGTCTTGTTGAGCATCTCAAATCTTTGGTTTATTGTATTTAAGAAACGAGAATCATTTAAATAAGCTATATTTATACAAAGAAAAATTAAATTGGTCTAAGATATATGTGTGCTTACATTGTATTTTTTTCCACCAGGGTTCTTGCTTGTCATTTTTACTGTTAGGAATAAATTAAAATATTGTTAATAGATAAAAAATATCAACAGTTACACTCGAATTCGATTGATATACACCCAAATACCAGTCAGATATACCCAACTACCAACCATATACACCTAAATACCAGTCACATACACCTTTATTATTTTTGGATTACATGACATTATATGAGTTCAAAATGATATTCAGGTTAACCAAACATGCATAAAATGACACCAGAAGCACAAGACAATATTCTGTTTCTAGTTACACTAGGTATAGAATAACAGCACCAATTACAGTTGAATTCGATTGATATACACCCAAATACCAGTTACATACACTTCTATTATTTTTTGGATTACATGACATTATATGAGTTCAAAATGATATTCAAGTCAACCAAATATGCATAAAATGACACCAGAAGCACAAGATAATACTTTGTTTCTAGTTACACCAGGTATAGGGCAACAGCACCAGTTACACTCGAATTTGATTGATATACACCCAATACAAATACCAGTCACATACACCCAAATACCAGCCACATATATTCAAATACCTGTCACATACACCTCTATTATTTTTTAGATTACATGATATTATATGAGTTCAAAATGATATTCAAGTCAACCAAACATGCATAAAATGACACCAGAAGCACAGGTACAAATTCAAAAACAACAACGCCAGTTACAGTCGAATTTACTTGATATGCAGCGAAAGTTTCTATTTATATAAACTCAGTTTCAAACATGCAAACATGCACAAAAATGCATTAAAATGTACATTAAATAGATCGTGAAACAGTTATCACCTATTGAATAGTTTGACGAGAACAATAATATCTATTTTTAACCAAGAACACATAATGAATCTACTTAATAAACAGAAATACGATAGTATAGTGTTTCACATTCGAATTGAGAAACATAAAACTGAAAAATCTCAAAGATTAGTGAAATAGTACCTTGAATAATATTTCTTCTTTTGTTTCAGTGTTTTTTTATGGAGATTTTGAAGTTTTCTTGTTGATTTCCTTAAATGTTGGTGATGATTTTGAGTTTCTTCAGAGTTTTTGAACGTGGTTTGAATCTTGATGATTGTAGTTTTGATCAAGAAAAAAGAAGAAGCGTCTTTCATAATGATGACTTCGTGAATAAACGCGTTAGAAAACTATTGAGTAGCACGCGTGTTTACACGCTCGTATGGGTGAGGCTCGTTTTTGTTAGACTTGACCCAATTTATATGACTTATAAATAAAAAGAGTTTATATATGTAGCAGGTCTCCTACTTTATATATGTGAAAATATAAAAATAACTATAATTATATATAATTTTAGGAATGGTAAGCAGAATAATAATTTTAATTTGTATTTGATAAAAGCCAAAATATTAATTTTTAATATATATCAATTATATTTTTTAAGCCAACGGTATCTCCCAACTCGACATGTCAAGAACTAATCCGTCGGGAATTTGAACTCTATTTAATGGTCTGTCACTGGCCAATAGATTACTGCATGCACAAGATGGAATTTGAACCCCCGACACTTGCTTAAGCGGACGAGTGAGTTGACCACTCAACCAACCCAAGTTGGTTAATTATCCTCTTCAATTTTAACTTCAATGTGTAATGACTCTTACAGTCTTACTCAAAGGTTTAATGTCTTAAGGTCCATGACCACATGAACATCGCACTATTACACAAACATCTCAACCTCCAACACATGCAAACAAGAGCATACATATATCAATACCAAATATATCATTGATTCAGGAGTTGATGGACATGTATGTGTAAAATGAATTTAGTACATAAAATTATTTCACAAATAATTACTAAATTAATACCATCACAATGCAAATTTTGTAGAAACTGGTAAATTTTGTAACTGAGGTACTAAATGCTGTTTCCTGTTAATTCTTCTTTTCTCAAAAAATAAATTGCTGTTGGTTTTCTTTATTTTATCATTTTACTCTATAAACAAAATAAAAGATTTGAATCCATAGTGAACACGTACAGCCAGCAAGTATTTATAAATGATGTGTCGTACATCTTTATAGCACAAATAATATTCTGAGTCGACTGTAAATCTGTAATCTGTAAGGCCAATATATGTAAGTTTAACTGATATAATTAACATGTTGAAAAAGAGGATGGGTATAGTTAGAAGCATAGTCTTCTCTTACAGGCCTGAAAAGGCAATGTGTAAAAGCAACCTAATTCTCTAACAACCTCTTCAATCAAATCCTTGCAGATATGATCTTGCAAAGCCAAACCTATTCTTCCAAGCTCTCGCTTTTCTCCCCAAGCAATGTCCCTACACACTTCCTCCACACTTTTTATCATGGCTTTGCTACTCCACATAACTGAATGATGATCTTCATCTTCGATAACTTTTTTATGTACCAACTCACTTGTCATTCTTTCATAGATGTATGTGCTGCTGATTTCTTCCTCTCCAGGCTTCTTCAGTAACTGCTGTTGCTTCTGTTGCAGCTGTATTCGCCCTGCGCATAAACATGTGCCAATTACACCACATTTGGAACATCAATTTATAATAGCTATAGATATGTCACAGTAATGAATATTAAATAATTTTTACTCCAATGTTTATTTAAGAATTCATATATATATATATATATTATTACTCCAATGTTTATTTAAGAATTCATATATATATATATATATATATATATATATATATATATATATATATATATATATATATATATATATATATATATATATATATAGTCATTGTTAAGCAATTTCAGTCAATGCTGAGATGAAAAATTTAATGCAAATTAAGTATAAGGGAATAAACAAGTTGCTCCATATATACACTCTTTTGTATATTAAACAAATAAAACATTTTTTTTCTTTCTCTTAGTGTTTCTTTGGGCAGGAAGTCTACCATTTTGTTTGTGACAACCATGGTCATTCTTGACGATTGATGTTATTATATTCATAGTAATTAAGATGATTAAATTTGAAGATTGTTTTCTACTGTAATTATGTGCAATTATTCATGATTAAAACGCAACCATAAATGAAGTATCTATCCTTATAATAACAACAAGAGAAGGAGTCAAGGATATCCCTATTCCTTATGACCGAGGATATGTCTAGACCCAATTAATGAACATTTTGACGGAGTCATGCAATGGAGATGACCACAATGATATAACAATAACTCATGTTCCCTCTAACACACTCTGAGCAAAGACAATGTCATCTTCAAAGGCACCGCACGAATGAATGCAAATTGCTGTTTCATGCACAGGCATGAAAAGCACAAGGGCACTTTGGTTGTTGGGGGAAGAGGGCTGTGGCCTGGGTGTGGGGTAGAAAAATTAACCGATCCCTGAAAAGGTGGGTTGCTGCATGGGGCAGAAGTGGCAGGTAAAACTTCATCAAAGGTTTGTGTGCCCTCTCTTTTCTTTCTTTAAGTTTCTCTCTCTCTCTCTCCCCCTTTTTCTTTTGAGCATCTTTTGACTGACTCATGAGACATATTTGATTTCTCACGGTACAAAATTGTGGTCCATGATCCATATGCCAAAAGTTCCATGTAATTTATTTTTCCTATCAGAATAAAACGGACATTTGGGCTTCTCTTTAATTTTGGTTTCTACCGAGAAACTATAATAATTGTTGGGAGGGGAATATGGGAACTTTTTTTTTCTCTATGTCAAGATGTACCATCAGTAGCCGAATACATTCAAAGGAAGATTTTAAAGTGTCACCCAAAAAAAAAAAAAATTGGAAGATATTAAAAGAGGAATCATTCATTGTTTTCATCATAACAGATACAGTGGTAGCTGTAAATCACTTTGTGTTGAATTGGGTGTGGGGGGAGAAGAAATCAATTTGTCTCCCACTATGATGGACATGATGGTTACTTTACTAGTTACTACACCTTCTTAGACTTGGGAATCCTAAAGCTCATTGATAGAGATAGCGGTTCTTTTGGATCAAATATCATCATCGTATGCATGCATGTGTCTCCTCTTCTTTGGCCTTAAAATATATACAGATGCATAGAACTTTACTTTGATATGCTAACTATATATGCATCTTTCTAGCTTAGAGATTCTAAACACTAGTTCTACTATTTCATTAGAGTCACAAATAAGTAACTTTCTTAAAACTTGAGGTTTTGTATTGTGGTGAAAAAGGACGAACCTACGGATTAAGCCTATATATATCGAGATAAGTTTACTTACTTTCCCTTTGCCTTTGAGAAATATAGTAATAATCCAAAAGATTATTAAAATAAAGGAAGAAAAATTTTAATGTGAATATTATAAGGTAGCTGAAAAGTATCTGTAATTTTTTATATGTTTTTAATTTTGATATTAAAAATAATAAATAAGAAGTGACAGAAGATAAAAGATCTTTCTTATATACTATAAAAAAATAATAAAAAACTAAAAGGTATAAAACTAAAAAAATAGAGTTAAAAAAGATACGACTACTTTTAGTAATTAATGAAAATCAATTCTATAATATTTATTATTTAGTGTTTAACTTTTACTTAATTTATTTTTTATAATAAATTTTAAATATTTAAAAATAATTTATTTTTATATTTTTAAATTAAATATTAATTTTTAACTTTTTTTTAATAAATTAAACCCCACCTTTTAAATATTATATCAATCACCATAATGAAATAAGAAAGGAAATTTATCGATGTTGCCACATTCTTTTTCTCCACTTTAGTCATTTCGTACCTAATTAAGGGCCACAGAAGATAGACTACTTTTGAAAGTTACTCTAATGTTTACTAAAGTGCAGAGACCAAGAAAAAGAGAGAGATTCAAGATGCGTCCATATATCTATATTACAAAAGGAAAGACAAAAACCTAATTTTTATTCCCCTCAAGATAATTCATCTAATAAAAATCTTGCTCTGGAACTCTAGTAAAGAATATTCTGCCCATAAACAAAGTCACGTATATTAATATGTGAAATTAATTTGAATTAGTTTGCATTCAAAGCCATAAAATGGGCTAGAATAATATTAAGCAAAGAACACTCATATATCATCATGCATGTGACACTTCCATGCAGCATATGTTAAATTGTTAATATATTCATTCAAATTAAAGTGGAGATAATTAAGCATCCTCTCTAATCTCTATGAAGGGGGGGGGGGGGGGGTCTGGGGAAATAACGAACATGTTAAGGAAACCTAAATAATAATGGACTTTCCAGACGTTATCAGAATTTGTAAACCATTAATATTGCTATTATACGCGGATTCGCCACCGAGATTAAAATAACAAAATTCAAGATAACTGAGAGAAATATACCCCAGAGGTAAAATAAATAAATAAATAAAATTATAAGTAAAAATAATGAGAATTAAAATGCAAAGGTTGATGATTGATAGAGACTGCAGAGAAGAATAAGGGAGGGACTTACCGAATGAATGTCTTCCCGAATGGCAACTCGGACTGAGTGGTGAACGAGTGAACTCGTCGAGTACGGACACTGGACTCGGCTGCTGCTGCTCGCCGTTAACCACCGTACACTTCACCTCCGAAACCGTTTTGATCTTACCATCGAACTCGCCGGCGGTTTTAGATTCCTCCGGCTCAGCCGATGGCAGCGGATCCGTCAACTGAACCGCCTCGATAATCTTCTTCAGCGCCTTCAAGTCCTCATCACACCGTTGTAGCGCTCCGAGAAGCTGCCGCCTCTTCTCCGCCACCGATTCCGACGGCGCAGCTTCCGATGCTTCCTCCAGTCCCATCAACCTCGCCACCAAAGCCGGCGAGCGACTCTCCGCCGTCGGCGATTGAGGCTTTGTCGCACGAGACCGGCGAATCTCCGCGGGTAACGTCGGGCTTCTCGGCACCTCGCACGGCGATATCGATTTTCGGCCGGCGGCAACTTCGGAAGTCTTCTCCTCTTTTGATATTTCTACGGCGGCGATAGAGGAAACGGCGGAAGAAGAATTATTCTTAGGATTCTTCTTGTTTCCTGATAACGAGGTGAAATTAAAAAAGAAAAAGAAACGATTAGTGATGTGAACGATAAAAAATTTAGCGAAGAATGAAAAGGATTTTGGTGTTTTACAGGAGAATGTGAAACGGACCGAAGGTGAGGAAGCGGCGTTGGCGGCGGCTGTTGGAGCGGGAGATGAGGTGGAGAATGCCAGACATGCAGCCGATGGTCTTGGCGTGGATTTTTTCCGGCGCGTTTTCTCGCCGGGATGACGACGGTGACACTGCGCTGGTTTGCCTCTTCATCACTGTCTCTCTACTCGTTTTTCTCTCTGTGAGGGTTGTTTCATTCACAACACTACTGTGTGTTGGGGATGGAGGTTGTGTAAAGGGTTAACGGTTATCGCAAGAACAATGCAAGTTAAAGCAAACTGCACGTGCAGAGTTATTATTGTTGCTACTCCTCAAAAGAAAAATTAAAAAATAATAATAATGAAGATGCTCTTTGGTTAGTTTCTTTTTAGATGTGAAATTGATTGAGGATAATTCACCTTTAAATAAATGAGTGGGATCCACAACTATATCTTACGGGAAGTACTGTTAATTAAAGATGTATTTTTTTTTTCCAGGAAAAAAAAGTAGTCAATCTTAATTCTTATAGCAATTAGATTCAATATAATTAACTTTTAAAATCATTATTGTTATGGTTGCATTGGCCTTTGAAAGACAAAAAATGATATCATACCTTGAATTTACAAAAATAGGAAGCTTCTAAAATGATAAAAGTTGTGAAAGAATATTTTGTGTCAAATTCCAATTACGTTTCACTTTTTTTTTTAATTTTATTATTGAGACATAGTAAATTTTGTGTTATTTTAACACTAAAATTGATTAAAAACTTGTTTGAAACTCACTTATATACTTTTTTTTTCTTTTGGTGTCAACTCACTTATATACTTGATACTACTTTTCTAAAATAAAAGAATATTATTATTATTAATTGGCATAAAAATAATATAAAAAAAGGAGCTAGCTAGCAGTGAATTGAATAACTAAAATATTTCATTCTTTCTTTTCCTTGTCAATCTCTTTTTTAAATTTTTTGAGACATTTCGGAATTATGGTACGTAATGTTTTATTTATTTCTTTAACTTTGTGCATTTTTGGTTTTGAGATCGATTTGTTCATATTTCATTGTTGTTTTGTGGAGGACCATATATATGCAGTGAAATAGTAAATGATTGTGAGAAAGTAGCGAAGTTTAATTTGCTCCACTTACACCACGGGATCCTGGTGAATGACACGCCGATAAAGGAAAAGGTAGCAACTGTGAAGGACTCGTTAAAAGGGAAAAAATTAAAGAAAGAAAATAATGGTCATTGATGATCGATGAATGCTTTAATTTGGCATCCAACTAAGCATGAAACTCATTATGAAATGAAATGAAATGAATTCAACCCATCCCTATGCCAGTCTTGTTAGCATATTATGCTGCTCTTGATAGTAAATCTGAATTGGTTTGATATTTAATAATTTAGGAGTGAAATTTATTCTTGTTTAAAGATTTCAGTTTTTAATTGTGTATTAAAATTTTTTGTTGGACTAGTGAAAAAAAGAAATATCGTAAAAACAGAAAGATAAAAGTTATAAAGTTTAGAATGAAAAAGATTGTAAAAAAAATAAAATAAATGACTAAATTTAAAGAAAGTAATAAATTATCTTTGACATGATCAAAAGACTTTAAAATATGAATACATTGAAATCAAAGAAAGAAAATAGATTTTATAGAAAAAATAAATTACTAAAAAAATTTACAAAAGAAATTAAAATAAAAGTGAAAGACTACGAAAAGAATCCTACAGAAAAAAGAATTTTGAACAAAATCAGAAACTCTCTGAAAATGTGATATTGCAAGAGCTTTTTTTGGAAATGAATTCGAACCCCTATTCCTTTCAAGCTATGTTTATTTATAGCCATTTTCAACGTGCTCCACAATTGTTCCTGCTACAACAATAATGTGATAACTGTCTTCAACTGTCTCAATTATTGGCCTCCCCATTGTTTTGATCATCAATCATCATTTTTAATATGCATCTTTGATCTACTTAATTTGTTATTCGATAATTTTTCTTCCATTACCTTAAACACCTTCTCCACATAACCCAGAGAAATGTTTTTAATTTGTTCATTATAAAATTTAAATTATTTTTAGCCAACAAATTATTCTCTTAAATCGATGATTCCTTTTTTTAAAACAAAGAATATGTTGATTCAATAAAACTTTCCTTCTTTTTTATTAAAATTTTAAGAACAAAATTTAAACCCAAAACGTTTGAGATTCCCAACTCACACCAAATTTTAAAAACCGTTTTACTTCGTCATATCCATTAAATATGCATCCTATTATGCACACTTCCCCATTAACTTTATATGTTTAACTTCTCTTCGGTTAAATTCTTTCAATATCTTTTATAAATACTTTACCTTACTAAATTATTGAACTTTTCTAGAAACTTTTTCACTACATGTTTTTCTTTTCTCAATTGTAATATCATTTCACTTTCTCTAGACTATTTCTATAAAAAAAATCTCCTCTTTTACAAATCTCTCACTGTTCATAAGATTTAGCTTTATCAATTCTTCTTCCTTAAGGTATTTTCATTCATTCATCAAATATGTTTATGTTATCATTTAGGTGTATCCATATTTGCAAAAAAATATTTTCATATCACTCATATTATTATTCTAAATTTTCCAAAACTTCCATGACAACCAGCAACAACCATTTTACTTCCATGAAAGAAAAGGAAACAGTAAAAGAAAATTCATGCATGAATCTCCAAATCATAGCTCAAGATCATATACCATTATTGAAGATCTTATTGATGCCGCTAATGTGCAAAAAATTCTCTTTCCATTCGCAGTTGATAATCAAATACATTATTTTTTTAGCCCTCTACTTTCTCCTTCTGAAATTTATCAAGTTCTTTCCTTTTTTCTTTTTCTCTCTGACTAAGAATTATTGATAAAGAAGGACATGTATATAGCTCCTTTCGATGACTATACCAAATGGTTTTGAAATAGCCCTAAGCCTTCTTCTAAAAGTGTCAACTATATAGCCTGGTTTAAAAGAGTCGAATGAGAAAAGAAAAATTTTTGGGCTTGGCGTGGTATATACGACCTACTTCGATTATCTCAGTACCAACTCACCATTTACCATTGGATGACCGGAGCCGCCTTATATTTCTGGAGTCGATCGATTAAGAATCTATATCTACCATGTGTAATGATCGAACTAACCCTTTTCGAGGTGGTTGCTATCACAGGAATAACCCCTTCTAGAATCGATATTTTTTCAAACATGAAACTAAAAAAGAAATACAACATCAACTAGGAAAGCTCATCTTATAGGAAGTTTATAAAAAATAACATGGATCAAGGGAACGACCTTATGTCTTCCTAAATTACTCTTGGGTAATTTGTATGATGAGTTTGGCCATATGGTCACAAACCTTCAAAATCGATCTCCTTTTAGTGTTGGAGGACCACTTTGGCTCCTTCAATTGTGGTTTAATGCAGTCTTTGAGAAATTTATGAAAATCGATAATTTTTTTTATTTCAGCTAGACAACCCATCAAAGGCATCCGTCTTGCATCTTTGAAACCAATTTTTCTTGGTCCCAAGATTGGAGATCTTTTTTGGACCATTTTTACCAAATTCTACCATGCAACTTCCTTTCAGAATAAAGAACTCAACTTTGCACCCTTTATCGATTGCAAATGTGAAAAAAAGATAAAAGACTTGGAGCAAGTTTACAAGATTTTCAAAAGATAAAAGTGAAAGTTTACAACGCTCAGCTGAAAAAACTTGGAGCAACTATACTACCATTCAAATCTTCACCACTAGCATCCCAATATACAAAAAGGATCAATATCAAGTCACTTTGCATGCTCCTCATCTTGTGGCTCGACAGATGGCTTTTACTCAAGCTTTACCAGCTTTTTTTGGTTTCAAATTATCAAGCCAACTTGGCCAAAAAATTTATAATTCCATGTCACTTATAGTTCGATAAATGAAGCACAATAAAGGTAGTCGATCTAAGTATGAAGCTGTCGACTTCATTCTCAGTCGATATGTAACTAAGTCTTTCTTTGTTTAGTAGCAAAAATATTACTCACAATATAATTGCAGTCTTAAAAAAATTCTTGAAGATATGCTGAAGGTTTGTCCAACTATGAGAAGAGGCCTGCTACCACAACTACTTCAAAGCAAAAAGAGAGTCTTCAAAAACTTCAAAAAAGAAATTGAAGTTTTTAAAAGTCTCTTTCGCAGCATCAAGTTTAGCGGAGACAACATAACGAATCTATACAGCTTTCTACATTTTACATCTCGAATACTGTAATTAAACAACAAAACTTTTTAGGCCAAACAGCATACAAGCAAGTCTATCAATTCTCTATTAAAAGATTCAAGCACTAAAAATTCTCCACCAAACTCTGAAAATCTTGAAGCTAATTCTAAAGATGTCTCTTCAGGTTCTTATAATGTAGCGAATTCTGAAGCCACTAAGATATTTCATTATTATTATTTATGTTTATTATTTTTTAAAAGTACAACTCCTTTACCAAAAAGGTTTGTATACAAGAAGCATCTCCTCCTTCAAGGAAAGCTAATGCTAGTCCAACCATTCATCAATTGTCCTTTACATCCTCCAGTACTAATTCGATTCCAACAATCAATGTTGGACAGGAGAAAACAAAGAATGATAAACCCAGTTCTTTGTAAGTTGGAAAAGTTGTTGATCATCGTGACCATAAATGATATCATTATGAATGCTCCTATTGACGAGGTCGAGCCCACACTTCTTGCAAAAGATCCCATTTCTCATCTGCTCCAAACTGAAGTTACCGAAATTAGTAACCAAAGAGAAGAAACTATCGATCTTAGTCAAGTTGATGACATTGTGAGTAAGTTTCTTAGAGTTATCTCGAAAATCTCAAAAGACAAAAAATCTAGGCTATCAAGTTCTGAGAATAAATCAATTCATCTGGATCAGAATCCACAAGTTCCTAATCCTCCTGAAGATACACATGATCAAAATGTAATCAGAAATCCCATCGATCCTGATATTTTTGATCTTCTTCAAAAAACTGAAACTTCTGCTTGTCAACTCTATCGAAGCATGATTTTCACAAGATGTTCTTGATGCTGCACTCAACCAGATTTTAAGCTCTAACATCTCACTTTAAGATCCATCTGACCATGTCAAACCACTTGTGTATTTTATTAATCACACCAAAGTGTCAAAAGGGATTAAAGAAGTCAAGGATCAAAGTGTCAAAATTGAGGTTTTTTTGGCTGACAAGAAAAAGAAGGTATTAGATTATGAAGCTTATCTGACTAATGCATCTGTCGAAATGAATCAACTAATCACTAGGAAAAAAGAGCTCGAAAAAGAACTTGCTGAAATCAGACAAAATAAAACTCTTTTCTCAAAGTCTTTTGACAAACTTCAAAATATAAAGCATCTGCTTGACAAAGAGGTGCTTTCCTTATCAAAGAAAAAAGATGATTTGGATGGTCGAACTCTCCAGCATCAGACTGTAGAAAAAGAGCATCTTCAAGAGCTTGAATCACTTGCATAAGATCGCATCGAGATAAAAGAACAATTAGATCAACTCTTGTAACTTTATGAAGATTGAAGGCTTAAGTTTTTTTTTTGTAACTGAAGTTCCTCTTAAATTCATTACTTTGAATTTACACTTGGTTTTAACTTTGATTTTAATTATTATTTTTGTAACATCGATAACGTTTCAAATACTTTTCATTTATCAATTTTATCTCGATTCCAATATCAATATGTTTAATTCGATATGTGTTCCTTAGATACAAATTGATCACCTAAAAAGACACCTCTCAATTAGAGGACCACTTTCCATAAACTCTAAATTTTTTATCGATTGGCAAAATAACTTTTAAAACTAACTTGTCATTGTCAAAAGCCTTTTCCTTAACTCGTCGATTATAGATACGAGCTATACTCACTTTTTGGTGAATAATATTATCGAATGCTAAAATGCATGTATTGTCTAAGTTATTGAATTCATCAAACATCCTATTCCAATAATCTTCAACTGGTAACTCATCTTGTCTCATTACTCTTATGGTGTTAAGCTTAATTTTCAAGGGTAAAATTTCATCGTGGCCATAAACCAATTTATAAGGAGATGTGTTCGTCGATCTACTTGGTGAATTTCAATAAATCCATAACACTTGCCTTAAAGTTTCATGCCATGTTCGAGGTCTTTGACCAATTCGTTTCTTAATCAGATTGATTAAAATTTTATTTGTAGCCTCAACTTGACAATTTGCTTACGCATAATATGGGGTCGAAGTCACCGTAGTTATATTTTTTATGTTGCAAAATTTTTAGTACAGTGGCTAGTAAATATAGTATCCTGATCAGTGCTCAAAGTTTAAAGAATTCTAAATTGATGAATTATATGTCTTCTATGAAATTGATAATTTCATTCTAACCAACTTCTATTAGAGGAATAGCTTTGACCTATTTTGTAAAACAATCGATAGCCACTAAAATATATTTGTGATTTTTATATGATGGAGGATGAATAATTCTAATCAACTCCAAGGTCCATTCTCTAGATGGCCAAAGTTTTATAATCCAATGCAATTTAAGAGCAAAATTTTTTGTATTATTCCATGTTTCTGACACTCTTAACATGCTTTTATATAATTAATACAATCTTTGACCATAGATGGTGAATACACTCGATCACATTGAAGTACCCATTTCATTCTTTCACCAGCTTGATGAGGACTACATACGTATGCCCTCATGGACTTCACCAAGAGTAATGGCTATCTCAGATTGACTTAAACACCTCATGAGACTTTTTTTAATGTTTTTTTTTGTACAATTCATTGTCTATCACCACAAAATTTATTGCCTTTAATTTGACCTTTTGATCATCTTGGACATTAGAATTTCTTATATATTCTCTAATTAGTTTTCTCTAATCATCATCATCCTACTCATCTATGACCAAAACTTCTCTTTCATCAATAAGCACAAGAATTTGTTGGACTTTTGCTAATTTTCTTAAAGTCTCAGGAAGAACCTTATATTTTGATAGAATTTGAGCTAACTCATTAGTAATTTTATTTTGAACTTTTGGAATATGAACCAATGATACTTTTTGAAATGACACTAATAACTCCCATGATATCGACAAATACTTTTGCAATTTTTTATTATTAGACTTGAATTCTTTCGATAACTATTTAAAACCAATTGAGAATCCCCTAAAATTTGGACATCTAATGCCCCATTGTCAATCAAAATTTCTAATCCCAAAATCAAAGCCTCATATTCAGCTATATTGTTTGAGCATGGATATTTTAATTCGAACAAAAATTCTAATGGAATACCTTCTGGAGATATAATCAAAATGCCAACACTAGCATCATCCTGGTATTTCAATCCATCAAAGTACAACTTCCAAACATCGAAATTGACCTTAATAATATTTGTCCCCTAGTTATTGAGAATATTCGGTCGATCAACTAGACCTGACCTTTAACAACCTTGATTGGGATATATTGCGAATCAAACTCCGTCAAGGTGAGCATCCATTTTCCTATTCAACCTCTTAACATTGGATAAAATAATTTATACTTTATCAAATCCATTTGAGCAATTAATTTTGTAGTTTTTGCAACCATATAACATTTTAGCTTTGTACAAGCATAATAGAGGGATATACATAATTTTTTAATAGGAGAATATCTTACCTCGATATCAGATAATACGCAACTTGAGCCAATATACACCTAATTGTATTTGTCGAAGCCACACCATACAATTTTAAAGGCTCAAAAGGACGCACCATTGCCATTACTGGTGCTCTTGAAAAATAATCCTTAATTGAATCAAATATTTTTTTTATGTTCGTGTGTCCATACATATTCGGTCTCATTTTTAAGTTTGACCAAGGTCGAAAAGACGCGTGTTTGACCAGATAAATTAGAAATAAATTGACGAAGAAAATTAACTTTCCCAAAAACGATTGAACCTCTTTTTTGGATTTAGGAGGTGGCAATTCTAGAATTGCTTTCGCTTTGTTTTGATCAATAACAATTCCTTTCTTTTGTATCACGAACCCTAAAAGATTTTCTGCAGATACTTCAAGTGCACATTGTAGAGGATTCATTTTTAAATCCTTCTGCTGCATCGTTTTGAATGCTTGACATAAGCAATCGAGATGTTGATCTATTGAATTTGACTTTACCATCATATCATCGATATACACCTGCATAAATTTCCCTATAAATTCATGGAAGATAGTATTTATTTCACGTTGGTATGTTGCCCAGTATTTTTTAAACCAAAAGGCATTATTATCCATTCATAAGTTTCCAAAGTCCCAGGACATCGAAAGGCAATTTTCAATACATTATCTTCAACTATGAAGATTTGATTATAGCCAAAATAACCATCCATGAAACTTAAAATTTTATTACCTGCTGCTGAGTCGATTAACATGTCTGCCACATGCATAAAATACTCGTCTTTAGGAGTAGCATTATTTAGATCCTGAAAATCAATACAAACACGTAACTTTCCATTCTTTTCTATAATTAGCACAATATTCGATGCCAAGTCAACATAACGAGCTATTCGAATAAATTTTTTCATAATCAACCTTTCAATCTCTTTTTTAATCTTAAGATTGATCTCAGAAGTGAAATGTCGAGGTACTTATTTCACCGGTCGAGAGAATGGTTTTAACGTCAGTCGATGTTCTACCAGAGATCGGCCAAGTTCAGGCATCTCATCATAATTCCAAGCAAAATAATTTTTGTATACAGTCAAAAGATTGATCAAATTTTCTCAGAATTACACATCGATATTTTTGCAAATATAGGTGGATCTGACATCATCATCAGACCCCAAGTTGATTTCCTCAAGAAGATCTTAAGACTCAAAGTCTCTTTTGTCATGATCATCATTTACTAAAGATTTTTCAAAACCCAAAGGTTTCAAATCATAAATACAATTGAAAGAAAGATCTATTGAATCATGCGATTATCAACCGAATTAGCAATCGATTCTCTTACAAAGCTAGGATTTCGAAATACATCAATGCAAGACTGGTCAATAATATAATCCCTAGGAATTGAAATACATGCAGAATCAAAATTATTACCAGATTCGATTTTAGGAATCAAAGTTGTACTAGAAATTGAAAGAATTGAATTGAAATCCCTATTCAATTCAACTTCATTAGAAGAATCGTTTCTAGAACATGAAACACTTTTTGCATAATTAAAACTACATAGATAATTTTTTAAAGAGCCTAAATCGTGTGACATATCTTGCCCATTAGCCATGACAAAATCAAATCGAACTCTCACATTGAGTAGAATCACTCCCAGCAAGTAGGAGTATAATCAAGTACCGAGTGTCAAAGCTTTGCACTAAGTCCTTCTAAAGTTAAAAAACAGCCTTTACAATTATAATAATTGAGCATCCTGTCAATATCAAGAGGTTTTAGCTTATCATTATACACCTTAAAATCAACATGCTTTTGCTCAACATAAAGACTTGAATCTGTCTTTATTACTTCAGACTTTTCTTCATCAGTCCAAAGAAGGATACTTTGATGCATAGTTGAAGGTACAACCCCAACACCATGAATCCAATCTCGACCAAGTAAGGCATTATAACTTGCCTTTGAAGAAACCATCACCAAAACTGTGGTCCGAGATGATGACCCTACCTACACTTGAAGAGTTACCAAGTTTTCTGCAAGTGTTGATACTCTACTATAATCAGTCACTAAAATATTTGTGGGTAACAAGTTATCGAAATATTTTTTCACTTTGATTAACATCTTCTCTGGCGACAAGCTAATTGTTGTGCCACTATCAATTAATAATTTATTAACACAAATACCACTCATACAAGCAGTAATGTATAAAGGTCGAAGATGTGACTTTTGCTTTTCTGTTGGCTTCTGAAACATCCCAATTCTTCATTTTCACAAATAAAAAAAAGCTTCTCCATCTTTCACATCATAATTTTCATTCAAATTCCCTTCGTATTCTCCCAAACATTCTGAGGGATAATGGTGATGGTACTCACCATTTTCTCATCTCCTTCATCGAAATACTCCTTATCACGATCAATATTTTTCTCATCAGTTTTAATCGGGGTAACTTCGATGGACTTTCCTTTTTTATTTTTAGCTAAAGCAATCCCTTTAGGATGAGTTTTTCCATCAATAGAAAAAACTATTCGTGAATGAAGGGAAGGAGTTGTTCTCTTGCCTATCGAGATCGATGGCTTTTCCGGCACAATTGATGTGCAAATCTTTCACCTCGATTACCTCTCGCCCTTCCTCTAGGGTGTGGATATCGACCTCGATTAAAATCCCTATAAACCCTTTGGAATTGGCATTGTCGATATTGAGACATTTCACAATCCCAAAACTCTTGACAATTCTTGATCAACTGGACTCCTAAAGGTTGTGAACAATTAAGTGGAGGAACAAAATTTCCTTGACAACTTCGAGAACTTTGTCCATCTTGTCTTCGAGGGGGTGCCAGTGACAAATCTGTTTCTCCTTATGAGCTAGCTCCTTCATTTTTTTTCTTTTCAAATATTGCCGCAGTCTCAACATCAAATACAGCGTTAGATCGAGGGCACAAGGACACATCTCGATCCTTTAATCTCTGCTGTATCAAAAACTCCAACAGCCCCTCACCAATATCAGGATATACTGATTGAACATTAGTTTCAAAATCTCCCAAAGCAGTGTCAAATTCATAAGTAAAGCCAACCATGTTGATCCCTAAGAAAATAGGCTCAACAAAATTTGCTCCAGCATAAAAAAGATCGGTGTCAACTCTCATATCCTTTTGGCTATCATCGAACTTCAATTTTCCTTCCATAATTGTTTATTGGATCAAGTTCCTGTGACAAACACGATAATTAGTCAAATGGCTAGTTGCTTGATGAAATTTACAATAAGATTTCTCTTTTAAATTTTTTATCGAAAGCAATGACTTGCCTTCTAGCAAAGCCAATTATTTATCTCTAAGTAACACATCAAATATTTGATCTGATTTTGAAATATCGAAACTATACTTTTTCCACTATCATTAGCTTCATCAACACTTGTGATTTTCTTAAGCAAAGAACAAACATAAGGTAGACTTTTCTTTAACTCATCCAAATCGACTTAGGAAATTTAACTTCAAATCCTTATTCGAGGACTCCATTTCAACATACGAAACCTTTTCCTTTTAAGCAAAGATTTTACTTTTTTTTTTTGCTTTAAACTTTTCTTTTTTTTTTCGAAGAATTTCTACCTAATGAACCCTTTCAGTCAAATGAGCTAACTCAGGTATATACACATTAAAAAACTTTCGACGCATATAAAAATCTAACCCCATAGTTGCTATTTTCACTACTTTACTTTTGGAAAGTAAAAAATAACATCCACTCTGAGCGTTCTTAAAATGAATCATGAAATCATCAATATATTTGACTCCCCATCATCATGCTTCAAAGCCACTAAATCACTGATTATTACATTCAATTCCCCTCTATAAAATTGGGAATGAAAAGCACTCTCCAACTATGCCCAAGTTACAATTGAATTAGTTCTAAAATCCGAAAACCAAGTAAAAGCATTCTTCGTTAATGAAGAGGGAAGACAATTTTATTTTCAAATTTTCATCATTTGCTAAATTGCCTAATTCGACCATATATCGAATGATATGCTCAATAGTCAATTCACCAACCTCTCCTGCAAACTTTGTTATTATCTTAAAATTTTTCACACTCCTAGGTACTTCTGCCATTTGCACGATAGCAGAAAATGCAGAAACAAATTATGGTCGATTCATAAAACTCACATTGAATCCGACTCTGTTAAAAACATCTTCAACAATTCGCATAACTTGATAATGTTCACCACATTGATTGACTCACATTCGAGCTAATACTTCATCTATATTTTGATTGAGTCAAACTACTCGAGGGATATTTCCATCGAGGAGTGCTAGGTAGCCAAAGATTAATTACAATAAAAAAATGTCATATAAAAATTTTCATTCTCTTGATAAGCAAGTGATATACACCTTCTTATCACTTATTCTCTTTATCACTTACCATTTTTCTGCGTGCTTGGAGTCATTAATGTTCTTTCCAAAATCAATTTTAGTTTCTTCCAAATTAAATCCCTAAAATTCCTTACTCATACCCATTAAAATGTAATTTTCCTACAGAAATTATGGAGTTTAAATTTAAAAATTTTAACAACTTCTACTGCACAACTCATATTTTACATATAAACTATAAGAAAATAAAAAATAAAAGATAAGATATAAAAAAATTTTAAAAATAAATTTTTAAAAATAATTATTAACTCGTCATATTAAAATCAATAAATAAGCATACATATGAATATTAAATAAAAAATATTAAAATAATTAAAATCATGACCTATTAGTGCACATATGAGATCATTTGAAAAATACAATAAGACGCATAATTTAAAATTTGGTATTATTAATTATAAAAAATTATAAATTATAGATATCATGTGTATGAAATTATGAATATTATGAGTACAAAATTATGAATGTTATTAATATGAAATTATCGATGTTATGCATATGAATTTATGGATGTTATATATAAAATTATCAATTGAATAAATTAATTTAAGAATTTGACATTTTTTCAAATTCAATTATGAAAAAATTTAAAAACATCTGTGTTAATTTGATAGTTACTTATGCAATAACTAAAAAATAATATGTGTAAGAATGTAATACCTAATAAACATGAATTTAAATTTTAGATGTTAGTTGTATGTAATTATGGAGGTTATGTATATGAACTTATGAATGCTATGTGTATGAACTTAGTTAGTTCAATATAATTATAGATGCACATAAAAAATTAAATCAGTTTATTACCATACCTCATCAAAGCTAGTGTAGTCTTTCATATTCTAAAAAATTGATTGACGGACAATAATCTCATCGAGTGAGTTTGTCTGTTGTTCAAATTATTCTTCAACTCCTTCTTATAAATTTTCTTGTCCTATTCCAATTGTGCTTGTAATTGAAATAGAGTTGTGATTTGTAGCTAGAGGGAATAAACAACCTTCATGATCCAAATTAACAATGAAAAACCTATTAAACCAAGCTTTTACATTTGTCAACGTTTGTCATAATAATAAATGAATTAAAGGAAATAAAAATCAATTACAATTAAAATTATTTAATTAATATTATTATCGTTTTTAATTATTATTAGTGTTTATTGTATTCTTAAATCTAAAATTTGAACTTCTCTCCAAAAATGTCATTCCATTAGTGTCTATTTATTAAGCATGGGAGAGAGAATCATATGACATTATAACATTCAAATTATAAAAGAAAATATTAAATAGTAATTACAAGAATGTCTAATAGTTAAAGATATGATATTATAATTAATATCATTAACAAGTGGAGTTGATAAGAATATAATAAATAGATTGATAAGAGAATGAAATAAAAAATTAAAATATTATTAAATTATATAAATAAAGTAAATTATAAAAAATTTTGACTAATTATAGCTAAAAATTTGTTGTTACCAAACTTTTTCTATTTTCACCCTAATATTGTAATCCAGTTAATGATAATTTAAATCATACCGTTATTTTTTAATGAAACTGAGCTTTTCTTTATTAATTAAATGCTCTCTCTCTCTCTCCTCGTTTTGTCCTCTTCCGGAGAACGCATGATGAAGAATTAAAGATAGTTATCTAAATATACAATGCAATGATTATTATTGAATGCTTTCTGTTTTCTCCCATGATTGTTATGTAGCTTAGATCCAAAGTCACTGATTCTACAAGTAAAATAAAGGGGGAAAAATAATAGATAACAGTAATCTATTCATATGAGAGTAAGTCCAATTTTGTTAATGATGTTAATTATAAAAACGAGTAAATATTATGTTTTTATATGAAATCATCCGTGATATATAGTATATATGTATGTATTATTAGAATTATCAAGTAGTTTTATTGATAACAATGCGTGCCAAAGATAATTCATTAATTCACACTTGATTATGGGTCTCATATGTATGTTAGTCTCATCAACGTAAGTTCATTAAGAAGAGGTATTGGTGAAGTTTGAGCTCTAAAAAATAGAGTCAAAGATTTATTTTTTAGTAAGATAGTGGTGTTATAACTTGAGAGATTTAAGAGTTTTATCAAGTGGGAGTGTTTATTTATTTCATTGATAATTTGATTCTTCACACTGAGTGTTTCGATGAGGGGGAAAAAAGACATTGAGGAGCCTTATTTCTTTTTAGTTAAAAAGGAATGAAACATCGTTGTCGACATCCACCAGCAGCAAGAAATTAAAGGGTTCTCTTTTTCTGAGTCTCAAAGCATTTGCAATGCCTCATCTACTGGTGCAGGTCTCCAACTAAAGTGGCCACTGGCCACTGTTAATGACAGCAAATGCAACGAACCCTACAAGACCCATATTTTTCACTTTGAATGGAAGATCCTAACTCTATCAATTCGGCTTTGGTGCATGTGACACTGCCATTGTTTGTTGCGGGACAAGATTTCTCTTCGCTTCGACGCAAATGCCCTTATATACAGTTGCGCTTTTGCGTTTTCAAAAGTGATGTGTTTGTTGGATCTCGTCCCTATCTATGAATCTATCTACCATCATTACTTTGACGTTCAACTTTGATTCTTTTACTTAGTATCTCCTTTTTTTTTTCTAATTTAATATAAAAAATTATTGAACACAAAAAACTTATTCATCATATATTTATATATACAATATATTATAATTTATTTTTAATATATATTTTATATAAATAATTAATTTAGTGATTAATTTTTTATCTGTACTTATACCATGATGATTTTTATACTTACAAACTGTTACGGCCTGACCCAGGCCACTTGCGGGCCAACCCGACCCAAAGATGACCCGACCCGAACGGTCGGGCACATACAGTTCACTGCGCGACCCGGACACGTGTCCCTGGCAGCTCCCCACTACAGTTGGGAGGAAGCTTTGAGGAAGGTGGGCCTGTCCTTGAAGGGCCCACCTCTGACACGGTATAAATGGGGAAGGACCTGCCCTTCCCCCAAGGTACGTCACTTTGTCCACCTATCATATTCCCCGCCTGCACACTAGCTGACTAGAGCGTCGGAGTGTCTTTGCAGGTGGCATCCCCTCCTTCCTTCCACAACGAGAGCTCGGCTACCCGGCTGATCTAGACTTGGCACGACCGCGATTGAAGCGTTATCCCCCTCAAATAACCACCTGATCTGTCCGGCAACCGACCACCGAACATTGGCGCCGTCTGTGGGGACCGCCTAGATGGACGTTGTGCCGGGCCCCGGGGACCAAGGCCGAGGAGCCGGAGCAGAAGGGGCGGCCTCCGTCGCCTCACTAAGAGGACGGCGAAGGTCCCCCCGACAACACACTGAACCACACACAAGGACGCGACCCTTCGGGGGAACGGGCGGCGACAGCGCCATAATAATGCAGGAGCTACGTCACAGGGTCCAGAACCTGGAGCGGCAACTAGCCGACCAGGAGCGCGACGGACGAACCACTAATCCCAGCTACACCCCATCCCCTGAGAGCCAAGAGAGAGACTCCCACCGAAGCCATCTGCGACGCGCCTCCGCATCCCGAACGGAAGCGGAGAGCACCCGCGAAGAGTCCCCCATCCCGAGAAGACGAAATGACACGATCATCTACTCCCGAGGCAAAGAAACGTGCCGCAGAGCACGAGATCGGGAAGACAGGGAAGGGAGGTCCGAGAGGAAACGACAACCCGTGATAATGGGCGCCACTCCATTCCACCGGTCCATCCTCGAAGTCCGGTTGCCGAAGCACTTCGACAAACCAACGGACATGAGGTATGATGGAACTCAAGACTCTCTGGAACACCTCACGACATTCGAAGCAAGGATGAATTTAGAGGGAGTGGGGGACGAGGTGAGGTGCCGAGCCTTCCCGGTGACCCTGGCAGGACCCGCGATCAGATGGTTTAACGGCCTCCCGTAGGGGTCCATCTACGGGTTTTCGGACATCAGTCGTGCATTCTTGGCCCAGTTTACAACACGAATAGCAAAGGCAAAACACCCGATCAACCTCCTGGGGGTAACCCAGAGACAAGGAGAGCCGACCAGAAAATACCTGGATCGGTTCAACGACGAATGCTTGGAAATCGACGGCTTAACCGATTCGGTGGCCAGCCTTTGCCTGACGAACGGCCTCCTCAACGAGAACTTTCGAAAACACCTTACCACGAAACTAGTTTGGACGATGCACGAGATCCAAACGGTAGCCAAGGAGTATATAAACGATGAGGAAATCAGCCAAGTCGTGGCTGCCAATAAACGGCAGTCCGGCTACAGCCAACCTCGGCAACAAGGCAACGGAGAAAGACTAAAAGAACAATCCAGGGAAGGAGCTCCAAACAAGGCACCCAGGCCATTCCCCCGGGTCGGGAAATTCACCAACTACACTCCGCTCACTTTCCCCATCACGGAAGTTTATCAGCAAATAGCCGAGAAAGGAATCCTGCCGAAGCCCTGGCCACTCAAGGACCGTACGGGAGGAAACAAGAACTTCTATTGTGACTACCACAAAGGCTATGGTCACCAAACACAGGATTGCTTTGACCTGAAGGATGCACT
The DNA here is from genome assembly GCF_003086295.3 of Arachis hypogaea. Lineage (NCBI taxonomy): Eukaryota > Viridiplantae > Streptophyta > Magnoliopsida > Fabales > Fabaceae > Arachis > Arachis hypogaea. The sequence continues at coordinate 85,236,276 of NC_092041.1, forward strand.
AGAACAAGCAATAAGGGAAGGTAAACTAGCAGAATTCTCCCATCTTATCAGGGAGCCGAGGAGGCGTTATCGTGACCAAGACGAAGAAGGCAAAACCCGTTCGGCAAAGCGGCGACAAGAGCCAGAAGACAAAGATCACGGACTCACTGTGATCAACGTGGTGACGGCCAAAAACGCCGCGCCGAGGTCACGATCCGTGCACAAAAAAGACACTAAGGTCTTGGCGGTCTCCTCCTCGTTGGCGCGAAACTCTAGGAAGCCCCCCTCCATTTCTTTCGGCCCGGAAGACCAATGGTTCAACGACGCCCCAGAAAATCCACCCATGGTCATCACGGCCAGAGTGGGAACCGGTCTCATCAAACGAATCCTTGTCGACACGGGGGCTGACTCGAACATCATGTTTCGCAACGTATTCGACGCACTGGGGCTAAGGGACGCCGACCTGACGACTCACCAGCATGGGGTCATTGGGTTGGGCGACCACTTCATCAAACCTGATGGGGTAATATCCATGCCGATCTCAGTGGGACAGATTCAAGGCCGAAGATCGGCGATGGCCGAGTTCGTGATCCTCCGAGATTCCACCGCTTACAATATCATCTTGGGAAGGAAGACGATTAATGATGTTGAAGCAATAATCAACACGAAGCTGCTGGTCATGAAGTTCGTTACTGATGACGGCTCTATTGGGTCCATAAGAGGAGACCTTGAGACGGCAGTCGCTTGCGACAATGCCAGCCTCTCCTTAAGGAAGAAATCCAAAGAGGCGTCCGGCGTGTTCCTAGCTGACCTGGACGCCAGAATAGACGACAAAACTAGACCGAAACCAGAAGGGGACTTGGAAAAATTCAGGATCGGTGACACGGAGGAAAAATTCACGTTCATCAACAAGAACCTCCCGCATGAGTTGAAGGAGCCCTTGGTCGAAATGATAAGGGCCAATAGGGATTTGTTTGCCTGGACACCGGCCGACATGCCGGGCATAGACCCTAAAATTATGTCACACCACCTGGCCGTCAAGTCGGAAGCACGCCTAGTAGCCCAACGGAGGAGGAAGATGTCGCGCGAGAGGGCGGAGGAGGTGGCCAGGCAGACGGCCAGCCTCCTAGAGGCAGGTTTCATACAAGAAATAGACTACTCGACATAGCTCTCGAATGTAGTTCTAGTTAAAAAGCACAACGGCAAATGGAGAATGTGCGTAGATTACTCTGACCTTAACAAGGCATGCCCTAAGGACTGTTTCCCCCTCCCCAACATAGACGCGCTCGTCGATGCTGCGGCGGGCTACCGTTATCTGAGCTTCATGGACGCCTACTCCGGCTACAACCAGATACCGATGCACCGCCCAGACGAAGACAAGACGGCGTTCATAACGCCAGGAGGAACCTTCTGCTATAAGGTCATGCCATTCGGCCTAAAAAACACAGGGACAACATACCAAAGGCTGATGAATAGGATATTCCACGACCTCATAGGCAAAACAGTGGAAGTCTATGTGGACGACATCCTCGCGAAAACAACGCGACCCGACGACCTCCTAAATGACTTGGCAGGTGTATTCGCGTCTCTCCGACGACACGGCATGAGGCTGAATCCCCTCAAATGTGCCTTCGCCATGGAAGCTGGAAAGTTCCTAGGATTCATGATAACTCAGAGAGGGGTAGAAGCTAACCCAGAGAAATGCCAAGCAATACTCCAGATGAAGAGCCCAGGTTGTATCAAGGACGTCCAAAGGTTAGCGGGGTGGCTGACCTCGCTATCCCGGTTTCTCGGAGCGTCGGCAACAAAGGCCCTACCGTTCTTTAACCTCATGAGGAAAGGGATAGCATTTGAATGGACACCCGCATGCGAGGAAGCCTTTATGCACTTCAAGGAAATCCTGGCGGCACCCCCAGTGCTCGGGAAGCCAAAGGACGGGGAGCCGTTATATCTATACCTCGCCATAACAGGAGAAGCCCTGGCCGCAGTCCTGGTGCGAGAAGAAGGGAGGGCTCAACAACCAATCTACTTCGTTAGTAGAGCCCTCCAAGGGGCGGAATTAAGGTACAGCAAACTGGAAAAACTAGCTCGAGCACTCTTGACCTCCTCACGGAGGTTAAAGCAATACTTCCAAGGTCACCAGGTTGTCGTAAGAACGGACCAGGGAATCCGGCAAGTACTTCAAAAACCCGATTTGGCGGGAAGGATGATGACTTGGTCCATTGAACTTTCCCAATACGACATACAATACGAACCCCGGCAAGCCATCAAGGCACAAGCGATGGCAGATTTTCTAGTAGAAGTAACGGGAGATCCAACCGAGGAGACGAGCACACGGTGGAAGCTCCACGTGGACGAAGCCTCCAACCAGACTTCCGGGGGCGCCGGGATCATCCTGGAAAGCCCGGTTGGAGTCGTATACGAGTAGTCGATCAGGTTCGAATTCCCCGTTTCAAACAACCAAGCAGAATACAAAGCCCTCATAGGGGGCTTAACCCTAGCAGCAGAAGTCGGAGCAAGAAGGCTGGATATATGCAGCGATTCGTAGGTCATCACCTCCCAAGTAAACGGGAACTATCAAGCCAGAGACTCATTATTACAAAAGTACTTGGAAAAAGTCAAGAACTTAAGCCAAAAGTTTGAGGAGGTCACGGTCCACCACGTTTCCAGGGAGAGGAACACACGGGCAGATCTCCTATCGAAGTTGGCCAGCACAAAACCGGGAGAAGGCAACTGGTCCCTCATCCAAGGCATGACGAGGGAGTCGGCGGTCACCCTGCATCTGTCAAGGCTGGGCTCTTCATGGCTAGACCCCATCACAAGCTTCCTTGAAAATGGCAAACTCCCTGAAGACGAAAAGGACGCCGCGAAATTGAGAAGGGAAGCAGCCAAATACGCGGTCATTCAAGGACAGCTATTCAAGAAAGGGCTCAACCAGCCCCTACTGAAGTGTTTACACCCCGACCAAACGGACTACGTCCTCAGAGAAGTCCATGAAGGCTGCTGCAGACACCACATAGGAGGCAAAGCCCTAGCAAGAAAGTTAATCCGAGCTGGATACTATTGGCCGACAATGATGGCAGACTCTAAAGAATTTGTCAGAAAATGTGTCAAGTGTCAAGAGAACGCCAATTTCCACAGAGCACCGGCCTCCGAGTTAAGCCTGTTAACGTCCTCCCGACCATTCTCGCAGTGGGGAGTCGACCTCTTGGGGCCCTTCCCAGTCGGTCCCGGGCAAGTCAAGTATCTCATAGTTGCCATCGATTACTACACCAAATGGATAGAAGCCGAGCCGCTGGCCAGCATATCCTCATCCAATTGCAAGAAATTCATGTGGAGGCAGGTGATAACGCGATTCGGGATTCCAGAAGTCGTTATCTCGGACAATGGCACACAGTTTACCGACAAGAAGTTCACGGAATTCCTCATCGGCTTGGGTATAAGACAGAAGTTCTCCTCGGTAGAGCACCCCCAAACAAACGGACAGGTGGAATCCGCGAACAAGATTATCCTGTTAGGGCTAAAGAAGCGATTGGATAATAAAAAAGGTGCTTGGGCCGACGAACTAGCCTCGGTCCTATGGTCTTACCGAACAACCGAACAGTCTTCCACTAAGGAAACTCCTTTCTGACTGACATACGGGTTAGACGCGGTAATACCCGTGGAGATCGGGGAACCGAGCCCCCGTCTACTTTTGAAAGGAGTGGAAGAAGCCGTGGAGAAGGACCTAATAGATGAAGCAAGAGAAATGGCCCATTTGACGGAATCAGCGCTGAAACAAAGAATGGCCCTGCGCTACAACACCAAAGTGCTCAAAAGGGAGTTCGAGCCAAACGATCTCGTCCTAAGGCGTAACGACATCGGCTTACCGACCCCTGGAGTAGGCAAACTAGCGGCAAATTGGGAAGGTCCCTATAGAATCAAAAAAGTGATGGGCAAAGGCGCTTTCAAGTTAGAAAGGCTCAATGGCAAGGAAGTCCCATGAACATGGAACGCAGACAACCTGAGAAGATTCTACTCCTAGCACATGAGGCGACGTACCGACCAATCGAGCTAAGTATTAATTCGTGGATTTGCACTTTTCCTTATGTCCTATGGGCCTTTTATGCAATTACCAAATAAGATATACTTGTGCAAATTTCCTGTCTTTTGTTTCGTTCGCCTTTTCTGGACAACCCACTACGCAAGCGAATTCATCACAAACCGACAACGATGCGCGGCCCCGGGACTGATCACCCCGGGAGCCCATCAATAACAACAATAGTAAAACAGCTACACCAAAAAGCCACGACCCGGCCCAACCGGGATATCATCAATACGGCAAAACGAACAACAGCCACAAGTCAATAACGGTTAATATAAACGATAACACGACCAGGCAAATAAGAAAGTATTAACTACAATAGAACGCGCAAGCAACTCAAAGAGTCAATTGTTCACCAAAGCCAAAACAAAACGGCTAAACCAGAGTTATATAACAGAAAAAGAGAATTCACTTCTTGGGTACGTCAACAATTTTGCCATCCTTGATCACCTTGAAGACACCGATCGCAGACGTGTCAAAGTCAGGAGCAACAACTTTGACCTGAGCTTTAAGAGCCTCCTCGGTTGCTAGGATCGCACCTTTCCCCTGCTTGACGACGTCTTTATACTTTGTTTTTAACGCTGCCAACTCAGCCTCCACAGCTTGCTTTTCCTTCTCCATCTCGGCCACCCATTTTTGTGCTGCGCCGACCTGACTCTCTAAAGCCATTTCGCGATCGACAAGACGTGAAACCGTGGCGTCCGACTCCTCCAACTTCTTCACGGCGGTAGTGGCTTTCTTCTCGGCAGCAGTAGCTTTCTTCTCGACGGCATCAAGCTTCTCATTTGATTGGGTCAGCTACTCCCGGAGAGTCTCAACTTCACTTTTAAGCTCGTTGTTAGCCTTCCCAGCAGATTCCAACCTTCTACGGAGGGACTCCATCCCAGATAGCTCGAACTCGGCCTTCCGAGCTATCACTGCGCCGCGTAAAAGGGTACGGTACATCCACCTCGCCTGCCCGGCGAGGGATGACTCATGAAAATGCTCCTCAGTACCAGGAATCAGCTGGGAATCTATGAAGTTTCCGGCATCAAAATTCCTCTCCATGACAGTAAGAACCCCCTCAGGACTGGACGACGTCTTTCTTTTCCTCTTGAGGCTAGGAACCTCTTCCACCTCGTCGTCGGCATCCAGGTTAGATGTTGAACCCCCGGTGCCGATCACCTCACGGAAGGGAGAAACACGAACCGCCTTGTCACCTTGAGCCGAGGTGCCGGTCTCGCCGACCTCGACCCCTTGTTCCGAAGCGGCCTTGTCCTCTGGGGGAACGGCAGATTTCTCAGCAGCAGACTTCTCATTACCTCCCTCGTCGTCACTTGCACACAGGAAGGTTTGAAACAAGTTAGGGAGACCCGTTATCTCGGCAGACATTCCCACTGAAAAGAAAAAGAAGTCGGTTAGTGACAATAAGATATTAAGGAAAGCAAGAAGCTGACACAAGACAAGCAAAGGCTTCTCACAAATATAATTGCGACCGGCCTCCCGATCACCCATGAGGAGGTGAGGATTCACATGATTCCTCCCAAAGATTTCCATCAACACGTCGGCAATATTTCTATCCACCGCCGACATGCCCTTATAGGTTACTTTAACGAAAGCATTGGACCCTACCCCGAAGCTCCAATAGGTCGGGATAAGGTGTGCCCCCTCCAACGACAACCAAAAGGGATGACGACCTTTGACAGGGCGGACCTTGAAATATTTATCCTTAAATCCATGATAGGAGTCCTCAAATAAATCAAAAATCCTCCGACCTTGGGCAGACCGGAAGGACATGAACCCCTTTTTATGTTTCCCCTCCTTCGAAGGGTTTGTAAGATTGAAAAAGAAAAGAAAGACATCTACAGACACCGGCAGCTCAAGGTATTCACAAACCATCTCGAAACAGCGAATCGAAGCCCAGCTGTTCGGATGCAACTGCGACGGCGAAACAGAAACCCGACCTAGAAGCGCCATCTGAAAGGCGGAGAATGGAATACGAACCCCGACTTGGGTAAACATGGATTTATAGAACCAAATCCAATCGGCGACCCAGGGATGGTTGAAATTAAGCTCATATAAGCGCTCATGAGGAGCCGGGACGAAGACGTCATAATTGGCTTCCTCATCGGTCCCTCCGCATAAGTACTCGGCTTGACGGAACTCGGTGAGCTCTTCCTCGCCCATTTGGTTAGGAGAATCCCTTACGTCGGAAACGACCCAGGTGTAGGGATCATACGCCGTGGGAGAAGGGGAAGCCCGGGAGGTCGTGCGAGCCATACCTACATGGGGGGACCATCCAGTCAGTCTAAACGGTCGGGTGCTCGGGGCGAATACAGATACTAACCCCACTACTCCCCAACTAAGACCAAACGCAGTTAAAAATGTAAAAACCCCAAACAAATCCTATCCTGGAATGGTACTCCTCCCCTAACACGCCTAACCAACTTCGAGAGACCACATCACAATAAAAATCAAGCAGGACAACAGAAATGATAAACAAGCACAAACAACAAGCATGTAAGAACAAAGCAGAAAAGAGAAAGATCCAAGAACTACCTGAATTAGTCGAAAAAAGCTAAAAAAGATGAAGGGAGGATGCACAAGGGCACTGCAACAGCACTTTGAAACTTTTTGAAGAAGGGAACAGGAAAATAGGAAGAATGGGAGAGTGCAGAAGTATAAGAGATAAAGAAACAAAACCAACTGTTTAAAACTGCCTCCCAGAAAGCGCGAAAAACCTGGGGGCAAAATAGTCTTTGCAAACAGGGTTTTCCCCTCTTTTATGAGCATTCAATGCCCGGCGCGAAAGACGAGGCGACAGAACGGTTGTTGGGCAACCAAGAGACGCGCGCATAGGGGGCACGTCCCTCCCACGAGCGACCGACCTGACGAGGGGCGTGAACATTACACGCCATTGATAGCTCCCACGACTACCACTGGCGCGTGGGGGCACTGTTACGGCCTGGCCCAGGCTACTTGCGGGCCAACCCGACCCAAAGATGACCCGACCCGAACGGTTGGGCACATACGGTTCACTGCGTGACCCGGACACGCGTCCCTGGCAGCTCCCCACTACAGCTGGGAGGAAGCTTCGAGGAAGGTGGGCCTGTCCTTGAAGGGCCCACCTCTGACACGGTATAAATGGGGAAGGACCTGCCCTTCCCCCAAGGTACGTCACTTTGTCCACCTATCATATTCCCCGCCTGCACACTAGCTGACTAGAGCGTCGGAGTGTCTTTGCAGGTGGCATCCCCTCCTTCCTTCCACAACGAGAGCTCGGCTACTCGGCTGATCTAGACCTGGCACAACCGCGATTGAAGCGTTATTCCCCCTCAAATAACCACCTGATCTGTCCGGCAACCGACCATCGAACACAAACTTAGATTAAAAAAAAACTTAATTGATTAAATTTGAACAATATTATATTGAGAAAAAGTGTTCCTCTCTATCTCTCAATCTCTCTGTGTTAGTCTTTTCTTTTCATACTTTTTTTTGTTTAGTGTTAGGTTTGGCTTAGTAAAATTAGTAAAATTTTTTAGGTGTTTGATAAATTAAAAAGTTTATATATTTATTATGCTTTTAGTTTTAAAAATTAGGAATGTTTCTAAAAAAAATTAAGAGAGAATTTTTAAAAGTTGGCTTATACTTGTCAAAATTAAAAAGTTTAACATAACTTTGTACTTTAATCAATATCCAAATTTAATTTTTATATTAATGTCTATTATAGTATTTTTAAATTTAAAAATTACTCTACCAAAGACACTTGTCATTACTTGTGCTTATTAAAAGTTAATTTTAATTTAGTTTACCAAACATAAATACTACTGTTACGTGTATAAATAGAAGAACAGCACACATAGCAGGTCACGCAAAACAAAAGCGAGATGGAATGGTGAATGCAAGCATTTCAATTGAGAAAAAGTTAGTTACGAAAAAGGTACATGTGGAGAATGACCCGCTGCATCAAGGACCAATAAGAAGTGAGAGAATTAGAATTACAAATACTCGCTTGGAAGGCCATGAGAGGGCATTGTGATGTGGTACTCTTTTTTCCTTGATATTTTTATTGTGTGTTGCTCTCTCTCAACTCCTTTTCTCTTCGTAATTATATTCCTTCTTTTTTATTCTCTTCATATATCTAGCACTCACAATTGACTTTATGACTTGACTTCACAACTATTCCCTTAGTTCTACAATTTCTGTTAATATATTTTTCTTATTCTGTTTTTTTCTCCAATTACTTCTCAATTATATGTTACTGTTACTTTGACTGAGAATTTTGAATATTCATTATACCACATTACCAATTCACATTAATATATATACGTATATTTCATCCTCCTTACAATTGGTGCTTTCATTCCACATGGCTGTCGCGATAACACTCGCATGAAGAGTTTGGAGGCTGAGGTCAAGAATTTGTTTCACATGATCGAAGCGACACGCGATGAGAATAGAGCCGAACGTGCTCTCGCTAATGAGGTGGCGAAAATCAAATTTGATGAGATCCCGTTATCATTGACTCAGCTTCTACAGGATCGGGCTTACAACCGTTCCCTTTCGCAAGAGCACACCTATGGTTTGAACTCGGAGGCTGACTGGCAACCTCGTGTGGGGTTGAATCAGAGGGTGAATTTTGATCTTCCCAAATTTGATGGCTCAAATGCATTGGGGTGGATCTTCTCCATAGATCAGTACTTCAATTTTTTTAGGATACTAGAGGAAGAGCAAATTGGCATCACTGCATATCACATGGTGGGACTAGCGATCCCTTGGTTCCAAATGTCTCAGCGCACAGTTCAGTTACGTTCATGGAATCAACTGAAGAGAGCTCTAAAGCTGAAATTTGGGTCTTTTCTCTTTGAGTCACTCAGGGAACTCTTATTCAAATGACAACAAACGACTACAGTAGGCGAGTACTATGTTGAATTTGTCTCTGGCCAATCGTACTAGTATACAGCCACCTGAGGCCTTGGGCAATTGTTTCATTAGTGGATTACGACAGGAGATTCACCATGAGGTTAAGGCTCAGTGCCCGCGATTATTGATGCTCGCACTCACCTTAGCCCGCCTCTACGAGGATAAGTTTGTGACAGTGTGGTACACGAAATTGTGATCATCAACAATGGCGCCAAAGACTTGGTAGCGCTCTTAAACGTGAATCACACTTTGTCACAACTTCGCACAACTAACCAGCAAGTACACTGGGTCGTCCAAGTAATACCTTACGTGAGTAAAGGTCGATCCCACGGAGATTGTTGGTATGAAGAAAGCTATGGTCATCTTGTAAATCTCAGTTAGGCAGATTCAAATGGTTATAATGGTTTTTGAATTTAATAATAAAATAAAGCATAAAATAAAGGTAAAAATACTTATATAATTCATTGGTGGGAATTTCAGATAAGTGTATGAAGATGCTGTGTTCCTTCTGAATCTCTGCTTTCTTACTGCTTTCATCCAATCCTTCCTGCTCCTTTCCATGGCAAGCTGTATGTAGGGCATCACCGTTGTCAATGGCTACATCTCATCCTCTCAGTGAAAATGGTCCAAATGCTCTGTCATAGCACGGCTAATCATCTGTTGGTTCTCGATCATGTCAGAATAGAATCCATTGATTCTTTTGCGTTTGTCATCACGCCCAACAATCGCGAGTTTGAAGCTTGTCACAGTCATTCAATCCCTGAATCCTACTCGGAATACCACAGACAAGGTTTAGACTTTCCAGATTCTCATGAATGCCGCCAACAATTCTAGCTTATTCTACGAAGATTTTGATTAAGGAATCCAAGAGATATGCGCCCGGTCTAAGGTAGAACGGAAGTGGTTGTCAAACACGCGTTCATAAGGACGGATGATGATGAGTGTCACGGATCATCACATCCATCAGGTTGAAGTGCAGCGAATATCTTAGAATAAGAATAAGCATGAATTGAATAGAAGATTGTAGTAATTGCATTAAAACATGAGGTACAGCAAAGCTCTACACCCTTAATCTATGGTGTGTAGAAACTCCACCGTTGAAAATACATAAGTGATGGTCCAGGCATGGCCAAATGGCCAGCCCTCAAAATGTGATCAAAAGACCGAATGGTCAAAAGACTAGACAATAAAAAAGGAGGACCCCTTGTACAATAGTAAAATGTCCTATTTATACTAGACTAGCTACTAGGGTTTACAAAATTAAGTAATTGATGCAGAAATCCACTTCCGGGGCCCACTTGGTGTGTGCTTGGACTGAGCTTGAGCTTTACACGTGTAGAGGCTTCTCTTGGAGTTAAATGCCAAGTTGTAACGTGTTTTTGGCGTTTAACTCTAGTTCGTGACGTGTTTCTGGTGTTTGACTCCAGAATGCAGCATGGAACTGGCGTTGAGCGCCAGTTTGCATCGTCTAATCTCGAATAAAGTATGGACTATTATATATTGCTGGAAATCTCTGGATGTCTACTTTCTAACGCTGTTGAGAGCGCACCATTTGGAGTTCTGTAGCTCTAGAAAATTTATTTCGAGTGTAGGGAGGTCAGAATCTAACAGCATCAGCAGTCCTTTGTCAGCCTTCTATCAGAGTTTTGCTCAGGTCCCTCAATTTCAGCCAAAAAATATCTGAAATCACAGAAAAACACACAAACTCATAGTAAAGTCTAGAAATGTGAATTTAGCATAAAAACTAATGAAAACATCCCTAAAAGTAGCTAGATCCTACTAAAAACTACCTAAAAACAATGCCAAAAAGTGTATAAATTATGCGCTCATCACAACACCAAACTTAAATTGTTGCTTGTCCCCAAGCAACTGAAAATCAATTAGGATAAAAAGAAGAGAATACACTATAAATCTCAAAATATCAATGAAAATTAGTTCTAATTAGATGAGCGGGACTTGTAGCTTTTTGCTTCTGAACAGTTTTGGCATCTCACTTTTTCCTTTGAAGTTTAGAATGATTGACATCTATAGGAACTTAGAATTTCAGATAGTGTTATTGATTCTCCTAGTTAAGTATGTTGATTCTTGAACACAGCTACTTTTATGAGTCTTGGCCGTGGCCCTAAGCACTTTGTTTTCTAGTATTACCACCGAATACATAAATGTCACAGACACATGACTGGGTGAACCTTTTCAGATTGTGACTCAGCTTTGCTAAAGTCCCCAGTTAGAGGTGTCTAGAGCTCTTAAGCACACTCTTTTTGCTTTGGATCACGACTTTAACCACTCAGTCTCAAGCTTTTTACTTGGACCTGCATGCCACAAGCACATGGTTAGGGACAGCTTGATTTAGCCGCTTAGGCCTGGATTTATTTCCTTGGGCCCTCCTATCCATTGATGCTCAAAGCCTTAGATCCTTTTTACCCTTGCCTTTTGGTTTTAAGGGCTATTGGCTTTTTCTGCTTGCTTTTTCTTTTTCTTTCTATTTTTTTTCCGCCACTTTTTTTTTCGCAAGCTTTGTTCTTTACTGCTTTTTCTTGCTTCAAGAATCAATTTTATGATTTTTCAGATCATCAATAACATTTCTCTTTGTTCATCATTCTTTCAAGAGCCAACAATTTTAACATTTATAAACAACAAGATAAAAAATATGCACTGTTCAAGCATTCATCCAAAAAACAAAAAGTATTGTCACCACATCAATATAATTAAACTAATTTCAAGGACAATTTCGAAATTCATGTACTTCTTGTTCTTTTGAATTTAGAAACATTTTTCATTTAAGAGGGGTGAAGGATTTATGGAATTATTCATAGCCTTAAGACATAGTTACTAGACACTAATGATCATGTAATAAAGACACAAACATAGACAAACTTATAGCATAAAAATCGAAAAACAGAGAAATAAGAACAAGAAATGAGTCCACCTTAGTGATGGTGGTGTCTTCTTCTTGATGGACCAATGATGTCCTTGAGCTCTTCTATGTCTCTTCCTTGCCTTTGTTGCTCCTCCCTCATTGCTCTTTGATCTTCTCTAATCTCATGGAGAATGATGGAGTGCTCTTGATTTTCCACCCTTAATTGATCCATGTTATAACTCAAGTCTTCTAGAGAAGTGTTGAGTTGTTCCCGATAGTTATTTGGAGGAAAATACATCCCTTGAGGCATCTCAAGGATTTCTTGATGATGAGCTTCTTCATGCATCTCTTGAGATCCATGGATGGCCTCTTTTGTTTGCTCCATCATTTTCTTAGTGATGGGCTTAACCTCTTCAATGAGGATGTCTCCTTCTATGATAACTCTAGATGAGTAGCATAGATGGCAAATAAGATGAGGAAAAGCTAGCCTTGCCATGGTGGAGGACTTTTTGGCTATTTTGTAGAATTCAAGAGAGATGACTTCATGAACTTCTACTTCCTCTCCAATCATGATGCTATGGATCATGATGGCCCGACCCACAGTAACTTCAGATCGGTTGCTAGTGGGGATGATGGAGCGTTGGATGAACTCCAACCATCCTCTAGCCATAGGCTTAAAGTCCAGTCTTCTCAATTGAACCGGCTTGCCTCTTGAGTCTCTTTTCCATTGAGCTCCTTCCACACATATGTCCATAAGGACTTGGTCCAACCTTTGATCAAAGTTGACCCTTCTAGTGTAGGGGCGTGCATTTTCTTGCATCATAGGCAAGTTGAACGCCAACCTTATATTTTCCAGACTGAAATCTAAGTGTTTCTCCCGAACCATTGTAAGATAATTCTTTGGATTCGGGTTCACACTTTGATCATGGTTCCTAGTGATCCATGCATTGGCATAGAACTCTTGAACCATTAAGATTCTGACTTGTTGAATGGGGTTGGTCAGAACTTCCCAACCTCTTCTTTGGATCTCATGTCGGATCTCCGATACTCATTTTTCTTGAGCTTGAAAGGGACCTCAGGGATCACCTTTTTCTTGGCCACAACATCATAGAAGTGGTCTTGATGGGCTTTAGAGATGAATCTCTCCATCTCCCATGACTCGGAGGTGGAAGCTTTTGTCTTCCCTTTCCCTTTTCTAGAGGTTTCTCCGGCCTTAGGTGCCATAAGTGGTTATGGAAAAAAAAGCTATGCTTTTGCCACACCAAGCTTAGAATATTGCTCGCCCTCGAGCAAAAGAAGAAAGAAAGGAAGAAGAAGAAGAAAATATGGAAAAAAGGGAGAAGTGTGTGGTTTCGGCTAAGGTGAAGAAGAGAAGGTTGTGGTGTGTGAAAATGAAGAAGGATAGATGGGTTTATATAGTGAAGGGAGAGGGAGTGGGTTCGGCCATTTAGGTTGGGTTTGGGTGGGAAAGAGATTTTGAATTTTGAAGGTAGGTGGGGTTTATGGGGAAGAGTGGATGGATGTGAGTGGTGAAGAGGTGATGGGGAAGAGAGATTGAGGTGATTGGTGAAGGGTTTTGGGGAAGAGTATTTGTTGGATTGTGTGAAAAAGAGAGAGAGGGTGAGTTGAGGTAGGTAGAGATCCTGTGGGGTCCACAAATCCTGAGGTGATCCTGTGGAGTCCACAGATCCTGAGGTGCCAAGGATTTACATCCCTGCACCAATGAGGCGTGTAAAATGCCATCTGCATGCAATCCTGACATTTAACGCCAGATTGATGCTTGTTTCTGGCATTAAACGCCAGCTCTATGCTTGTTTTGGGCGTTCAACGCCAGTCTGCAGCATGTTTCTGGCGTTGAACGCCAGCTTTCCTCAGTGTGCAATCCTGCCGTTTAAACACCAGATTGCTGCATGTTTCTGGCGTTCAATGCCAGAAACATGCTCTGTTCTGACGTTGAACGCCAGCCAAATGCTCCTTACTGGCGTTTAAACGCCAGTAAGCCTTTCCTCCAGGGTATGCTGTTTCTTCTGCTGTTTTTGATTTTGTTTTTAATTTTAGTATTGGTTTTGTGACTCCACATGATCATGAACCCAATAAAACATAAAAGAACAATAAAAATAAAAATAAAATTAGATAAATAAAAATTGGGTTGCCTCCCAATAAGTGCTTCTTTAATGTTAATAGCTTGACAGTGTGCTCCCATGGAGCTTCACAGGTGATCAAGTCAATGTTGTAGACTCCCAACACCAAACTTAGAGTTTGGATGTGGGGGTTTCTCAACACCAAACTTAGAGTTTGGTTGTGGCCTCCCAACACCAAACTTAGAGTTTGATTGTGGGGGCTTTGTTTGACTCTGTACTGAGAGAAACTTTTTATGCTTCCTCTCCATGGTTGCAGAAGAAGATCCTTGAGTTTTAAACACAAGGTAGTCCCCATTTAATTGAAGGACTAGGTCTCCTCTGTCAACATCAATCACAGTTCCTGCTGTGGCTAAGAAGGGTCTTCCAAGGATGATGCATTCATCCCCCTCCTTCCTAGTGTCTAAGATTATGAAATCAGCAGGGATGTAAAGGCCTTTAACCTTTACTAACACGTCCTCTACTAATCCATAAGCTTGTCTTACTGACTTATCTGCCATCTGTAATGAGAATGTGGCAGCCTGTACCTCAATGATTCCCAACTTCTCCATTACAGAGAGTGGCATAAGATTTATCCCTGACCCCAGGTCACAAAGAGCCTTGTTAAAGGTCATGGTGCCTATCGTACAGGATATTAAGAATTTACCAGGATCTTATTACATTTGAGGTAAAGTTTGCTGAACTCATGTATCTAGTTCACTAATGAGCAAGGGAGGTTCATCTCCCCAAGTCTCATTACCAAATAACTTGGCATTCAGCTTCATGATAGCTCCTAGATATTGAGCAACTTGCTCTCCAGTTACATCTTCATCCTCTTCAGAGGAAGAATAGTCTTCAGAGCTTATGAATGGCAGAAGGAGGTTTAATGGGATTTCTATGGTCTCTGTATGAGCCTCAGATTCCCTTAGGTCCTCAATAAGGAACTTCTTCTTGTCTGGGAGACGTCCCATGAGGTCTTTCTCATTGGGATTCACGTCCTCCCCTTCCTCCTTGGATTCGGCCATATTGACAATAACAATGGCCTTGCACTCTCTTTTTGGATTCTCTTCTATATTGCTTGGAAAAGTACTAGGAGTATTCAATGACTTTCTTACTCAGCTGGCCCACTTGTGCCTCCAGGTTTCTAATGGAGGACCTTGTTTCACTCATGAAACTTAAAGTGGCCTTAGACAGATCAGAGACTATGTTTGCTAAGCTAGAGGTATTTTGCTTAGAATTCTCTGTCTGTTACTGAGAAGATGATGGAAAAGGCTTGCTATTGCTGAGCCTGTTTTTTCCACCATTATTAAAGCCTTGTTGGGGCTTTTGTTGATCCTTCCATGAGAAATTTGGATGATTTCTCCATGAAGAATTATAGGTGTTTCCATAAGGTTCACCCATGTAATTTACCTTTGCCATTGCAGGGTTCTCAGGATCATAAGCTTCTTCTTCAGAAGATGCCTCTTTAGTACTATTGGATGCATTTTGCCATCCATTCAGACTTTGAGAAATTATGTTAACTTGCTGAGTCAACATTTTGTTCTGAGGCAATATGGCATTCAGAGCATCAATCTCAAGAACTCCCTTCCTCTGAGGCATCCCATTATTCACAGAATTCCTCTCAGAAGTGTACATGAACTGGTTATTTGCAACCATGTCAATAAGTTCTTAAGCTTCTGCAGGAATTTTCTTTAGGTGAATGGATCCACCTACAGAATGGTCCAGTGACATCTTGGAGAACTTAGATAGACCATAATAGAATATATCCAGAATGGTCCACTCTGAAAGCATGTCAGAAGGACACCTTTTGGTCATCTATTTGTATCTTTCCCAAGCTTCATAGAGGGATTCACCATCTTTTGTTTGAAGGTCTGAACATCTACTCTAAGCTTGCTCAACTTTTGAGGAGGAAAGAACTTAGCCAAGAAGGCCGTGACCAGCTTGTCCCAAGAGTCCAGGCTATCTTTAGGTTGTGAATCCAACCATGTTCTAGCTTTGTCTCTTATAGTAAAAGGGAAAAGCATGAGCCTGTAGACTTCAGGATCTACTCCATTGGTCTTAACAGTCTCACAGATCTGCAAGAATTCAGTTAAAAACTGATAGGGATCTTCTGATGAAAGTCCATGAAACTTGCAGTTCTGTTGCATTAGAACAACTAGTTGAGGTTTCAGCTCAAAATTTTTTGCTCCAATGGAAGGAATTGAGATGCTTCTTCCATCAAATTTGGAAGTAGGTGTAGTATAGTCACCAAGCATCCTCCTTGCATTATTGTTGTTGGTTTCGGCTGCCATATCCTTTTCTTGTTCGAAAATTTCAGTAAGGATGTCTCTGGATTGTTGTATTTTAGCTTCTCTTAGTTTCCTCTTCAGAGTCCTTTCAGGTTCAGGGTCAGCTTCAACAAGAATGTCTTTTTCCTTGTTCCTGCTCATATGAGAAATAAGAGAACAGAAAAGGAAGAGGAATCCTCTATGTCACAGTATAGAGATTCCTTTATGTTAGTAGAAGAAGGAAGGAATAGAAGAAGGAAAAGGTAAGAATCCAAACACAAGGGGGAGGATAGGTTCAAATTTTTGAGTAGAGGAGAAGTGTTAGTAGATGAATAAATAAATAGAAGGAGATGAGAGGGAGTGAATTTCGAAAATAAATTTTGAAAAAGGGTTAGTGATTTTCGAAAATTAAGATAAGAAATAAAATTAAAATTAAAATTTTGAAACAATTAGTTAATTAAAAAGAATTTTGAAAAAGAGGGAGGTATTTTCAAAAATTAGAGATGAAAAAGTAGTTAGGTGGTTTTTGAAAAAGATAAGAAACAAACAAAAAAGTTAATTAGTTAGTTGAAAAAGATTTGAAAATCAATTTTGAAAAGATAAGAAGTTAGAAAAGATATTTTGAAATCAAATTTTTGAAAAAGATATTTTAAAAAGATATGATTGAAAAAGATATTTTGAAAAAGGTTTGATTTTTAAGATTAAAATTGATTACTTGACTAACAAGAAACTAAAAGATATGACTCTAGAATTTAAAGATTGAACCTTTCTTAACAAGAAAGTAACAAACTTCAAATTTTCGAATCAATCACATTAATTGTTAGCAAAGTTTTCAATTTTTGAAATAAAGATAAGAAAAATATTTTGAAAATAATTTTAAATTTTTTTCGAAAAATAATAAGAAAAATGAAAAAGATTTGATTTTTTTGAAAAAGTTTTTGAGAAGATAAGATTTTTAAAATTGAAATCTTGACTTGACTAACAAGGAACAACTAATTTTAAAAATTTTTGACTAAGTCAACTCAAAGATTTCGAATTTTTTGAGTAAAATAAAGAAAAGATATTTTTTATTTTTGAATTTTTAATGAGGAGAGAGAAAAACACAAATATGACCCAAAACATGAAAATTTTGGATCAAAACACTTAATGCATGCAAGAACACTATGAATGTCAAGATGAACACCAAGAACACTTTGAAGATCAAGATGAATATCAAGACTTATTTTTGAAAATTTTCAAGGAAAGAAAAACATGCAAGACATCAAACTTAGAAATTTTCAATGCTTAGACACTATGAATGCAAAAATGCATATGAGAAACAGCAAAAAACACCAAACAAGAAAATATCAAGATCAAACAAGAAGACTTATCAAGAACAACTTGAAGATCATGAACAACACATGCATGAATTTTCGAAAAATGCATAGATTTTAAAAATATGCAATTGACACCAAACTTAAAAATTGACACTAGACTCAAACAAGAAGCACAAAATATTTTTTATTTTTATGATTTTATGATTTTTTGGATTTTTTGTAATTTTTCGAAAATTATTTTTTTGGAAAAACGAAAAAGAAGAAAAAAATTGAAAGATTTTTGAAAACTTTTTGAAAAGAAAATTACCTAATCTGAGCAACAAGATGAACCGTTAGTTGTCCAAACTCGAACAATCCCCGGCAACGGCGACAAAAACTTGGTGCACGAAATTGTGATCATCAACAATGGCGCCAAAGACTTGGTAGCGCTCTCAAACGTGAATCACACTTTGTCACAACTTCACACAACTAACCAGCAAGTGCACTGGGTCATCCAAGTAATACCTTACGTGAGTAAGGGTCGATCCCACGGAGATTGTTGGTATGAAGCAAGCTATGGTCATCTTGTAAATCTCAGTTAGGCGGATTCAAATGGTTATAATGGTTTTCGAATTTAATAATAAAATAAAGCATAAAATAAAGGTAAAAATACTTATGTAATTCATTGGTGAAAATTTCAGATAAGTGTATGAAGATGCTGTGTTCCTTCTGAATCTCTGCTTTCCTACTGCTTTCATCCAATCCTTCCTTCTCCTTTCCATGGCAAGCTGTATGTAGGGCATCACCGTTGTCAATGGCTACATCCCATCCTCTCAGTGAAAATGGTCCAAATGCTCTGTCATAGCACGGCTAATCATCTGTCGATTCTCGATCATGTCGGAATAGAATCCATTGATTCTTTTGCGTTTGTCATCACGCCCAACAATCGCGAGTTTGAAGCTCGTCACAGTCATTCAATCCCTGAATCCTACTCAGAATACCACAGACAAGGTTTAGACTTTCCAGATTCTCATGAATGCCGCCAACAATTCTAGCTTATACCACGAAGATTCTGATTAAGGAATCCAAGAGATATGCGCCCGGTCTAAGGTAGAACGGAAGTGGTTGTCAAACACGCGTTTATAAGGACGGATGATGATGAGTGTCACGGATTATCACATCCATCAGGTTGAAGATCAGCGAATATCTTAGAATAAGAATAAGCATGAATTGAATATAAAATAGTAGTAATTGCATTAAAACTCGAGGTACAGCAAAGCTCCACACCCTTAATTGATGGTGTGTAGAAACTCCACCGTTGAAAATACATAAGTGATGGTCCAGGCATGGCCGAATGGCCAGCCCCCAAAATGTGATCAAAAGACCGAATGGTCAAAAGACTAGACAATCAAAAAGGAGGACCCCTTGTACAATAGTAAAATGCCCTATTTATACTAGACTAGCTACTAGGGTTTACAAAATTAAGTAATTGATGCAGAAATCCACTTTCGGGGCCCACTTGGCATGTGCTTGGGCTGAGCTTGAGCTTTACACGTGTAGAGGCTTCTCTTGGAGTTAAACGCCAAGTTGTAACGTGTTTTGGCGTTTAACTCTGGTTCGTGACGTGTTTCTGGCATTTGACTCCAAAATGTAGCATGGAACTGGCGTTGAGCGCCAGTTTGCGTCATCTAATCTCGAATAAAGTATGGACTATTATATATTGCTGGAAAGCTCTGGATGTCTACTTTCCAACGCCGTTAAGAGCGCGCCATTTGGTGTTCTGTAGCTCCATAAAATCCATTTTTAGTGTAGAGAGGTCAGAATCCAACAACATCAGCAGTCCTTTGTCAGCGTTCTATCAGAGTTTTGCTCAGGTCCCTTAATTTCAGCCAGCAGAAAAATACACAAACTCATAGTAAAGTCCAGAAATGTGAATTTAGCATAAAAACTAATGAAAACATCTCTAAAAGTAGCTAGATCCTACTAAAAACTACCTAAAAATAATGCCAAAAAGCGTATAAATTATCTGCTCATCACAGTGCCGAGAGCCACTACGGGACATGCCAACTATCACGCATCCATGGCAGCTCCAACTCTGGCTTTGTCTTGGGCTTCAGCACGTAGTACCTTGTCACTGCTGTTACCATCTCCGCCGTAGCATCCGATATAATCACCTACCAAATCCCCTATTCTCCATCTAAGTCTCGCAGAGATGCAGAGTAAGCGTGACAAAGGGTTATGTTACTATTGCAATGAAAGGTTTTCGACTTCTCATCGTTGCTCAAATCGTCAGCTCATGATTTTATAATTGGAGCAAGATGAGGATCCTCCAGCTGCAAACATGCTGGTAGAGGTTCCAACTTTCGATGATACTATGGCGTAGTTGGAACAACAAGTATTGGAGCATCACCTTTCCTATAATGCTATGCACAACACTACTGACCCTGCTACTATTAGAATGATAGCTTCAATTAATGGACTTTTGATTCATGTGCTTTTAGATGGGGGGAAGCTCTGATAGCTTTATTCAACCCCGAATAGCAAACTTTCTGAACCTGGTTGTCGAACCTGCTTCAGGATTTAAGGTGATCGTGGGTAACTTCGACATCAAGACAGTGGAGGGGCGAATCCCTTCCTTGGAGGTGGATTTTCGCGGCTATACAATACTAGAAAATTAGTTATTACAGACAGATATTTTTGACGGATTTTATCCCATGAAAATACAGACGGAATTTTAGAGAGATTTTTTTGTCGGCAAACAAAAAAATGAATTAGCATAAATGACAGACAGAAAATAAAATCCGTCGATAATTCTGTCGGAAAAATTAATTTTTTTGTGGGAAATGGTTACAGACGAAAAATACGTCTGTAATTAAATGGACAAAAATGCTGCGTTTTATTAAATTATTACAAACAAAAAATCCATCTGTAATTTAAAATTTTTCGTCGAAAATATTGAGTTAAACGTCCCCGCCCTATCAAGCTCTATTCACACCACACATTATCAAATGAGCTTCTCCTCTCTTCGTCAAGGCGTCAATGAGTTACTTCTTCTCTCCGCCACTGTCGCCGCCGCTCGCATAGCACGAGCTCCTCCGGCGCCGTTCGCATCGCATGAGCCCCTCCAGCGCTGCTCGCATCGCACGAGCCCCTTTGGCGCCACTCGCATCGCGTTGCCCCCTTTGTCACCATAGTCGCAGAGCCCTCTCCACCGCTCTCGTCGCGCGTCTGCTCCCTTCATCGCCATCGTCGCAGTGCTCTCTCCGCCACACAGGTTATCTTTTCAACAACTATTGTATCCATGTATTCAAGTATCCATGTTTTCTGTGACATACATTCCTAGCTAGGTTTTCCGATCTGTGATAGCTTGATCTGATCTATGAATTTCTTTTTCTTTTTCTTTTGACATAATCTTTTCTTATTCCAACTCATAAACCAATTCAAGTTTTCCTAAATCACAAAAAACTACCTACCAAAATCTGAACTAGAATTAACCCATAGAAGGTGGAATCAGAGCCTAACAGCAGTGGTGCAGGTTCTTGTAGTGATGGTACAGGTTCATGAGTTTATATTCTAGTAGTGGTGGTGCATCTTCTAGTAGTGGTGATCATCAACATCAACATCAACATCATCATCATCAAGTAGTTGAAGAGGTTTCAGTGCAAAGGGTGAAGAAGGAGGAGGTTAATGCAAAGATATCAGCATGGCAGAACAACAAGATTGCAAAGATTAACAACAGATTCAAGAGAGAAGATGTTGTCATCGAAGGCTGTGAGAGTGAGCAAGTTTAGAAGGCTACTTCTTGCATGAAGGAAGTTGAGGTAATTAACTTTTTTCTCAAGGTCTTATTTGCATGTTGATGCGCTTCTTTTTCCTTTTTTATCTTTTGTTTTTTTTTTCCATAAAAATCAGTTCTTTAAATTATCATCAAATTATATAATAATATTCCATCTTTTCAGAAAGGTCTCTTGTTTCTTGAAGCTTCGCTATGGAATATGCCAGGGAATTTTCCTGTTGCAGCATCCAGGTGATGCCACAATTACGAAGCTGTGTTTTGAGACGTTGTATGTTGACGTTAGGATTTTTGCTAGTAAAGAATTTTATAAAATCGCGTTATAGATATAGTTTCTAAACCAACAAAAATCCCTTTGTGCAAACGTTTTGGTTGTCACAAGTAACAAACCTCTAAATAAATTGATAACCGAAGTATTTAAACCTCGGGTCATCTTCTCAAAGAATTGCAGTGAGGTATGACTTATTATTGGCTATGAAAAAGGTAAAATTTTGGGGGTTTTGAGAATGAGGAGCAGATATGATAAATGGCAAGTAAAATAAACAAATGACTATAAAATAAACTCTTGGCAAGGTATGAGAAATTGGAAGTCTTATCCTAGTTATCCTTATCAATGATGACGAAAATTGAATCTTAACTCCACTTAGTTAACCTCTGCTGTTGCACAGGAAAGTCAAGTGGCTAATTAGTTTGATCTCCAAATCCTAGTTAATTCCTAGAAAAAGATTGGGATTATAGAAGTTCAAGCTAATTGGCAAAGATAGCGATTATCGATCACGTTGAGTTTGATAACTCAAGAGTTACTGATTTCCAACCCAAGCCAAGAATGTAAAAAGCTGAATTAAAATCATAAATCTGAAAACATCTCAATAATGTATAATCCTAACATGAAAAGTTCATAAGCCAATTGGGCAACATAAATCCAATACCAATAAAAGGATTAAAGTATCTCAAAGTAGAAGAGAAACATAAATTAAAGAACATTGAACCTGTGATGAAGAAGTAATATTCCTAATTTCTAAAAATCCTAATCCTAAATTTCTAAGAGAGAGGAGAGAACCTCTCTCTCTAAAAACTACATCTAAAACTATGAAAAGTGAATTATAAAAACTTGATTATGAATGAATGGATTCCCCCACTTTATAGCCTCTAATCTATGTTTTCTGGGCCGCAAACTGGGTCGAAAACAGCCCAGAAATCGCTGGAGAAGAAATCTGCCACGCTTATTTTCGTAACTGCGACGCGTCCGCGTGGATGACGCGTTCGTGTCGCCTAGCGTCAGGGAAACTATGGCATATTATATATCAAATCGAAGCCCCGGATGTTAGCTTTCCAACGCAACTAGAACCGTGTCGTTTGGACCTCTATAGCTCAAGTTATGACCGTTTTAGTGCGAGAGGGTCAGGCTGACAACTTTGCAGTTCCTTCAATTTCTTGTATTCCTTCCGCTTTTGCATGCTTCCTTTCCATCCTCCAAGTCATTCCTGCCCTATAATCCCTGAAATTACTGAACACACATATCACGGCATCTAATGGTAATAAGAGAGGATTAATATTAGCAAATATAAGACCAAAGAAGCATGTTTTCAATCATAGCACAAATTCCGGAAGGAAAACGTAAAACATGCGATTAGTATGAATAGATGGGTAAAGAGTTGATAAAACCACTCAATTGAGCACAAGATGAACCATGAAATAATGGTTTATCATATGTCCTGAAGAATGAGTTCAATTTCCTAGATTCGAGTCTTTTCCTTTACTACTTGAAGTAATTGAAGACAATCGGCTTCTACTATAATGGTGGCACTCTCCATCTCACTGGTAAGCTATTTTTCCTTTTAGTTTCTATTACTTGGTGGTTCTTTTTCTCATATATGTTGTTATAGTCATATTTATCTTTGTGCACTTAAGTCTTTGTAGTAAGTTAAATTTAAGAGGTGAATTTTTCTTTGATAGTGATTTGGATACGAGTTAAAATATACTAGTACTACAATAAATTTATCAAAGCTTACATTGTCTTGAAGTACACCATTGATTGCTATATAGTTAAGTTTGACAGCAAGATGGACTTGTTTTGCCTAAAATGTTTCCACGCTTGGCTACATGCCTCTTTGAAACTTGTGATAAATATTGTGTAGGAGGGATTGACTAATAATCTAGTTAGACTAGATATGCTATTTCAAAAGGGAGTGGAGTCTGAAATTGAGATACAGATATTTTTTACTGGATCCCTTCAATTTCAGTTTTAAGAGAATTTCTGTGATTCACTCCTATTGGAGAAGAAAAGAAGTTTTAGGATCATTTATTTCTATTAATAGTTTATTGTTATACTTAGATTTTAACAAGAACTAATTGAATGGTG
This sequence comes from Arachis hypogaea, assembly GCF_003086295.3. NCBI lineage: Eukaryota > Viridiplantae > Streptophyta > Magnoliopsida > Fabales > Fabaceae > Arachis > Arachis hypogaea. The sequence goes on from NC_092041.1 coordinate 85,259,935, forward strand.
GAAAATTAGTTGCACTTTTAATAAGAATAAGTTTATCACAAAAAAAAGAATAAAAAATAAAGTTGTGTGTTCTGCCAGATTTGTTGGACTTGAGGAAACTAACAATTAGATACATTTGATTCACTAGCAACTTTGTCATTTATTTATAATATTTAGTCATAAAACCTTTCCAACGGTCCTTGTATTATTGAATATTTGAATTGTAAGATATGTTCAATGATGTGTTATTTATTTTGGTCTCTTCAAAGATTTATCCCAGCTGAATTTCAAGCAGACCCTACCAAGATTCAAATATATGACCTGAGGATGGCTGCAATTTATACGCACCCAAACTCAGAATTTGCCAGATGGTTAAGGCCGAACGTATTCTATATACCTGCATTTGCTGTAATTTCTTCTTGAAGATTTTGTTCCCTTCTCTTGTTCAGTCAGGCTTAAATGCTCCTCCTAGTGACAAGGTTACCATATTTGGTGATGGGAACACAAAAGGTCTGTTTGATCGAAGACGATTGCTAATTTCTTATCACGTAATTTTTATTCTTTCTGTTTGATGCTTATTCATGAAGGGTTTCTTTTTAGGCATATTTGTTAAGGAAAATGATGTCGCTGCCTTCACTATTAGCACAGTTGATGAACCCCGTACCTTGAACAAAGTGTTGTACTTGAAACCCTTAGAAAATGTTTATTCTCTGAATGAACTAGTCGAGATGTGGGAAACTAAAATTAGGAAGAAGCTTCAGAAATCACACGTCTTAGAAGAAGAGCTGATCAAGAAAATTGAAGGTAATACTTTGACTTCAGATTGATTGTGACTATGTTGCTGCTTCTTGTCACTTTTGTCAATTAAGCATCAAGATTCTAGATGGCATGAAAAATCATCTCATGTTAAGACTGACAGATATGAAGTTTCTACTTAGATATAGAGAAATGTAAGGAAAACTTCTAATTCAATGCATTAGGTGAGTGTTTGATGTGTCTTGCAACCCTAGTTCAATTTCTCTTGACTAGTTTTGCTAGTTTTATGAGTACCAAAATGGCAAAACAAAAATATTTAGTAGTGCTTTGTGTTTGTTGGAATATGATTAGATGCTTGGTATCTATTTGATGTATAGCTCATGATCCTTTTTGAGAACTAACCTTTCTCGTACATGTTAATAGATCTAAAATCTACACTTCATAGATAAATATTTTTATTACCCTTTTTTCTTGTATGTTTTCTTCTCTCTATCTTAATAATATTCTTTGATCCTAAAAAAGTAAAATCCAACTAAAAATTGTGCAAATTATTTTGTTTCGCAGGTACTTCTTATCCTGCCAACTTTGAACAACTTTTCATATATTCTGCTTTCATAAAGAGAGATCACACATACTGAGTCTTGTGAATGGCACAAAACTGTATCCACAACTGAAATATACCACAATCAGTGAATTCTTAGACACACTAGTTTAGTTTGAGGCATTTTTTATTGTAGATTTTTTTCTAATCCTGTGTTATTGATTTGATCTGATTTCGTTTGGTTATATTTGCAGCTCTGATTTTTTGGCATAGATTGTTCTAGAGGTACCTTTATGAGTGAAGTTATCTTTTGATTCAGGTGAACATTGTTGCAAAAAGTTATTGGGGTGATGCAAGTTATTTTGTGTTTTGTGTACCTTTATGAATAAAGATTAATGTACCTCCAGATACCCTATAGTAGTGCTTTGTGTTTGTTGAAGAGAAGGTTATATATATAGATATTAGATTAGATAGGAACAATGAAAAAGTACATGCTTTTACAATAAAAACAAGTTATTGGTACTTAAACAAAGTATGTCAGGAATTGCATATTAAATAATAGGCATTTGGGAATGTATTATACCAGGGGAAATATAAATAAATAAATAAATAAATAAAGAAAAAAGAGGCTAGCTAGTATAATACTAGTATGCTTTTCATATAAATGCTAAAGTTAAATTCAACTTTTCACTTCAAAGTTGAAAAAAAAATTAATGGAGTTGATGATTCAAGTCTCTGATTTTTACTTAGTATATATGACTCATAAGCATCTAAGCTCTGCTTTTCATATAAATGCTTTGTGAGTTGTATATATTAAGGGATAAGGACCCCAATTTCTTCTTCTTTAGTGTATGTACATATCTCTATTCTCTTTACCAATATATATATAATAAGAAGCAAAGTGTACACTACTTGTAGTACATGAAAACTTGATAAAAAGGATGTTACTAAAAAATATGTTATCATAGGATAATAATAATTTCTATTAAGAAATATATAGTAGTGGAACATTGAAACGTGTTGGCAGGCTAGCAAATTAAGAGATCCAGATTAGTGGATAGAGAAATGAACAAAGAAAGTTGCTTTTACAAATTTGTCTCATCACAAATTTAGTTTTTTATTAGGAGCAATTGTTGTTGTTGTTGCATTATATTGCTCTCACGGGGATACAGAAATTGTTGAGTTCTGATCAGTGCATATAGGTAGCTAATTTCATATCTACACCGTGATGTCATACAAATCATATAAATCATTGAGAAACTGTGTTGATCTTTTTCTCCACATCTATTGCAGTGCTCAAATATATTCTCGACAAAAGATAAGATATACGGTAATTGATTCTTTTGACTTCACATGGCATTTGGAACAGTCAATCACTATGTGCAGGACTTATTTTTATCCCATCAAGAATACCTATTTTTTTTTCAAAAATCATGATCTTTAATATTATTCATTTTTCTTATAAATAAATAGTATCTTTGATGAAAGAAAACTGATGTTGAGGTATTGAAGAAGATCGTTGAATTCTTGAAGTTGTAATTTCTATATCCATATGATGTAATTTTGGTTAATCTGTAATTTCTGTTGATCCTTCTTGGTGCTGTGGTGGTTGTGATTGAGATCTGGAATTTAATTCTTCGAGTGCTGGAGTGTTGCAAGGGCTTCGAGAAGCCGTCGCTGATTCAGTTACGTGCAAGGCCTTTCTTGTTAGATGGTCGTGATCTCATCGGAATCACTGCAACTAGTTCAGGTGTGTTGTTTTGAATGACTTGTGATGAAAATTTAATGAATTTGGAGTGTGATTTTGATGAGCTTACTTCATTGTACATATACTAAATGCTATTGTTGGAGTTCCCCGAAGTTGAATTTAGACATAATTTGTGTATCATCTAATTCTTGTTGGCTCTGCTTTATATAACCCCCATTTTTAGTGTGACAACTATCATTTCACTTTCCTTTTGTATTTGTGTATTTCTATAATGCTTCTATTCTTATGTTAAGTAGATGCTTATATTATTGTTTGTTTGTCTAAGGTGCTTGTTGAAGCAGATCATATGCTTGACATGGGTTTCGAACAAGTAGTCCGCTCTATACTGGGTTAGACATGCTCTGGTATGAGGCTTACAGTTTAATTGTTCCTAGTTTTCTTAATATTAACTTTCTTCTTTCAATTTTAGTTTTTGAACTTTACCTTAAATTTTGTCACTTGATGCACTAGATTTAGAGTTTCAAAATTTTCTTCAACAATGAGTTGTGTAAATGTATTTTATTACCACAATTTGTTCCCAGCTTATTTATTGAAGGAATTCTAATAATTTGCAGTTCGCCAAATGGTGATGTTTAGCACTACTTGGCCCTTACCATTTCATCAGTTAGCACAGGAGTTTATGGATCCCAACCCTGTAAAGGTCTGTATCTAGATTTTAGAAGTGGCTTTCAACTAGTTTTTTATTTAGTTGTTGTGGAAACTGATTTTTGAACTTGTGACAGGTTGTTATAGGTTCAGAAGACTTAGCTGCGAATCATGATGTCATGCAGATAGTTGAGGTCTGTATTGACCAAATCTAGTCTACATTTGTTTGTTTTAAATGCCTTTGTTGACTAGTGGAAAAATCTTGTTGCATTCATAGGTCTTGGATGATCGTGCGCGTGATAAGCGGCTGGTTGCTTTACTAGAAAAATACCACAAATCTCAGAGGTCTCTCTCCATTATAATTAATCCTTAAAACTAAAGATATCTTCCCAGGAAGCAGTGAATAGTTAATACATTGGATCAAGTTGTTGCTATCCTTAATTCCTAACATTGTCCAGTGTTCATTTGGTTTTCAATGAACATATACATGTATTTTTGTAGCTTAAAAAGGACGAGTTATCATGAAGCATATTGATAGTTAATATCTTTAGACTTAACTATTTTGTTCTACATGTTGATAAGAGTGTGTATCTTTTTATCAAGAACCGAGTATTGAAATTGTTATCAACTATAGTTTTCCTTTAACTACAGAAGATTATGTTCATAGAATTGGTCGGACTGGATGAGCTGGTAAAAAGGGTGTTGCCCATACATTCTTCACACAGCAGAATAAGGTGGTATCCATGCCCGATGTATTTGAGGTTCTTTATTTGCCTGTCATGCTGTTTCTCAACTTTTTTTTTGCCACTATGAATGGAAATATTCAGGGTCTTGCTGGAGAGCTTGTGAATGTATTAAGAGAAGCTGGACAAATTGTGCCAGATGCCCTTTTAAAATTTGGCACGCATGTAAAGAAAAGGTATATTTTCTTCACTTCTCTCTATGCACCTGATCAGGTTTCGTTTCTGATGGTTTGTGACTGTTGCGACAAATTTTTCTTTAGATTGAAATCCTTTAGAATTTGTGCAAGATATTCTATTGATGTTTAAACTATCATTTTCTGTTATATTAGGAGTCCAAGTGAAGTTAAGTAGTTCTAGTACAGTTCCACTACCACCGCCACCCCCCACCGCCACCACCCTCAATCTCTTCGGATGAGGACTATGATAATGATGAGGATGAAGATGAAACTGAAGACTATAGCTGATAGTTTTTGTATAGATGAACAATATACTAGGAATTATAGTTGATGATCAATACACTTTGTTTATGTTTTGAATTATATTTACTTGCTTGTTTATAGTACTTTTCTTTTAGTTTGATAATACGATGAATTTGTTTATTTTTTGAAATATTATAAATATTCGAATATAAATTAGATAAAAATTTGTTTTAAATTTATATTTATTTTGTATGAAAACAAATTTATTTTGTAATTCGAAAAATCTAAAAAAATTCTATTTTACCTTACTGACGGATTTACAGACGGATTTTCTGTTTGTATTCAAAGTGTGAGATGATTTTCCAAGGTTTAAATTACAGACAGAAAATCTGTCAGAAAATCTGTCTATAATTACCGATGGAAAATTCGTCGAAAAATCCGTTTGTAATTACTGACGGAAAGTCTGTCGAAAAATTCATCTGTAATTACTGACGGAAAATCAGTCGAAAAGTTCGACGTGTCAGGAAAATGGATGGAGAATTTACAAAGAAAAAATCAGTCAGTAACTGGTAAAAATCTGCCAGTAAATAATTTCTGACGAGTCTTTTACAGAGGGACAAAATACGTCGGTAATTTCGTCGGTAACTGGTGCACGAATTTGCAATCCGTACAACTAACCAGCAAGTGCACTGGGTCGTCCAAGTAATACCTTACGTGAGTAAGGGTCGATCCCACGGAGATTATTGGTTTGAAGCAAGCTATGTTTATTTTATTAATCTTAGTCAGGATGCCAATAAGATTATTTGGATTTAATTGTAAGAAGTAAAAGTGTTTGGAATAAGTAATTGTTACTTTATTAATGGAGGATATGTTGGAGTTTTGGAGATGCTTTGTCCTCTGAATTTCTGCAATGTAATATTCAACTCAATTGTTTGTAAAGTTCCATCCATGGCAAGCTGTATGTAGGGTGTCACCATTGTCAGTGGCTACTTCCCATCCTCTCAGTGAAAACGGTCCAGATGCTCTGTCACAGCACGGCTAATCAGCTGTTGGTTCTCGATCATGTTGGAATAGGATCCATTGATCCTTTTGCGTTTGTCATCACACCCAGCAATCGCGAGTTTGAAGCGCGTCACAGTCATTCAATCCTTGAATCCTACTCGGAATACCACAGACAAGGTTTAGACTTTTCGGATCCTCAAGAGTGGCCGCCATCAGTTCTAGCTTATACCACGAAGATTCTGATTAAGGAAGCTAAGAGATGCTCATTCAATCTGATGTAGAACGGAGGTGTTTGTCAGGCACACGTTCATGGATTGAGGAAGGTGATGAGTATCACGGATCATCACCTCCTTCACAATTAAGCGCGAATGAACATCTTAGATAGGAACACACACACGTTTGAATGGAGAAATAGAAATAATTGCATTAATTCATTGAGACGCTGCATAGCTCCTCACCCCCAACAATGGAGTTTAGAGACTCATGCCGTCAAAGTGTATAAAATTCAGATCTGAAAATGTCATGAGATACAAATTAAGTCTCTAAAAGTTGTTTAAATAGTAAACTAATAACTTAGGTTTACAGAAAATGAGTAAACTATGATAGATAGTGCAGAAATCCATTTCTGGGGCCCACTTGGTGTGTGCTGGGGCTGAGACTTAAGCTTCTCACGTGCCTGGGCTGTTTTGGGCGTTCAACGCCAGGTTGTAACCTGTTTCTGGCGTTGAACTCAAACTTGTAACTTGTTTCTGGCGCTGGACGCCAGACTGCAACATGGAACTGACGTTGAATACCAGTTTACGTCATCTATCTTCGTGCAAAGTATGAACTATTATATATTGCTGGAAAGTCCTGGATGTCTAATTTCCAACCCAATTGAGAGCGCGTCAATTGGACTCCTGTAGCTCCAAAAATTCTATTCCGAGTGCAGGGGGGTCAGGATCCAACAGCATCAGCAGTCCTTTTTCAGCCTAACTCATATTTTTGCTCAGCTCCCTCAATTTCAGCCAGAAAATACCTGAAATCACAGAAAAACACACAAACTCATAGTAAAGTCCAGAAATATGATATTTGCCTAAAAACTAATAATATTCTACTAAAAACTAATTAAAACATGCTAAAATCTACATGAAATTACCTCCAAAAAGCGTATAAAATATCCGCTCATCACAACACCAAACTTAAACTGTTGCTTGTCCCCAAGCAACTAGATGATCAAAATAGGATAAAAAGAATTTAAGGAGTAATAAAATCTCCAAGTTTTAAGTGAAGCTCAGATTCTAATTTAGATAAGCGGGGCTAGTAGCTTTTTGTTTCTGAACAGTTTTGGCATCTTCCTTTATCCTTTGAAATTCAGAATGATTGGCATCCATAGGAACTCAGAATTCAGATAGTATTATTGATTCTCCTAGTGTAGTATGTTGATTCTTGAACACAGTTACTTTATGAGTCTTGGCCGTGGCCCTAAGCACTTTGTTTTCCTCTATTACCACCGGATACATAAATGCTACAGACACATGACTGGGTGAACCTTTTCAGATTGTGACTCAGCTTTGCTAAAGTCCGCAGTTAGAGGTGTCCAGAGCTCTTAAGCACTCTCTTTTTGCTTTGGATCACGACTTTAACCACTCAGTCTCAAGCTTTTCACTTAGACCTGCATGCCACAAGCACATGGTTAGGGACAGCTTGATTTAGCCGCTTAGGCCTGGAATTACTTCCTTGGGCCCTCCTATCCACTGATGCTCAAAGCCTTGGATCCTTTTCACCCTTGCCTTTTGGTTTTAAGGGCTATTGGCTTTTTCTTTTTCTTGATCCAATGATTTCTTGTACAAGTTTTTTTTTTCACTGCTTTTTCTTGCTTCAAGAATCAAATTCATGACTTTTCAGATCATCAATGATATTTTTTGTGTTCCTCATTCTTTCAGGAGCTAACATTCGTAAAATTCAGGATAAAATATGCACTGTTCAAACATTCATTCAGAGAACAAAAAGTATTGCCACCACATATAATTAATTATAATTTTTATTATTAAGAACTCGAAAAATATAAATTACTTCTTTATTCTAAAAATCTACTATTTTATTCATGTCTGATGATGATGAGAAAAATAATTTATAACTTAATTGGAAATAAAACCAGAATAGATATGCTAATTACTACTACTACTACTGTATAACTTCTAAGGTAAATTTCTATAATAACACTATCACAGAGTTAAATCTAAAATTAGAACTCAACAACATGTGTTTTGGGAAATGGATGTTCCTCTGATCTGTGGGGTGCTTGGTCCTTCAAGGATTAATTTCTGGCGCTTCAGCTCCCTTAAATCACGCCCTTGCTCTTCTTGTTCCTTAAGCAGTTTGCAAAGCATGCTACTTTGATTGTTCTGTTCTTCCTTTATTTGGTTCATAGCTTCTTGCAATTTGGAAATAGATGCCTCAAGATGTTCCCAATATTCGAATTGAGGAAGTTCTGGGAGGACTTCTTGTGCTCTCCTCTTGATTGGATCATCCTGCAGCTGTTGTCTTTCCATTGATATTTTAGTGATTGGCCTCTCAACTGAGATATACTCTGTTATTCCCATTTTCACTCCGGCATCTCTGTAGAGCATAGAAATTAAGCTTGGATAGGCCAATCTGGCATCCTTGGAATTCTTGTTTGCTATTTTGTATAGTTCACACGAGATCAGTTGATGGACTTCTACTTCTTTTCCCAACATGATGCAGTGAATCATCACTGCTCTTTTAACAGTAACTTCAGAACGGTTGCTGGTGGCAATATAGAACGCCCAATGAAATCCAGCCAGCCTCTGGCAGCTGGTTTGAGATCTTCTCTTTTGAGTTGATTTGGGATGCCAGTGGTGCTGGTGGTCCACCTGGCTTCAGGGATGCATATATCCTCTAGAATCTTGTCCAGGCCTTTGTTTACCCTCATCATTCTCCGATTAAAGGAGTCTGGGTCATCCTTCAATTGAGGAAGCTTAAAGATCTCCCTGATTTTGTCAGGATGGGTGTGAACAATCTTTCCTCTGACTAAGGTCCGATGATCATAGAGGGCAGCTCCAATTATTCTTTCCCTGTCTGTCTGCCATAGATTTGCATAGAACTCCTGAACCATATTCCTTCCCACTTTCGTTTCAGGATTAGCTAGGATTTCCCAGTTCCTGTTTTGAATTTGTTCTTGGATCTCCGGATATTCATCTTCTTTCAGATCGAACTTGACTTCCAGGATCACTGATCTTAGACTCATTATTTTGTAGTAATGGTCTGAATGTTCTTTAGTTAAGAACTTCCCTTGATTCCAAAGTGGCTTTGAAATATTCCCTTTCTTACCTCTTGGGTTGGGTTGTTTTCCTTTAGAGGCCATGATCAAAGTGAGTATGTTTTTGTGATCACGGATAAGCACACCAAACTTAGAGGTTTGCTTGTCCTCAAGCAAAAGAAAAGAGAGAAGAGGGATAGAAGGAGAGCAGGTGTGGAATGGTGGATGATGAGAGGGGCGCCGAAAGTGGATATAAAGGGAGGGGGTGGGTTTTCGAAAATAAGAAAAAGATATAAGATAAAAGATATGATTTATAAAAGATAAATATGATAAGAAAAGGATATAATTTAAAAAGATGATATTTAAAAATAAATCTTTAATTTGAAAAAGATTTTAAAAGATAATTAAGTTTTTTTTTTAAAAAAATTGGAAAAAGAGTTGGATTGGATTGGAAAAAGGTTTATGTTTATGTATGAAGCTATATTATTTTTGAAAAAGGGATTTTAGAAATTAGGGTTCTTAGAAAACTATTTTGATTTGAAGGAGGACATTTTGAAACATATTTATGCAAGAAATCATGATTTGAAACATAAAAATTTGGAAAATTTGTAAAGAAAAACGAATTTTACCTCCTCCCCACCATCCTGGCGTTTAACGCCCAATTGCTGCTTCTCCTGGGCGTTCAACGCCCAGCTGTTGCTTCTTTCTGGCGTTGAACACCAGGCAGTCCTTTGTCACTGGGCGTTTTTCTAAACGCCCAAGATGCTATAATTCTGGCGTTAAACGCACAGAAGGAGCTTCTTTTTGGCGTTCAACGCCCAGAAGATGCTCCTTTCTAGTGTTCAACGCCCAGATGGATATCCTTACTGGCGTTGAACGCCCAGTGGATGCTTCTTTTGGGCGTTCAACGCCCAAAACATTTCTTACTGGCTTTTTCACGCTAGTGAGCTTCCAAATTCCCCTGTAACTCTGTGAATTCAATCAATTGCTTTTTTACCTTGAAGATACTTTGACATATACCTATAAAAATCAATTAATTAACAAAAACAAATAAAATTAAATTTTGTGAATGGCTGGGTTGCCTCCCAGCAAGCGCTTCTTTAATGTCGTTAGCTGGACTATTACTGAGCTTTAATTAAGTCTCAGATTTGAGCATTCTTGCTCAAAATTGCTTTCAAGATAATGTTTAACTCTCTATCCATTAACAATGAACTTTTTGTTAGAGTCATTATCCTGAAGCTCTACTGGTGGACAAAATTGTGATTCATATGTTATTGCATTTTGTAAAATTCATTGCTTTTTCTTTCCCTGGCAATGGCGCCAAAAACATGATGCCAATACCATGGTTTACAACTATGTGTGGTCAAAACTCCGTTCAACTTAACCAGCAAGTGTACTGGGTCATCCAAGTAATACCTTACGTGAGTAAGGGTCGATCCCACAGAGATTGTTGGTATGAAGCAAGCTATGGTCACCTTGTAAATCTCAGTTAGGCAGATTAAATGGTTTATGATAAGTTTGAAAATAAATAATAAACAGAAAATAAAATAGTAAATAGTTACTCATATAATTCCATGGTGAGAATTTCAGATAGGCATATGGAGATGTTGTGCTCCTCTTGAATCTCTACTTTCTTATTACATTCATCCAATCCTTCTTACTCCTTTCCATGCCAAGCTGTATGTAGGGCATCACCGTTGTCAATGGCTACATCCCATCCTCTTAGTGAAAATGGTCCTATGCTCTGTCACAGCATGGCTAATCATCTGTCGGTTCTCAATCAGGTTGGAATAGAATCCCTTGATTCTTTTGCGTCTGTCACTAACGCCCAGCCTTCAGGAGTTTGAAGCTCGTCACAGTCATTCAATCCCGGAATCCTACTCGGAATACCACAAACAAGGTTAGACTTTCCGGATTCCCATGAATGCCGCCATCTATCTAGCTTATACCATGAAGATTCTGTTGGGGAATCTAAGAGATATGCGCCCGGCCTAAGGTAGAACGGAAGTGGTTGTCAGTCACGCGCGTTCATAGGTGAGAATGATGATGAGTGTCACGGATCATCACATTCATCAAGTTGTTGTGCAACGTATATCTTGGAATAAGAATGAAAGAGAATTGAATAGAAAATAATAGTAATTGTATTAAAACTTGAGGTACAACAGAGCTCCACACCCTTAATCTATGGTGTGTAGAAACTCCACCGTTGAAAATACATAAGTGAAAGGTTCAGGCATGGCCGAATGGCCAGCCCCCCAAAACCTGATCAATAGCCTCCTAAGATGAAGAATAAAATAAAACTGAGACCAAAGATGTCTAATACAATAGTAAATTATCCTATTTATACTAGACTAGCTACTAGGGTTTACATGAGTAAGTAATTGATGCATAAATCCACTTCCGGGGCCCACTTGGTGTGTGTTTGGGCTGAGCTTGATCTATCCACGAGATGAGGCTTCTTCTGGAGTTGAACGCCAAGTTGTAACGTGTTTTGGGCGTTCAACTCCGGGTCGTGACGTGTTTTTGGCGTTTTACTCCAAACAGCAACATGGAACTGGCGTTGAGCGCCAGTTTATGTCATCAATTCCCGAATAAAGTATGAACTATTATATATTTCTGGAAAGCTCTGGATGTCTAATTTCCAACGCCGTTGAGAGCGCGCCATTTGGAGCTCTGTAGCTCCAGAAAATTTGTTTCGAGTGCAGGGAGGTCAGATTCCAACAACATCAGCAGTCCTTTGTCAGCCTCCTTATCAGAGTTTTGCTCAGGTCCCTCAATTTCCGCCAGAAATTACCTGAAATCACAGAAAAACACACAAACTCATAGTAAAGTCTAGAAATGTAAATTTAACATAAAAACTAATGAAAATATCCCTAAAAGTAGCTTGAACTTACTAAAAACTACCTAAAAACAATGCCAAAAAGCGTATAAATTATCCGCTCATCACAACACCAAACTTAAATTGTTGCTTGTCCCCAAGCAACTGAAAATCAAATAGGATAAAAAGAAGAGAATATACTATAAATTCCAAAATCTCAATGAATATTAATTCTAATTAGATGAGCAGGACTTGTAGCTTTTTGCCTCTGAACAGTTTTGGCATCTCACTTTTTCCTTTGAAGTTTAGAATGATTGGCATCTCTAGGAACTTTGAATTTCAGATAGTGTTATTGATTCTCCTAGTTAAGTATGTTGATTCTTGAACACAGCTACTTTTATGAGTCTTGGCCGTGGCCCTAAGCACTTTGTTTTCCAGTATTACCACCGGATACATAAATGCCACAGACACATGACTCGGTGAACCTTTTCAGATTGTGACTCAGCTTTGCTAGAGTCCCCAGTTAGAGGTGTCTAGAGCTCTTAAGCACACTCTTTTACTTTGGATCACGACTTTAACCACTCAGTCTCAAGCTTTTCACTTGGACCTGCATGACACAAGCACATGGTTAGGGACAGCTTGATTTAGCCGCTTAGGCCTGGATTTTATTTCCTTGGGCCCTCCTATCCATTGATGCTCAAAGCCTTGGATCCTTTTTACCCTTGCCTTTTGGTTTTAAGGGCTATTGGCTTTTTCTGCTTGCTTTTTCTTTTTCTTTCTATTTTTTTCGCCATTTTTTTCGCAAGCTTTTTACTTTTCACTACTTTTTCTTGCTTCAAGAATCAATTTTCATGATTTTTCAGATTGTCAATAACATTTCTCTTTGTTCATCATTCTTTCAAGAGCCAACAGTTTTAACATTCATAAACAACAAGATCAAAAATATGCACTGTTCAAGCATTCATTCAGAAAACAGAAAGTATTGTCACCACATCAATATAATTGAACTAAATTCAAGGATAAATTCGAAATTCATGTACTTCTTGTTCTTTTGATTAAAAACATTTTTCATTTAAGAGAGGTGAAGGATTAATGGAATTATTCATAACTTTAAGACATAGTTACTAAACACTAATGATCATGAAGTAGAGACACAAAACATAAATGAACACAACATAAAAACCGAAAAGCAGAAAGAAATAAGAACAAGGAATGAATCCACCTTAGTGGTGTCTTCTTCTTGAAGGACCAACAATGCCCTTAAGCTCTTCTATGTCCCTTCCTTGCCTTTGTTGCTCCTCCCTCATTGCTCTTTGATCTTCTCTTATTTCATGGAGAATGATGGAGTGCTCATGATGTTCCACCCTTAATTGTTCCACATTGTAGCTCAAATCTTCTAAGGAAGTGTTGAGTTGTTCCCAATAGTTGGTGGGAAGTGTGATATGGGGAAGAGTGTTATAGGATTAGGAGGTAAGGTGGGAATATGTTAGGTGGGGATCCTGTGGGGTCCACAAATCTTGAGGTGATCCTGTGGGGTCCACAGATCCTGAGGTGTCAAGGAATTACATCCCTGCACCAAATAGGCATGCAGAATGCCTTTGCATAACATTCTGGCGTTTAAACGCCGAGGTGATGCACGTTCTGGGCGTTCAACGCCCATGTGTAGCATGTTCTGGTATAGCATGTTTCTGGCGTTGAACGCCAGTTCCATGCTTGTTACTGGCGTTCAACGCCAGCTTTCCTCAAGGCACATTCCTGGCGTTCAAACGCCAGAATGTTGCTTGTTTCTGGCATTCAGCACCAGATTCATGCTCTGTTCTGGCATTGAACGCCAGCCAGATGCTTCTTACTGGCGTTGAACGCCAGTCTGTCCTCCCTCCAAGGTGCGATTTTTCTTCTACTGTTTTTTATTCTGTTTTTAATTTTTATATTTTTTTCGTGACTCCACATGATCATGCACCTAATAAAACACAAAATAACAATAAAATAAAAATAAAATTAGATAAATAAAAATTGGGTTGCCTCCCAACAAGTGCTCTTTTAATGTCATTAGCTTGACAGTGGGCTCTCATGGAGCCACAAGATGATCAGGTCAATGTTGTATAGTCCCAATTCCAAACTTAGAGTTTGGATATGGGGTCTTAACACCAAACTTAGAGTTTGGTTGTGGCCTCCTAACACTAAACTTAGAGTTTGACTGTGGGGGCTCTTCTTGACTCTGAACTGAGAGAAGCTCTTCATGCTTACTCTCTTTTGTTATAGAGGGATGGCCATGTGCCTTAAACACAAGGTAGTCCCCATTCAATTGAAGGACTAATTCACCTCTGTTGACATCTATCACAGCTCCTGCTGTAGCTAGGAAAGGTCTTCCAAGGATGATGTATTCATCCTCTTCCTTCCTAGTGTCTATGATTATGAAATCAGCAGGGATGTAAAGGCCTTCAACCTTTACTAACACGTCCTGTACTATTCCATAAGCTTGTCTCAATGACTTGTCTGCCAATTGTAATGAGAACAAGGCAGGTTGTACCTCAATGATCCCCAGCTTCTCCATTACGGAGAGTGGCATAAGATTTATCCCTGACCCCAGATCACATAGAGCTTTTTCAAAGGTCAATGTGCCTATGGTACAAGGTATTAAGAACTTGCCAGGATCTTGTCTCTTTTGAGGTAAAATTTTCTGAATCCAGGTGTCTAGTTCACCAATGAGCAAGGGAGGTTCACTTTCCCAAGTTTCATTACCAAACAACTTGGCATTCAGCTTCATGATAGCTCCTAAATATTGAGCAACTTGCTCTTCAGTCACATCTTCATCCTCTTCAGAGGAAGAATAGTCTTCAGAGCTCATGAATGGCAGAAGGAGATTTAATGGAATCTCTATGGTCTCTATATGAGCCTCAGATTCCTTTGGATCCTTAATAGGAAACCCCTTCTTGCTTGAGAGACGTCCCAGGTGGTCTTCCTCACTAGGATTTTCGTCCTTCTCCTCCCTTGTGCATTTGGCCATATTGATCACATCAATGGCCTTGCACTCTCCTTTTGGATTTTCTTCTGTATTGCTTGGGAGAATACTGGGAGGAGTTTCAATGACTTTCTTACTCAGCTGGCCACTTGTGCCTCCAGATTTCTGATGGAGGATCTTGTTTCACTCATAAAACTGAAATTGGCTTTTGACAGATCAGAAACTGGATTGGCTAAATTAGAAGTGTTTTGTTCAGAATTCTCTGTCTGTTGCTGAGAAGATGATGGAAAAGGCTTGCTATTGCTCAGCCTATTACGTCCACCATTGTTAAAGCCTTGTTGAGGCTTTTGTTGATCCTTCCATGAGAAATTTGGATGATTTCTCCATGATGAATTATAGGTGTTTCCATAAGGTTCACCCATGTAATTAACCTCTGCCATTGCAGGGTTCTCAGGATCATAAGCTTCTTCAGAAGCTGCCTCTTTAGTACTGTTGGATGCATTTTGCCATCCATTTAGACTTTGAGAGATCATGTTGACTTGCTGAGTCAACACTTTGTTCTGAGCCAATATGGCATTCAGAGCATCAATTTCAAGAACTCCCTTCCTCTGAGGTGTCCCATTATTCACGGAATTCCTCTCAGAAGTGTACATGAATTGGTTATTTGCAACCATGTCAATAAGTTCTTGAGCTTTTGCAGGTGATTTCTTTAGGTGAATGGATCCACCTGCAGAATGGTCCAATGACATTTTTGAAAACTCAGATAGACCATAATAGAATATATCTAATATGGTCCTTTCTGAAAAGATGTCAGATTGACACCTTTTGGTTAACTGCTTGTATCTTTCCCAAGCTTCATAGAGGGATTCACCATCTTTTTGTTTGAAGGTCTGAACATCCACTCTAAGCTTGCTCAACTTTTGAGGAGGAAAGAATTTATCCAAGAAGGCCGTGACCAGCTTATCCCAGGAGTCCAGGCTATCCTTAGGTTGTGAATCCAACCATATTCTAGCTCTGTCTCTTACAGCAAAAGGGAAAAGCATAAGCCTGTAGACTTCAGGATCAACTCCATTCGTCTTAACAGTCTCACAAATCTGCAAGAACTCAGTTAAAAACTGGTAAGGATCTTCAGATGGAAGTCCATAAAACTTGCAGTTCTGTTGCATTAAAGCAACTAGTTGAGGCTTAAGCTCAAAATTATTGGCTCCAATGGCAGGAATGGAGATGCTTCTTCCATCAAATTTGGACGTTGGCTTTGTGAAGTCACCAAGCATTCTCCTTGCATTGTTGTTGTTGGGTTCGGCTGCCATCTCCTTCTCTTGTTCTAATGTTTCTGAAAGGTTACCTTTAGATTGTTGTAATTTAGCTTCTCTTAGTTTCTTCTTTAGAGTCCTTTCAGGTTCGGGATCAATTTCAACAAGAGTGCCTTTTTCCTTGTTCCTGCTCATATGAAAGAGAAGAAAACAATAAAAGAAGAGGAATCCTCTATGTCACAGTATAGAGATTCCTTTATGTTAGTAGAAGAAGAAAAAAGGGGGGAAGAGTGAAGAAGAATGGGTTCGGATTTTTAGATGAAGAGATGTAAAGAGAAGTGTTAGTAAATAAATAATTAAATAGAATAAGAAAACAGAGGGAGAATTTCGAAAATAATTTTGAAAAAGAGGTTAGTATTTTTGAAAATTAAAGATAAGATAAGATTAAAACTAAAATTTAAAACAAAAAGAGTTTTTGAAAAAGAGATGAGATATTTTCGGAAATTAGAGAGGGAAAATTGGTTAGGTGGTTTTGAAAAAGATAAGAAACAAACACAAAGTCAAAGAGTTAGTTGAAAAAGATATTAAAATCAAATTTGAAAAGATAAGAAGATAAGTTAGATAAGATATTTTAAAATCAAATTTTTGAAAAAGATAAAATTTTGAAAAAGATATGATAAAAAGATAAGATAAGAAGATGTGATAAAAAGATATGTTTGAAAAAGATTTAAAAAAAATTTAAAATTACTTGCTTCACTAACAAGAAACTACAAGATAAGATTCTAGAACTTAAAGATTGAACCTTTCTTAACAAGAAAGTAACAAACTTCAAATTTTTGAATCAATCACATTAATTGTTAGTGAGTTTTCGAAAATTTGATATAAAGATAAGAAAAAGATTTTGAAAATAATTTGAAAAAGAATTTAAAAAGATAAGATTTTTAAAATTGAAATTTTGACTTGACTTGTAAGAAACAACTAATTTTAAAAATTTTTGACTAAGTCAACCCAAAATTTCGAAAATTTGGAGAAAAAAAAAAGGAAAAGATATATTTTTTATTTTTGAATTTTTGATTATGAGAGAGAAAAACATAAAAATGACCCAAAACATGAAAATTTTGGATCAAACACATGATGCATGCAAGAACACTATGAATGTCAAGATGAACACCAAGAACATATTTTTGAAAAATTTTTAATGCAAAGAAAACATGCAAGACACCAAACTTAGAAATCTTTAATGAATGGACTCTAACAAACGAAAAATGCATATGAAAAACAACAAACAACACAAAGCAAGAAAACATCAAGATCAAACAAGAAGACTTGTCAAGAACAAATTGAAGATCATGAAGAACACCATGAATGCATGAATTTTCGAAAAATGCAAGAAAAATTTTTAAAGCATGCAATTGACACCAAACTTAAAAGTTGACTCAAGACTCAAACAAGAAACACAAAATTTTTTGATTTTTATGATTTTATGATTTTTTTTGGATTTTTATTAAATTTTTTCGAAAATATTTTTGGAAAAACGAAAAAGAAAATTAAATTTTGAAAAAGATTTTTGAAAAATTTTGAAAAGAAATTTACCTAATCTGAGCAACAAGATGAACCGTTAGTTGTTCATACTCGAACAATCCCCGGCAACGGCGCCAAAAACTTGGTGCTGTAGTTGCACGTAATTGTAATTCAAACAATCCCCGGCAATGGCGCCAAAAACTTAGTGGACGAAATTGTGATTCATATGTTATTGCATTTTGTAAAATTCATTGCTTTTTCTTTCCCTGGCAATGGCGCCAAAAACATGATGCCAATACCATGGTTTACAACTATGTGTGGTCACAACTCCGTTCAACTTAACCAGCAAGTGTACTGGGTCATCCAAGTAATACCTTACGTGAGTAAGGGTCGATCCCACAGAGATTGTTGGTATGAAACAAGCTATGGTCACCTTGTAAATCTCAGTTAGGCAGATTAAATGGTTTATGATAAGTTTGAAAATAAATAATAAACAGAAAATAAAATAGTAAATAGTTACTCATATAATTCCATGGTGAGAATTTCAGATAGGCATATGGAGATGCTGTGCTCCTCTTGAATCTCTACTTTCTTATTACATTCATCCAATCCTTCTTACTCATTTCCATGGCAAGCTGTATGTAGGGCATCACCGTTGTCAATGGCTACATCCTATCCTCTCAGTGAAAATGGTCCTATGCTCTGTCACAGCACGGCTAATCATCTGTCGGTTCTCAATCAGGTTGGAATAGAATTCCTTGATTCTTTTGCGTCTGTCACTAACGCCCAGCCTTCAGGAGTTTGAAGCTCGTCACAGTCATTCAATCCCAGAATCCTACTCGGAATACCACAGACAAGGTTAGACTTTCTGGATTCCCATGAATGCCGTCATCTATCTAGCTTATACCACGAAGATTCTGTTGGGGAATTTAAGAGATATGCGCCCGGCCTAAGGTAGAATGGAAGTGGTTGTCAGTCACGCGCGTTCATAGGTGAGAATGATGATGAGTGTCATGGATCATCACATTCATCAAGTTGTTGTGCAACGTATATCTTGGAATAAGAATGAAAGAGAATTGAATAGAAAATATTAGTAATTGTATTAAAACTTGAGGTACAGCAGAGCTCTACACCCTTAATCTATGGTGTGTAGAAACTCCACCGTTGAAAATACATAAGTGAAAGGTTCAGGCATGGCCGAATGGCCAGCCCCCCAAAACCTGATCAATAGCCTCCTAAGATGAAGAATAAAATAAAACTGAGACCAAAGATGTCTAATACAATAGTAAATTATCCTATTTATACTAGACTAGCTACTAGGGTTTACATGAGTAAGTAATTGATGCATAAATCCACTTTCGGGGCCCACTTGGTGTGTGTTTGGGCTGAGCTTGATCTATCCACGAGCTGAGGCTTCTTCTGGAGTTGAACGCCAAGTTGTAACGTGTTTTGGGCGTTCAACTCCGGGTCGTGACGTGTTTCTGGCGTTTTACTCCAGACAGCAACATGGAACTGGCGTTGAGCGCCAGTTTACGTCATCAATTCCCAAATAAAGTATGGACTATTATATATTGCTGGAAAGCTCTGGATGTCTACTTTCCAACGCCATTGAGAGCGCGTCATTTGGAGTTCTGTAGCTCCAGAAAATCCATTTCAAGTGCAGGAAGGTCAGATTCCAACAGCATCAGCAGTCCTTTGTCAGCCTCCTTATCAGAGTTTTGCTCAGGTCCCTCAATTTTAGCCAGAAATTACCTGAAATCATAGAAAAATACACAAACTCATAGTAAAGTCTAGAAATGTAAATTTAACATAAAAACTAATTAAAATATCCCTAAAAGTAGCTTGAACTTACTAAAAACTACCTAAAAACAATGCCAAAAAGCGTATAAATTATTCGCTCATCATCTACGTATCCATATGGTGATACACTTGTAATTACATATGGACCTCTCCACCGGGATTTTAATTTCCCGGGGAATAATTTGAGCCTAGAATTAAATAGCAGAACTTTCTACCCCAGCTCAAAGACTCTGGATGACAATTTCTTATCATGCCATCTTTTTGCTTTCTCTTTGTAAATTTTTGCATTCTCGAAAGCATTGAGTCTAAATTCCTCTAGCTCATTTAACTGAAGCAATCGTTTTTCTCCAGCTAACTTGGCATCAAGGTTCAGGAATCTGGTTGCCCAGTAGGTCTTATGTTCCAGTTCCACTGGCAAGTGACATGCATTTCCATACACAAGCTGGTATGGAGAGGTCCCTATAGGGGTCTTGAATGCTGTTCTGTATGCCCACAGAGCATCATCTAAGCTTCTTGCCCAATCCTTTCTACGGTTAATTACAGTCCGTTCCAGAATTCTTTTAAGTTCTCTCTTAGAGACTTCAGCTTGCCCATTTGTCTGTGGATGATATGGAGTGGCTACCCTGTGGCTAACTCCATAACGAACCAAAACAGAGTAAAGTTGTTTATTGCAGAAATGAGTGCCCCCATCACTGATTAATACTCTAGGGGTACCAAATCTGCTGAAGATGTGTTTCTGGAGGAATTTTAACACTGTTTTAGTGTCATTAGTAGGTGTTGCAATAGCTTCCACCCATTTGGATACATAATCCACTGCCACCAGAATATAAGTGTTTGAGTATGATGGTGGGAAAGGTCACATGAAGTCAATACCCCATACATCAAACAACTCAATCTCCAAGATCCCTTGTTGAGGCATGGCATAACTGTAAGGCAGATTACCAGATCTTTGGCAACTGTCACAATTAAGTACAAACACTCGGGAATCTTTATAGAGAGTAGGCCAGTAGAAGCCACATTGGAGGACTCTTGTGGCTGTTTGCTCACTTCCAAAACGTCCTCCATACTGGGATCCATGGCAATGCCATAGAATCTTCTGCGCTTCTTCTTTAGGCACACATCTACGGATTACTCCGTCTGCACATCTCTTAAAGAGATACGGCTCATCCCAAAGATAATACTTTGCATCCGTGATCAGCTTCTTTGATTGCTGCCTACTGTATTCTTTGGGTATGAATCTCACTGCCTTGTAGTTTGCAATGTCTGCAAATCATGGCACTTCCTGGATGGCAAAGAGTTGCTCATCCAGAAAGTTTTCAGAGATCTCAGTAAGAGGGATGGACGCCCCTTCTTCTGGTTCTATTCGGGACAGGTGGTCTGCTACCTGATTCCCTGTCCCTTTTCTGTCTCTTATTTCTATATCAAACTCTTGCAGAAGCAACACCCATCTTATAAGTCTGGGTTTTGAATCCTGCTTTGTGAGTAGATATTTAAGAGCAGCATGATCAGTGTACACAATCACTTTTGATCCTACTAAATAGGATCTGAATTTGTCAATGGCGTAAACCACTGCAAGTAGCTCTTTTTCTGTAGTTGTGTAATTCTTCTGTGCGTCATTTAAAACACGACTGGCATAGTAAATGACGTACAGAAGCTTGTCATGCCTCTGTCCCAACACTGCACCAATGGCATGGTCACTGGCATCACACATTAGTTCAAATGGCAATGTCCAGTTTGGTGCAGAGATGATTGGTGTTGTGACCAATTTAGCTTTCAGAGTCTCAAATGCCTGCAGACACTCTTTATCAAAGATAAATGGCGTGTCAGCAGCTAGCAGGTTGCTCAGAGGTTTGGCAATTTTTGAAAAATCCTTTATAAACCTCCTATAGAATCCTGCATGCCCAGAAAGCTTCTGATTGCCTTAACATTGGCAGGTGGTGGTAATTTTTCAATTACCTCTACCTTAGCTTGATCCACCTCTATTCCCTTGTTCGAAATTTTGTGCCCAAGGACAATTCCTTCAGTTACCATAAAGTGGCACTTCTCCCAGTTTAAAACCAGGTTAGTCTCTTGGCATCTCTTTAGAACAACTGCTAGATGGTCAAGACAGGAGTTGAATGAGTCTCCAAATACTGAAAAGTCATCCATGAAAACTTTCAGAAATTTTTTCACCATATCAGAGAAAATTGAGAGCATGCACCTCTGAAAGGTTGCAGGTGCATTGCACAAGCCAAATGGCATCCTTCTGTATGCAAATACTCCAGATGGACATGTGAATGCTGTTTTCTCTTGATCCTGGGGATCTACTGTAATTTGATTATAACCTGAATATCCATCCAGGAAGTAGTAGTATTCATGACCTGCTAGTCTTTCTAGCATCTGGTCTATGAATGGTAAAGGAAAATGATCCTTTCTGGTGGCTGTATTGAGCCTTCTATAATCAATACACATACGCCACCCTGTAACTGTTCTTGTAGGAACCAGTTCATTTTTTTCATTATGAACCACTGTCATGCCTCCCTTCTTAGGGACGACTTGGACAGGACTTACCCAGGGGCTGTCAGAAATAGGATAAATAATCCCAGCCTCTAGTAATTTAGTGACCTCCTTCTGCACCACTTCCTTCATGGCTGGATTCAGCCGCCTTTGTGGTTGGACCACTGGCTTGGCGTCACCTTCCAATAGGATCTTGTGCATGCATCTGGCTGGGCTAATGCCCTTAAGATCACTGATGGACCACCCAAGAGTTGTCTTGTGTGTCCTTAGCACTTGAATTAGTGCTTCCTCTTCCTGTGGCTCTAAGGTAGAGCTTATGATTACAGGAAAGGTATCATCTTCTCCCAGAAATGCATATTTTAGGGATGGTGGTAATGGTTTGAGCTCGGGTTTGGGAGGTTTCTCCTCTTCCTGAGGGATTTTCAGAGGTTCTATTATTCTCTTTGATTTCTCCAAATCAGGCTGAACATCTTTAAAGATGTCCTCTAGCTCTGATTCGAGACTCTCAGCCATATTGACCTCTCTTACCAGAGAGTCAATGATATCAACACTCATGCAGTCATTTGGGGTGTTTGGATGTTGCATGGCTTTGACAACATTCAACTTGAACTCCTCCTCATTGACTCTCAGGGTTACTTCCCCTTTTTGGACATCAATGAGGGTTCGGCCAGTTGCTAGGAAAGGTCTTCCTAGAATGAGAGTTGCACTCTTGTGTTCTTCCATTTCCAGCACCACAAAGTCAATAGGAAAGGTAAATGGCCCAACCTTGACAATCATGTCTTTAATCACGCCTGATGGGTATTTAATGGAGCCATCAGCAAGTTGAAGACATATCCGGGTTGGTTTGACTTCTTCAGTCAAACCAAGCTTTGTGATAATAGATGCAGGTATTAAGTTGATACTTGCCCCAAGATCACATAGAGCCTGCTTGGTACAAGTACCCTCTAATGTGAATGGTATTATAAAACTTCCGGGATCCTTAAGCTTCTCAGGTAAGCTTTTTAGGATAACTGCACTGCATTCTTTAGTGAGGTAAACTTTTTCAGTTTCCCTCCAATCCTTCTTATGACTTAAGATCTCTTTCATGAACTTGGCATAAGAGGGTATTTGCTCAAGTGCTTCTGCAAACGGAATCTTTATTTCAAGAGTCCTGAGATAGTCTGCAAAGCGGGCAAATTGCTTATCCTGTTCCGCTTGGCGGAGTTTTTGTGGATAAGACATTTTGGCCTTGTATTCCTCAACTTTAGTTGCTGCAGGTTTATTACCTGTAGAAGTGGGTTGGGAAGCCTTTTTAGAAGGGTTGTTATCAGCACTTGTATGTGACTGATCCCCCATTGGCGTTTGAATGCCAGGGGTGGAAGCTGGAGTGGCGTTAGACGCCAGCTCCTTATCTGTTACTGGCGTCTGAATGCTAGAACTGTGCTCCCCTTGGGCGTTCAACGCCGGATTCATGCTTGTTTCTGGCGTTGAACGCCAGGAATGAGCATGGTCTGAGCGTTCAGTGCCAGCCTTATCCCTCTCTAGGCTCTGATTATCCTCAGAGGGATTTTGAGTAGCCATTTGTTCATTTCTTGGCTTCCTGCTGCTTTGAAGTGAGGTATTTAATGTTTTCCCACTTCTTAATTGAACTGCTTTGCATTCTTCTGTTATTTGTTTTGACAGTTGCTTTTCTGTTTGCTTTAACTGTACTTCCATATTCCTGTTAGCCATTCTTGTTTCCTGTAGTATTTCCTTGAATTCGGCTAGCTGCTGAGTTAGAAAGTCTAATTGCTGATTGAATTCATTAGCCTGATCTACAGGACTGAGTTCAGCAGTTACTGTTTTAGCTTCTTCTTTCATGGAAGATTCACTGCTTAGGTACAGATGCTGATTTCTGGCAACTGTATCAATAAGCTCTTGAGCTTCTTCAATTGTTTTTCTCATATGTATAGATCCACCAGCTGAGTGATCTAGAGAAATCTGAGCTTTTTCTGTAAGCCCATAGTAAAAGATGTCTAATTGCACCCACTCTGAAAACATCTCAGAGGGGTATTTTCTTAGCATCTCTCTGTATCTCTCCCAGGCATCATAAAAGGATTCATTATCTCCTTGTTTGAAGCCTTGGATGCTTAGCCTTAGCTGTGTCATCCATTTTGGAGGAAAATAGTGATTCAGGAATTTTTTTTACAGCTGTTTCCATGTGTTTATGCTGTTCTTAGGTTGGTTATTTAACCACCTCTTAACTTGATCTTTTACAGAAAATGAAAATAGTAGTAATCTGTAGACATCTTGATCTACTTCCTTATCATGCACTGTGTCAGCAATTTGTAAAAATTGTGCCAGAAACTCTGTAGGTTCTTCATGTGGAAGACCGGAATACTGGCAGCTTTGCTGCACCATGATAATGAACTGAGGATTCAACTCAAAGCTACTAACTCCAATGGAGGGTATACAGATACTACTCTCATATGAAGCAGTAGTGGGGTTAGCATATGACCCCAGAGTCCTCCTGAACCGTTCATTTCCACTTAGTTCCATGATAGAGCAAGGGAGATGGTATAGATGTTGATATTGTCTATTTTATTTAATTTATTATATAAAGAAAATTGATTTTCGAAATAATAGAATAAAATAAAATAAAAAATCGAAATAAAAATAAAATAAATAAAGAAAGAAAATTAAAAATTAAAAATTTGAAAACTTTTATGAAGATTTTCGAAAATTTGAGGAGAGAGAAAGTGGTTAGGATATTTTTGAAAAAGATATATATATATATATATATATATTTTGAATTTTGAATTTTATGATGAAAGAGAAAAACACACAAAAGACACAAGACTTAAAATTTTTAGATCTAATGCTCCTTATTTTCGAAAATGTTGGAGGGAAAACACCAAGGAACACCAAACTTAAAAATTTTAAGATCAAAACACAAGAAAGACTCAAGAACACCTTGAAGATTCACAAGAACACCAAGAACAAAAAAAAGAACACCAAACTTAAAATTTCTAGAAAACCAAGATAAATTTTTGAAAATTAAAGAAATATCAACAAGAAAACACCAAACTTAAAGTTTGGCACAAGATTAAATCAAGAAAAATTATTTTTGAAGAAAAGATTTTAAAAAGAAGATACCCAATTGCCAAGAACATAATCCAACGCTCTAACCAACTGAGCTAAAAATGTAACGTATTTTAAAGATGTATTATTTTTATAGATAAGAATAAAATTTTTTTTTGAAAACTAATGTTTTGAAAAAGCACAAGAAAAACAAGAAAAGACACAAAACAAGACAAGGAAAAACATGCAATTGATACCAAACTTAGAACAAGACACTAAACTCACGAAAATTAGAAATTGATAAAGAAAAATAATATATTTTTGAAAAATTTTTGAAAAGGGTATAAAGGACTCAGAATTTAATGACTCTATAACAACAAAAATAAATTATTCCTAATCTAAGCAACAAAATAAACCTTTAGTTGTTCAAACTCGAATAATCCCCGGCAACGGCGCCAAAAACTTGGTGCACGAATTTGCAATCCGTACAACTAACCAGCAATTGCACTGGGTCGTCCAAGTAATAGCTTACGTGAGTAAGGGTCGATCCCATGGAGATTATTGGTTTGAAGCAAGCTATGTTTATTTTATTAATCTTAGTCAGGATGCCAATAAGATTATTTGGATTTAATTGTAAGAAGTAAAAGTGTTTGGAATAAGTAATTGTTACTTTATTAATGGAGGATATGTTGGAGTTTTGGAGATGCTTTGTCCTCTGAATTTCTGCAATGTAATATTCAACTCAATTGTTTGTAAAGTTCCATCCATGACAAGCTGTATGTAGGGTGTCACCATTGTCAGTGGCTACTTCCCATCCTCTCAGTGAAAACAGTCCAGATGCTCTGTCACAGCACGGTTAATCAGCTGTTGGTTCTCGATCATGTTGGAATAGGATCCATTGATCCTTTTGCATTTGTCATCACGCCCAGCAATCGCGAGTTTGAAGCGCGTCACAGCCATTCAATCCTTGAATCCTACTCGGAATACCACAAACAAGGTTTAGACTTTCCGGATCCTCAAGAGTGGCCGCCATCAGTTCTAGCTTATACCACAAAGATTCTGATTAAGGAAGCTAAGAGATGCTCATTCAATCTGATGTAGAACGGAGGTGTTTGTCAGGCACACGTTCATTGATTGAGGAAGGTGATGAGTGTCACGGATCATCACCTCCTTCACAATTAAGCGCGAATGAACATCTTAGATAGGAACACACACACGTTTGAATGGAGAAATAGAAACAATTGCATTAATTCATTGAGACGCTGCAGAGCTCCTCACCCCCAACAATGGAGTTTAGAGACTCATGCCGTCAAAGTGTATAAAATTCAGATCTGAAAATGTCATGAGATACAAATTAAGTCTCTAAAAGTTGTTTAAATAGTAAACTAATAACCTAGGTTTACAGAAAATGAGTAAACTATGATAGATAGTGCAGAAATCCATTTTGGGGCCCACTTGGTGTGTGATGGGGCTGAGACTTAAGCTTCTCACGTGTCTGGGCTGTTTTGGGCGTTCAACGCTAGGTTGTAACCTATTTCTGGCGTTGAACTCCAACTTGTAACTTGTTTCTGGCGCTGGACGCCAGACTGCAACATGGAACTGGCGTTGAATGCCAGTTTACGTCATCTATCTTTGCGCAAAGTATGGACTATTATATATTGCTGGAAAGCCCTGGATGTCTACTTTCCAACCCAATTGAGAGCGCGTCAATTGGACTCCTGTAGCTCCAAAAATTCCATTCCGAGTTCAGGGGGGTCAGGATCCAACAGCATCAGCAGTCCTTTTTCAGCCTAACTCAGATTTTTGCTCAGCTCCCTCAATTTCAGCCAGAAAATACTTGAAATCATAGAAAAACACACAAACTCATAGTAAAGTCCAGAAATATGATTTTTTCCTAAAAACTAATAATATTCTACTAAAAACTAATTAAAACATGCTAAAATCTACATGAAACTACCCCCAAAAAGCGTATAAAATATCCGCTCATCAGTAACCAAAAATCCGTCTATAATAAAGACTAAATCTGTTTGTAAATCTGTCTGTATTAATCTATTTTTTAGTTGTGATACTATGACTGTTCTTGATGTATATGTCCTTAATGTTGCTGGGGGTGATCTAGTGTTGGGCACTACATGGTTGAAGCGTCTTCGAGGTCACAAAATCGACTATGACACGGGTTTCATTAAGTTTTTGCATGAAAAAAAGTTTCTCACAGTTTATGGTGACAAAAATCCCACACTTATACAAGCACAATATCATCACATTAGAAAATTCATGAATACTGATGCTATAGTAGAATGCTTGAGACTACAGGTCCAACATGCTAATCAAGAGGATAAAGGTGGCTTGAAATTGCCTAGGGACATGTAACCTGACTTAGCAGCCTGATTATGTTCACAAGCTACTGTATTTGATACACCTTTGGGCCTACCTCCTCCAAGATCCTATGATCATGCCATTCTATTGGTTAAGGGTGCTGAACCTGTTAAGACAAGAGCCTATAGATATTCCCACAATTAAAAGGTACAAATTGAACTTATGGTGCAAGATATGTTGAAGGAAGGCATTATACATCCTAGCAAGAGTCCATTTTGTCTCCTATTCTGTTGGTAAAAAAGAAAGATAGATCGAGGCGCTTTTGTATCAATTATCGTGCCTTGAACAGAATCACAATTAAGGACAACTTTCCTTTCCCAACGGTAGATAAATTATTGGACGAATTGTTTGGAGCTACTATGTTTTCGAAGCTGGATTTACATTCCAAATATCATCAAATTCGGGTTAGACCAGAAGATCACTTTAAGACGTCTTTTCGGACCCACTAAGGCCTCTACAAATGGTTGGTCATGCCCTTCGGTCTAACAAACGCTCCGGCTACATTTCAAAGTCTTATGAATAATGTTTTCTGTCCTTACTTGAGGAAATTTATGCTGGTTTTCTTCGATGATATTTAATATAGAGCTCAACATGGGAGGCTTATTTGCATCATTTGAAGCTGGTGTTGTAGCTTCTTCAGCAAGAATGCTTGTTTGCAAAATTCTCAAAATGTCTTTTTAGGGTGTCTACGATGGATTACTTGGGTCACACAATCTCAGGGGATGGAGTTCACATGGACCTGGATAAGGTTCGTGCAGTCAATGAGTGGCCAACACCTTCTAATCCTAAATAGCTTTGAGGATTTTTAGGATTGACGGGACATTATCAACGATTTATTCAGGGATATACTTCTTTAGTAGCCTCTTTAACTGATTTATTAAAGAAAGATGCATTTGAATGGACTTCTCTTACAGCTCAAGCCATTGAGAAACTCAAAGTGGTTATCTCTTGAAGACTATCTTGGCGTTGCCAAACTTTGATATGCCTTTTGCACTGGAAACTGATGCTTCGGGTATAGGAATAGGTCAGTACTCTCACAAGGCAAACACCCTATTACTTTTTTCTCCAAGAAGCTGTCCCTATTGATGCAAAGGCAGTCAACATATATTAGAGAGTTTTATGAAATTACTGAAGCTGTGGTACAATTTTGCCACTATTTTCTTAGTAAGAAATTTGTGATCCGAACTGATCAGAAGAGTCTCAAGTCCTTGCTAGAACAAGATTTTCATACACCTGAGCAACACAAGTGGCTCCATAAGCTACTGGATTTTGATTTTGAAATTCAGTATAAACCAGGTCTAGAGAATATCCCTACTGATGCTCTTTCGTGTTGCTATTTTGGGGCTTGGTCTACACCTAAGTTTGATTGGTTAAAGATTTTGAAGCAATAAGTTGAAGTAGATGCAGCATTACAAGAGATTCTGCGGCAATGCCATACTAATTCCCTGAGTGATCATAATTATTCTTTGAAGAATGGGGTGCTTCTTTGGCGTAACCAGGTAGTGGTGCCTGCCAATAGCAATTTAATTAAAGTAATTCTCAAGGAATATCATGATGGTGCACTAGGAGGTCATGCTGGGATAGCTAAGACAGTTGAGCGCATTTGTTCCTCTTTTTATTAGCCAAATATGCAGCGCGATATATGCCGCTATGTTCTTTCCTGCTCCATTTACTAGTGAGCTAAGGTGGATACCAATTTGTCGGCTGGGCTGCTACAACCAATACCAATTCCATCACAAGTTTGGGAGGATATAGCTATGGACTTTATTGTGGCTCTGCCTCTAACTAATGTCTACTCGGTTATCATGGTAATCATTGATCGTTTGACAAAATTCTCCCATTTTATTCCACTTAAGCATGATTTCTCTAGCAGGACAATGGCTGAAGCATTTATCAAGAATATGGTGAAGATTTATGAGTTTTCAAAGTCAATTATATCTGAAATGGACGATGTTTTCATGAGTAACTTTTGGCAACAACTATTCAAACTCCAAGGGACGACGCTGGCAATGAGCTCGGCCTACCACCCTTAATCCGATGGCCAAAGTGAAGTTCTCAATAAATCCCTTGAGATGTATTTGCATTGCTTCTGTTCCAATCAATCTCAGAGATGGCTGGAGATGCTTCCTTGGGCCTAATATTGGTATAATACATCCTTTCATAGTAACATAAAGATGACTCCATTTAAAGCCTTATTTGGCCGTAACCGCTAGCTCTTGTGCGCTATGAATTCTCCTTCGAGAATGAACCTTCACTATAGGAATTATTATTACAGCGGGACAAGCTTTTAGATTCTTTCAAGCTGCACTTGTCGCGTACACAACATTTTATGCAGCAATTTGCTAATCGTCATTGACATCAAGAAGAGTTTGTTGAAGGCAAATTGTCGCTGGTCAAGTTGCAGCCTTATTGGCAACACTCGGTGGCCTTATGAAAGAACCAAAAATTGAAAATTCGCTACTATGGTCCCTTCCCGATCAAGAAAAAGCTAAGTGTTGTCGCATATAAGTTGGACTTGCCACCGGCGGTGAAGATTAATGATGCTTTTCATATTTCCGCTTTAAAGAAGTTTCGTGGATAGTCGAACCCTCCATACTTGCCACTACCACTTCAGTCCAATGAGGTTGGTCCCGTATTATAGTCACATGCAATGCTTGAGGCACAAACAATAATTAAGGATGGTCACGAGAATTCTGAGATCTTGATTCAATGGGGTGAAGGGAAGGCATGTATCTCAACTTAGGAGAATGCTAACACTTTTATCAGAGTTTTTTCTCAATTCAACCTTGAGGACAAGGTTGTTTTCAATGGGAATGATAATGTTACGTGTATGAATAAAGGAGCAGCACTAATAGCATACCACACAAAACAAAAGCATGATGAAATGGTGACAAGCATTTCAATTAAAAAAAAGTTAGTTACAAAAAAAGGAACACGTGAAGAATGACTAGCTGAGCAAAAACCAAGAAAAGTGAGAGAATTAAAACTACAAATACTGGCTTGAAAAACTATGAAAGGGTAACATGATGGGGTACTCCTTTTCTTCTGATATTTCTGTTGTGCTTTCCTCTCTCTCAACTCTTTATTCTCTTCTTAATTTTTTTTTCATTTTTTTCGCCCAACACTAATAATTAACTATATGACTTGATTTCACAACTATTTCTTTAGTTCTACAATTTCTATTTATATATTTTTCTTATTCTATATTCTTCCTCCAATTACTTCTTAATTATATGTCGATGTTACATTAACTGAAAATTTTAAATATTTATTGTACGACATTACTAATTCACATCAATATATATACGTATATTTCATCCTCATTAAGTTAAAAAATGTAAAACGAGACACGTCAATCGTCAGGTTGAGTTTTTAAAATTATACTAAATAATATATGTACCTTCTCGCTTTCTATACAAAAGTGTCACTTCATTGTATTAATTATTAAACACTACATGCACCATGTAGTTTTTCTTTGTGGTAAACTGGTAATTATTATTATTATTATTATTATTATTATTATTATTATTATTATTATTATTATTATTATTTCTTGTCAAAAATATTATTTTTGAATTATTATCTTTCTATGATATAATACATTATTACAATACATAAATTAAAACTAATTATATTTAATAGTTGATATAACATCAATACATTAATTAAAATTAAAACTATTCAAAAGTTTATTCATGTCAGTGTATTAATTATGACCATACAAAATTATTATTGATTATAATATTTTTTATTTTTGATAAGCAATACAATAAGAAAAAGATGAATTATAACTTAATCTTAACATAGTATTTAACTAATAACCCTTTTTTACAAATGGAACACTACACCATACCTAAAGACTGTAGTGTTCTTTGTATTTTTGGATAGAATAAGTACTACACCCAAATGTATCGCTTTTTTGGACTAAATTTAAAACTTAAAAAACTACATAGTATATATTGTGTTCTTTGTATCTGAGAATAACATAAATTCCAAACTTCACAGACTTGTAATACTTTTTAAAATTGTTTATTTTTATGATTAGATTTTTTTTCTTTATATATGTGAATTAGTTGTTATTGAAGTATTTTCTTTTATTTGTTTATTTTTTTTATTTTTATTCTTTTTAAAAAAGTGAAAACAAGAATAATTATATGAAGATGAAACAAGACGAAAAAAAAAGAAAAAAAAGATAATGACAATGATAAAGAAAAAAAATGGAGTTTTGGCACGTGCATAATTTATTAGAAAAAAACAGCATTAAAAATTTTTTTGATTGACACAGAAAATTTTTTAATTGACACCAAAATTTTTTAACATGGCACATAAAATTTCTTAACTAATTAAAAATGATTAGAAATAAAAAAAAGCACCGAAATTTTTAAAAATAGCATCAAAATTTTTTCATCCTGACATTGAAATTTCTCCCAACATATTTTCTTCTTTTACTTCTTTTTCTTCATATTTTATTTCTTTTTTCTTTCTCCCAATATGTCTTCGTTCATGTTTTGTTATTGATATAATTTTTTTTTATTTTTTATGTTTTACTTTAAAAATAGAAAATTTTATCTAAATAAATATATTTTAAAGTTGAATTATATACTCCTAAATCTTAAAAAATAAACTGTCTTACAATATAACATGGAGATCAATTCAAATTATGTATTTATTATGATAAAATTTATTTGTTTTATATGACAAATTTGGTATTATTTTTATTTTATTTGTGTATTTTATATAAAAAAATCTGATGTCATTCTCATCAGCATCATTTTTGTGTGTGCTGTTTTTTTTATTTTTCTCTTTCTTGAAATTTTTAAAAATACACAAATAAATAAACAAATAAAAAAGTTGAATAAGAACAAAAATAATATAAAAAAAGAAGAAGAAAAACGATGCCAATGAAGATGATAATGGAAGAAGAGAAAGAGAAAAAAAAAACAAAAAAAAAGGAAAAAATACATATGTGATGATTTAGTTAGACTTAATTAGTTACATAAAAAATTTAATTGTCTAAAATTACTAATTACTAAATTTGTGAATTTTATTACATTACTATTGGCTATAATGATATTAACTCTAAAATCAATTTACGAGACTCTTTTTAGTATCGAAAAATAACTACTACCATGCATTAATTATATGAAGAATATATTGTTTTATATTGGTTTTTGAACTTATATTTGCGCCTCAATTTGATATTTAAAATTTTGATATATTTAATTTAATCTCCTAATTTAGTATTCATGACTTACATTAATTTTTGTTCTTATTTTTGATATGAGTAAATAATTATTTTTAATCATAAAAAATTTAAGTACTGACAAAATTAACCACAAAAAAATAAATAAACTTTCTATCTATAAATATATATTTTTTTGAGAAAAATAATTAATCATTAATTCTTTGTTCACTCTATTAAAAAAATATATTAAATTCTTTAATTATCCTTCGCTATCGTCTTCAAGCTCTTGGTTTTGATATATAAAAAAAAAGAGATAATGCCAAGAAAATAAAGTCATGGTTCTTTCTTTCCAATACATTTTAGTTGCTGCTGCTTTATAAACCAGCTAATAATTTCTTAGAAAAAAGATTGGATTTTTATTTTTCAAAAATAAAAAACATAAACAAGTAGAACAAAAAAATACAGTAAAAACAATATAAGATAGAACATAATTTGAACAAAAAGTGTTCGATTTTAAACTGAAATAAAGCTAAAAGACTAGAACACAATCATGTGTAGAGAGGTCTCTTCCCTAGGATTAGCTTGTTACTCTTTTTCTCTTTGTTGTCTTTCTCTAATTCTTATATTCTTTCTTCTTTTGTCCTAATCTTTTGAAATGCATCAAACATAGAGAAAAAGAAGAAGGAAAGAAGAAGAGAGAGAAGGTGCAGCTAACGAGCAAGGCTGTGAGCTGATGTCGCTGCTATAGTAAAGAATAGAGAGACAGAGATGAGGGGATGAGAAATAGAATGAAGAAGATACAGAAAAGAATAAAAGGAAAATTAAAGAGAAAAAAAGGACAAGGGAAAAAGGATAGGACAACAACAGAGGAGACCATGACTGCTGCTGCCGTCAAACAAGCTCTTTCTCTCCCCTATTTCTGATTTGCTTCTATTGTGTCGCCACCGGTCTTTGACAAAGAAGAGTCTTCTTTCTCTCCTAACGGCCTGATGCAAAATTCAGTGTAACTGCAAGCAGGTAGTGCAATGCTCCTCATTTGTTCAACCTGATAAGGACGCCATTGATTTGGAGAATGAAATGTGGAACAAGTTCTATGAATCTTATGGAGAAAATGCTTATGAGATTTTTGAGACTGTTTTTAGGGTGTAATTCCACCTTCCATTATTTAGGATTAATCCTGGTTCTGATTTATATTTTGGTAGGGTTCCATGATTTAGGGATTAAAAACTTGAAGTGTTGGAAATGGGATGATGATAAAAGGGTAATTTGGTACTTTTAAAACAAAAATTAACAGAATCAACTTTAAATTTAGCAATTGGATAATTTTTTCAAAAAAATTATTTTTCATGGGTATAAAATTAATTTAATGTTTTTGTAGTTAGTTTTGTCAGCATTTCAATCTTTGACTGTTAAAAATGATTATTTACTCTTTTTGGCGTACTGATATAAACTGACAGTTACTCCGCTCACTACAACGTAGGCAAGAAATAGCGGCGGTTTATTATGAAAAATGCAGCAGTTTCAAACCGCCGCAGAACTGCTTACATTACAGGCATCCTTCAAAGTTCGGGGATTAGGGTTTGGAACCGATAGTATAACCACTACTCATCCAGTATATTGTGTCAAATTATTTTGCGGTGGTTTAAAATTGCAGCAATATACACATCCAAGAATTTGTTGTTCTTCAACGCTCATAAACTGTTGCTATTTGTAGTTATCAATTTTTACAATTTTTTTGCGGCGGTTACTGACCGCCACTATCTGAAACCGCGCAATTTTCAAATTTATTTTCGTCAGTCTATAATCATCGGTAGATCCCATTCTAAACTGTCACAAAAATATTATATTTTATAGCACAAATCACCATTGTTTTTCTTAAAATACTATAGGTACTATTTTGTTACTTTTTGAAGTTTATTTTTAATATTAAAATTCTCATTATTTTTCCTTCTAAAAATCTAACATTGATAGAGAAAACTCATGAAAAAATAATTATGAATCAAATTAATATATTTATATGAATATCAATAGAGTATATCTCTAATTAAGAGTTGCATAGTCAACTTAAAAAAAATGTAGACTTTAAATAAAATAACATCCAGTCTTAATATCTATTTTTCGATTTGTTTCTCTAAGAAATTCATCTCTGCAGTGATGTCTGGTGGCAATTTTCTACCTTGCTGTTGCATTAGATATCTTAGAGTACTTTACATTGTCTGCCTCTTTATTTTCTCTAATGCTACTTTATTCTCTACTGCCTTCCTTTTCAAAATCTCAGTCGCCACCTCTGCCTGTAGTTCAAGTAGCACCATTGGGGTCTCCTTTATTTGAGCTCCATCTCCCAGCTATTGTGAATTCGGACCAAAGAGTTTGCTAGGAGTCGATCTGAAACTCACGCCAGAAAATCCTACCTGAGTGTTTTCTTCTGAGAGTTTGAGAAAGCGAATTATTTTGAGAATACTCTAGAAGATTTATCACATTACTCAATCTCCACAATTGTTTTCTACAGACATAAATAAGGAAACATAAGCAATTACGAACAAGAGCGTAATCGAATAGACTTTTAACACAATTCTGTAATTAAAACTAATAGGAAATAACATAAAGAATCTCAACGTTGTACTTAAACTAATGGCCCGAGCTTCTTCATGGATATAAAAACTATCACTTTGTTTGTGCACTAAGTTTGATAGCTCTCCTCTACTAACTCTCCTCCTTTGTAGTTCTGACTGTAACAATATAATTTATACTATCACCATATTATATTCCACCCAAATAAAGAATCTGTAGACGAAGATATAGTTCAAAAAATAAATTCAAAAATAAATTACCTCTTCTTCTTAATGCCTTGCCACACTTTTTGAAATTTCGGTATGAATGTATACTTGTTTCGATCGAGTCACAACTTTTTTTCTACATTTTTTCTATTATGCCATAAATAGATTTATTTATTTATTTATGAATTCAAATTAGATTACATGTGTGTTAGCCTTATTGCAATATGCAAGGAACTATTTCTAATGCTCTTTATTAATTTCCACGGGGTGTTCCTCAACATTTTGTTCAAGCATCTTTGTTGAGTCATAATACTCATGATACAACATGTTTTTTGTATCTTTCTAAGACTTGCCTATACTTTTTAATATTATACTTTTGATACTTTTTCTACTATCTTCATCAAAGTGGAACATTTTTTATAATGATAAGTTTAAATTGTTAGTAATTATTAAATGAAATTGATTTAATTTAACAACATATAAATTTGTACCTTTACAAAATTATTATAAACCTTATCTTTGGTGCTAATCTTTTTTCAATTTTTTTTACAGATAGAAAATTTACCATAGCCAAGATCTAGCAATCCAAGCATGCCACTTAATAGACCAGCTGCATCTCCAATTGATTACATTTTTCCGTTTAATTTGAGTATGATTTTTCTACCATTATGTGACTTCATAGCTTCCCTCGCACTTAAATGAGCTTGCATGATTGTGCCATCAGAATCTATAAAAAATAGAACCTTATATATGTAATTATTGTGGCCAATATGTGAGAAAAATAGAAAAACAGATGCTAAATCATTTTGGGTATAAAAGATTCAAGATTCGTTACCAATAATATTAATATTTCAAAATTTTGTATTCTTGTATCATTTGTGCTTTTGAGCTTCATATGCAGCAGAAAGGTTGTCAATGTATTGTTCAAAAGAATTTACCTTTGGGTCCAAGTCTTTATCCCCTGGTTTGAAATTGAACACTGGTGCGGTAATTTAACAACCACAGACTAATCGTCAAGTGCACCGGGTCGTACCAAGTAATACCTCAGGTAAGTGAGGGTCGATCCCACGAGGGTTGATGGATCAAGTAACAATGGTTGATTGATGAGCTTAGTCAGGCAAACAGAAAAGAGTGTTGGATGTTAAAAGAGCATTAAACAATCGTGCAGAAACTAAAATAGTAAAGTAAATGGTTTGGAAATAAAATATGGAGAAAACAGTTAAGGTTTCAGAGTTATCTATTTAATTTATGGCAAACTATATGTAACTAGACCCTAATTCCTTAGACCTTTTTAGTCTCCTCTAAAATTTATCAACAGCCAATTCCTTGGTCAATTAATTCCAATTAGAGGGTGATGATCAAATTCCAGTTTATATGCCACAAAAACTCTAATTACCCAAAAATAAAAGGATTATATGTCACGTATCCTGTTAAATCCAGATAATTAAAATTTAGGAGAATATGTTTTCAAGCTGTTGTTCAAGTAAAGAGCTTTTCCAAGTTATACAAGAACTCAAATAGAAAGAGGGTCATACTTCCGTTCCACCCAAATTCATAAGATGAAGAGCGAAAAGAATTCTTAAATTATAAATCCATACATGAATTAAAATAGAAAAAGCAATAAAATCAATCCATACAAATAGACAGAGCTCCTAACCTTAATAGTGGAGGTTTAGTTGCTCATGGTTCAGAGAGAAAATAAGGATTCAGGTAAAATGTACTGAGCTCCAATCTGATGGCATGAAAAGTTAACTAATGAAATCTCTTTTTATAACTAATCCTAATTAATTTTAGAAAAATATATTTTCTAAAATTAAGTAATATCTTTTCGTAATTTAAAAATCAAATTTAAATTTAAAACAAAATTAATTATAACAATCATCAAGTCTTCAATTGATGGATGGGGACCACTTGATTCCTTCACTTTGCAGCCTCTGATCTGTGCTTTTTGGGCTGAAAACTGGGTCAAAAGTAGCCCAAAAATCGCCCCCAACATTTTCTGCACGTGGCGCATGTCACGCGTTGATGAGCGGATATTTTATACGCTTTTTGGGGGTAATTTCATGTAGATTTTAGTATGTTTTAATTAGTTTTTAGTAGAACATTATTAGTTTTTAGGAAAAAATCATATTTCTAGACTTTACTATGATTTTGTGTATTTTTCTGTGATTTCAGGTATTTTCTGGCTGAAATTGAGGGAGTTGAGCAAAAATCTGAGTTAGGCTGAAAAAGGACTGCTGATGCTGTTGGATCCTGACCTCCCTGCACTCGGAATTGATTTTTTGGAGCTACATAAGTCCAATTGGCGTTCTCTCAACGGCGTTGGAAATTAGACATCCAGGGCTTTCCAGCAATATATAATAGTCCATACTTTGCGCAAAGATAGACGACGTAACTTGGCGTTGAACGCCAAGTACATGCTGCTGTCTGGAGTTAAACGCCAGAAACACGTCATGATCCGGAGTTGAACGCCCAAAACACGTTATAACTTGGAGTTCAACTCCAAGAAAAGCCTCAGCTCGTGGATAGCTTTAGTCTCAGCCCCAGCACGCACCAAGTGAACCCCAGAAGTGGATTTCTGCACCAATTATCTTAGTTTACTCATATTCTGTAAACCTAGGTTACTAGTTTACTATTTAAACAACTTTTAGAGACTTATCTTGTACCTGATGACATTTTCAGATCTGAATTTTATACACTTTGACGGCATGAGTCTCTAAACTCCATTGTTGGGGGTGAGGAGCTCTGTAGCGTCTCGATGAATTAATGCAATTGTTTTTATTTCTCCATTCAAACGTGTGTGTTCCTATCTAAGATGTTCATTCGCGCTTAATTATGAAGAAGATGATGATCCGTGACACTCATCACCTTCCTCAATCCATGAACGTGTGTCTGACAACCACCTCCGTTCTATATCAGATTGAATGAGCGTCTCTTAGATTCCTTAATCAGAATCTTCGTGGTATAAGATAGATTGATGGCGGCATTCATGAGAATCCGGAAAGTCTAAACCTTGTCCGTGGTATTCCGAGTAGGATTCTGGGATTGAATGACTGTGACAAGCTTCAAACTCCTGAAGGCTGGGCATTAGTGACAGACGCAAAAGAATCATTGGATTCTATTCCGACCTGATTGAGGACCGACAGATGATTAGCCGTGCTGTGACAGAGCATTTGGACCATTTTCACTGAGAGGATGGGAAGTAGCCACTGACAACGGTGACACCCTACATACAGCTTGCCATGGAGGGAACTTGCACTTTTCCATGGATGGAATATTACACTACAGGAATAAATCAAGACGAAGCATCTCCAAAACTCCAACATATTCTCCATTACTGCACAACAAGTAACTATTTCACACTCTTTTATTTTTTCTAATAATTCCAACTGATAATTTTAATTAATATCCTGACTAAGAATAATAAAATAAACATTGCTTGCTTCAAACCAATAATCTCCGTGGGATCGACCCTTACTCACGTAAGGTATTACTTGGACGACCCAGTGCACTTGCTGGTTAGTGGTACGAAGCTGTGTTAAATAGTCCATTAATATTGGCATACACAAATTCGTGCACCAAGTTTTTGGCGCCGTTGCCGGGGATTGTTCGAGTTTGAACAACTAAAGGTTTATTTTATTTCTTAGATTAGGAATAATTTATTTTTGTTGTTATAAAGTCATTAAATCCTGATAGGATAGTCTCTTTTCAAAAATTTCTTTTCAAAAATATTATTTTTCTTAATTAATTGTCATTTTTTTCGTGAGTTTAGTGTCTTGTTCTAAGTTTGGTGTTAATTGCATATTTTATATTTTTCTTTAAATTTTCGAACTTGTGTTCTTTGTTCTTCATTGATCTTCAAGTTGTTCTTGTTTATTTTGATTGTTTGATCTTGAGTTTTTCTTGCTTTGTGTCTTTTCTTATTTTCTTGTGCTTTTTCAAAACATTAGCTTTCAAAAAAAAATTTATACTTTTATCCATAAATATAATACATCTTTAAAATCAACACTGAAGTTGCTGCCCAATTGGCTGGAGCTTTAGTAGTTGTTCTTGATAATTGGGTATCTTCTTTGGAATCTTTTTCAAAAATAATTTTTCTTTGATTGAATCTTGTGCCAAACTCTAAGTTTGGTGTTTTCTTGTTAATTTTTCTTTAATTTTCGAAAATTTGTCTTGGTTTTCTAAAAATTTTAAGTTTGGTGTTCTTTCTTTTGTTCTTGGTGTTCTTGTGAATCTTCAAGGTGTTCTTGAGTCTTTCTTGTGTTTTAATCTTAAAATTTTTAAGTTTGGTGTTCCTTGGTGTTTTTCCTCCAAAAATTTTTGAAAATAAGGAGCATTGGATCTAAAAATTTTAAGTCTTGTGTCTTTTATGTGTTTTTCTCTTTCATAAAAAAAAATTCAAAATTCAAAAAAAATATCTTTCCTAACTAATTTTAAACTAAATTTTCAAAAATTTTATATAAAAATTCAGATTTTAATTTCAAAATATTTTCAATTTCTTTTATTTATTTTGTTTTTATTTTATTCTATAAAATAAATTTTTATAAAATAAATAATATTAACATACATATCATCTCCTTTATTCCATTATGGAACTAAGTGGAAATGAACAGTCCAAGAGGACTCTGGGGTCATATGCTAACCCCACTACTGCTTCATATGGGAGTAGTATCTGTATACCCTCCATTGGAGTTAGTAGCTTTGAGTTGAATCCTCAGCTCATTATCATGGTGCAGCAAAATTGCCAGTATTCTGGTCTTCCACATGAAGAACCTACAGAGTTTTTGGCACAATTTCTACAAATTGCTGACACAGTGCATGATAAGGAAGTAGATCAGGATATCTACAGATTATTACTGTTTCCATTTGCTGTAAAAGATCAAGCTAAGAGGTGGTTAAATAACCAGCCTAAGAACAGCATAAAAACATGGAAACAGCTGTCAGAAAAATTCCTGAATCACTATTTCCCTCTAAAAAGGATGACACAGCTAAGGCTGAGCATCCAAGGCTTCAAACAGGGAGATAATGAATCCCTTTATGATGCCTGGGAGAGATACAGAGAGATGCTAAGAAAATGCCCCTCTGAAATGTTTTCAGAGTGGGTGCAACTAGATATCTTCTACTATGGGCTTACAGAAAAAGCTCAGATTTCTTTAGACCACTCAGCTGGTGGATCTATACATATGAGAAAAACAATTGAAGAAGCTCAAGAGCTTATTGATACAGTTGCCAGAAATCAGCATATGTACCTAAGCAGTGAATCCTCCATGAAAGAAGAAGCTAAAACAGTAACTGCTGAACTCAGTCCTGTGGATCAGGCTAATGAATTCAATCAGCAATTAGACTTTCTAACTCAGCAGCTAGCCAAATTCAAGGAAATATTATAGGAAACAAGAATGGCTAACAGGAATATGGAATTACAGTTAAAGCAAACAGAAAGGCAACTGTCAAAACAAATAAAAGAAGAATGCCAAGCAGTTCAATTAAGAAGTGGGAAAACATTAAATACCTCACTTCAAAATAGCAGGAAGCCAAGAAATGAACAAATGGCTACTCAAAATCCCTCTGAGGACAATCAGAGCCTAGAGAGGAATAAGGCTGGCGCTGAACGCCCAGACCATGCTCACTTCTGGCGTTCAATGCCAGAAACAAGCATGAATCCGGCGTTGAACACCCAAGGGAAGCATAGTTCTGGCATTCAGACGCCAGTGACAGATAAGGAGATGGCGTCTAACGCCTCTCCAGCTTCCACCCCTGGCATTCAAACGCCAGTGGGAGATCAGTCACATACAAGTGCTGATAACAACCCTTCTAAAAACGCTTCCCAACCCACTTCTACAAGTAATAAACCTGCAGCAACTAAGGTTGAGGAATATAAAGCCAAAATGCCTTATCCTCAAAAACTCCGCCAAGCGGAACAGGATAAGCAATTTGCTCGCTTTGCAAACTATCTCAGGACTCTTGAAATAAAGATTCCGTTTGCAGAAGCACTTGAGCAAATACCCTCTTATGCTAAGTTCATGAAAGAGATCTTAAGTCATAAGAAGGATTGGAGGGAAACTGAAAAAGTCTACCTCACTGAAGAATGCAGTGCACTCATTCTGAAAAGCTTACCTGAGAAGCTTAAGGATCCCGGGAGCTTTATGATACCATGCACATTAGAGGGTAATTGCACCAAGCAAGCTTTATGTGATCTTGGGGCAAGTATCAACCTAATACCTGCATCTACTATCAGAAAGCTTGGTTTGACTGAAGAAATCAAACCAACCAGGATATGTCTTCAACTTGCTGATGGCTCCATTAAACACCCATCAGGCGTGATTGAAGACATGATTGTCAAGCTTGGGCCATTTGCCTTTCCTACTGACTTTGTGGTGCTGGAAATGGAGGAGCACAAGAGTGAAACTCTTATTCTAGGAAGACCTTTTCTAGCAACTGGCCGAACCCTCATTGACGTCCAAAAAGGGGAAGTAACCTTGAGAGTCAATGAGGAGGAGTTCAAGTTGAATGTTGTCAAAGCCATGCAACATCCAGACACCCCAAATGACTGTATGAGTGTTGATATTATTGACTCTCTGGTAAGAGAGGTCAATATGGCTGAGAGTCCTGAATCAGAACTATAAGACATCTTTAAAGATGTTCAGCCTGATCTGGAGGAATCAGGGAAAATAATAGAACCTCTGAAAATCCCTCAGGAAGAGGAGAAACCTCCAAAACCCGAGCTCAAACCATTACCACCATCCTTGAAATATGCATTTCTGGGAGAAGATGATACCTTCCCTGTAATCATAAGCTCTACCTTAGAGCCACAGGAAGAGGAAGCACTAATTCAAGTGCTAAGGACACACAAGACAGCTCTTGGGTGGTCCATCAGTGATCTTAAGGGCATTAGCCCAGCCAGATGCATGCACAAGATCCTATTGGAGGGTGACGCCAAACCAGTGGTCCAACCACAAAGGCGGCTGAATCCCGCCATGAAGGAAGTGGTGCAGAAGGAAGTCACTAAATTACTAGAGGCTGAGATTATTTATCCTATTTCTGACAGCCCCTGGGTAAGCCCTGTCCAAGTCGTCCCTAAGAAGGGAGGCATGACAGTGGTTCATAATGAAAAAAATGAACTGGTTCCTACAAGAACAGTTACAGGGTGGCGTATGTGTATTGATTATAGAAGGCTCAATACAGCCACCAGAAAGGATCATTTCCTTTACCATTCATAGACCAGATGCTAGAAAGACTGGCAGGTCATGAATACTACTGCTTCCTGGATGGATATTCAGGTTATAATCAAATTGCAGTAGATCCAAAAGATCAAGAGAAGACGGCATTCACATGTCCATCTGGAGTATTTGCATACAGAAGGATGCCATTTGGCCTGTGCAATGCACCTGCAACCTTTCAGAGGTGCATGCTCTCAATTTTCTCTGATATGGTGGAAAAATTTCTGGAAGTCTTCATGGATGACTTTTCAGTATTTGGAGACTCATTCAGCTCCTATCTTGACCATCTATCACTTGTTCTAAAGAGATGCCAAGAGACTAACCTGGTTTTAAACTGGGAAAAATGTCACTTTATGGTGA
Organism: Arachis hypogaea; assembly: GCF_003086295.3. NCBI lineage: Eukaryota > Viridiplantae > Streptophyta > Magnoliopsida > Fabales > Fabaceae > Arachis > Arachis hypogaea. The sequence goes on from NC_092041.1 coordinate 85,302,794, forward strand.
CTGAAGGAATTGTCCTTGGGCACAAAATCTCGAACAAGGGAATAGAGGTGGATCAAGCTAAGGTAGAGGTAATTAAAAAATTACCACCACCTGCCAATGTTAAGGCAATCAGAAGCTTTCTGGGGCATGCAGGATTCTATAGGAGGTTTATAAAGGATTTTTCAAAAATCGCCAAACCTCTGAGCAACCTGCTAGCTGCTGACACGCCATTTATCTTTGATAAAGAGTGACTGTAGGCATTTGAGACTCTGAAAGCTAAATTGGTCACAGCACCAATCATCTCTGCACCAGACTGGACATTACCATTTGAATTGATGTGTGATGCCAGTGACCATGCCATTGGTGCAGTATTGGGACAGAGGCATGACAAGCTTCTGCACGTCATTTACTATGCCAGTCGTGTTTTAAATGACGCACAGAAGAATTACACAACCACAGAAAAAGAGCTGCTTGCAGTGGTTTACACCATTGACAAGTTCAGATCCTATTTGGTAGGATCAAAAGTGATTATGTACACTGATCATGCTGCTCTTAAATATCTACTCACAAAGCAGGATTCAAAACCCAGACTCATCAGATGGGTGTTGCTTCTGCAAGAGTTTGATATAGAAATAAGAGACAGAAAAGGGACAGAGAATCAAGTAGTAGATCACCTGTCCCGAATAGAGCCAGTAGAAGGGGCGTCCCTCCCTCTCACTGAGATCTCTGAAACCTTTCCGGATGAGCAACTTTTTGCCATCCAGGAAGTGCCATGGTTTGCAGATATTACAAACTACAAGGCAGTGAGATTCATACCCAAAGAGTACAGTAGGCTGCAATCAAAGAAATTGATCACAGATGCAAAGTACTATCTTTGGGATGAACCATATCTCTTCAAGAGATGTGCAGACGGAGTAATCCGTAGATGTGTGCCTAAGGAAGAAGCGCAGAAGATTCTATGGCACTGCCATGGATCACAGTATGGAGGACATTTTGGAAGTGAGCGAGCAGCCACAAGAGTCCTCCAATGTGGGTTCTACTGGCCTACTCTCTATAAAGATTCCCGAGCGTTTGTACTTAATTGTGACAGTTGCCAAAGATCTGGCAATCTGCCTCACAGTTATGCCATGCCTCAACAAGGGATCTTGGAGATTGAGTTGTTTGATGTATAGGGTATTGACTTTATGGGACTTTTCCCACCATCATACTCAAACACTTATATTCTGGTGGCAGTGGATTATGTATCCAAATGGGTGGAGGCTATTGCAACACCCACTAATGACACTAAAACAGTGTTAAAATTCCTCCAGAAACACATCTTCAGCAGATTTGGTACCCCTAGAGTATTAATCAGTGATGGGGGCAGTCATTTCTGCAATAAACAGCTTTACTCTGCTTTGGTTCGTTATGGAGTTAGCCACAGGGTAGCCACTCCATACCACCCATAGACCAATGGGCAAGCTGAAGTCTCAAATAGAGAACTCAAAAGAATCCTGGAACGGACTGTAATTAACCGTAGAAGGGATTGGGCAAGGAGCTTGGATGATGCTCTGTGGGCATACAGAACAGCATTCAAGACCCCTATAGGGACCTCTCCATACCAGCTGGTGTATGGAAAGGCATGTCACTTGCCAGTGGAACTGGAACACAAGGCCTACTGGGTAACCAGATTCCTGAACCTTGATGCCAAGTTAGCTGGAGAAAAACGTTTACTCCAGCTAAATGAGCTAGAGGAATTTAGACTCAATGCTTTCGAGAATGCAAAAATATACAAAGAGAAAGTGAAAAGATGGCATGATAAGAAATTGTCATCCAGAGTCTTTGAGCCGGGGCAGAAAGTTCTGCTATTTAATTCTAGGCTCAAATTATTCCCTGGGAAATTAAAATCCCGGTGGAGAGGTCCATATATAATTACAAGTGTATCACCATATGGATACGTAGAGCTTCAGGATAATGACTCTAACAAAAAGTTCATTGTTAATGGACAGAGAATTAAACATTATCTTGAAAGTGACTTTGAGCAAGAATGCTCAAAACTGAGACTTGATTAGAGCTCAGTGATAGTCCAGCTAAAGACAATAAAGAAGCGCTTGCTGGGAGGCAACCCAGCCATTTACAAAGTTTATTTACTAATTAAATAAATTTCCTTTTCTTTACAAGTATGTGTCCAAGTATCTTCAAAAGGTAAAATAACAATTGTTTAAGTTCACAAAGTTACAGGGGAATCTGGAAGCTCACTAGCGTGGAAAAAGCCAGTGAGAAACGTTTTGGGTGTTGAACGCCCAATAGAAGCATCCACTGGGCGTTCAACGCCAGTAAGGGTAGCCTTCTGGGCGTTGAACGCCAAAAAGAGCACCTTCTGGGCGTTGAACGCCAGAAAGAAGCACCTTCTGGGCGTTTAACGCCAGAACCACAGCATCCTGGGCGTTTAGAAAAACGCCCAGTGACAAAGGACTTCCTGGCGTTCAACGCCAGAAAGAAGCAGCAGCTGGGCGTTGAACGCCCAGGAGAAGCAACATTTGGGCGTTAAACGCCCAAAACATGCAGTGTTTGGGCGTTTAATGCCAGGATGGTAGGGAGGAGGTAAAATTCGTTTTTCTTTACAAATTTTCTAATTTTTTATGTTTCAATTCATGATTTCTTGCATAAACATGTTTCAAATTGTTGGTGGACGAAATTGTGATCACATCAATATAGTATCAATATATTTATTGCAGAATTATGGGACTTAGGATTTTTGGTACGAGTGGGCACAATTCCGTTCAACTAACCAGCAAGTGTACTGGGTCGTCCAAGTTATACCTTACGTGAGTAAGGGTCGAATCCACAGAGATTATTGGTTTGAAGCAATCAATATTTATTTTATTAGTCTTAGTTAGGATGTCAACAAGGATTAATTTGGATTAAAAGTGAAATTACTGGAATTGATAAAAGAGGGAACAATGTTACTTTGATTTGCAGTAATGGGAAACATGTTGGAGTTTAGGAGATGCTTTGTCCTCTGACTTCAACTCTTCCTTGAAATCCTCTTCTCACACGCAGGTTCCTTCCATGGCAAGCTCTATGTAGGGTGTCACCGTTGTCAATGGCTACTTCCCATCCTCGCAGTGAAAACTATGCACGCACTCTGTCACAGTACGGCTAATCACCGGTTGGTTCCCGCTCCTACTGGAATAGAATCACTCTTTTGCGTCTGTCACTAACGCCCAGCAGGTTAAAGTTTGAAGCACGTCACAGTCATTCAATCCCAGAATCCTACTCGGAATACCACAGACAAGGTTTAGACTTTCCGGATTCTCATGAATGCCGCCATCCATCTAGCTTATACCACGAAGATTCTGTTGGGGAATCTAAGAGATATTCATTCAGTCTGATGTAGAACGGAGGTGGTTGTCAGGCACACGTTCATGGATTGAGGAAGGTGATGAGTGTCACGGATCATCACCTTCTCCACAGTTAGGCGCGAATAAACATCTTAGATAAGAACAAGCGTGTTTGAATGGAAAACAAAGGAATTGTATTAAATCATCGAGACGCTGCAGAGCTCCTCACCCCCAACAATGGAGTTTAGAGACTCATGCCGTCACAAAGTATGTAATTCAGATCTGAAAATGTCATGAGGTCCAAGATAAGTCTGTAAAAGTTGTTTAAATAGTAAACTAGTAACCTAGGGTTACAGAAAATGAATAAACTAAGATAATTGGTGCAGAAATCCACTTCTGGGGCCCACTTGGTGTGTGCTGGGGCTGAGACTAAAGCTTTCCACGTGCAGAGGCCTTTCTTGGCGTCAAACTTCAGGTTATGACGTGTTTTGGGCGTTCAACTCCGGATAATGACGTTTTTCTGGCGTTTAACTCCAGACAGCAGCATGAACTTGGCGTTTAACGCCAAGTTACGTCGTCTATCCTCGCTCAAAGTATGGATTATTATATATTGCTGGAAAGCCCTGGATGTCTACTTTCCAACGCCGTTGAGAGCGCGCCAATTGGACTCCTGTAGCTCCAGAAAATCCATTTCGAGTGCAGGGAGGTCAGGATCCAACAGCATCAGCAGTCCTTTTTCAGCCTAAGTCAGATTTTTGCTCAGCTCCCTCAATTTCAGTCAGAAAATACCTGAAATCACAGAAAAACACACAAACTCATAGTAAAGTCCAGAAATATGATTTTTGCCTGAAAACTAATATTATTCTACTAAAAACTAACTAAAACATGCTAAAATCTACATGAAATTACCCCCAAAAAGCGTACAAAATATCCGCTCATCACAACACCAAACTTAAACTGTTGCTTGTCCTCAAGCAACTAGATGAATAAAATAGGTTTTAACAGAAATAAAGAAGTAATAATATTCTCGAATTTTAAATGAAGCTCAGATTCTTATTAGATGAGCGGGGCTTGTAGCTTTTTGTCTCTGAACAGTTTTGGCATCTCCCTGTATCTTTAAATTTTCAGAATGATTGGCATCCTTAGGAACTCAGAATTTCGGATAGTGTTATTGACTCTCCTAGTTAAGCATGTTGATTCTTGAATACAGCTACTTATGAGTCTTGGCCGTGGCCCTAAGCACTTTGTCTTCCAGTATTACCACCGGATACACAAATGCCACAGACACATGACTGGGTGAACCTTTTCAGATTGTGACTCAGCTTTGCTAAAGTCCCCAGTTAGTGGTGTCCAGAGCTCTTAAGCACACTCTTTTGGATCACGACTTTAACCACTCAGTCTCAAGCTTTTCACTTGGACTTTCATGACACAAGCACATGGTTAGGGACAGCTTGATTTAGCCGCTTAGGCCTGGATTTAACTTCCTTGGGCCCTCCTATCCATTGATGCTCAAAGCCTTGGATCCTTGCTACCCTTGCCTTTTGGTTTTAAGGGCTATTGGCTTTTTCTGCTTGCTTTTTCTTTTTCTTTCTTTTCTTTTTTTTTTTTCGCCTCTTTTTTTTTTCACTGCTTTTTCTTGCTTCAAGAATCAATTTCATGATTTTTTTTCAGATCATCAATAACATTTCTCTTTGTTCATCATTCTTTCAGGAGCCAATATTCATCAAATTCAAAGTACATATTATGCACTGTTCAAGCATTCATTCAGAGAACAAAAAGTATTGCCACCACATATAATTAATTATAAATTTTATTATTAAGAACTCGAAAAATATAGATTACTTCTTTATTCTAAAAAAAATCTACTACTTTATTCATGCCTAATGATGATGAGAAAAATAAATTATAGCTTAATTGGAAATAAAATCAAAATAGACATACTAATTACTACTAAATATCTTTTAAGGTTAATTTCTAAAAGGAATAATCTCTACTAAGTTGGAACAAAGAAATTGGAACTCAGCAACCTGTTGTTTTGAGGAGTGGATGCTCCTCTGGCTCTTTGGGGTGTGGTTCAAGGATTAATTTTTTTGGCGCTTCAGCTCCCTTAGATCATGCCCTTGCTCTTTGCCTTTCTGTCTGCCATAAATTAGCATAGAATTCTTGAACAATATTCTTCCCCACTTTCGCTTCAGGATTGGCCAGAATTTCCCAATTCCTGTTCCGAATTTGCTCTTGGATCTCCGGATATTCATCTTCTTTCAGATCAAATCTGACTTCCGGGATCACTGATCTGTGACTCATTATCTTGTAGTAATGGTCTGAATGTTCTTTAGTTAAGAACTTCCCTTGGTTCCAAAGTGGCTTTGGAACGCTTTCTTTCTTTCCTCTTGGGGTGGTTTGTTTCCCTTTAGGGGCCATGATCAAGAGACACAATAGTTTTTGTGATCACGGAAAAACACACCAAACTTAGAGCTTTGCTTGTCCTCAAGCAAAAGAGAGGAAAGAAGAGGGATAGGAGGAGAGCAATGTGGAATGGTGATGATGAGGAGGGCGCCGAACACAAGATATAGGGAGGGGGGGTGGGTAATTTTCGAAAAAAATAAGAAAGAGATAAGATAAAAGATATAATTTTAAAAGATATGATCAGAAAAAGATATAATTTTAAAAAGGAAAAGATATAAATCAAAATTTAAAAGATAGAATTGAATTTTTAATTTTGAAAAGGATTTTTAAAAGGAGTTAAAGATGTGTTGGAAACAAATTTGAAAAGCTGATGGCTTAAATTGGAAAGCCATTTGTTCTTTTGGGTTAAGATAAATCTAAAAAATTTGCAATCATTGGATTTTAGAAATTAGGATAAAAACTTTTGGAATTGAAAGTGATAATTTAAAATATGTTTATGCAAGAAATCATGAATTGAAACATAAAAATTTTGAAAAAATGCAAAGAAAAACGAAATTGTACCTCCTCCCACCATCCTGGCGTTAAACGCCCACATGGTGCATGGTTTGGGCGTTTAACGCCCAGATGTTGCTTCTCCTGGGCGTTCAACGCCCATGTGATGCTTCTTCCTGGCGTTTAACGTCAGGAGGTCCTTCTTTACTAGGCGTTTTTCTAAACGCCCAGAATGCTAGCAGATTGGCGTTAAACGCCCAGAAGGTGCATCTTTCTGGCGTTTAACGCCCAGAAGATGCTTCTTCTTGGCGTTTAACGCCCAGAAGGCTACCCTTACTGGCGTTAAACGCCCAGTGGGTGCTTCTTTTGGGCGTTTAACGCCCAAAGTATTTCTTACTGGCTTTTTCATGCCAGTGAGCTTCCAAATTTCTCTGTAACTCTTGGGACTTCAATCAATTACTAATTCACCTTTGAAGATACTTGGACTCAAACCTGTAAAGAAAAGAAAATTTATTTAATCAGTAAATAAACTTTGTAAATGGCTGGGTTGCCTCCCAGCAAGCGCTTCTTTAATGTCATTAGCTGGACTGACACTGATATTCAATGTAATCTCAGTCTTGAGCATTCTTGCTCGAAATTATCTTCAAGATAGTGTTTAACTCTTTGTCCATTGACAATGAACTTTTTGTTAGAGTCACTATCCTGAAGTTCTATGTATCCATATGGTGATACACTTGTGATTACATATGGACCTTTCCACCGGGATTTTAATTTCCCAGGGAATAATTTGAGCCTTGAATTAAATAGCAGAACTTTCTGTCCTGGCTCAAAGACTCTGGATGACAATTTCTTATCATGCCATCTTTTTGCTTTCTCTTTGTAAATTTTTGCATTTTCGAAAGCATTGAGTCTAAATTCCTCTAGCTCATTTAACTGGAGTAATCGTTTTTCTCCAGCTAACTTGGCATCAAGGTTCAGGAATCTGGTTGCCCAATAGGCTTTGTGTTCCAGTTCCACTGGCAAGTGACATGCCTTTCCATACACAAGCTGGTATGGAGAGGTCCCTATAGGGGTCTTGAATGCTGTTCTATATGCCCACAGAGCATCATCCAAGCTTCTTGCCCAATCCTTTCTACGGTTAATTACAGTCCGTTCCAGGATTCTTTTAAGTTCTCTATTTGAGACTTCAGCTTGCCCATTAGTTTGTGGGTGATATGGAGTAGCCACCCTGTGGTTGACTCCATAACGTACTAGAGCAGAGTAGAGCTGCTTATTACAGAAATGAGTACCCCCATCACTGATTAACACTCTAGGGATACCAAATCTGCTGAAGATATGTTTCTGGAGGAATTTTAACACTGTTTTAGTGTCATTAGTGGGTGTTGCTATAGCTTCCACCCATTTGGATACATAATCCACTGCCACCAGAATATAGGTGTTTGAGTATGATGGTGGGAAAGGTCCCATGAAGTCAATGCCCCATACATCAAACAACTCAATTTCCAAGATTCCTTGTTGAGGCATAGCATAACTGTGAGACAGGTTGCCTGATCTCTGGCAACTATCACAGTTAAGTACGAATGCTCGGGAATCTTTATAGAGAGTAGGCCAGTAGAAGCCACTCTGGAGGACTCTTGTGGCTGTTCGTTCACTTCCAAAATGTCCTCCATACTGTGATCCATGGCAATGCCAGAGGATCTTCTGTGCTTCTTCTTTAGGCACACATCTACGGATTACTCCGTCTGCACATCTCTTAAAGAGATATGGTTCATCCCAAAGATAGTACTTTGCATCTGTGATTAATTTCTTTGATTGCACCTTACTGTACTCTTTGGGTATGAATCTTACTGCTTTGTAGTTTGCAATGTCTGCAAACCATGGCACTTCCTGGACGGCTAGTAATTGCTCATCCGGAAAGGTTTCAGAAATTTCAGTGAGAGGGGGGGACGCCCCTTCCACTGGTTCTATTCGGGACAGGTGATCTGCTACTTGATTTTCTGTCCCTTTTCTGTCTCTTATTTCTATATCAAACTCTTGCAGAAGCAGCACCCATCTGATGAGTCTGGGTTTTGAATCTTGCTTTGTGAGTAGATATTTAAGAGCAGCATGATCAGTGTACACAATCACTTTTGATCCTACTAAGTAGGATCTGAACTTGTCAATGGCGTAAACCACTGCAAGTAGCTCTTTTTCTGTGGTTGTGTAATTCTTCTGTGCATCATTTAGCACACGGCTGGCATAGTAAATGACATGCAGAAGCTTGTCATGCCTTTGTCCCAACACTGCACCAATGGCATGGTCACTGGCATCACACATCAGTTCAAATGGTAATGTCCAGTCTGGTGCAGAGATGATTGGTGCTGTAACCAATTTAGCCTTTAGAGTCTCAAATGCCTGCAGACACTCTTCATCAAAGACGAATGGCGTGTCTGCAGCTAGCAGGTTGCTCAGAGGTTTGGCGATTTTTGAAAAATCCTTTATAAACCTCCTATAGAACCCTGCATGTCCCAGAAAGCTTCTGATTGCCTTAACATTAGCAGGTGGTGGTAATTTTTCAATTACTTCTACCTTAGCTTGGTCCACCTCTATCCCCTTGTTCGAAATTTTGTGCCCAAGGACAATTCCTTCAGTCACCATAAAGTGACATTTTTCCCAGTTTAAAACCAGGTTAGTCTCTTGGCATCTTTTCAGAACAAGTGCTAAATGGTTAAGGCAGGAGCTGAATGAGTCTCCAAATACTGAAAAGTCATCCATGAAGACTTCCAGAAATTTTTCCACCATATCAGAGAAAATTGAGAGCATGCACCTCTGAAAGGTTGCAGGTGCATTGCACAGGCCAAATGGCATCCTTCTGTATGCAAATACTCCAGATGGACATGTGAAGGCCGTTTTCTCCTGATCTGGGGATCTACTGCAATTTGATTGTAACCTGAATATCCATCCAGGAAGCAGTAGTATTCATGACCTGCTAGTCTTTCTAGCATCTGGTCTATGAATGGTAAAGGAAAATGATCCTTTCTGGTGGCTGTGTTGAGTCTTCTGTAATCAATGCACATGCGCCACCCTGTAACTGTTCTTGTAGGAACCAGTTCATTTTTTTCATTATGAACCACTGTCATGCCACCCTTCTTAGGGACAACTTGGACAGGGCTCACCCAGGGGCTGTCAGAAATAGGATAAATGATCCCAGCCTCTAGTAATTTAGTGACCTCTTTTTGCACCACTTCTTTCATAGCTGGGTTCAGCCGCCTTTGTGGTTGAACCACTGGCTTGGCGTCATCTTCCAACAAGATTTTGTGCATGCATCTGGCTGGGCTAATGCCCTTAAGATCACTAATGGACCACCCAAGAGCTGTCTTGTGTGTCCTTAGCACTTGAATTAGTGCTTCCTCTTCCTGTGGCTCTAAGGTAGAGCTTATAATTACAGGAAAGGTTTCACCTTCTCCCAGAAATGCATATTTCAGGGATGGTGGTAATGGTTTGAGCTCGGGTTTTGGAGGTTTCTCCTCTTCTTGAGGGATTTTCAGAGGTTCTATTATCTTCTCTGATTCCTCCAAATCAGGCTGAACATCTTTAAAGATGTCCTCCAGCTCTGATTCGAGACTCTCAGCCATGTTGACCTCTCTTACCAGAGAATCAATGAGATCAACACTCATGCAGTCATTTGGGGTGTCTGGATGTTGCATGGCTTTAACAACATTCAACTTGAACTCTTCCTCATTGACTCTCAAGGTTACTTCCCCTTTTTGGACATCAATGAGGGTTCGGCCAGTTGCTAGGAAAGGTCTTCCTAGAATAAGAGTTGCACTCTTGTGCTCCTCCATTTCCAGCACCACAAAGTCAGTAGGAAAGGCAAATGGCCCAACCTTGACAATCATGTCTTCAATCACGCCTGATGGGTATTTAATGGAGCCATCAGCAAGTTGAAGACATATCCTGGTTGGTTTGATTTCTTCAGTCAAACCAAGCTTTCTGATAGTAGATGCAGGTATTAGGTTGATACTTGCCCCAAGATCGCATAAAGCTTGCTTGGTACAAATACCTTCTAATGTGCATGGTATCATAAAGCTCCCAGGATCTTTAAGCTTCTCAGGTAAGCTTTTCAGAATGACTGCACTGCATTCTTCAGTGAGGTAAACTTTTTCAGTTTCCCTCCAATCCTTCTTATGACTTAAGATCTCTTTCATGAACTTAGCATAAGAGGGTATTTGCTCAAGTGCTTCTGCAAACGGAATCTTTATTTCAAGAGTCCTGAGATAGTCTGCAAAGCGGGCAAATTGCTTATCCTGTTCCGCTTGGCGGAGTTTTTGAGGATAAGGCATTTTGGCTTTGTATTCCTCAACCTTAGTTGCTGCAGTTTTATTACCTACAGAAGTGGGTTGGGAAGCCTTTTTAGAAAGGTCAGCACTTGTATGTGACTGATTCCCTACTGGCATTTGAATGCTAGTGGTGGGAGCTGGAGTGGCGTCAAACGCTACTTCCTTGTTTGTTACTGGCGTTTGAACGCCAGAACCATGCTCCTTTTGGGCGTTCAACGCCAGATCCATGCTTGTTTCTGGCGTTGAACGCCAGGAATAAGCATGGTTTGGGCGTTCAGCGCCAGTTTTATCCCTTTCTGGGCTCTGCTTGTCCTCAGAGGGATTTTTAGTAGCCATTTGTTCATCTCCTGTCTTCTTGCTACTTTGAAGTGAGGCATTTAATGTTCTCCCACTTCTTAATTGAACTGCTTGGCATTCTTCTGTTATTTGTCTTGACAGTTGCTTTTCTGTCTGCTTTAATTGTACTTCCATGTTCCTGTTAGCCATTCTTGTTTCCTGTAATATTTCCTTGAATTCGGCTAGCTGCTGAGTTAGAAAATCTAATTGCTGATTGAATTTATTAGCCTGATCCACCGGACTGAGTTCTGCAATTACTGTTTTAGCTTCTTCTTTCACGGAAGATTCACTGTTCAGATACAGATGCTGATTTCTGGCAACTGTATCAATAAGCTCTTGAGCTTCTTCAATTGTTTTTCTCATGTGTATAGATCCACCAGCTGAGTGGTCTAGAGAAATCTGAGCTTTTTCTGTAAGCCCATAGTAAAAGATGTCTAATTGCACCCATTCTGAAAACATTTCAGAGGGACATTTTCTTAGCATCTCTCTGTATCTCTCCCAGGCATCATAAAGGGATTCATTATCTCCTTGTTTGAAGCCTTGGATGCTTAGTCTTAGCTGTGTCATCCGTTTGGGAGGGAAATAGTGATTCAGGAATTTTTCTGACAGCTGTTTCCATGTTTTTATGCTGTTCTTAGGCTGGTTATTTAACCACCTCTTAGCTTGATCTTTTACAGCAAATGGAAACAGTAGTAATCTGTAGACATCCTGATTCACTTCCTTATCATGTACTGTATCAGCAATTTGCAGAAATTGTGCCAGAAACTCTGTAGGTTCTTCATGTGGAAGACCAGAATACTGGCAGTTTTGCTGCACCATGATAATGAGCTGAGGATTCAGCTCAAAGCTACTAACTCCAATGGAAGGTATACAGATACTACTCCCATATGAAGCAGTAGTGGGGTTAGCATATGACCCCAGAGTCCTCTTGGACTGTTCACTCATACTTACTTCCATAATGGAATACAAGTTGAGAATTTATAGTTTGGAATGTAGCAATAAAAATGGAATAAATACCAAAGGAAGTTAAAAATATATATATATTTTTTTTTAAAATAAAATAAAAACGAAATAAATAAAAGAAAGTGGAAATATTTTGAAATTGAAAATTGAATTTTTATAAAAGATTTTCGAAAAAAATTGTTCAAAATTAGTTAGAAAAATAAAAATTTTTGAATTTTGAATTTTATGATGAAAGAGAAAAACACACAAAAGACACAAGACTTAAAATTTTTAGATCTAATGCTCCTTAATTTTCGAAAATTTTTGGAGGGAAAACACCAAGGAACACCAAACTTAAAAATTTTAAGATCAAGGCACAAGAAAAACTCAAGAACACTTTGAAGATTCACAAGAACACCAAGAACACAAGGAAGAACACCAAACTTAAAATTTTTAGAAAACCAAAATAAATTTTCGAAAATTATAAAAATTAACAATAAAACACCAAACTTGGAGTTTGGCACAAGATTAAATCAAGAAAAATTATTTTTGAAAAAGATTTTCAAAAGTACTGGTGCTCCCTTATCAAGAATATAAGCCAATTGGGAATAAATATGACACTTGATGCAGATGTTCTTGAAAAGAAACTATCCTATAAAAATTTAATGACTCTATAACAATAAAAATAAAAATAAAAATAAAAATAAATTATTCCTAAGCTAAGAAATAAAATAAACCTTCAATTGTCCAAACGCAATAATCCCCGGCAACGGCGCCAAAAACTTGGTGGACGAAATTGTGATCACATCAATATAGTATCAATATATTTATTGCAGAATTATGGGACTTAGGATTTTTGGTACGAGTGGGCACAATTCCGTTCAACTAACCAGCAAGTGTACTGGGTCGTCCAAGTTATACCTTACGTGAGTAAGGGTCGAATCCACAGAGATTATTGGTTTGAAGCAATCAATATTTATTTTATTAGTCTTAGTTAGGATGTCAACAAGGATTAATTTGGATTAAAAGTGAAATTACTGGAATTGATAAAAGAGGGAACAATGTTACTTTGATTTGCAGTAATGGGAAACATGTTGGAGTTTAGGAGATGCTTTGTCCTCTGACTTCAACTCTTCCTTGAAATCCTCTTCTCACACGCAGGTTCCTTCCATGGCAAGCTCTATGTAGGGTGTCACCGTTGTCAATGGCTACTTCCCATCCTCGCAGTGAAAACTATGCACGCACTCTGTCACAGTACGGCTAATCACCGGTTGGTTCCCGCTCCTACTGGAATAGAATCACTCTTTTGCGTCTGTCACTAACGCCCAGCAGGTTAAAGTTTGAAGCACGTCACAGTCATTCAATCCCGGAATCCTACTCGGAATACCACAGACAAGGTTTAGACTTTCCGGATTCTCATGAATGCCGCCATCCATCTAGCTTATACCACGAAGATTCTGTTGGGGAATCTAAGAGATATTCATTCAGTCTGATGTAGAACGGAGGTGGTTGTCAGGCACACGTTCATGGATTGAGGAAGGTGATGAGTGTCACGGATCATCACCTTCTCCACAGTTAGGCGCGAATAAACATCTTAGATAAGAACAAGCGTGTTTGAATGGAAAACAAAGGAATTGTATTAAATCATCGAGACGCTGCAGAGCTCCTCACCCCCAACAATGGAGTTTAGAGACTCATGCCGTCACAAAGTATGTAATTCAGATCTGAAAATGTCATGAGGTCCAAGATAAGTCTGTAAAAGTTGTTTAAATAGTAAACTAGTAACCTAGGGTTACAGAAAATGAATAAACTAAGATAATTGGTGCAGAAATCCACTTCTGGGGCCCACTTGGTGTGTGCTGGGGCTGAGACTAAAGCTTTCCACGTGCAGAGGCCTTTCTTGGCGTCAAACTTCAGGTTATGACGTGTTTTGGGCGTTCAACTCCGGATAATGACGTTTTTCTGGCGTTTAACTCCAGACAGCAGCATGAACTTGGCGTTTAAAGCCAAGTTACGTCGTCTATCCTCGCTCAAAGTATGGACTATTATATATTGCTGGAAAGCCCTGGATGTTTACTTTCCAACGCCGTTGAGAGCGCGCCAATTGGACTCCTGTAGCTCCAGAAAATCCATTTCGAGTGCAGGGAGGTCAGGATCCAACAGCATCAGCAGTCCTTTTTCAGCCTAAGTCAGATTTTTGCTCAGCTCCCTCAATTTCAGTCAGAAAATACCTGAAATCACAGAAAAACACACAAACTCATAGTAAAGTCCAGAAATATGATTTTTGCCTGAAAACTAATATTATTCTACTAAAAACTAACTAAAACATGCTAAAATCTACATGAAATTACCCCCAAAAAGCGTACAAAATATCCGCTCATCAATTGTCATCCCTCAAATCAAATTAGTTTTCTAAAAATCCTAATTTCTAAAACACTTTTTTAAATATGGCTTCATACATAAACAAACTTTTTTTTCAATCCAATCCAACTCTTTTTCCAATTTCTTTTCAAACTTCATTATCTTTTAAAATCTTTTTCAAATTATATATTTCAAATTTATTTTTAAAAATCATTCATATCTTTTTTTAAATTATATCCTTTTCTTATCATGTTTATCTTTTATAAATCATATCTTTTATCTTATATCTTTTTCTTATTTTCGAATACCCACCCTCCCTCCCTTTATATTCACTTTCGGTGCCCTTCTCATCATCCACCATTCCACACTTGCTCTCCTCCTATTCCTCTTCTCTCTTTTCTTTTGCTTGAGGACAAGCAAACCTCTAAGTTTGGTGTGCTTATCCGTGATCACAAAAACATTCTCACTCTGATCATGGCCCCTAAAGGAAAATAACCCAACCCAAGAGGCAAGAAAGAGAATATTCCAAAGCCACTTTGGAATCAAGGGAAGTTCTTAACTAAAGAACATTCAAACCACTACTACAAAATAATGAATCACAGATCAGTGATCCCGGAAGTCAAATTTGACCTGAAGGAAGATGAATATCCGGAGATCAAAGAACAAATTCGAAACAGGAACTGGGAAATCCTAGCCAATCCTGAAACGAAAGTGGGAAGGAACATGGTCCAGGAGTTCTATGCTAATCTATGGCAGACAGACAGGCAAAGAATAATTGGAGCTGCTCTCTATGACCATCGAACCTTAGTCAGAGGAAAAATTGTTCATACCCATCCTGACAAAATCAGGGAGATCTTTAAGCTCCCTCAACTGAAAGATGACCCAAACTCCTTTAATAGGAGAATGATGAGGGTAAATAAAGGTCTGGACAAGATTCTAGAGGATATATGCATCCCTGAAGCCAGGTGGACCACCAGCACGACTGGCATCCCAAATCAACTCAAAAGAGAAAATCTCAAACCAGTAGCCAAAGGCTGGCTGGATTTCATTGGGCGTTCCATATTGCCCACCAGCAACCGTTCTGAAGTTACCATTAAAAGAGCAGTGATGATTCACTGCATCATGTTGGGAAAAGAAGTAGAAGTCCATCAACTGATCTTGTGTGAACTATACAAAATAGCAAACAGGAATTCCAAGGATGCCAGATTGGCCTATCCAAGCCTAATTTCTATGCTCTGCAGAGATGCTGGAGTGAAGATGGGAATAACAGAATATATCTCAGTTGAAAGGCCAATCACTAGAATATCAATGGACAGACAACAGCTGCAGGATGATCCAATCAAGAGGAGAGCACAGGAAGTCCTCCCAGAACTTCCTCAATTTGAATATTGGGAACACATTGAAGCATCTATTTCCAAATTGCAAGAAGCTATGAACCAAATAAAGGAAGAACAGAACAATCAAAGTAGCATGATTTGCAAACTGCTTAAGGAACAGGAAGAGCAAGGGCATGATCTAAGGGAACTGAAGCGCCAGAAGTTAATCCTTGAAAAGCACCCCACAGACTAGAGGAACATCTACTTCTCAAAACACAGGTTGTTGAGTTCTAATTTTAGCTTTAACTCTGTGGTAGTGTTATTATAGAAATTTACCTTAGGAGATATATATATAGTAGTAGTAGTAGTAATTAGTATATCTATTCTGGTTTTATTTCCAATTAAGTTATAATTTATTGCTCTCATCATCATCAGGCATGAATAAAATAGTAGATAATTAGAATAAAGAAGTAATTTATTTTTTCGAGTTCCTAATAATAAAAATTATAATTAACTATATGTGGTGGCAACACTTTTTGTTCTCTGAATGAATTCTTGAACAGTGCATAATTTTTATCTTGAATTTTATGAATATTGGCTCCTGAAAGAATGAGGAACACGAAAAATATTATTGATAATCTGAAAAATCATGAATTTGATTCTTGAAGCAAGAAAAAGCAGTGAAAAAAAAAATATTTGTTACAAGAAATCATTGGATCAAGAAAAGGAATAAAAGCTAACAGCCCTTAAAACCAAAAGGCAAGGGTGAAAAGGATCCAAGGCTTTGAGCATCAGTGGATAGGAGGGCCCAAGGAAGTAATTCCAGGCCTAAGCGGCTAAATCAAGCTGTCCCTAACCATGTGCTTGTGGCATGCAGGTCCAAGTGAAAAGCTTGAGACTGAGTAGTTAAAGTCATGATCCAAAGCAAAAAGAGTGTGCTTAAGAGCTCTGGACACCTCTAACTAGGGACTTTAGCAAAGCTGAGTCACAATCTGAAAAGGTTCACCCAGTCATGTGTCTGTGCCATTTATGTATCCGGTGGCAATACTGGAAAACAAAGTGCTTAGGGCCACGGCCAAGACTCATAAAGTAACTGTGTTCAAGAATCAACATACTACACTAGGAGAATCAATAATACTATCTGAATTCTGAGTTCCTATGGATGCCAATCATTCTGAATTTCAAAGGATAAAGGGAGATGCCAAAACTGTTCAGAAACAAAAAGCTACAAGCCCCGCTCATCTAATAAGAATCTGAGCTCCACTTAAAAACTCTAAAATATTATTACTTCTTAATTTCTTTTAATCCTATTTTATTTATCTAGTTGCTTGAGGACAAGCAACAGTTTAAGTTTGGTGTTGTGATGAGCGGATATTTTATACGCTTTTTGGGGGTAATTTCATGTAGATTTTAGTATGTTTTAATTAGTTTTTAGTAGAATATTATTAGTTTTTAGGAAAAAATCATATTTCTAGACTTTACTATGAGTTTGTGTATTTTTCTGTGATTTTAGGTATTTTCTGGCTGAAATTGAGGGAGTTGAGCAAAAATCTGAGTTAGGCTGAAAAAGGACTGCTGATGCTGTTGGATCCTAACCTCCCTGCACTCGGAATGGATTTTTTGGAGCTACATGAGTCCAATTGGCGCGCTCTCAATGGCGTTAGAAAGTAGATATCCAGGGCTTTCCAGAAATATATAATAGTTCATACTTTGCGCGAAGATAGACGACGTAACATGGCGTTGAACGCCAAGTACATGCTGCTGTCTGGAGTTAAACGCCAGAAACACGTCATGATCCGGAGTTGAACGCCCAAAACACGTTATAACTTGGAGTTCAACTCCAAGAAAAGCCTCCGCTCGTGGATAGCTTTAGTCTCAGCCCCAGCATGCACCAAGTGGGCCCCATAAGTGGATTTCTGCACCAATTATCTTAGTTTACTCATATTCTGTAAACCTAGGTTACTAGTTTACTATTTAAACAACTTTTTGAGACTTATCTTGTACCTGATGACATTTTCAGATCTGAATTTTATACACTTTGACGGCATGAGTCTCTAAACTCCATTGTTGGGGGTGAGGAGCTCTGCAGCATCTCGATGAATTAATGCAATTGTTTTTATTTCTCCATTCAAACGTGTGTGTTCCTATCTAAGATGTTCATTCGTGCTTAATTATGAAGAAGGTGATGATCCGTGACACTCATCACCTTCCTCAATCCATGAACGTGTGTCTGACAACCACCTCCGTTCTACATCAGATTGAATGAGCGTCTCTTAGATTCCTTAATCAGAATCTTCGTGGTATAAGCTAGATTGATGGCGGCATTCATGAGAATCCGGAAAGTCTAAACCTTGTCCGTGGTATTCTAAGTAGGATTCTGGGATTGAATGACTGTGACGAGCTTCAAACTCCTGAAGGCTGGGCGTTAGTGACAGACGCAAAAGAATCATTGGATTCTATTCCGACCTGATTGAGGACCGACAGATGATTAGCCGTGCTGTGACAGAGCATTTGGACCATTTTCACTGAGAGGATGGGAAGTAGCCACTGACAACAGTGACACCCTACATACAGCTTGCCATGGAGGGAACTTGCACTTTTCCATGGATGGAATATTACATTACAGGAATAAATCAAGACGAAGCATCTCCAAAACTCCAACATATTCTCCATTACTGCACAACAAGTAATTATTTCACACTCTTTTATTTTTTCTAATAATTCCAACTGATAATTTTAATTAATATCCTGACTAAGAATAATAAAATAAACATAGCTTGCTTCAAACCAATAATCTCCGTGGGATCGACCCTTACTCACGTAAGGTATTACTTGGACGATCCAGTGCACTTGCTGGTTAGTGGTACGAAGCTGTGTTAAATAGTCCATTAATATTGGCATACACAAATTCGTGCACCACGCGTACGCGTCAGTCACACGTACGCGTCAATAGTCTTTTCCGCGTTTCACGCGTATGCATCATGTATGCGCACGCGTCACTGTGCAAATCTTCAAATCACACGTACGCGTCATCCACGTGCACGCGTCACCATAGAAAGCTCCAAATCACCCGCACGCCTCAGGTACGCGTACGTGTCACTCCTCGCTGGTTTTCTCCTTTAATTCTTGTGCTGCAGAAGCTCCATCAAATCCAGCTGAATGTTACCTAAAATAAACAGAAATGCACAAGACTCAAAGTAGCATCCATAGTGGCTAAAAGATAATTAATTCTTGATTAAACTCAACAATTTAAGTGCAAATTCACTAGGAAAATAATAGAAAGATGATCACGCATCACAACACCAAACTTGAACTGTTGCTTGTCCTCAAGCAACCAAAACTAATATAGGCTTAGGATGTGAAGTTGCATAAGAATGAGAGTTCGATTAAGCTCATGTCTCTTCTTATAGTGGGGTTTATAACTGCAATCCTGAATAGGTTTAGCATCTCACTCTCCTTTGAATCAGAAGGATGTCATTGTCCTTCAGAATTAGAATCCGAATAATATTATAAATTCTCTGATCTTTATATTTCAGTTTAATCCTTGAACACAGCAAAATTTACTTTAATTAATTTTTCTTTGGTGCTTTGCACCTTGAGCCTAGCCGTGACTTCAAATGTTTTGTCTCAAGGGTTACTTGACACAGAAACACCACAAGCACTTAACTAGGGAACTCTCTTTGAGTTCTGATTTTTTTCTTTTAGTAACTCCCAGACAGTGGTGCTCAAAGCCTTTGGCATACTCTGTTAAACGCACTTGGTCTCGACTCTAAGTGTTTTGTCTCAAGGATTACTTGACACAATAACACCACAAGCATATGACTAGGAAAACAACTATTTGAGCTTTTAATCATGTCTGACCTCCCTAGTCATTGATGCTCAGAACCTTGGACCTTGCTTTTATAGTTTCTTTTTCTTTTGCTGTTTCTTTTGCTTCAAGGATTAAAATTTTTTTTTCAGAGAAGTCATAATAATTCTCTAAATTCCTGTTCCTTGTACATCAACATTTCTTGATTCAAATTCAAATATGCACTATTCATGTCATGTATTCAGAATCACAGAAAATATCACCACATTTAAGTAAATAAGACTACTCTTAAATATAACTCAATTTCTCATACAATACATCACTTCTTTTTCTTTTGAATTCAAGCTTTAATGAGTAATACATGAGACAAATTTTTTTTTGGGTTGAAAGTACTAAAGATCATGCAAGCAATCAAAGCAACAGAAAACAAAAGATAACACAATAAGAACGGAGGAGAAATAGAATGAAAGGAACTCAACCACCTCAGTTATGCTGGTGGTCATCTCATTCCTTCATGAAGAACATTCTTCTCCCTTTGGTGCTAGACAGAAAAGCCATAAGCGAAGCATCAACACTAAACATAAAGGTTTGCTTGTCCTAAAGCAAAGAAAAACTGCAGACAGAGAGAGACATAAAAGCAATTTATATGATGAAAGAAGAATAAAAAGATAAAAGAACAAGAGAGAATTAGGATTTGGGAGGTGGATGATTTGAAATCAGGCGCTGAGGTGGTTCAATTGGGCGTTGCATGCGACGCGTTCGCGTGAGGCACGCGTATGCGTGGATCGCACGAAATTCAAGTGACGCGTACGCGTCAAGGACGCGTACGCGTGGACGGCTAGGATAGGAAAATGACACGGACACGTCAAGGACGCGTCTGCGTGGTGGGGTTTGTGCGTCCAGCATAGTTCCAGCTCCACACCAGCATAACTCTCTGGCTAAACACCTTTTACGCCGTTTTTACTCATCCACGCGTGCGCATGCTTGACGCGTACATGTGGAGTGCCAAAATCGCAAATGACGCACACGCGTCCATGGACGCGTACGCGTGAGCCAATTTGTGCGCCAAGCACACTTCCTGCTCCCCTCCCGCGCAACTTTTTGTTCACTTTTTATTTTTCACGCACACACATATGATGCGAACGCGTCAGCGACGCTTGCGCGTCGTGTGCTCATTTTTTTTTTAATATTCGGTCCCTATTCTAAGATAGCTGCACGATCAGAAAAATAGTAAAATTTCAATAAAAATCAAATAAGTAAGAAAACTACTACTACGAAAAATAACTAAGGATACGAAATTATCGGGTTGCCTCCCGACAAGCGCTCTTTTACCGTCACTAGCTTGACGGTCAGCTCCTCTAAGGAGGAGGATCATAGGGGCTCAACTCTTCACCCCTTACTTTAAACTTCTTTCCTCTGTCTCCATAACGTAGCTCAATATGCTCCAGAGAGAGGATTCTGATTACTGTATAAATCCATGCTGGACTGCTGGTCAACACCACCTTCATTCTTGGGGAGAAACCTTCAGCGGGAATCTTTTTGTTTCTCCATCCTCTGGGTACTTTCTTCTTTTTGGGAACCTCCTCCTTAGTAGATGATGCATTCCCAACACCAAACTTAGGTTTGATGTCAGGAATTTTATTGATTGTTGCCAAGGGAGGTTTGAGCTACAGATTCTGCTATGTATCATCCGGGGGTTTTTGAAGGGTTGGATCAATAAGCTCAGTCTGCATGCACCTCTCTTCTTCACCTGCTGAATGTACATCTTTGAAAACATGGAAGACTAGTTGCTCATCATGCACTCTAAACACTAATTCGCCCACTTCTACATCAATCAGAGCTCTTCCAGTGACTAGAAATGGTCTTCCTAGAATTATAGAGGCATTCTCATCCTCCCCCGTGTCAAGAATAACAAAATCTACTGGGAGGAAGAACTTACCCACTTTGACCAAGATATTCTCCACTAATCTGTATGCAGGCTTCATAGATTTGTCTACCATCTGTAACACTATCTTTGTGGGTTGTGCCTCTTAGATTTGCAGCTTCTTCATCATAGATAAGGGCATTAGATTTATGCTTGTCCCCAAATCACATAGGGCTTTCTCAAAGGTTGTGCTCCCAATGGTGCATGGAATTTGAAAGCTCCCTAGATTTGACATATTCCTTGGCAAGTTATTCTGAATTACAACACTACATTCTTTAGTCAGGACTACTGTCTCGTCTCCCTTTAAACGCTTCTTCTTTGACAACAGGTCCTTCATGAACTTGACATAGATAGGCATTTGTTCCAAAACCTCAGCAAAAGGAATATTGATTTGCAACTTTCTAAAGACTTCCAAGAACTTTAAAAATTGCTTGTCATTGGTCTCCTTTTGAAGTTTCTGAGGATATGGCATCTTAGGCTTGTACTCAAGAGCCTTTGGCAATGTAGGATGAGTGTCAAGAGAGTTTGGAAATGGGTTGTCCGCACGCTTTGGAGGGGCGTGCTCTTCATCTTCCTTCTTCTCCTCTGGAGCTTCTTTTTCAACTGACTCTTCATTGACCTTAGCCTCAGAGCCAGCTACTTTACCACTTCTCAGTTGAATAACCTTGCAATCTTTTTCAACAGGCTCCTCAGCAACTTGTGCTTCCATACTTGCCACTTGTCCAGTTATCAAGGTGATAGCCTTGCATTCCTCTCTTGGATTTACCATTGTATTACCAGGAAGGCTATTAGTGGTCCTTTGATCAATTTCATTAACTTTTGTTGCTAATTGACCCATCTGAATCTCTAAGTTCTTGATTGATGCTCTGGTTTCTTGTCTAAAACTTATCAACATTGCTTCCAAATCATTATTCTGTTGAGGCTGAGAAGTTACTTGCTGAGATGACTAAAACTGGTGGTTATTAAAATTATTCTGTTGAAAATCACCTTGAGAATTATAATTAAAATTTTGTGGCCTCTGAGGTTGCTCTCTCCACCCAAAATTTGGGTGATTTCTCCACTCCTGATTGTAGGTCTTAGAATAGGGATCATTGTTGGAATTTCTAGGAGCACTCCCCATGTAATTGACCTGTTCAGAAGAAAATTGAGCATAATCATAATTATCATTTTGCACAAAATTACCTGCCATGTCATAAAAGGCTTCTTGAGGTGGATTTTGGGTGTTAATAGCTGAGACTTGCATGCCACCCATCTGTTGAGTAAGTAGACTTATTTGATGAGACATAAGCTTATTCTGAGCAAGAAGAGCATTAGGAGTTTTTATTTCCATGACACCCTTCTTCTGAGGAGCCTCAGAGTTCACAGGATTCGTGTTAGATGAGTATAAATATTGGATAATAGCAACCAATTCAATAAGCTCAATAGTCTCCTCCGGTTTCTTATTCTTGTGCACTAAACCACCTGCAGAATTATCTAAGTACATCTTGGACATTTCACCCAAACCTTCATAAAAAATATCTAGTTGGGTCCATTTGGAGAACATGTCCACAGGGCATTGCCTAGTCAGTAGCTTGTATCTCTCCCAAGCTTCATATAAAGAGTTTCATCATCCTTCTGCCTGAAGGTCTGAACCTCCACCCTAAGCTTATTCAGCTTCTTTGGTGGGAAAAATTTAGTAAGAAACTCAGTAACAACCTTGACTCAAGTATCCAAACTCTCCTTGGGTCGGGAATATAGTCATAGCTTTGCTCCATTCCTCAGGGCAAACGGGAAGAGCATGAGTTTGTACACCTCTGGGTTCACTCCATTTGTCTTCACAATATCACAAATCTGCAGAAAATTGGAAATAAATTGATTTAGGTCTTCGTGGGGATGACCATAATACTGGCAGTTTTGTTGCACCAGGGTGACTAGTTGTGGCTTCAACTCAAAGTTGTTCACAGCTATAGGAGGCACCACAATATTTTTTCCATAAAGATCTGCAGTAGGAGCAGAATAAGAACCAAGCACTCTCCTTTATTGCTCATCCCCATTCGGATTTTCCACATTGACATTATCAGCATTATTAGGATCCATAATGGATTCTGCAGCCTTGTAAAGTCTTACCTGTTGTAAACGTCACCTAAATTTCCTTTCAGGTTCAGGATCAAAGTCTAAGAGATGTTCTTTGTCTCTGTTCTTGCGCATAAACAAACAGAAAACAAGAAACGATGGGAATCTCTACGTCAGAGTACAGAGAATTTCCAATGAGATAACCTGTGTAAAGAGATAAAATATTTTTTTTGAGATTAATAAAGCAAAAGTTAAATAAAATTAAAACTAAAACGCCTAATCTAAGCAATCAAACAACTAATAGTTGTTAATCACTATCAATCCCAGGCAACGGCGCCAAAAACATGGTGGGGTGATTTAACAACCACAACTAACCGGCAAGTACACCGGGTCGCACCAAGTAATACCTCAGGTGAGTGAGGGTCGATCCCACGAGGATTGATGGATCAAGCAACAATGGTTGATTGATGAGCTTAGTCAGGCAAATAGAAAAGAGTGTTGGATGTTCAAAGAGCATTAAACAATCGTGCAGAAACTAAAATAGTAAAGTAAATGGTTTGGAAATAAAATATGGAGAAAACAGTTAAGGTTTCAGAGTTATCTATTTTTCCGGATTAACTTTTCTTACTAACTATTTTAATCATGCAGGATTTAATTTATGGCAAACTATATGTGACTAGACCCTAATTCCTTAGACCTTTCTAGTCTCCTCTAAAATTCATCAACAGCCGATTCCTTGGTCAATTAATTCCAATTAGAGGGTGATGATCAAATTCCAATTTATATGCCATAAAAACTCTAATTACCCAAAAATAAAAGGATTATATGTCACGTATCCTGTTAAATCCAGATAATTAAAATTTAGGAAAATATGTTTTCAAGCTGTTGTTCAAGTAAAGAGCTTTTTCAAGTTATACAAGAACTCAAATAGAAAGAGGGTCATACTTCTGTTCCACCCAAATTCATAAGATGAAGAGTGAAAACAATTCTTAAATTATAAATCCATACATGAATTAAAATAGAAAAAGCAATAAAAATCAATCCATACAAATAGACAGAGCTCCTAACCTTAACATGGAGGTTTAGTTGCTCATGGTTCAGAGAAAAAATAAGGATTCAGGTAAAATGTACTGAGTTCCAATCTGATGGCATAAAAAGTTAACTAATGGAATCCCTTTTTATAACTAATCCTAATTAATTTTAGAAAAATCTATTTTCTAAAATTAAGTAATATCTTTTCCTAATTTAAAAATCAAATTTGAATTTAAATCAAAATTAATTATAACAATCATCAAGTCTTCAATTGATGGATGGGAACCACTTGATTTCTTCACTCTGCATCCTCTTATCTGTGCTTTCCGGGCTAAAAACTGGGTCAAAAGCAGCCCAGAAATCGCCCCCAGCGCTTTCTGCACGTGGCGCATGTCACGGTACGTGTCAGTCACGCGTACGCGTCGATAATCTTTTCCGCGTGTCATGCGCACGCGTTAATTATGCGCACGCGTCGCTGTGTAAATCTTCAAATCACGTGTACGCGTCATCCACGTGCACACGTCGCCATGGAAAGCTCCAAATCACGCGCACGCGTCAGGTACGCGTATACGTCGCTCCTTGCTGGTTTTCTCCTTTAATTCTTGTGATACAGAAACTCCATCAAATCCAGCTGAATGCTACCTAAAATAAACAAAAATGCACAAGACTCAAAGTAGCATCCATAGTGGCTAAAAGATAATTAATTCTTGATTAAACTCAACAATTTAAGTACAAATTCACTAGAAAAAAATAAGAAAGATGCTCACGTATCAAACACCATCTACGCAGGTTTGTGAAACAGGACTTAGTTTGGTACAGGGTAGATGGAATGGGTGAAAAGATGTAGCTGCAGGAATACCACCATTACAGGGTGGGGGAATTAGACAGACATCCTGATGGGAGGATGAAGCCGCAAGAGCTCCCGTTTGAGGTTGCTGACATATTATTTCTAATTTTGATATTTTCGTGAAAACAAGCTTTTCTAAACATCTTAAATTTTTAGTATCAAAATACAATCAATATTCATTAATAATTATAATAATAATAATAATAATAATAATTAACATCTCAAAACTATAAGAAATTAAGCGCAATACTTCTAGCAAATACTTGATAAGGGGAGAATTCATTATTTGAGTATGCAAAAATTAAATTATTATCACTCTTTTTCTCTAAACCAAATTAATAGAAAATATAATCTAAACTAAAAAAATTTGGATAAATTTTGATGAAAATAAGACTCAAATTTTGTAAGTCGTAAAAAATTATAACAAGAAAGAGGGAGCAAGGTAAAAGAACAAACCAATGAGAGAGTAGATAGATGGAGCGATAGAGTAGCATACGAGGTAAAGAGAAAGGATGCACCGACTATAGCAAGATGGATTGGCGGCCATGCAACTCCACAGCAACACAGATGTGCAGAAAGAATAATAGTTTCACGACCTTCTACTTTACTTTTGTGTATGGGTCTGATGTTGAGATTTGAGAATGAGTTGGGTCTAAATGATGCCTCCATGCATGTGTTAATTATATTACTAAGAAAATGTTTGATTTAGTAGCGATTGTCCACAAAACCGCCACTAACCTATCAGATTCTACTGCACATTTATAAGTGCAGATTGAGGCACTATTATCTTTCTAATTTGTGGCGATTTTGAAAATGGTTTTCAATTTTCCGCTGCTATTTTTTGTTTGTGTTGTAGTGGCTAGACACTCTAATGACTATCTAAAGTGGTAATTGAAGTTTTTTTTATCTCAATTTACTCTTTACAAATCATTTAAAATCCTAATTCTCATTTTACTATGAATTTTAAAGGTTTCTTAAAGAGTAAATTGAGTAAAAAATTTCAATCGTCACTTTGGATAGCTATTAAAAAATTTAGCAAGGTAGCCATCAATTCTTCTCAACACAGTGTTAATGGTTTTGAAACGAAAATAAAGTCGGGATCTTATATGAGTCATAGATTTTAAGTTGGGAACTTATTTGAATAAATTAAAATTTTAAGGAACAAATTGAATTATAAGTTGAAATATTAATTTGAGTGTTTTTTTCCTTCATGCATCTTAGTTGTTATTATATATCTATACACACAATATAATATAGTTAAAAGTATATTATTTTTTTTTCAATTGGTACTGTATGATCTCTCGTTTAATAAAAAAAAGAAAGATAATCATTTGAGGCCATAGTGAATGAAGACAATGTCATAAAAGTTAGTTTAATAATCATCGGTACTATAAATGAAAGGTTGAGATTAAGTAATGGATGACCTCAATGTTTTTTAGCAATGAAGAGGATCTATCCCAGCTCCAACAAATGTTGACTTTGACAAATTTGCCATGCTAATTGCCATGATGGTCCTATCCCAAAAGGAATGAAAAAATACAATTCGGATATCAAAGTGGCTCCAATAATAATAATGAACAAATTCTATGAAGAGATTCTTCCTTCCCTTGTTTTTTCTCTTCTCTCCCCAACACCTCGAAAGCTCATTAGGGTTTGGGAAGAGTAGTGCATCTTACATCAGTTTTACATCGTGAATCCATCCTCATTAGATACATCTAGTGAAGCGTGTAAATCTTCAGCATAGTGGTCCTGAAAAATAAAATGGCAAGTGAAACAGAACATGTAAAACCAGCAGAACAGGAACATGAAGAACCCCTAGTAGTGTACAATGAAGAGGACATCTCGAAAAGTGTTCAACAATGTCAAAACAGTATCATCGGAAGGCTCGTGACTAACAAAGAAATCAACTTGGGATGGATCCAGACAGCAATGACAAATATTTGGAAGATACCAAGATGCTTCAGAGTAACGGAAATAAAACCAAAAATATACCAATTTTTTTTCCAACATGAAGCAGATCTGAACAAAGTACTTAGAGGAAATCCATGGTACTTCAGAAATGCTTGGCTGATAGTCAAAAGATGGCAAAGAGGAGAGGAAAATGTTGACAAAAGACTAGACACAGTAGAGACCAAAATGTAGATCTGGGGCCTCCCAGAGCATTGCAAAACAATAAAGCTTGGGAGGAAAATAGCTGTGTGTATAGGAGAAGTATCTGAATGTGAGCTGTATGAAGTAGGAAAGGATCAAGAAAGGTTCATCAAAGCCACTATCAAGATGAACACCAACACACCTTTCATGAAGGGAACAAATGTGGGCAGCAAGGAGGAAGGTCTCATGTGGGTTACCTTCAAATATGAAAAGATACCAACTTTCTGCTACTACTGCGGAAAAGTAGGACACGACGAGAACACCTGCGAGAGAGCGGAAAAAGATGAAGAAAAAGGTAAGAATAATTCGAAATCCCTAGGTCCATGGTTAAAAGCTGAGTACATAGGAACCAAAGTGAGGAAAACGAATGAAAAAATAGAGACTGAACAGGGCCATACAAATATGTGCGATCAAGCACTAAAAGCTAAGCTAGCTGATAGTTTAATGGAAAAACTGGCGAGTCTGTCGGTTGCGGACTCTCAGGAGTCTGAAATCAGGAAAGATTCATGCCAGGCCCCTGCTTTAACTCTCCCGGGCATCTTCTTGCTGAGAAGGGATTTGGGAGAAGATATCAAAAAGGGGAAGGACCTCTAGAAGCCTTCAGATATGCCACCGAAAGATAACAAAGAGCAAAAGAAAGAACCCGAGGAAAACAATATAAATGAGCAACCAGAAAATGGAACAAAGTAGCTGATGAATGGTAAAAAAGAAGAAGAAAGGAATATAGAAGAACAGAAAACAAGAGCCTCTAATGGGATAAATGACATCACTAACTCAAAGGGAGGAGAAAAGTCTATAATGGAAAAGAAATGGAAGCGACAAGCCAGAGAGGTAGCGGGAAACATAGTAATGATCCCAGATCCAGAAAACAAAGCACAAAAGAGGAAAGATAATCCAGCAGAAGAGATTAAGACAGATGAAATGAAAACAAAGAACAAGAGACATGCAACAACACAAAGATCGGTGGAGGTTGCTGTGCAGCCCCGCCGGGAACCATGAAAATACTGAGTTGGAATTGTCGTGGGCTTGGGAACCCATGGGCAATGCGAGCCTTAAACAAGCTCATCCAACAAAAAGCTTCCAACCTTGTCTTCCTCATGGAGACAAGGAAGAAGGCGAATGAGATAATGAGGCTGAGATACAGAGGCGGGCTACAAAATGTAATTGGAGTGGATTGTAAGGGCGAAGAAAGACAAAGAAGTGGGGGTCTAGCAATGCTGTGGGACAGCTCAATAGATATCAAATTGATATCCATGTCATCAAATCACATTGACATTGAGGTGAAAATAGAAGATAACAGCTGTGTTTGGAGAGCAACAGGGTTTTATGGCTTTCCAGAAAATCAAAACAAGAAAGCTAGTTGGGAACTTATAAGGTCGCTTGGACAGAATTCTAATCTCCCCTGGGTGATAATTAGCGATTTCAACTAGGTGATGAGCCAGAGTGAGAAACAAGGAGGAGCCCCAGTTATTCATCACAAGTCAGAGGCTTTCAAGAGGCTATCCAGACCAATGAGCTTCTTGATCTCGGCTTCATTGGTAACTCTTTTACCTGGTCAAATGGGTAGGTATGGGAAAAGAATATTCAAGAACGTTTGGTCAAAGCTATGGCGAACATTGAATGGAAAGAGAAATTTCCAAAGTCAACAATCCAGCATTTAACTAGATATAAACCAGACCACTGTCCCATTTTTCTTGACTTAATTGGAAGTGAAAGGTTGAGAAGGAAGAAACAGAAAAAATTTAGATTTGAGGAAATATGGTTGACGAATGAAAATTGTGGACACATAGTGGAGGAAACATGGAAAAATAGCAGGGGGGACATAAAGGAGAAGCTGCAATTCTGCACTGAGAGACTGGATAGCTGGGGACAAGAAGTTTTTGGGGACGTCCCGAGGAGAATTAGGGTGAACCAACAGAGGCTGGACAATCTCAACAAAATTCCACAATCCGACGAGACTTTGAGGAGGACAAAAGAGGTAGAGGCCGAACTAGAAAACCTGCTGCAAGGCAAAGAAATTTGGTGGAGCCAGAGATCAAGAGCCACATGGCTGAACCATGGAGACAAAAATACCAAGTTCTTCCACCAAAAAGCATCCCAGAGAAAAATGAGGAATCGGGTAGATTCAATCACAGATGACGCGGGAATCAAGTACGAGGATGAAGAGGAAATTGAAAGAGTAATGAAAAGTTTTTTGAGAAACTGTTTACATCGGAAGAAGTTATAGATGTGAAAGAATTAGTTGACGTGGTGAGAGGCAGGATAAATGATAAAAGATTTGAGACTCTCAATGCTGATTTCTATAACACCCTAATATTCAAATCCTTATGCTCGAGTCATAAGTCAATGATATTACGGTGGTACGACTCTCAGGTGGATTTTTAATATATAAATATAGGTAATTTCGAAAGGAGTATTAATCGAGAACCCTGAAAAGAGTAGAAATAAAATCGCGAAGACGTATCACTCACGTTTCGATAACGAAAAGTTAAACTGTGAAGCCGAAAGCGATATACGGACAAGACATAAAGGAGATTAAGAGATAGATAACAGATGGATATATATATATATATATAAATATATATATATATATATATATAATAAGTAAATAGCCACTAGTCACGACCCGCGAAGTTTAGGCCGGCTAGGGTACAGTATGAAAGTAACTGACAACAGTACATCCTAATCTCTCCCAAAGGAAATATAAGAGCCTCTATAGGCAAGTTCCAAAAGAGTTCAACACGTAATATAATCTTTTCAAAACAAAGGTGGAGAGATTCTAAGCAAAACAGAAAATAGAGAAAATAAATATCTTCGCCGTCTCTCAGACGAACCGCAGCTCACTTCTGAGCACCTGAACCTGTATCTGAAAAACAAGAGATATATACGGAATGAGAACCTCGGGCCCATGGGTTCCCAGTACGGTAAAAGTGCCAAATAAATACAATACACTACAATAAAAACTCACTAAGCATCTTAAACTTCTTCACCAAATATCCAGCCTAGATTCTCACTAATCCATGAATAGGCAACTGTTGTAAGGGAATACTAAATCTAGTTCATGTTACACATGTTTCCCAACTCGCTGACTCTTCCACGAATCAGACTCAGAATCATAAGCAAACTATCACCAGTTGTTCTGCCTCAGCAACTCTATATCAATACATCATACCCTCGCCTGGAGCTAGTGAAATCACATCACTGCGTCTACCCAGGGGGCTTAAATTATCTCATTCAAAAATCATCATCATCATGCAATTGCATCACCAATTCATCTCATCAAGAACAGCCCCCAACATCCACCGACACCAGCATGAGGGGCCTCTCAGTTGTACAAACACAAGCAATACAGGCAAGTAATACACAAATAAGGTACAAGTAGAACAAGTAGCACATAATCAGGTAACATAGCATATATGATGTAGAAATCCAAAACAAATAGGCAAACCCAAACAATTCAAACATATGCAAATGATGTATGCCTACCCTATGGCTGATGATATCATCTGTCGGTTATATAGCCAACCCGACATGTCCTGGTAGCTAACCATTGGACAGAAACACCCCTTGCGGAGCAAGTAGGTTTGAGCTACAACCCCCTTGCTACTACCCGCTCAGCCCAGAGCTAGTGGAATAACCACTATTGTGGCTACTACCCAGGCGGGTGTTTAAAAGCTCAACCTGGAGCGAGTGGATTCACCACTACTGCCGCTACTACCCAGGCGTCACAATCTCTGACCTGGAGCAAGTGGGACGAACCACAACCCTTGCTACTGCCCAGGTATCTTAAGCATTGACCCGGAGCAAGCGGCAAGCATTGACCCGGAGCAAGCGGGACGAACCACAACCCTTGCTACTGCCCAGGTATCTCAAACATATATTCATTCAATCTCAATTCATATTATCAATCCTCATTGTTATCAAATCTCAAACATTAACCTGGAGCAAGTGGGACCAACCACAACCCTTACTACTACCCATGTATCAGAGCTACATTC
Organism: Arachis hypogaea; assembly: GCF_003086295.3. Taxonomy (NCBI): domain Eukaryota; kingdom Viridiplantae; phylum Streptophyta; class Magnoliopsida; order Fabales; family Fabaceae; genus Arachis; species Arachis hypogaea. Next base: position 85,334,080 of record NC_092041.1, read on the forward strand.
ATTCAAAACTCCATAATTAACTCATTTATCATAAACATCCTTTTCCGTCTCATACCCGGAGCAAGTGGACAACGCCACTGCCTACTACCCGGGGTTACACATCACATTTCAACATCTTCCATTACTATCCATTTAACACATTCATTCATTAATCATATATGCATTTGCACTCAGCCATAATCAATAATGGCTTTGCCGTACCCCGGCAATAACTCAGCCATCCGGCTCATGGTTCAATCAAGAACCAGCCATTTATCAATAAATATAGCCCTTCGACTCATGGCATACACGGTACTTCCACCGTCATCCTCCATATCTCATATAGTCATCGTTGATCATCATTGATCATAACTCTTCCCCTTGCTTCACTCGCAAGTTACCACATCCCCTAGCTCCTTTCTCATTGATAGGCATATCATAATGATTTAATACATAAGGGGTGAGATCGGAGGCTTAGAAGTATGAGATTTGGCTTTTAAAACTCAAAAATCAACTTTGGCATGAAAGCAGGGCCACGCGTACGCGTACTCCACGCGCACGCGTGGATGCCCACAAAGCTCATCGACGTGTATGCGTCATACACGCGGACGCGCGGATTGAAACACAGCCAGACGACACGTAAGCGTCAGCCACGCGTACGCGTGGGTGCATTTGCGCCCCAGGCACAAAATTGGCACAACTCTCGGGAAAATGGCTGGGCATTGGGTGCAGCGCATCGACGCGCACGCGCACACCACGCGCACGCGTGGATGGTGCCTTTTTGAAGAACGATGCGTACGCGCCAAGTGCGCTACGCGTGGAGGGTCATTCTGCTAAAAATTTTCTAAGTTAAAAGCTGCAGAATCCACAGATTCAACCCCCAATCTTCCGACGGACATAACTTTCTTATTTTAAATCGTTTTTCACCCGTTCTTCAAACGGCATGGACATCCCGGATCCAATTTCATTTCTAAACAAGTTTGGCACAAAATGGAGATCCAGCGTCCAAGTTATGTCCCATCAAAATATGCCCAAAAACTATGTTTTTCATACAAAACCACAAAGTGCCATTTTCAAAACAAGTCATTTTCAACCCTTTTTAAAATCAACCAAAACATGCTAGTTTCAACCCTTTTTGAAATCAATCAAAATATACCAAAATCAACATCAAGCCTCCTCAACTCATACATTAATACTTTACCACGATTCACAAAACCACCATACAACGATTTTTACCCATTTCAAACAAATGGCTAAATTACAAACATATCAACATGTCATACATCCTTCCTCATCCCAATTTCCAACAATACTATTTCCAATCAACCATCATTATACATGATCAATATCATACTCACTATCACGTGGTTTTACCCCCAAATCAACCTTAATCATTCCTCAAGCATATATCACAACATACACATCTCTCATGCATTATCATACCATCAAGGCATCAATAATCATACTCACATACTTGACCACATAATATATCTCAACCAAAATCCAACATACTTCATCTATACAATTTCACCCAAAATTACCAATTTCCACACTTCAACTCCTCAAACCTCAATATTCAATAACCAACCCAATCATTCATATATTCATTATCTGAAATTCATCCAATCACTTGTGTCATCATACAATGCACACATCAACTTACCTTCCTTACCTCTTTCTGGCCTCCGGCCCAAAATATACGGCCTCCGGCCCAATTTCACAATTTAAATACATAAATCACAAATCAATACTCATTACCCAAAACATCAAATTTTCAATACACCAAGCATACAAGGCCATACAATTCTCAACCCAATCATTAATTCACATTACATACCAACTATGCATATTAGCACCAACCATTTACACCATCCAAACTTAATCCTAGGGGCATCTAGCCTAGGAATTCTCATCACACCACACGGTACTTAAATAAAACTTAAACCGTACCTCTTGTAGCCAAATCAATTGAGCCTCTTCTTTGGAAGTCTCCACTAACCTTAGCCCTAAGCCTCACCAAAGCTCCTCAAGCAACACCAATCTCCCAATTGTGCACCAAAACCATCAAATGCACTAACATAACCAATATCACATTCATACATCAACCTAGGGCTCATAAAGATGATAAATCACAAGGGTTTGAGCACTTCTTACCTCAGCCCATATGAAGTAGGGATAGAACCTACTTAGAATCCATGTTGGAGTATCCCTAAACACCCAAAATCACAAGATTTCAACACTAACTTCCTAAAAACGTGTAACAGTGGGGAATTTCGAAAACTGGGCAGAGATGAATGGAATACTCACCACAAAACTTAGATAGAATTGTAGAGGATGAAAAGAGCGACGCGTGGCCGCAAACGGCTCGTCAATCGGAGCTCCGTAGCTCAAGTTATGGTGATTTGAAGATCAAAGAGAGTTAGGTTTTCTCTCTTCTCTTCTCTCTTCTCTATTTCAGCGCCCCAACCTCTCTTTTAGGGTAAAATGAGCTGAAATGCTCATAACTAATGTTTATATATGTTGGGTCTTGGGCCCACTTAGGCCCAGTTCACTTATTTTTGTCCATTGGCCCAATTTTGGACCAAAACCTTTAAGATTAGCGCTCTAAATCGCACTTCAAATATTTCTACCTCCCCTAATCATAATTCCTCATTTCTTAATCCTATTTACTCATAATCAATTTTCTCAGCTGCAGTACCAGACAGGTTTCAGCCAGTACTGCCGGTCAAAATTCCACTGCGCGCTTTTACGCAGAAAACTATGTCTTCTGACTCGGAAAAATTCACTGAATCCAGATATCATATTTAAATCATCAAATTCCAATTGCCAAATCTTTCAACCATATTCGCTCCTACTTAACTCATTATTTAATTAATTTCGGTTAGACCGGGTATTACAATTTCACTAGCGAGGAAGTTTATCAAGCGCTTCATCAGATGCACCCTACGAAAGCATCGGGACCCGATGGCTTACCAACCATCTTCTACCAAAGAATGTGGAAATGTGTTGGCAAGGATGTCACTGATGCTGTCCTAAAGATTCTCAATGAAGGAGCTGACGCAAAGCAAATAAACCAAACCCATATCTGCTTGATCCCCAAAGTGGCAAGGCCAAAACACACTAAAGAGTACCGCCCCATCTCTCTATGCAATGTCATCTTCAAATTGGTAACAAAAACCATGGCTAATAGATTAAAGATTATTCTCCCGCAGATTATTGGTGAAAATCAATGCGCTTTTGTCCCGGATAGACTAATCACGAATAATGGGCTGATTGCCTTTGAAATCTTTCACTACATGAAGAAGAAAACAGGGGGAAGAAAAGGTTATGTAGGTCTAAAGCTCGATATGGAGAAAGCGTACGATAGAGTCGAGTGAATTTTCCTAAGAGGTGTTAATCTCAATGGGTTTTCCAAATAGATGGGTGCAAACAATCTGGAAATGTGTCAGTACAACCTCCTTCTCAGTGCTGCTGAATGGAGCCCCATCGAAACCTTTCAAACCCTCGAGAGGGTTGAGACAAGGAGACCCCCTCTCCCCATACCTCTTCATTATTTGTGCCGAAGTGCTATCGGACAACCTCATGAAGGCGCAAGAGAGCAAAATGATTCACGGGATCAAGATCTCTAGAACAGGGCCAGAGATAAACCATCTCTTCTTTGTAGATGATAGTATACTCTTCACTAGAGCAACAGACCAGGACATCCAAGCAACAAAGGAAGTGTTGGTTAGGTTCCAACAAGCCTCGGGAAAACGAATTAACATGGAGAAATCAGAGCTGTCTTTTAGTCGAAATGTACCTACTATCAGACAAAGGTTGATTCAAGAACGGTTAGGAATAAAGGCTGTAGAAAGGCACTCAAAGTATCTGGGGCTATCGACTTTCGTTGGAAGATCCAAAAAATAAGTCTTCGAGTACGTCCAAGAGAGGGTGGGAAAAAGCTCAAAGGGTAGAAGGAAAAGTTCCTATCAAATGCTGGGAAGGAGGTGCTCATAAAAGCGGTGGTTCAATCAATTCCAACTTACATCATAGGGTGTTTTAAGTTACCAACGAGCCTATGTCAACACATCGCATCTATGATTAGTAAGTTTTACTGGGGCTCAAAGAATGGAGAGAGAAAGATACATTGGGTTAAATGGAAAAAACTCTATAACCCAAAACAGAGTGGTGGATTAGGCTTTCGAGACATTGAGGCCTTTAATTCAACTCTCTTAGCTAAATAGGGGTGGAGACTCATTAGAAACTCAGAATCTCTGGCCGCAAGAACCATCAGGAAAAAATACTACAATCGAAAAACCTTTTTGAATGCAGATTTGGGGTTCACTCCCAGTTTCACGTGGAGAAGCATATGGCAAGCAAAAGGTGTGCTTGAATTGGGTGGTTTCTGGAAGGTAGGTAATGGTAAAGAGATTAAAGTTTGGAAAGATCCCTGGCTATCCAAACAGAACGGTTCAAAAGTATGGTCCCCAACCCACCATCTCTAAACAAGAATACTAAAGTAAAGGAGCTTATGAAGGAAGAGGAAAAAGAATGAAATACAGAGCTGATAAACCAAGTCTTCCTACCTTTCGAAGCAAAACAAATTCTAGAGATCCCAATTCCCAGATCAGAGCAATCAGACAAGTTCATTTGAAAAAAGGCAAAAGATGGATTGTTCAGAGTAAAGCTAGCATACCACGAAATTAAAGCACAAAATAGGAATCAATCAACAAATTGGCAAGAAGAACAGAGAAAGGAAGGTACTTGGAAACAGATTTGGAAGATTAAAGCCTCCCCAAGAACACTGAATTTTCTGTGGAGACTGATGCATAAATCCCTCCCAACTATGAAGAACCTAAGGCGCAGAGGAATTGAATGTCCACCAATTTGTGAGAGATGCTGGGCAGGAGAGGAGACAGAAGAACACCTCTTTAAACACTGTGATTTTGCAAGGCATTTCTGGTTTGCATCACCATTCAATTTAAGACCTAAAACAAACAGAGAAACTAATGTGAAATGATCAATTACACAGATTTTGGGTAAGCTTCAGATGAAAGAACAATGCATTTTTTGTACCTTACTAAATCAACTCTGGCAAGCAAGGAATTCGATAATTTTTGAAAAGAAAGTACTAACAATTGAGGAAGAAATAAAAAAAGCATTGACCTCCTTCGAATAATTCTGGAACACCCAAGCTACTTTGGAAGAGTTGAGGAAGAGTCATAACCCACCAACTTTCATTACACAGAAGTGGGAAGAGCCACCAAACTCAATGCTAAAAGTAAATGTAGATGCAGTCGTTGGTAAGATTAATAAAGGAGGTGTAGGAGTTGTTATTAGAGATAACTTGGGCCAAGTCATGGCAATAGCTTGTTGGGCTATTCCATTCCCCCTTGAGGTCCATGAGGCAGAAGCATATGCTGCCTATCGAGGAATGAAGATGGCTATAGAAAATTGCTTTACAAATATTATTTTGGAGAGTGATAGGTAATTTTAGATCAATTTCTTTTAGTCATGTGATGAGACAAGGAAATAGAGTAGCTTGTGAATTAGCACAATATACTCTTACCAATCCAAACAGAGTGTGAATGGAAGATGCACCTACTCATGTAATGAATCTGGCCTTGATGGATATCTTCCCCGATCCCAGATCAAGAACAAAGTCTTTCTCCTCACCGACAAAGCAGAGTGCTAATTCCGATCAAAACAACCCCGAAGATAAGATGCTATATATAAGATTAAGTGTGGATCTATTCCAATAGTTTCTGGTAAGCCTGATAGAGCACAGTTGGTAACAAGGCGAAGCCGTGCCTGAAAGTGAGTTCCTTGTTTTTCTGTTTTTTCTTCCCTATGTGCCCCTTGCGTATAAAGAGAACCTTCTCGGCTCCTTTGAATTGATAGTTTCTTCCTTTTCCCAGTCAAAAAAAAATAATAATAATAATGAACAAAGAACTATATACAAATGATGTTGTCACATAAATTACAAAAGTATTAATTTGTTAATTCTGAAATTTATGTGAGGATTCAGCCGGTTTATGGTTATAATTAATTAAACAGGGCCCCGATTTTTAACAAAAAGCTGCTTTTTGTGACAATAAAGGTTTTTCCTTTCCCTAATGTCATTGCCAACTGAAGTTAGACCAAGCAGTTAAACCCCTAAAGAAGGGTAGGGTATTAATTTATTCCTACAAAAAAGGTACTCCAACGTCAATCGATTTGTTAAAATATTATGATGTTGAGTCCATAAAATGTTAATCAATAAACTAAATTAAGATGAATTCTAATAAAAACATTCAGTGCTATTGCAATAGACCCTATTACAAATTTGAATTCGAGGTCGCAAAACTTTTATTGAAAATCTAGAAATTTAAAGTTTCAATACTTTTATAATGCATATATTAGAAATATTTTAAAATATCAACTTTTAAATAACCTTAACAAGTGTTCTTACAAAATCCTAAAAGAAATTAACACATCATTATACACCAATAACTATTTTTTATCATGTCATGTATGACCATTTTTTAAAAGATCAATTTGATGTTTTACTCGACGCTTGATTTTTTTATCAAAATGTTTTACTCCAATCTAGAATGATCAAATTGATTCCTTTGATAGGGGAAAAATGACACTAGATCCTCGGGCTAATCCCCATCTCTTCTAATATTTTTTTTCTATTATTATTTTGGGTGGTGTTGCTCTTATAATTTAGTCCTGAAAACTATTTGTGGCCATTTCTTATTTTTTGGTTACGTTTATCCCAGTTAATTTTAGCTTCTAGTAAAATTAAAATTATTTGCAAAAAATAAAGTTAGCTTAGTGATAGAAACACATTATAATTCTGAATAAATTTAGATTCCATTCCTAAAAAGAACATCTTTTGGCCAAACACATCTAGCTAACTTCAAAACAAAATTTGTTAGGATTGAAACATAATGCAACTAAAGCAAACTTCAATAGCTCACAAGTTAATTAATGTCACCTAAAATCAATTTTATGAGAAGTAGAACGAAATACACACCGAGTCTAGAGGTGCCTTCATGCAATAACAAAGCACAGGTCTCACACAACTCAAGTTGATATATATTTTTCTAAGGGTGGAAACTCACCTGCAGTCGACTGCAGGTGAAGTTGCTTCTGGATCGTTGACACGTGTTACTAAAAAAATTGATTTATTTTATACAAATGGTTTATTTAAAAAAATGGTTTGAATAGATCAAATAACTACTTTTAAAATAATTTAAATTCTTTCTACGTGTTATTCCTAAATTCCTAACAGATAAATTTGATATGTTCTTTTTCTTCATTTATATTGACCAATTTTTCTTTAAATTTATCTGAAACTTTTTTTTATTTAATTTTTGTCAAATATATGTATACAAATTGTTTGAAAAAGTAAAATTTAGTATTCTGAAAAGGAAACAAAATTCACGGTTTTTTTATAGGAATGGCATAAATGATATCATCTGTCCTTTTTTTGTGTCTCTGTTTCTATTTTCTTGATGAGTTTTGTTTTATTTCCCATAACTTACATTTTCAGTTGCTTTTAAATTAAGCTGTAAATATATTTTAAAGTAAGCTGTAAAAATATGTTCAATTGCAAATTTATCGTTAAATTAAATTTTATGGTAATCAATCAATTAACTTTTATTTTACTAATAAACTATTTTCATGCAAATTATTGTTGATTTTTCAATATTATTCTATAAATAAATTATTTTTTTAAGATAATAAGACTATAATTTACTTTGTCTAGAAATTATGATTTCACTGTCATGCACGCTTTTTGTGTTTTTACTTATCAACTAGAATTTATTTTTTAATGAAATTAGAATTTATTTTCAATAAAACAAAAGTATCTAATCAAAATATTAATTTGGTCTCCCTAAATAATTGAACATAATATTATTAATTTTGTCTACAACAAAAATTTTTAATAAATTTTTTCAAAATAAAATTGATTCAAAAATAGAGAAAAAAAAAAGAACAACTAATGAAAATATTTATTTTGACATTGCCATCAAGAATAGGATAGCCATAGAAAAAATTCAACCAAATAAAAAGGACCTAACTCATACCATTAAACTACCATCATATCATCACAATAAACTATAACATCACCAACTAAAGAGACATATAACAAATATGAAAGAGATCATGCCAAAATTTCAACAATGCTCATGCTATCAACTAGTCTACGTTATACCATAATTACATTTTTATCTTCCATCACATAAAATTGCCATGAATTATCTTGGTATTTATGATCCTGAACATCAAAATGGTGTGATGACATAAATATGTATATATTTATTAAATAATTTTCATCATTCACAGAGGAATGAATAAAAACATAAATTAAGAAATACATTTGAAATAATAAATTTGATTAAAAAATATAAATAAAAGGAACATACCTAATTAAAAGTTTCATATTAGTTCTGAAAAAGGGATTGAAAGAGAACGAATTTTACGTGCGAAACGAAGAAGAAGGGAATAAAAGTAACTGCTTGGTCCAATTCAAACCGATTTTTTTAAATAAATCATTTATATAAAATAAAATAGTTCTTTTCAGTTTTCACTTATTCCAAATAATAAAAATTAACACAAGAATAACAAGAGTCACACAGACACACACATCAAATAATCAACAATAACAATCTCAGAGCTTTAATTAACTTTGCCACAAGAAAGTAGCATTTGCATTCTCATCACTGCAATAGAGACAAGGATGCTGCTGAAACCCCTGTGATTGAAGCAACTTCCTAGCTAAAATCACAACTTCTCTGTTACTTATCGTACCAGGATTCTCCGTCAAAACCATCTGAACGGCATTGCTGAATGCACCATAAGCCTTTGCGCTCACTTCGTTCGGCCTCATGTCGGCAGATGTCTCATCAGGCTGGCAGCCACTCAGCAGAACGCCGTTGTCCGCCCGAAGCGGTGTGGACAATTCAGGATCCGGCAGGGGAAGCCGGAACCTCAGGCTGGCTTCCTCACCGAAGGATTCTAACAAGTGTGTTCCAATGTCAGTGGTGTTTATTTTTGTTAGCGATGAAAGGTGCTGCAATATGGACTCAAAGGGAATTGTCTTTGGGGTGTAAGTGTAATTTTTCGGTGCTTCACTTTTGGAGATTACTGATGATGGCCCTATCTGTTCCTTCTCTTTGTCGATTAGGCCGCCGCTGTGGCATGAGTCTGACAGGATTGTGAGGCTCGCGCCACTCGGCAGCCGATTCACCAGTTGCCGGAAATCCAAATCTATATTAATTGACAACAGTAGTGAAGGAATTAGTTCAATAACTAACATGTTACCTTTGTTAAGATGGCTATTACGGTTTAAAACGTAATTACAAGGCATGTGATCTAGTTTAGACCACGTATCCTGCCCTCCTTTTTTTAATTTAGTTTTTGAACTACATAACTGAAATTTATTGAATAACAATAATGTAAAGCATTATTTTAATTTCTAGCTATAGCTTCAATCCTAATTTTCTCTCTAAGTTTCAAAAAAATGTATTTTTTTTTAAAGTTTTATTTTATCTTATTTTAATTTTTTTAATCAAAATTACTATAGAAAAACATGACATTTTTTAAAAGAAAAGTTTTAATTTTTCCCAAATAACAAAAATAAAACACTTGGGATAAAAATTGAATGCTTTAAATGTTAAGTATGAAATTAAAATTTAATCTAAACATTAAGAAGTAAAAGAATATTTAGCTTGTTAAGCTTTTCATAGATTAACCTTATTCTATATGAAAGTTAGTACCTCCTGCTATTAGAAATCCATTAGAAAATGACTTGCCAAATTTAATATAAACATTATTTATCTAAAAAAATGGCCACTTTCGTTTTCTAATTCTTGTCTCTTAATTTTATTTCTTCTATTTTTAGAATTTTTTAAAAGTAATATTTCCAAGTATAAAAAAAATTATATCTGTTATTTCAAATTTTCCATCGGAAAACCATGAAAAATATATAGTAAACAGAAATAAGGTGGTATTTAAAAAATACAAACTTTAAATAAAATTCAAATACACCTTAATTGTGCTCTAATTAGAGCATCTTTTGATTATATGATTTTGCAAACAATTTAATGAACAAAAATATCATGTTTACGCAAAAAAGAATTAGTCACTAAATCAACTATAGTATATTTGTTTATAAATATATGTATTTTTCTTTTCATTTTCAATATGTCTTATGTACAGATTTTTAATTTTTTATTTACACGTAACAATTGATAATACATACCTGTGATAAGATTGAAGTCACAAGGCACAATTGCTTCCTCTTGGCGGAATGGATGGCCACGTTTCTTTGAAGGGATCCTGGTTCCATGTCCACTGTAGTGAAAGTACAGAACATCCCCAGCTTTGGCTGCATCGACCATGCGAGCCAGCGCCAGCTTGATGTTGGCGCCGGTGGGCAAAGGCGAGGATGAGCCGGGTGCATCGGTTAGGACCTCAATGTTGGCAGCTTCAAACTCAAAGCGCTTCACTAGTGTGTCCCTCATAGCCAGCACATCGTTTATGCAGCCATGCAACTCGTTAGGGGTGTTATAGTAATTGCACCCCACCAAAACAGCTAGCCTCTTGCTCTTTCCCTCCATATTTTAGAATTCTGATGCTGGTGGTTTAATCGAGAGTTTTAATTTCTTAGTGTTTGGGCTAATGGGCCTAGAGAGATGATTGATTCATGTCCATTATCCTTCCAATGGAGTGGATTTATAGTTCTTGGAGTAGCATTGTTCATTGGCTTTGAATTTGATGCAAGCAATCTTCTACCTCGTGTATTGTTGTCTTTCAAGCGAGGGAAATTATTATTTTTTAAAAAATATTAAATAAAGAAAATTTTCTAAGTGTAAAGGAGTTTGTTAATCAACCTATGATTAGAAATTTATATTGTTACTTTCGGGCAAGACTATACTGATATGTTAAAGATTGTGACTGGGGGGAAGATTAGGTTTTAACTTCATTGGGTAAATGGAATGGAAGAGAAAAATGTGACTTTCTTTTTCTTTATTAGGCGTATAATAACATATGATTTCAATGAGTTATATATAGTTCAAATGACATAGTCCCTTTATTCGAATCTTCCTATTTTTGGTATATATATATTATTCATATACCGAATTACCCATACAAGACTTGAACTTTGATCCAACAATACATAGTGTCTTGAAAGTTTGGCCTAAATCATGGGAACCTCTAAATAGTAGAGTCTTGACGTATGAGAATAATCAACCAATTGAAAAATGGGGGATGCTCCCATAAAGATGCATCAAATGTCTTTTTTTAAAAATGTTTTTTAATAATTAAAATTTAACACATATAATCACTTAAATTGTGTTATTTTTGTCAAAATTAGGTCAAATAAATTAATTTGACCGAAAAATAGTAAATCAAAATTTGAATCGGTCTAAATTAATATTTTTATAAAAAATAACTATAATACCCTTATTATATAAAATGACTAAAATACCTTATTATATATTAATTTTAAAAATTTTAAATTCTAGACTTTTTTTTCTTTGTCGTTATAGGGTTAGAATTTAAACTTTTCAATATATATATATATATATATATATATATATATATATAATAGGAATATTTTAGTTATGTTTTATAATAGGGATATTGTAGTAATTTTTTATAAAAAATATTAATTTATACCAATTCAAAATTTAATTTATTAATTTTTTTGTTAAACTGATTTGTCCAGTCTAACTTTTAATAAAAAAAATAATACAGTTTAATTGATTATATGTATTAAATATTAATTTTTAAAAAACATCTTTAAAAAAAGACGTTTTTGACATCTTTATTTAAGTGGCTCCCTTGAAAAATTATATTTTATCTAAGCTAATAATCTGAAGCAACACATGCTCACATGGAACTTGCTTAAGCTAACGATTAATTTATACTTGCCCACAACTCATCCACTCATTCCATAGCTAGGTCCAACCTAACTAAGATAAGCTTTCTAAATTTATTTTGATCAAAATAAAATATTATCATTATTTCATTATTATTATTATTTATTATTATTTTGATATGTTCTGTTCATAAAATCGCAGTGACTTCGAGTTCTTAATTAGCTTGGTCATTGAAACGGTCCTTGCGTGCAAGCAAACCGCATATTTTTTGGGATGTTCCCACCGGATATCCATCATTTATGTTTCAGTTTATAAAGCAACAAATTTTTTATTATGTTTAATTGTTTATATAATATGGTGGATATTCTAATGGATTCTATAATTATCCTTATGTGAAGTTGTTTTATTTTAACCATTAGATAATAAATTATTGGATTTATTTGATATGTTAAAAAGTGTTATTTTTATTTAAAAGATAATAAGTTACATTTTTAAACAAAATATTTTGATAAAAAAAAATAATTTTGGCATCTTCTATAGAGTAATTGCCTATATAATATACCATAGAATGAAATGTCTCTATCTAATTGAGACACGATAAGTTCTTGTCTTGCACGTGATAATGCACTAGCAAGTTCCATCTTGAAATCAATAACACAATTCTCAAAATTGATTTGATTTGAGACTGCGATCAGTTCTTAATCTTAATTAAAATTCGTTATAATGAATAGGATTTGAAATGATTATCTCAATCAGTGTCCATGTTTAGAACACCGCTACAAGATGTATAACATAACATAACATGGTAGTGAGTAGTGACATCCAAAATGGTTACAATCAAATCAAAAGTAATACATAAACACCTGACATCAACAGAAAATAAACTGAAATTTTGAAAATGTGACAGGCAAAGACTGATATTATGTGTTACGTAATCTAATTGCATGCCAAGTTCTGGCAAATTTTCTGATCGATCAGCATTTCTGTAATCAAATGTTGTGAAAATCTTTAGAAAAAAGCAATTTCATCCCTGAAAGCTTCAAATTAGGCTATGCCAGACCTGCACCTGAATTAGTGTGTTTAACTACATTTTTACATGCACATACCTTAAACTGACGATGATTTCAAAGTCAGTTTAACTCCCAGTGTGTAATTTCCCCAAAATTGATTTTATTTATAAATCAACAAGGATTTTGAAGAGAAATTTGACGAAATTTGAGATACAACTAATAATGAATTGAATCCTTTATTTTTTATTTTACTCTTCCTTTATTTTGATATAGAGTGTTGGAAAAAGAAAGAAGATAGAGAAGAGAAAAACGTGTGCACAGGCCGAAAGTATTTTAAAGATCATATTTTAACATCAAATTTTTAATTTAAATTATGTGTACACAAAAATTAATTACCATGTAATTGTGTATAAATACATTTGTTGCTTAATTTATTTTTAATATGTAATTTATATTTCAATATGTATTTTATAATAGTAATTAATTTTAGTAACTGATTTTACTGTACACTTAACATGGTTGTTTAATTAGGAAATGAATCCTCTCTAATTTTTTTAACAATTATGAGAATAAAGTGTCATCTCAAACTCTTCAATGTTTTTCTCCCATGTTTTCTCTTGGTTAGTGAGAGATCACACTTTATTCTCGCAATTGTTAAAAAAATTGAGAGCATCTATTCCCGTTTAATTATCCCAAATTACTTAGCTCCAAATCAAGTAAACAGCTCAGACAGTTATTCTATGCCCTCATTTGGGAATAACCAAATCAGGTTTCCCATGGAGAAACCAAAAAAAAAAAAACATAATGGAAGGAACACTTTATTTACATTGAAGGAACATGTATAATGGAAGTCTGTAAATTGGCCAACATCCAAAATGTATATGGTTGTTCGGGGGAAATTGTAATAAATCCATGTACCAACCCTGAGGAGAAAATATGTAATACAGAAAATTCAAAAACTGTACCTTTTTTTCACTTCTCTTATCTGACTAGCTTCCCTGTAAAAACCTCACATTCACCAAGTGAGTTTGTGTCAGAGCTATGTACACTTTTAAATACATAAAACAACTTGAAGGCTAACTCTCTCATTCTGTGCAGTAATGTCCCACTAATAGTAATCCTCACATTCAATTTAGAGTTTCATCTTCATGATTTTCATGAAGAGAGGCGTCTTAAAGATCTTTCCAAACATTGAAATCGGTACTTGAAGCATTATAGTTTATAGTGTTGTCCTGGCATCCTATAAAGAATGTACTCCGAACCGGATCTATGTTCACCAAAGCATGTGCCGTATTACTGGGGCTGGCAGCAACAACAATATCATCTGGACCAATGATCACTTCGGCGTAACCAGTATCAGTTACCTCACTATTCTCCAACTGCAGACAGGTTTAGACTTGCAAGTCATGAATGGGAATTATATGCAGAAGTAAAAAGTTATTAATAATACAAAGAAATGTGAATGCCAACATCTTGTTCACACGCCATGCTACTTCCTGAAACTAGAATTCTGCACTAAACTAGGGATTAGGACTCTGGTGTAGACAGTGAGAATTAGAACCTGTGAACATCATTAGGTCCTTTCCACCAATCTCAGCCATGTGATAGTTTGGGAGTGGGTTTAATTTTCAGAAATTCTTCGCATCCATCATTGGCCTTGCATTAGAAATACCCCACAGGACACATCTAGGGATCAAGTACACTTTGGTGGTAAAAATTGGAAAATAATAATTGCAGTGTAAAACAACCAATTTAACCCGATGCTCAACAAATAGTGATTGCAGTGTTAAACAAGGAATCGCTGATTCTCTTATCCCCAACAAACAAAAACACAAAGTAAACAATGAAATGTTCAGCAGATGCAATGCAATTCTTCATTTAATCCTGATGCAAAATCAATAAATTGTGTCAGATGAAATACTTTTCAACCCAGAGCAATGGAACTATGGCAGCCTCATCAATTAACACCCCCACCCTCCTTTTTCTTTCATCCTTTTTAGAGCTTTTCCCTCCGAGATTTTTTAGAATTGCGATTGCAACTAATAATTAATTACATCATGCTGTTAAAACTCCTTTACTCTCTGCAAGAGTTGCTATACTTAACAATAAATAGTGAGAAATATCTCAAGACACATAAAGTACAAATAAATGTTAATAAAATAATAGAAATATAGAATACCATAAAGCTTACCCTAAATTTGGTTAGGGCACCCCAAAGGACAAATGTCTCGTTGCAATCATGATGCCTATGATTCCCTCTCAACCTGCCAGGCCGAATCTCTCCTATATGAACCGAAGCACAAGTGAGAGCTCCACCTGCAGAGAACCAACCACCATTTCCCTTTCAAATTTCAATGGCCACAAAACATAGAATCACATCGTACATCTACAAATCCACTAAACTAGGAAACAGATCATAACAAGAATGCAAAATCCTCATTTAAAAAAAATAATAAAAAAGCTAAAATGCAAACTATTCTCAAAATGGACGAGACACCAAATTACTCCACCCAAAAATTCTCAACTTCAATTTGACCTTGCTCCTTCGCATAATCACATTATAAATATGCTAATCTCCAATCTATGAACCAAACAGATGGCTAAATACACGTTCAACGATATTCAATTAAAAACTACGATCGAATTTGACATACCGATCTCTAACTAAAAGGCAATGATGAGAAACACCGAAGTTAGAGGGGAAAAAGAAAAAACCTAAAATGCCAGAAGCTCGAGCTAGCGAGATAGGGTCGAGGAGCCAACCGCGGGTGTCCTTAGCGACGGGGGAGGGGACGGAGGAGCTGAACCTAACAAGGTTGGCCATTCTATCGGCTTCGCGGGTTGATTCCGTTAGAGGCGACGGAAAGCGTTGAAGGCGGGCGGAGGAGGAAGAAGAGGAATGGTGGATGGTGAAGGAGATCCATGTGAGGATGAGGAGGAAGCAGAGGAGGAAGGGAAGAGCTTGCGGCTTCTGAAGGAAGTGAGGGAGTGTGGCGTGGAAAGGAGGACGGATCTGGTGGAACCCAGCGGTGGGGTCCAGGGATGGACCTGCAAGGGCGGCGGTGTTGATGTAAACTGACCTTCTGGTGTTGGTGTTGGTGGCAGTGGTGGGGCTCCTCTCAGTTGGCCCTCTCATGTCTCGTTTCAGTTTTGCGTGTGTGGGAGAGATCCTCTTCCTTCGGTTTCCTGTTTTTTGTCCTCGAAACCACAGTTTTGTGCTTGCTTCCTTGCTGGGGTTCGGCTGTGGAATCTGGATACTGGATAGAGTTTGACAATAGAGGGTGCCTAGTATTGGCCTGTGTAGGTTGGTGATTCCGTTTGGGTATTGTTGCTCTAGTTATTTATTAAAAGAAAAGCTCAAGACACTGATTTTAATTTATGTTAGTCAGTATTTTTAGTGAATGTTTAATATTTTTAATTTAATAGTTTTATATTATATTTTTAATTAATATTTATAGGTATTATTGATTAATTATTGAATAAAAAAATAAATTATATTAATTTTATAATATTTTTTCTTTTTATTTTTTTAAGATAAAATGTGATATTTTATAATATACTTTTTAAGTAGGATTAAGAAAAATATAAAAAATATTATATAATAAAAATTCATACGTAATAATATTAACTGAAAAATTAAAATGATCTATTTTTATTTTTTAATTATTTTCTTTTGTTTAAAAAATATTATGTGACTCTAAAAAATATATTATTAGAATTTAGTTAACATCTGACCTAAAGACATATGATAAATTTATTATTAATAGAAAATTTTAAATATTTTTATTTAATACAAATAAAATAAACACATTGAAAACTTAAATTTTTTATATTTTTAATAAAAAATTTTATTTTTGTAATTTTAACATGTGCTATTAAGATTCATGTTAGCTAAATTCATATTATTAATATATAATTCTATAACATACTAATACAGTTAGTATTGGACTAGCTCAATTAAAAAATTATACTATAAATAAGAGTATGATGTAATAATGTAGGGGAACATGGTGTAATTAGAAACTCTACTTTCTCTCTTTGGCCCTATGTCTAGGGATTTCTCTTCTATTCTCTCTGATTATCTCTAATTCTCTCTAGTTCTTGATACAAATTCGTATCAAATGGTGCTTTCATTGAACACCATGCTAAATTCCTATGATGATGCAATTTGGAATCAGATTCAAACTAGTTTAGATCGCTTGAATTCAGATTATGAAAAACGATCCAAGATACTTGCAGATATTCAGGCAACCTACACCAAAATTTGTGCAACCTTCCGAAATCATCAACGAATCCAACAGCCTCCAATATGCCAGATTCAAGCCAAATCAACCTCAGCTTTTCCACCACTCAACAATGATTCAACAAAGTCAGCAGCAGAAAATTCAATAATCACAGATTTCCGATTTTGGAATTCAGATCAAGAATATCAAATTGCTAAGTCTACAACAGCGAAAGCTTCAGAATCAGCAAGGAATCCAGAAATTACAGAAGAAGTTCACATCAAAGGAGAAGAAGGAGACTCATCAAATTTCAAGTTTACAGTTCAACCTCAACTACAAACAAAATCAACAGAGATGGCAGATCAAGCAATAATTCAGCATTCATCTTTGTCTATTTGTAATTACTACGATGCAGTACCACCATTTCAGCAACAACAACAACCTTCTTGTCTAAATTCAACTCTCATAGATGCAGAAAAAAAAAAGAAGCAACAGATTTGGCTGAAGTAACAGAATTAGCTTTCAATTTTGAATTTCAACCAGTATAATCAACAGCAATTTCAGTTCAAGCAGGATTCCAGAATTCAATTCTAGAACTGCAATCAAACTTACCTCTCATTCTAGAACATACAAGAGAAGAAAACATGGATCTACATTTGGCGCATTTGGAGGAAACGGCTCCGGCCGAGGAAGAAGTTATCGTCCAGGGCGGCGGATCAGCAGTGGAGGAGTGGAATCGCCCACCGCCAAAGCCACCTTACTCGTTTACAAAGGCGGCGGTTGGCCAGGCGACGGCAAGCGGCGCTGGCGAAGCTGTGGTTCTGCATCAAGGGAGTAGCGCCGAGGTCGGCACCATCGTGATGGAGGAAGGAGAGGAAACCGTGCATGAAGGAGGCGGCTGGATCCAAAGCGGCAAGGACGGTGGCGCGAGTGGTTCCGCGGGTGTACTTCGCTGTGGCGTTGTCGCGACGCGCAGAGCACCGCAAACGACGAGAAGTCGTATGGAGAAAGCACTGAGTTCCGACGGCAATCCTCGCAGAGGCTGGCTCCGTCATGCTTCTCCGTTAGTGGCCAAGCTACCGCCTCTCACGGCGGCTGTCTTCCCGTGGGATCGAGGCGGCGAACAACACAACAACAATTTGCAGTGGCGAGCGGCAGTTTTGGTAAGTGGCAGAGAGAATGCCACAACAAACCAAGGAGAGGGAAGACAGAGACGGCAGGACGAGAGCTGGATGGCAATTCCCCCATGCAACTCTGCGACTGCCGGCGACGTGTGGTGCACGAAATTGGAAATCACAATTCTTTACAACTTCACACAACTAACCAGCAAGTGCACTGGGTCGTCCAAGTAATACCTTACGTGAGTAAGGGTTGATCCCACGGAGATTGTTGGCTTGAAGCAAGTTATGGTTATCTTGTAACTCTTAGTCAGGATATCAATTATAAATATCAGTTGACTTGCAAATGAACAAAAGAACATGAAATAAATACTTGATATGCAGTAATGGAGAATATGTTGGATTTTTGTCTTCTGAATCTCTGCTTTCTTCCTGTCTTCGACTTCACGCACGCAAGTTCCCTCCCTTGGAAAGCTGTATGTTTGGTGGGTCACCGTTGTCAATAGCTACCATCCATCCTCTCAGTTAAAATAGTCCAAGTACGCTGTCACTGCACGGCTAATCATCTGTCGGTTCTCACTCATGTTGAAATAGGATCCATCGATCCTTTTGCGTCTGTCACTACGCCCAACCCTTGTGAGTTTGAAGCTCGTCACAGTCATCCAATCCCTGAATCCTACTTGGAATACCACAGACAAGGTTTAGACTTTCCGGATTCTCAAGAATGCTGCCAATGGATTCTAGCTTATACCACGAAGACTCTAATTAAGGGATCTAAGAGATACTCATTCAGTAGAATGGGGTGGTTGTCAGGCACGCGTTCATAGGTTGAGAATGATGATGAGTGTCACGGATCATCACATTCGTCATATTGAAGTGCGAATGAATATCTTGGATATAAACAAGCGTGTTTGAATAGAAAACAAAAATAATTGCATTAATCCATCGAGACACAGCAGAGCTCCTCACCCCCAACAATGGAGTTTAGAGACTCATGCCATCAAAAAGTACAAAGTTCAGATCTAAAAATGTCATGAGGTACAAAATAAATCTCTAAAAGTTGTTTAAATACTAAACTAGTAACCTAGGTTTACAGAAAATGAGTAAACTGAGATAGATAGTGCAGAAATACACTTCTGAGGCTCACTTGGTGTGTGCTGGGGCTGAGCTTTGAGCTTTACACGTGCATAGGCTATTTCTTGAGTTAAGCGCCAGGTTGTAACCTGTTTCTGGCGTTTAACGCCAGAATGGAACATGGAATTGGCGGCAAACGCCAGTTTACGTCATTTATCTTCGAGCAATTGAGAGCGCGCCAATTGGACTCCTATAGCTCCAAAAAATCCATTCCGAGTGCAGGGAGGTCAGAATCCAACAGCATCAGCAATCCTTTTTCAGCCTGAATCAGATTTTTACTCAGATCCTTCATTTTCAGTCAGAAAATACCTAAAATCACAGAAAAACACACAAAGTCATAGTAAAGTCCAGAACTATGAATTTTGCCTAAAAACTAATAAAAATATACTAAAAATTAACTAAAACATACTAAAAACTACATGAAATTACCCCCAAAAAGCGTATAAAATATCCGCTCATCACAACACCAAACTTATACTGTTGCTTGTCCCCAAGAAACTAGATAAATAAAATAGGATAAAAAGAAATCAAGAAGCAATAATATCTCAGAGTTTTAAGTGAAGCTCAGATTCTAATTAGATGAGCGGGGCTAGTAGCTTTTTGCTTCCGAACAGTTTTGGCATCTCACTTTATCCTTTGAAATTCAGAATGATTGGCATCCACATGAACTCAGAATTCAGATAATGTTATTGGTTCTCCTATTTTAGCATGTTGATTCTTGAACATAGTTACTTATGAGTCTTGGCTGTGACCCTAAACATTTTGTTTTCAAGTATTACCACCAGATACATAAATGCCACAGACACATAACTGGGTGAACCTTTTCAGATTGTGACTCAGCTTTGCTAAAGTCCCCAGTTAGAGGTGTCCAGAGTTCTTAGGCACACTCTTTTACTTTGGATCACGACTTTAACCACTCAGTCTCAAACTCTTCACCTGGACCTTCATGACACAAGCACAAGGTTAGGGATAGCTTGATTTAGCCGCTTAGGCCAGGATTTTATTCCTTTAGGCCCTCCTTTCCATTGATGCTCAAAGCCTTGGATCCTTTTTGCCCTTGCCTTTTGGTTTAAGGGGCTATTGGCTTTTTCTGCTTTCTTTTTCTTGCTTCAAAAATCAATTTCATGATTTTTTAGATCATCAATAGCATTTCTCTTGTTCATCATTCCTTCAAGAGCCAACAGATTTAACATTCATAAACTCTACTATCAAAATTATGCATTGTTCATGCATTCATTCAGAAGACAAAAAGTATTGCCACCACATATAAATAATTTGAATTTTTCTTATTAAAAAATCAAAAAAATATTGCTTCCTTATTCTAAAAATTTGCTATTTTATTCATGTTTGATGATGATGAGAAAAATAAATTATAGCTTAATTGGAGATAAAATCAAAATAATGATACTAATTACTACTACTCATATATAACTTCTAAGGTAAATTCCTAATAAGAACAATTATCACAGAGTTAAGGCTAAAATTAGGACTCAACAACCTTTATTTTGGGAGGTGGATGCTCCTTTAGTCTGTGGGATGCTTGGCCCTTCAAGACATAGCTTCTGACGTTTTAGTTCCTTCAGTTCACGCCATTGCTCTTCTTGTTCCCCAAGCAGTTTGCAAATCATGCTATTTTGATTTTGCGGTTCTTCCTTTAGTTGGTCTATAGCTTGTTGCAACTTGGTAACAGATGCTTTAAGACACTCCCAGTATTCAATTTGAGGGATTTCCGAGAGGAACTCCTATGCTTTCCTCTTGATGGGGTCGTCCTGCACTTGTTGTCCTTCCATTGACTTTTTGGTGATTGGTTGCTCAACTGAGATATACTCATTTACTCCCATCTTTACCCCAGCATCTTTACACAGCATAGATATTAAGCTTGGATAAGCCAATTTGGCATCTTTGGAGTTCTTGTTTGCAATTGTATAAAGTTCACAAGAAATCAGCTGATGAACTTCCACTTCTTTTCTCAACATAATGCAATGGATCATTACTGCTCTTTTGATGGTGACTTCAGAGCGGTTGCTAGTGGGCAGTATAAAATGCCCAATGAAGTCCAGCCAGCCTTTGGCAACTGGTTTGAGATCTCCTCTCTTGAGTTGGTTTAGGACACCCTTTGTGTTGGTTGTCCACTTGGTTCCAGGGAGGCATATGTCCTCTATAATTTTGTCCAAGCTCTTATTTATTCTCATCATTCTCCTACTAAAGGAGTCTGGGTAATCTTGCAGTTGAGGCAGCTTGAAGATCTCTCTTATTTTGTTAGGGTGGATGTGAACAATCTTCCCTCTGACCAGAGTTCGAAAGTCATAGAAGGCGGTTCCAACTATTCTCTGCCTGTCTGTTTGTCACAGATTAGAGTAAAATTCCTGAACCATGTTTCTTCCCACCTTTGTTTCAGGATTAGCTAGGATTTCCCAGCTCCTGTTTCGAATTTGCTCTTGGATCTCCGGATATCCGTCTTCTTTCAGATCGAATTTAGCTTCTGGGATCACTGACCTTAGACCCATTATTTTGTAGTAATGGTCTGAATGTTCTTTGGTTAAGAACTTCCCTTGATTCCAAAGTGGTTTTGGAATATTCTCTTTCTTGCCTCTTAGAGTGGTTTGTTTTCCCTTAGGAGCCATGATCTTATTGGGTATTGGCTTAGTGATCATGGATAAACACACCAAACTTAGAGGTTTGCTTGTCCTCAAGCAAAAGAAAGGAAAGGAGAGGGATAGAGGGAGAGCCAAGTTTGAATTGTGGAGGAGATGAGGGAGGCCGAACGTGGATTTAAAGGGAAGGGGGTGGATTTTCGAAAATTTTTGAAGAAGATAGGATAGAAGATATGATTTGTAAAAGATAAGTATGATAGGAAAAAAATGTAATTTAAAATTGAAAAGATATGAAAGATATTTGAAAAAGATAAATCTGAATTTTAAAAAGAAAATATGATGAGTTTAAAAAGATTTGAGAAGAATTTAAAAGATTTGAAAAGAATTCAAAAAGATAAATGAGTTTTGAAAAAGGTTTGAAAAGATATTGAAGAAAAATTAGGAAATATGTTTAGGATTAAAAATTTTTCGAAATTGAAGTTGAAAGATGAGAGTTTGTAACATGTTTATGCAAGAAATCATGAATTGAAACATGAAAAATGGAAAAAATTTGAAGTGAAAACGAAGTTATCTTCTCCCCACAATCCTGGAGTTAAACGCCCAACTACTGCATGTTTGGGCGTTTAACGCCCATCTGTAGCTTCTTCTGGGCATTTAATGCCCAGCTGTAGCTTCTGGCTGGCGTTAAACACCAGAAAATCCTTTATCACTGAGCGTTTTTCTGAACGCCCAGAATGATATCCATTCTGGCGTTTAACGCCCAAATGGCTATCCCTACTGGCGTTAAACGCCCAGTAGATGCTTCTTTTGGGCATTTAACGCCCAAAACAGCTTTTACTGGCAGTTTCGCACCAGTGAGCTTCTTTTCGCTGTTTTATCCTCTGAATCCTTTTGTAACTCTATGAACTCATGCAATTGATACTTTACCTTAAAGATAATTAATATGAACCTGTAAAATTATCATTTAATTAACAAATAAGCTTTGTTAATGGCTGGGTTGCCTCCCAGCAAGTGCTTCTTTATTGTCTTTAGCTGGACTATTACTGAGCTTTAATCAAGTCTCAGTTTTGAGCATTCTTGCTCAAAATTGCTTTCAAGATAATGTTTGACTCTCTGTCCATTAACAATAAATTTTTTGTTAGAGTCATTATCCTGAAGCTCTACATATCCATATGGTCACACACCTATAATCACATATGGTCCTCTCTACCGGGATTTCAACTTTTCGGGGAATAATTTGAGCCTAGAGTTAAACAGCAAAACTTTCCGCCCTTGCTCAAAGACTCTGGATGACAACTTCTTATCATGCCATCTTTTTGCTTTCTCTTTGTAAATTTTTGCATTTTCGAAAGCATTGAGTCTGAATTCCTCTAGCTCATTTAACTGGAGCAATCATTTTTCTCCAGCTAACTTGGCATCAAGGTTTAGGAATCTGGTTGCCCAGTAGGCCTTGTGTTCCAGTTCCACTGGCAAGTGACAGGCTTTTCCATACACAAACTGGTATGGAGAGGTCCCTATAGGAGTCTTGAATGCTATTCTATATGCCCACAGAGCATCATCCAAGCTTCTTGCCCAATCCCTTCTACGGTTAATCATAGTCTGTTCCAGGATTCTTTTAAGTTCTCTATTAGAGACTTCAGCTTGCCCATTTGTCTGTGGATGATATGGAGTTGCCACCCTGTGGCTAACTCCATATCGAATCATAGCAGAGTAAAGCTGTTTATTGCAGAAATGAGTGCCCCCATAACTGATTAGTACTCTAGGGACCCCAAATCTGCTGAAGATATGTTTTTGGAGGAATTTTAGCACTGTCTTAGTATCATCAGTGGGTGTTGCAATAGCCTCCACCTATTTGGATACATAATCCACTGCCACCAGAATATAAGTGTTTGAGTATGATGGTGGGAAAGGCCCCATAAAGTCAATACCCCATACATCAAACAACTCAATCTCTAGGATCCCTTGTTGAGGCATGGAATAACTATGAGACAGATTGCCAGATCTTTGGCAACTGTCACAATTACATACAAACTCTCGAGAGTTTTTATAGAGAGTAGGCCAGTAGAAGCCACATTGGAGGACTCTTGTGGTTGTTTGCTCACTTCCAAAATGTCCTCCATACTTTGATCCATGGCAATGCTAGAGGATCTTCTGAGCTTCTTCTTTAGACACACATCTATGGATTATTCCGTCTGCACATCTCTTGAAGAGATATGGTTCATCCCACAGATAGTACTTTGCATCCGAAATCAATTTCTTTGATTGCTGCCTACTATACTCTTTGGGTATGAATCTCACAGTCTTGTAGTTTGCAATGTCTGCAAACCATGGTACTTTCTAGATGGCAAAGAGTTGCTCATCTGGAAAGGTTTCAGAGATCTCAGTAAGAGGGAGGGACGCCCCTTCTACTGGTTCTATTCGGGACAGGTGATCTGCTACTTGGTTCTCTGTCCCTTTTCTGTCTCTTATTTCTATATCAAACTCTTACAGAAGCAACACCCATCTTATGAGTCTGGGTTTTAAATCCTGCTTTGTGAGTAGATATTTAAGAGCAGCATGGTCAGTGTACACAATCACTTTTGATCCTACTAAATAAAATCTGAACTTATCAATGGCGTAAACCACTGCAAGTAACTCTTTTTCTGTGGTCGTGTAGTTCTTCTGTGCGTCATTTAAAACACGACTGGCATAATAAATGACGTGCAGAAGCTTGTCATGCCTTTGTCCCAATACTGCACCAATGGCATGGTCACTGGCATCACACATTAGTTCAAATGGTAATGTCCAGTCTGGTACAGAGATGACTGGTGCTGTGACCAGCTTAGCTTTCAGAGTCTCAAATGCCTGCAGACACTCCTTATCAAAGATAAATGGCGTGTCAGCAGCTAGCAGATTACTCAGAGGTTTTGTAATTTTTGAAAAATCTTTTATAAACCTCCTATAGAATCCTGCATGCCCCAGAAAGCTTCTTATTGCTTTAATATTGGTAGGTGGTGGTAATTTTTCAATTACCTCCACCTTAGCTTGATCCACCTCTATTCCTTTGTTCAAAATTTTATGCCCAAGGACGATTCCTTCAGTCACCATAAAGTGACATTTTTCCCATTTTAAAACCAGGTTAGTCTCTTGGCACCTTTTCAGAACAAGTGCTAGATGGTCAAGACAAGAGCTGAATGAATCTCCAAATACTGAGAAGTCGTCTATGAAGACTTCCAGAAACTTTTTCACCATATCAAAGAAAATAGAGAGCATGCACCTCTGAAAGGTTGCAGGTGCATTACACAGACCAAATGGC
This sequence comes from Arachis hypogaea, assembly GCF_003086295.3. Taxonomy (NCBI): domain Eukaryota; kingdom Viridiplantae; phylum Streptophyta; class Magnoliopsida; order Fabales; family Fabaceae; genus Arachis; species Arachis hypogaea. The sequence continues at coordinate 85,359,291 of NC_092041.1, forward strand.
ATCCTTCTGTACGCAAACACTATAGATGGACATGTGAATGCTGTTTTCTCTTAATCTTGGGGATCTACTGCAATTTGGTTGTAACCTGAATAGCCATCCAGAAAGCAGTAGTAATTATGACCTGCTAGTCTTTCTAGCATCTGGTCTATGAATGGTAAAGGAAAATGATCCTTTCTGGTGGCTGTATTGAGTCTTCTGTAGTCAATACACATGCGCCAACCTGTAACTATTCTTGTAGGAACCAGTTCATTCTTTTCATTATGAACCACTATCATGCCTCCCTTCTTGGGGACAACTTGGACAGGGCTCACCCAAGGGCTATCAGAAATAGGATAAATAATTCCAGCCTCTAGTAATTTAGTGACCTCTTTTTGCACCACCTCCTTCATAGCCGGATTCAGCCGCCTCTGTGGTTGAACCACTGGCTTAGCATCATCCTCCAATAGGATCTTGTGCATGCATCTGGCTGGGCTAATGCCCTTAAGATCACTGATGGACCACCCAAGAGCTGTTTGTGTGTCCTTAGCACTTGAATTAGTGCTTCCTCTTCCTGTGGCTTTAAGGCATAGCTTATGATTACAGGAAAAGTGTCACTTTCTCCTAGAAATGTATATTTCAGGGATGGTGGCAGTGGTTTAAGCTCAGGTTTAGGAGGTTTCTCCTCTTTCTGAGGGGTTTTCAGAGGTTCTATTATTCTCTCTGATTCCTCCAGATCAGGCTGAACATCTTTAAAGATATTCTCTAGCTCTGACTCGAGACTCTCAGCCATATTGATCTCCTATACCAAGGAGTCAATAACATCAATTCTCATGCAGTCATTTGATGTGTCTGGATGCTTTATTGCTTCAACAGCATTCAGCCTGAACTCATTCTCATTGACTCTCAGGGTCACTTTCCCTTTTTCGACATCAATGAGGGTTCGTCTAGTTGCTAGGAAAGGTCTTCCTAGGATGAGAGTTGCACTCTTGTGCTCCTCCATCTCTAGTACTACAAAATTAGTGGGAAATGCAAATGGCCCAACTGTGACAACCACATCCTCAATCATGCCTGATGGGTATTTAATGGAGCCATCAGCAAGTTGAAGACAGATCCTGGTTGGTTTGATTTCTTCTGCCAAGCCAAGCTTTCTGATAGTGGATGCAGGTACTAGGTTGATACTTGACCCAAGATCACATAAAGCTGTCTTGGTACAAGTGCCCTCTAATGTGCATGGTATCATAAAGCTTCCAGGATCCTTAAGCTTCTCTGGTAAGCTTTTTAGAATGATTGCACTGCATTCTTCAGTGAGGTAAACTTTTTCAGTTTCTCTCCAATCCTTCTTATGACTTAAGATCTCTTTCATGAACTTAGCATAAGAGGGTATTTGCTCAAGTGCATCTGCAAACGGAATCTTTATTTCAAGAGTCCTGAGATAGTCAGCAAAGCGGGCAAATTGCTTATCATGTTCTGCTTGGCGGAGTTTCTGAGGATAAGGCATTTTGGCTTTGTATTCCTTAACCTTAGTTGCTGCAGGTTTATTTCCTACAGATGTGGTTGGAGAAGCCTTTTTAGAAAGGTTGCTATCAGCACTTGTATGTGTCTAATCCCTCACTGGCGTTTGAATGCCAGGATTTAAAGCTGGATTGGCGTTGGATGCCAACTCCTTACCTGTTTCTGGCATTTGAATGCCAGAACTGAGCTTCCCTTGGGTGTTTAACGCCAACTCCTTGCCTGTTTGTGGTGTTTGAACGCCAAAACTAAGCATGGGTTGGGCGTTTAACGCCAGCTCTCCACCCTTTTCTGACGTTTGAGCGCCGGAATTATTCCTCTCTGGGCTCTTACTATCCTCAGAGGGATTTTGGGTAGCAGTTTGTTCATTTCTTGGCTTCCTGCTACTTTGAAGTGAGGTATTTAATGTTTTCCCACTTCTTAATTGAACTGCTTGGTACTCATCTATTATTTATTTTGATAACTGCTGTTTTGTTTGCTTCAACTGTACTTCCATATTCATATTAGCCATATTTGTGTCTGTAGTATCTCCTTGAATTCGGCTAGCTGTTTTGTTAAAAAATCTAATTGTTGATTGAATTCAGTAACTTTTTCTGCAGGACTGAGTTCAGTAACTTGCTTATCATGTTCTGCTTGGCGGAGTTTCTGAGGATAAGGCATTTTGGCTTTGTATTCCTCAACCTTAGTTGCTGCAGGTTTATTTCCTACAGATGTGGTTGGAGAAGCCTTTTTAGAAGGGTTGCTATCAGCACTTGTATGTGTCTAATCCCTCACTGGCGTTTGAATGCCAGGGTTGAAAGCTGGATTGGCGTCGGACGCCAACTCCTTACCTGTTTCTGGCGTTTGAACGCCAAAACTGAGCTTCCCTTGGGCATTTAACGCCAACTCCTTGCCTATTTATGGCGTTTGAACGCCAGAACTGAGCATGGGTTGGGCGTTTAACGCCAGCTCTCCACCCTTTTCTGGCATTTGAGCGCCGGAATTATTTCTCTCTGGGCTCTTACTGTCCTCAGAGGGATTTTGGGTAGTAGTTTGTTCATTTCTTGGCTTCCTGCTGCTTTGAAGTGAGGTATTTAATGTTTTTCCACTTCTTAATTGAACTGCTTGGTACTCTTCTGTTATTTGTTTTGATAACTACTATTTTGTTTGCTTCAACTGTACTTCCATATTCATATTAGCCATTCTTGTGTCTTGTAGTATCTCCTTGAATTCGGCTAGCTGTTTTGTTAAAAAATCTAATTGCTGATTGAATTCAGTAACTTGTTCTGCAGGACTGAGTTCAGTAACTTGCTTATCATGTTCTGCTTGGCGGAGTTTCTGAGGATAAGGCATTTTGGCTTTGTATTCCTCAACCTTAGTTGCTGCAGGTTTATTTCCTACAGATGTGGTTGGAGAAGCCTTTCTAGAAGGGTTGCTATCAGCACTTGTATGTGTCTGATCCCTCACTGGCGTTTGAATGCCAGGGTTGAAAGCTGGATTGGCGTTGGATGCCAACTCCTTACCTGTTTCTGGCGTTTGAATGCCAGAACTGAGCTTTCCTTGGGAGTTTAACGCCAACTCTTTGCCCGTTTGTGGCATTTAAACGCCAGAACTGAGCATGGGTTGGGTGTTTAACGCCAGCTCTCCACCTTTTTCTGACGTTTGAGCGCCGGAATTATTCCTCTCTGGGCTCTTACTGTCCTCAGAGGGATTTTAGGTAGCAGTTTGTTCATTTCTTGGCTTCATGCTGCTTTGAAGTGAGGTATTTAATGTTTTCCCACTTCTTAATTGAACTGCTTAGTACTCTTCTGTTATTTGTTTTGATAACTGCTGTTTTGTTTGCTTCAACTGTACTTCCATATTCATATTAGCCATTCTTGTGTCTTATAGTATCTCCTTGAATTCGGCTAGCTGTTTTGTTAAAAAATCTAATTGCTGATTGAATTCAGTAACTTGTTCTGCAGGACTGAGTTCAGCAGTTACTGTTTTAGCCTCTTCTTTCATGGAAGACTCACTAATTAGGTACAGATGCTGATTTCTGGCAACTGTATCAATGAGCTCTTGAGCTTTTTCAATTGTCTTTCTCATGTGTATAGATCCACCAGCTGAGTGGTCTAAAGACATCTAAGCTTTCTCTATAAGCCCATAATAGAATATGTCTAACTGCACCCACTCTGAAAATATTTCAAAGGGGCATTTTCTTAGCATCTCTCTGTATCTCTCCCAGACATCATAAAGAGATTCATTATCTCCTTGTTTAAAGCCTTGGATGTTCAGCCTTAGCTGTGTCATCCGTTTTGGAGGAAAATATTGATTCAGGAATTTTTCTGACAGCTGTTTCCATGTCCTTATGCTAGCCTTAGGTTGGTTATTTAACCACCTCTTAGCTTGATCTTTTACAGCAAATGGAAACAGTAATAATCTGTAAACATCCTGATCTACTTCCTTATCATGTACTGTGTCAGCAATTTGTAAAGACTGTGCCAGAAACTCTGTAGGTTCTTCTTTTGGAAGACTGGAATACTGGCAACTTTGCTGCACTATGATAATAAGCTGAGGATTCAACTCAAAACTACTGACTCCGATGGAGGGTATACAGATACTACTCCCATATGAAGCAGTAGTGGAGTTAGCATATGACCCCAGAGTCCTTCTGGACTGTTCATTTCCACTTAGGTCCATGATGGAGAAAGGGAGATGTTGTGAATTGGAGATTCAAATAGTATTAAAATATTTTTTTTAGAAACCGGGAAAAAAATAAAATAAAATGAAAAATGGGTGAGAATTTTCGAAAAATGAAGAGAGAGAAAAAGTGGTTAGGAGGTTTTGAAAAAGACTTGATTTTTGAAAAAGATATGGTTGAAAAAGATATGATTTTTTTTAAATTGATGACTAATTTAATGCTAAATTTTTGAAAATTATGAGTGGAATGAGGAAAAGATATTTTTATTTTTGAATTTTAATGAAAAGAGAAAAACAATAAAAAGACACAAGACTCAAAATTTTTAGATCTAATGCTCTTTATTTTCGAAAATTTGGAAAGAAAAACACCAAGGAACACCAACTTAAAAATTTTAAGATCAAAACACAAGAAAGACTCAAGAACACTTTGAAGATTCACAGGAACAACAAGAACATAAAAAGAACACCAAGAACACTTTTTGAAAATTTTTTTAAGAAAATAAGAACACAGAAGACACCAAACTTAAAACATGACACTAAACTTCACAGAAAAACTAAAAATTAATAAAGAAAAATAATATATTTTTTTAAAAAAATAAAAGAAAAATTTGAAAAGTATATAAAAGACTGACCCAAAAGACAAAATTTTCCTAATCTAAGCAACAAGATTCACCGTCAGTTGTTCAAACTCGAACAATCCCTGGCAACGGCGCCAAAAACTTGGTGCACGAAATTGGAAATCACAATTCTTCACAACTTCGCACAACTAACCAGCAAGTGCACTGGGTCGTCCAAGTAATACCTTACGTAAGTAAGGGTCGATCCCACGGAGATTGATGGCTTGAAGCAAGTTATGGTTATCTTGTAACTCTTAGTCAGGATATCAATTATAATTATCATTTGACTTGTAAATGAATAAAAGGGCATGAAATAAATACTTGTTATGTAGTAATGGAGAATATATTAGAGTTTTGGAGATGTTTTGTCTTCTGAATCTCTGCTTTCTTCCTGTCTTCGTCTTCACGCACGCAAGTTCCCTCCCTTGGCAAGCTGTATGTTTGGTGGGTCACCGTTGTCAATGGCTACCATCCATCCTCTCAGTGAAAATGGTCCAGGTGAGCTGTCACCGCACAGCTAATCATCTGTCGGTTCTCACTCATGTTGGAATAGGATTCATCGATCCTTTTGCGTCTGTCACTACGCCCAACCCTTGTGAGTTTGAAGCTCGTCACAGTCATCCAATCCCTGAATCCTACTCAGAATACCACAGACAAGGTTTAGACTTTCCGGATTCTCAAGAATACTGCCAATGGATTCTAGCTTATACCACGAAGACTCTGATTAAGGGATCTAAGAGATACTCATTCAATCTAAGGTAGAACGGGGTGGTTGTCAGGCACGCGTTCATAGGTTGAGAATGATGATGAGTGTCACGGATCATCACATTCGTCATATTGAAGTGCGAATGAATATCTTGGATAGAAACAAGCGTGTTTGAATAGAAAATAAAAATAATTGCATTAATCCATCGAGACACAGCAGAACTCCTCACCCCCAACAATGGAGTTTAGAGACTCATGCCGTCAAAAAGTACAAAGTTCAAATCTAAAAATGTCATGAGGTACAAAATAAATCTCTAAAAGTTGTTTAAATACTAAACTAGTAACCTAGGTTTACAAAAAATGAGTAAACTGAGATAGATAGTGCAGAAATCCACTTCTGGGGCCTACTTGGTGTGTGCTGGGGCTGAGCTTTGAGCTTTACACGTGCATAGGTTGTTTCTGGAGTTAAACGCCAGGTTGTAACCTGTTTCTGGCGTTTAACGCCAGAATGGAACAAGAAATTGGCGTCAAACTCCAGTTTACGTCATTTATCTTCAAGCAAAGTATGGACTATTATATATTGCTGGAAAGCCCTGGATGTCTACTTTCCAACGCAATTAAGAGCACGCCAATTAGACTCTTGTAGCTCCAAAAAATCTATTCCGAGTACAGGGAGGTCAGAATCCAACAACATCAGCAGTCCTTTTTCAGCCTGAATTAGATTTTTGCTCTGATCCTTCAATTTCAGCAAGAAAATATCTGAAAACATAGAAAAATACACAAACTCATAGTAAAGTCCAGAAATATGAATTTTGCCTAAAAACTAATAAAAATATACTAAAAATTAACTAAAACATACTATAAACTACATGAAATTACCCCCAAAAAGCGTATAAAATATCGGCTCATCAACGTGTGGGTTGGAGTTGAGGCGGCTGGATCCTTCCTCCTCTTTCCCAGCACCAGGAATGAAAGCGATGGGAGAGTACTACTCCCTATTCACGGGTTGGGCCTCCCAAATGAGTGTGCAGCCCAAATTCAGCTACTGCAGAATGGGCCAACTACTCCCAAAAATTATTATTATGATCAGTTAATGGATACAATTATTTTTAAAAAATGGGATCCTGGTGGTTAAAATTTTTTTTAGTAGTAGCATAGCAAATATTATTTTAGGAATGCTGCTTTTTTTTATTATTTGTAATTAGCTTTTATAATTTTTATTCGGATTTATATTTTTTTTACAACCTTGAGGACAAGGTTATTTTGAAGGGTAGGATAATGATACAATTATTATTGGGCTAGCCCAATTAGAAAATTATACTATAAATAGGAGTATGATGTAATAATGTAGGGGGACATGGTGTAATTAAAAACTCTACTTTCTCTCTTTGGCCCTATGTCTAGGATTTCTCTTCTATTCTCTCTGATTATCTCTAATTCTCTCTAGTTCTTAATACAAATTCGTATCACATACATTGAAAAGAAAGTTATTCCCATAATAAAATTCTTACGTGTTATTTACTAGGTTTATTCTCAATTTTTGTTACATGTATTCACCTATTATTACAATAACATTTCTACGTCAAATTATTCTCATTAACCACAATTTTCATGACCATAACCTTTATTACAATAACATTCCTACATCAAATCATTCTTATTACACTACAATTTTTATGCCCGTATCTGATTTTTTATCTTTTTTTTCAGTTTATTTTACATGTATGTACTCCCCTAAAATTTCAAATTTCAAATTTTAAATTCAAAATTAAAATTAAAAAAATATTCTTATCATTTACATTCTCTCTCATTATCTTTTTTTATTTTTCTCTCCTCCTCCTCTTTTTCTTTAGATATTTTTGTTACCCAATAACCTTTCTTCGTCATTTCGTGATGTCGTGCCAAGTGCGTAGTGTTTATCGATGTCATGGTGGTGGATACGGAGGAAGAAACGGTGAAAGAGAGTAGATCGGTGAAAAAATTGAGCAGCTGCCACAGAAAGCACATGCAGCGAGACTAGGCAAGCGGAGAGCACAACAGCGACGGTGACAAGAATAGAGCGGTGAGATCTATTTATTTTCTGTCACGGTAAAAGGGACAACAGCAGTTGTGACAGAAATTACGGCAGTAGATGAGGTTGCGGCGGCGACTATGGTGGTCGAGGAGTCTAAGGCAGCGGTGGGCCCATTCGTCACAGTGGAGTTCGTGGTGGTGGTCAACATTGTGATGGTGGATAAGGTGGAGGATGCGATGACGGTCGTGCATGGTACAACTATGGTGAGCTGGGTCAAAGATTATAACCAGTTAGGAGGCGGATGCCGAGATAGGTACGGCAGCATTTGTGACGGCAAAAGCTGCTACAACTATGGTGATAGAACTTTGTAATTTATTTTCACTTCTAAAATAGATTCTGACATTAGTTGCTATTGTTTGTTAATGAATTTGATTTGTTGTTATTCTGTAGGAAAATGAGTGAAATAGTTGGTGTGGTGAAAGAAGGGGCCTTGGAGTAGGTGAAAATAATTTCATTCATCATTCTTCACATGGTTTATAGTTTACAATATAATAGTTATTTCTTATTTTTGGATCTGTTATTAAGTATTTTAATATTCTTATTATTTCACTCTCTTCTTAATTGAAAATACGAATATATAAGAATTAACAAATCTATGAATATTTTAATCTTTGTTAAACAACTTGGGTCTTTTAAAGTTATCTTTGGTTATTTTAAAATTATCTTTGGCTATTCGAATTCAATGGTTTTAAAATGCCGCTCAGTTTATCGCTAAAACATTAATTTATTTTCGTTCCTTACAAAAAGGTTTTTTAATTTTTTTTTAACAAAAGCTCAACACAACAAGTGGAGCAAAAGTACCATCAGCATAGTATGAGACTAGAAACTAAAAATAAATAAACAGAACAAAACAAACGTAACTATAGATACCCCTTTGTCGTCTCCGGCATTGCCATCAACAACAGAAAGAGTCAGCACCTAACCACTCCTTATAGCTCAAAGCAGACATGTTGATAATCTCCTCAACCCCTTTTCCTTTGTTCTGAAAAATCCTACGGTTCCGTTCCAACCATAAGTTCCAAATGATCACGCAGAAACACACCATCTATCTCTTGCACTCCTGTTTTGTATTTGAGTTCTCAGTCCAACTCTGGAAGTGGTCTTTTACTGCACCTGGACAAGTCCATTGCATTCCAATATATGATAACCAAGCACATCATACCTGCCAAGCAAAGTTACAACCAAGAAATAGGTGGTGGCCATATTCTACACTATTGTTACATAACACACATAAAGTATCTTGTTGGTGAATGATCCCAAGGCGACTCAAGTCTCTCCTTCGTATTAACCCTGCCAACCAAGACAAACCAGGCAAACAACTCTACTCTGGGTGGGACAAGGCCTTTCCAAATGCTCCTAGTAAAGTTGTAACTATGTATATCCTCTGGAGCCATTTCCACCTGCAACACCTGCACAAATGAGTTAGTAGAGAAAATTCCTTATTTATCATACTTCCATACAACTCTATCCTCTCTCCCAAGGTCAAGTTTGACCAGCCTCAGAGTGTGGTGAAACTGGTTCACTAGATCCAACTCCCGTTGGAATAATTCTCTCCACTGAAAATTCCATTTCCACTCTAGCCCATCCCAAAACCCACAATCCCCTATCATTGATCCTATTTGGTTTGAAACCGAGAATAGCCTTGGAAACCGGTCTTTCAAAGAACCTCCCTGAATCCAGACATCCTCCCAAAACCGAGTTCGTCTCCCATCACCCACCTCCATAGACAACCCAGTAAGCATCTTTTGTTGGACTTCTTGACTCTTGAACTGTAACTGACATATATCCTTCCACGAACCACCTCGAATAGGTAGTTCTTGAGAGGACAGTAGCTCATTTCGGTTCAGGTTGTTACAGGAATATACTATCTTCTTCCATAGAGGACACTCCTCTTTAGAGAACCTCCACCACCATTTAAACAGAAGGGCCAAATTTCTTAGCATAGCATCCCCAACCCCCAATCCATCTAACTTCTTAGGGGCCTGAACCACTTCCCACTTAACCAAAGCCATACTACTATTTCCATCTTCTTTATTCCATAGAAATATTCTCTGCAAGGAAATCAGTTTCTCTGCAACAGTCTTTGGCATCTTATAGAGGCTCAGATAATAAACCAGTAGGCTATTTAATACAGATTTGATAAGTACCAGCTTACCGGCCTTATTGAGGATCTTGGCCTTCCAAAGACTAAGCTTCTCCTCCACTTTGTCTATGACTGGCTTCCACGTCTTCACCAGCCTTGGGTTCGCTCCTAGAAAGATACCGAGATATTTAACAGGTAGATTGGCTTGCTTACAACCCAACACACCACACATACGTTGTACCCATTGCTCATCACAGTTAACAGGAATCAAGCTAGATTTATCAAAGTTAATGCTCAGACCTGACATCAACTGAAAGCATCTAAGTAACCTCCTGTAGTTCTTGATTGTGTCTTCCTCTGGAGGGCAGAACAAAACAGTATCATCTGCGAACTGTAGATGCGACAACTCAATATGATCTCTCCCAACCATCAACGGTGATATGCGTCCGTTTCTCACAGCTTCTCCAATCATCCTATGTAGGACATCAACAACAAGTACGAAGAGAAATGGGGACAGGGGGTCCCCTTGTCTCAGTCCCCTTTCCATCTTGAATGGCTTGGATGGCAAGCCGTTTATCAATATTGACATAGAGCATGTGCTAATACACTTCATCACCCAACCCCTCCATCTTCAACCAAAGCCCATCTTCTGCAATACAAGGTCTACAAAACTCCATTTGACTCTGTCGTATGCTTTCTGGAAGTCCAACTTTATTATTGCCACTTTCCTCTTCCTTTGTTTGATCCACTAAACCGTTTCACATGCAATTAGAGCCCCGTCATGAATCTTCCGACCCTTCACAAAAGCACTCTGTGTCTTGCCGACTAACCCTGGCATAACCCCTCTCATTCTCCTAACCATCATCTTCGAGATTACCTTATAAACACACCCCACCATGCTAATCAGACGCAGATCTTTGATTTCCTTAGCTCCAGTAAACTTGGGGGCCAACGCCACCCATGTGACATTAGCATCAGGCGGCAACCTTGAAGATTGGAAGAAACCCAACACCGCTGCCGTGAAGTCCGAGCCTATATCATTCCAATACTTCTTTATGAAGTTCATGTTGTAGCCGTCACATCCTGGGGCCTTGGACGAATCACAATCCTACACTGCCTCTTTAATCTCCTCAGGTGACAGTAGCACCTCTAGAGCCAGAGAATCCTCCTCGCTGATCCTTTCCACTAGTCCATCTCTGAATCCCACCTCAGGGGATCTCTCTTGATGATATAATTCTTTGTAAAACTCCCTAATGGCAATTTTAATCCTAGCTTGATTCCTTATCAATCTTCCATTAATAACTAGTGTATCAATCCTGTTACTTCTCCGTCTCGCTGAAGCTAAGTTATGAAAGTATCTCGTATTTTTATCCATGTCCCTTGCAAGCCTCGACCTTGACATCTACTTCCAATGTAATTCTTTCCTCACAAACCATTTCTCACAGGATTTAACTAATGCCTTCCTTCTTGCTTCCACTGTCTCATCATAGCTCCCATTGCCGACCATGTCATCAATCTTCTGAATCTCTTCCTCAAACTTCAATATTTTTCTGTCCATATCACCAAAGTTTTCTCTATGCCATCTCCTCAAAGGAACCGTCAACGCCTTCAGTTTATCGGTGAATTGTAACTCTCCCAACCCTGTCCATTCCTCCTTGACCATCCTTAGAAACCCTTCATGAGTAAACCACGAATCCAGACTTCGGAACGGCCTTGGTCCAACTCTTAGTCTCTTCTCTTCCACTATGATAGGACAGTGATCTGACAACCCCCATGGCCCACCTCGCAAACGAGTCTCCGGAAATGCCTCAAGCCATTCCAAACTAACCAAAGCTCTGTCAATACGACTGCATGACTGTCCTCTGAACCATGTAAATTTTCTGTCTGAAATTGGCAGGTCCACCAAACTCATGTCATGAACCCAATCCTTATAGTTCTGTGCCGACAAAGGTAAGCTTTCTAGACCTCACCTTTCTTCTATTTGTCCAATCTCATTAAAGTCCCCTAGAAAATAACAGGCACCAGGACATAATCCAGCTATGTAACTCAGCTCCTCCCACACAATACGTTTCTCATCTCTAGTGTGAGCACCATAAACCAAGAAGAACGCACAGTTAACAGACTTCTCTGACAGCACCCCTTCAACACACAGCCATCGCTCACCTTTATAGCAATTTCACATTTTAAAGAAGCCATCATCCCACATTAATAACAGGCCACCAGAGGCACCATCAGACTCCACATATTCCCATCCCGTGCTTCCGCTCTCCCAAATTTTCGATACATCAAACGTTGTCACTAACTGTCTTTTAGTCTCTACCAAACCTAACATATCCAACCTATATTTCCTCTTAAGTTCTTTCACCATCCTCAACTTCCCGTCACCCCTTAACCCCCTAATATTCCATGAACTAATAATCATTTTGAAATATAATTACACACCTTTCTGAGATTTTTCGGTCTGCTTCGTCTTGCTTTAGCCTTCTGTTTTGCCAGTCTTCTCTTTCGAGCAATCTCTTTGTTCTGTTCTTGAAGGATAACCATAATGTCTTCTTCTTCATTAAGTAACAATGGTCCAGATTCTTTTGCTAGCTCCCATGTTCCGGTTTTCCAGCATTTGTTCATCCAAACTTACAAACTCATTACTACTGTCCTCATCATCATTGGCGTGTCTTTGTTCCCCTTTATGATTACCTCTATCACCGTACCTGTCCTCCATATTCTGAACCAGCATATTCCTGTCAGTGGGCAGATCAATTCCCAACCCTGGCTTCCCTGAACTTGCCTTACCACCAATAACTATTTCATGATAGTCACCGTTACTATACCCGTTCACCTCCTGGCCCCGTTGAACCTCCTCCGGACCCGTCTCATCCTCCTCCTCCCTGGCAACGTGTTCATCGACCCCATAAGCCCCTGTTCGTATCGCTCTATCACCTCCTGCAACCTTCCTTTCACCGGCGATCCCACTCCTACCCGGCGCACAACCAGCAGGCATCCGGGCGCCGTCTCCTTCACTCAAGCTCCGTCTTGAGGACGTCCCACTGACAGGCGCAGTGCATCCTTTGTCCTCCTCGCGTACTGTTCCGTTCCACTCGCCCAGGTCTTCCTCTTTCAACCTTTCCACATTTCTCCGTGTCTCACCTCCTGCACCGTGCGATACGTAGCTGCCTCCCCCTTCACACTTTCAAAAGTTGCTGTCTTTCAGCCCTAACTCGCTTGGTTTCCTTAGCTGCGCAGATGGATCAGCAGAGACGGATCCCATCCGTTGGAGCTGGAGCAGCCTGGCCCGATCCACCGCCTCATGGTCCATCTCTTGGATCAGACCGACCCGACCCATAGAATCATGGTCCAGCCCAATGTAGCAATTGCCGGTTCCTACCATCCAACCTGTTGGAGACTTTGGGCGTCCTTGGCCCAACCCCGTTTTGTTGTGCTTGATGGCATTGGTTGCCCTTTCTTAATTTGTCACACATGTTCCACTGGGCTTTCCTCGTTCCAGCCCATTCTGGTCGCAGTTGTAGCTCCACGGAATTGTGAGCTCCGAATCGGTTTCATTACTCTCTCCCAATCCCATAAAATCTGCTGAGCCATCAATATGACCATAAATTTGCTGATTCTTAACCAAAATTTCATTGATTGGGCTTTAAGTGGTCATAACTCCATTCGTTCAAAATTGACTCTGAAATTACTAATCTATCCTCATCTTCTTCTTTCCATCGTACCCTTTCCGTACCCACTAATGCTGCCTGATCTCTATAGCCTATGAACTTTGCAAGGTCAGGCGACATTGTAGCATCAGCATCAGGATCTCTGTCTACTTCGTTATTTTGGAGAACGCAAACCAGATCTTTGTCCGCTCTTTTTTTCACCGAACACTGTTAACTGTAGACTTCCTGTCCCACCTCTTTTACCAAGACGTCGAATCCACTGGTATCTAGAGTGATATGAATCCATTCATTGATCACATCCATAACACAAGTATCAATTAGTACACAGCCTACGCTAAACGAGGCGCACAATTTCGTCCCTTTATCACACCCAACCACCTCTCCCCATTGGCCTCCGATCTTCTTGAAGGTATCCACTGACCAAATATGTAATGGGACCCCGTAACACTCTAGTCAGACTCTTCGAGAATCACTTTTCTCCGATTCGTCCCACCTCCATACGTTATGAAATATTTGTAGCAGGCTATTCATTTTGAACGTGTACGTCTCTTCAGCATTCAACAGGCTATCAAACGTCAGCAAGGCTTTGTAAGCTCCAAATTCTCGTACCTGAACAACTTGTGGGAAGTTCTTAGCTACCAGATCCTGCAGCAACCCAAAGTTAATGGCCGTTGTTGTTCCACCTATCAGGCTTTTCTGCAGCCAGTTTAAGTTCTCTTTCGCCACAGCCACTTCTAGCTTCTTTGTCCATCCGTTCCCATGTGAGTCTGTCATCTTCTTATCTTTTCTCACATCCTTAGAACTACTAGCTGGGAGAGCCGAAGCATCCTCATGTTCCTTTTGCTGCTAGCGGCCACTTTCTCTTCAAACAATCCCTCCTTCCTGTATCTTCTTTGTGCCATTAGCAGCCGACATTCTCCTATATTTTGCTTCCCCAACAAACACAACCTTACCCCTCAGTCTCATACGATTCATCTCTGTTATGGCCTTTATAGCCTCTCCCTTCGTAGTGTATCGTATGAATGCAAAGATGTACAAACCACCATTTTTTTGCTTTCGAAAAAGGTATATGTCGTTTATACATCCAGTCCAACTGAAGAGCTCAAACAGTTCTCTCTTTGAGATGTCCTCTGGAAGGTTATCTAAGAAAATCGAAAAGGACTCCGTCTCCAATCGGCGATACTTTTCTCGATTCCAAATTCTAGGATCTTTGATCGGGTTCCTAAAACTACCCCCACTGTATTTCTCACCCACACTCTCTCTCTCTCATTCTAGAAATTTTTAATTTCCTAGATGTAGTAGGTTTTTTAATTTTTACGTTCAAATAACATCTCATCTTTTATTTATTTTTAATAATATTCGACTAATGGTTAAATTAATTTTCTTCCACAAGAGTTATAAAAAAAATTATTTTTTCGTAGCATTTTAAATTTTTTTAATTAAAAAATTTGTTAAATTATATAAATTCTATCATATATGTAATTATATGATAGAATTCGGTACCCAAAAAAAATTATAGGATAGAATCATGAAAAATTATTGCTGTATATGATCATATTCATTCACAAATTTGACGGAAGCCTATAAAATTCACGTCTATTTTTAATATGCTCATAAAAAAATTTATTAACTTGAACAAGTCTGGTTACTAATTTGTTTATTAAAATTTTAATTTTATAGTTAATATTTTTATGGGACATTAATATTAAATTGTTTTCTTTAGTGTTTACAACTTTTATTATACAATTATTAGCTTTTATTAAATTGTTTTGTTTACAAATTTTATCTTATATACTCTTGCATTCTTCAAAAAAGTAAAATTATATATCTTTATTCTTATGATCTAATTTAATATAAAAGGTCCATATTAAACACTTAATTAACCTAACAATATCTTAATATTAAATATTTTTCATTAAATTTATTATACCCGTGCATTGTATGGGGCTCTTCACTAGTTATTATTGTAATATGGATATTCATGGGCAGCTAAATTTTTTAAGATTGGGAGGCTCATGTTATCAAGAGGGATTGAGTTTAATGAAATTTGAAAAAGTAAACTTTGGTTGAGTGTATAAATAAAGAGCAAATCTGAGACAAAATACACACACAACAACAATATATAAAATACTCCCCTCTCTCTCTACATATAAACTGCAACATATATTAGTAAATATATATATGAATCATCTCTATTATATTGAGATAATAATATTAGTGAATATTAATATTAGAGTCTTTTATTTATATTTTTTTATTTTATATTTATTTTTTCTTTATTTATTTATTTATTTTACAACATGTTATCAACATGAGACTTTGAACAAAATTTAGGAAGACTCAGCTATTAAATTTTCATTATATTAAATCTCTCTCATTTTGAATTTAATATTCTTGATATATCTAAAAACAACTACTTATCATGAATATTAGATAGCAAAATTCATCTTAATTCAATAGATCTTGGAGATACCATTAAGGCTGAAAATAAAGCATCCCAGAAGGATAAAGTCAAAGTCATATTTTTTCTTCGTCGTTTTCTTGACGAATGATTGAAAAATGAATATATCACACTAAAAGATCATGCAGATCTGTAGAAAAATCTTCAAGAAAGGTATAATCATCAAAAGATAATAATACTTTCTCAAACCCGATATAAATGGACATACTTGCATCTACAGGATTTTAAATCCATAAATGAATGCAATTCAGCATTGTTCCGAATTACCTCACGAATGAAATTATGTGGGAAAAAGATAACTGATATTGACATGTTAGAGAAAACTTTTTCGACCTTCCATGCCTCAAATGTGCTCTTGTAACAGTAGCATCAAGAGAAAGAATTTAAAAAATATTCTATGGAACGAAGAGGAAAATGACAAAGAAAAAAAATTATGAAACGAAGAAAGATTATATTCACAAGAAAGATCTCACCAGTAGTGGGATAAAGAAAGAAATAATGGGCATTAATATGATGTAAATAAATAATGTAAGAAATTTTTTATTAAGTTTTATTTTCTATACATTTGAATTTTAAATATGATGTATATAAATAATGTTTAATAAAACATTAATATTTGTATTTAAGAATTTCAAAATCATTAAATATGTCCAGTTCTATAATAATAATAATAATAATAATAATAATAATAATAATAATAATAATAATAATAATAAAATTTTCAGTATATGATACTATTTACAGTGCCTCTTAGAAAAATAATTCCAACCAGAAATACAATTTTACTGCGCATGTATTTTTACTCATTATTTATTATTATTATTATTATTATTATTATTATTATTATTATTATTATTATTATTATTATTATTATTTGTCTTTGAAAAAAATAACAAAGACATATAATGAAGATCTTTGCTATGCAGATAGTGCAAGTTCGCATACCATTCTCAAAAGTAATATATATTTTACTCATATTGTACCAAAAGAAGAATGTGTTAATACTATTATTGGCTCAGGCAATGTGATAGAAGACTTCGAAAGAGTTATATTTTTATTTTTCGGAGGAACAAAATTCATAATAAACAATGCACTATTGTCTACTAAGTCTCTAATAAATTTAGAGTTTTAAAAATATTTGTCGAAATGGATATCATATTAAAACAACGAATGAAGAAAATCATGAGTATTTATGTATCACAACTCATGATTTAAATAAAAAGGTTATATTAAAAAAGTTACCATCACTTTCATTTGAGTTATATTATACTAAAATTAATGCAATTGAATCACATATCATTTTAAACAAAAAATTTACTAGCCCAAATGAATTTATAATTTGAGATGATCGATTGGGTCATCTTAGAACAACTATGATATGGAGAATGATTGAAAATTTGCATGGACATTCACTAAAAAACCAAAAATTCTTAAATCTAGTGAATTTTGTTGTGATATATATTCTTAGGGAAAGCTAATTTTAAGACCATCATCAGTAAATATTTGATTTGAATCTCCTGAATTCTTAGAAAGAATTCAAAGAGATATATGTGGACCTATTCATCCACCATGTGGATCTTTTAGATATTTTATGGTCCTTTTAGACGCATCTTCAACATGGTTATATGTGTACTTATTGTCATCTTACAATCTGGTATTTGCAAGATTACTTGTTCAAATTATTCAATCAAAAGAAATTTTCACACACAAAATAGATTAGCAGAATCACTTATTTAACACCTCCAATTAATTGCCAGACACTTACTTATGAGAACAAATCTCCCTATTTCTGTTTGAAGACATATAATTTTACATGCTGCGATACTTATTCGTTTGAGGCCAACAAGTTACCATTAATTCTCTCCTCTGCAATTAGCTTTTAGCTAGCAACTAAATGTTTCCATTTAAAAATATTTGGGTGTAAGATATATGTTCGAATTGCCCCACCTTCTCGCACAAAAATGGGACTCCAAAGAAAATTAGAGATTTATATGGGATATTATTCTCCCTTTATAGTGAGGTATCTTGAGATACAAATAAGATATGTCTTTAAAGCTCGATTTGCATATTGTCATTTTAATAAATCAATGTTTCCAATATCGGGGGAGAGAATAAGTCACTTGAGAAAGAATTTAATTGGAATGGATCATCGTTAATGCATTTGGACCCACGATCAGGACAATGTGAACTAGAAGTTCAAAAGATTATATATTTACAAAGTATAGTAAATGAATTGCCTGATACATTTCTGATACAAAGAGGATAACCAAATTCTACATCCCAACTGAAAATATCCCAATTCGAATTGATGTTCCAGTTAGACAAATAACTACTGAAACGAGTACATGCTAAAAACGTGGTAGACTAATTGGTTCCAAAAATAAAAATCCTCATAAAAGAAAAGAGGCATTTGATATTAGCAAGATAAATGGTACTCCTGTTGAAAAGGATAAAGATATAAAAAAGACACCAGCAAGTATCCAAAATTCTGATTTAGTATTGACGCTAGAAGACGTTCGAATACCTGAAAATTATGAAAATTATGAGATTTCGATAAATTATGTCTTTATAGGAGAAAAATAGAACCGAAATAAAATAATTTTTAATGAAATATTTGCATATAATGTGGCATTACATATTATGGATAAAAGTAAGGATCTTGAGCTAAGAACAGTAGAGAATATCGACAAAGGAATGATTGGCTAAAATGTGAAGAAGCTATGAAGGTTGAGTTAGACTTAGTTATAAAACATGAAATCTTTGGATCTGTAATCTGTACAGTAGAAGATGTAAAACATGTTGGATACCGATGGATATTTATGAGAAAATGAAATGAGAAAAATGAAGTTGTATGCTACAAAGCTCGACTTGTGGCTCAAGATTTTTCACAAGGGTTCGGTATAGATTATGAAGAAACATATTCTCTTGTAGTAGATGCAATAACATTACATTATTTGGTTAGTTTATTCACATACCATAAACTATATGCATCTAATGGATGTGGTGACAACCTATTTATACGGATTATTGGATCGTGATATCTATATGAAAATCTTTGAAGGACTAAAGATATCTCAATCATCCAATAAATATTCGCAAGGGTTATACTAAGTCATATTGCAAAGATCTTTATATAGTCTAAAACAATATAGATGAATGTGGTATAATTGTCTTATTGAGTATCTGGTCAAAAATAGATTAAAAAATGATGATATTTGCTCATGTGTTTTCATAAATAAATCTGCATCTGAATTCATCGTAATTGTTGTGTACGTTAATGATTTAAATATTATTGGAACCCTTGAAAAGATTCCAACAATTATAAAAGCTCTAAAAGAAGAGTTTGAGATAAAAGATCTAAGAAAGACTAAATTTTGTCTCAACCTGCAGATCGAGCATACAAAAAATGGGATCTTTATTAATCAAACAACATACACAAAAAAGATCTTGAAGAGATTTTATATGGATAAGTCACATTCATTAAGTACCCCAATGATCGTAAGGTCTTTGGATGTGGAAAAGGATTAATTCCGTCCTAAAGAAGAAAATGCAGATATCCTTGGTCCTGAAGTACCATATCTCAGTGCCATTCTTACTAATAATATACAACCAGATATATCATTTGCTGTAAATTTACTAGCAATGTATAGTTCCTCTCCAACTAGAAGATTTTGGAATGGCATCAAACAAATCTTTCGATATCTTCATGAAATAGTTGATAAGGTATTGTTTTATCTATATAAATCCAAGTAACAATTAGTTGGCTATGTAGATGCAGGATACTTGTCTGATCCACACAAAGAAAAATCTCAAACAGGATAGCATGGAAGTCCACGAAACAGACCATAGCAGCAACATCCTCTAATCATGCTGAAATACTAGCAATACATGAAATAAGTCACGAGTGTTTTTGGCTCAGGAGTTTAATCTAATATAGTCTATCAACATGTGGATTGATTGATAGAAAAATAGCTCTAACTATTCTATTTGAAGATAATACTGTAACACCCTACCATACAAAGCCTTACGCTATAGTTGTAAATCAGAGGTGGTAAGGTATTACGACCTCTAAAATAAAAAAGTACATACATAGTATTCGAAGAAATATAAGTTAACTAGGAGCCTCTGAAAAGAAGGTTAAAACAAAAGTAAGACGTCATCACACGCGTAGCGTTAAAGGTAAGAAAAACTGAAATTTCCACAATACCCAAACTAAAAATGCAAAATTGAAGAGAAATAGAGAATAGGGCAAGGATTTTAAAATTTCTTACCACAATAGTTAGATAGAATCAAAGAGCGTGACGAGAACGACGCGTGACCGTAAACGGGTCTTTGATCAAAACTACGGATTGAAAGTTATGTGGGTTTGAGGTGAGAGATGAATAGTAGCTTAGGGTTCCAACTCTCTTCCTCTCTTCTCTATTCGTGCTCTCCCTCTCATTAAGGGTGAATGGCTGAAATGTTTGCTAAGTGTAGGGGGTTTTGTGCCTTGGGTTTAGGTTTTGGTCCAAACATGGACCCATTTGGTGATTTTTGATCCGTTGGCCCTATCTTAGACCAAAACTTTTAAGATAAGTGTATGGTTTTCTATTCTAAATCTTTTTATCATCACTTCCATAGTTTTAATTTTCTCACACACAATATCGGACAGACTTAAGCTGGTACAGCTAGTTGTAACGCCGATACACATTTTTTCGCAATTAAATATATATTGTTTATCTGGGTTTTGCAAATACAGCATGCATTGCTCAACTTAAGGGTAGATACATCAAAGGTGATAGAACAAAACATATTTCTCTCAAATTCTTCTTCACTCATGACCTTTAAAATTAAGGAATAATTGATGTCCAACAGATTCGCTCAAGCGATAATCTGGTAGATTTATTTACAAAGTCACTTCCAAAATCCTCCTTTAAAAGATTGGTACATCAGATTGGAATGCGCTGATTTCGATATATTTAATAATATCAACAAGAGGGGGAGGCTATACTCTTTTTTTCTTGGTCAGATTTTTCTCCCTATTAGATTTTTCTTGATAAGATTTTTAACGAGGCAGTCTCCATCACAAAGGATATTGTACTCTTTTTCCTTCACTAAAGTGTCTTTTTCATTAGATTTTTCTTTAGTAAGGTTCTAATGAGGCATAATCCTAAATGGACATCCAAGAAGAGTATTGTGATATGAACGTCCAAGGATGGCTAAATTTTTCAAGATTGGGAGGTTCATGTTATCAAGAGAGATTGAGTTTAATGAAGTTTGAAAAAGTGAACTTGGTTGGTGTATAAATAGGGAGCAAGCCTCAGACAAAATACACACACGACAACAATATATAAAATGTAACACCCCGTTACCCTGATGAAGGAGTAAAAACTCAAATTGTAAAAAAGCAGAATTACAAAACGCGAAGCGTTCACACACGATAACTAAATGCTTAGGCACGGATAGAACAAGACATAATAATATATATAGAACCTTGTAACTAGCTCCAAGATACACAAGGTAATAATTTAAGTAAATAAGATATATAATGTGTGTGTGTGTGTGTGTGTAAAAGAGGGCTAGTCACAGCCTGCGGAGTTTAAACCGGCTAGTCAAAACTGAATACAACAGAGTTTAAAGTTTAAAATAACTTATACAACTTATCTCTCAAATCAAGCCTCTAAGGTCATAAAGTCTAAAATAAAAAGGTGAGAGGAAGTATTACAACCAAAACACAAAGAAACTCAAAAATACAAAGTTATTTTCGAGTTTTAGGCTAGGGCAGAAAACTGGAGCTAGAGAAAGAATTTCTTACCAACAAAACTTAGTTAGAAATGACGGGTTTGGCAAGAGCGATGCGTAGCCGCAAACAGCTCGTCGTTCGAAGCTCCGTAGCTTAAGTTATAAGCAAAACAAGGTGATGAGTGAATAGTAACCAAACCTTCATTTCCTTTCTTCTCTATCACCGTCCCTCTCTCACTCTCTATGTATAAAATGAGCTGAAAGTTAGGGTATTTATATGTTGGATTTGGGTCTAACTTGGATCCAGTCTAATCCGTTAGTACTTTTAGCCCATTTGGCTCACTTTGGGCCAAAACTTTTAGAATTAGTGTTTGGTTTTCAATTTTAAATTATTTTTATCTTTCTAAAACAATAAATCGAATTTCCAAAATCTTATTTTAAAAAAGTACATGGTACTGAATAGACTAGAGTTGATATTGCCGGCTTAAGCACCGGTACACATTTTTATAAAATTTTTTTAAAAAATACATTTTTCAACTCAAAAAAATTCATTGAATTTAAATTTAATCTTTTTATTTTTAAAATATCATTTCTATATTTTTAAACCTATTTTAGACAATTAAATTATTATTTTATTAAAATAATTTTACGTAAAAAATTCTAATACTTACATAAAACACTCCTCTATATATATATATATATATATATATATATATATATATATATATATATATATTAGTGAATATTAATATTAGAGTGTATTTATAGTTTTTTATTTTATATTTATTTTATTTATTTATTTATTTATTTATTTTACAACAATTATATATGTTTATATGTATTAACGTATTAGATATTAATATATTTATCAAAAAAAATTTTGGTATCTTATGTCCTAAGGATATAGATTAAACATACCATAAAAAATATTTTAATGTTATTTATTATAAAATAATTTTTTTTTACGTTTTCAATGTATAAAAATAATAAATAATATTAAAATATTTTTTTATGATATGCTTAATTTATGTTGATAAGACACAGGATAACAAAATTCTATTGTTATATTCAACCTAAAAAATTTTTGATTCAAATTTAAAAATAGTAAAATCAAATTTTAGAGAAAAAAGAGCATGTACCAATTCTCTTCTCTATGATGATCTATATTTGTAATTATAAATTCAGAATTTAGATAGGATTTTTTTTATTTAAATAATTTTTTTTACTAATTTAAATCGAAATACAGAAAATATATTAATTTGTATATTTAATTTTAATTTTGTAATCAAAGACTACAAAAATTAGATTTATATAATTTTTGGTGACTGTGTTAGTAAAACATGAAAGATTTAATTTTTTTATTTTTATACATACTGCTAGCAAAAATAGATCAAGTTTTTTTCACGTCTTTTCAATCACTGCCCCCCAAAAAAGAGATATTTAAGGTAAAAGAAACTAAAAGGAAGATCTTTTCTGACTTTCGTATTTTTCGCTAGTAGTGACTGAATGTGAGAGGAAAAAAATTAAACTATTTTTGCTGGTTACATGTGTAAAAATAAAAATTAAATCTTTTATATTTTCACTGTGTACACAAAAAATCATACAGATATGATTTTTGTTGCTTTTTGACGGTAAAAAATGAAACTAAATATATAAATTAATAAATTTATGTATCTCAATTTAAATTGGTAAATAAATTTTTTCTTAAAAAAAGCAATTTAGATATCATAAAATGAAAAATATGTAGATTGAAGTAAAGATATAAAACTAAGGTCTGCATTGCATTAAACTCACCACATCCAAAACCACAATAAATTAACGATTCACTTATTCTATTCTTGTATGTGGTTCGGACCTAATACACATCCTAGTAACTGCCGATAGAATGTCCACCGTATAATCACCCTCATCCACCAATACAATCATTAAAGGGTCTCTAATTTATATACCACATCCTGTAGAGTAATAATCATCTCCCTATATGACATGTGAAAGGTATGAGACTCTAATTGTTATCTCTTGACCGATGCGGATACCAAAGTCTAATCATAGTTTCACTCAATCATATAAACTACATGCTTAAAACTAGCCCATCTGAAGAGTGTATCCTAATACGTTGGGTCTCGTCAATAAATTTTGATGCGTCACAACACTCTTTTAGACTAAAAAAAATAAAATTTATATCAAATACATGCTTGAAATAATCCAATTTTTTATTTATTAAAAACATAACTTAAACATTATATTAGCTTGCCAAATCTGTCAATAATATATTATGCATGAGCTAATGTGTATAAGGTATTCTCATAACCTAGTAAGTCTTGATTCATTAAAGTAATTAAAATAAAATATTTACAAAATTAATATCCATAAATTTCAGCTAACATATATATTTTACAACAAAGATATGAATAAATAACTCTAATTAATTAACAATAAAACGTACAAAAATTTATTCGAAATACTAAAATAATTAATATCAACATCTCTGAATAATTAAGATTACTAAACGCAAAAATTAGAGCATATTAAATCAATACACTAAGTTATCTAATATTATTTTAAATCCTTAACAAAATATCTCATTCACTTAACTCTAATTTCAAAATAATTAATTCTAAATAACTAATACACTAATTTTTAAATAATTAACTCTAAATAATTATTTTTATATTTTTAAATAATTAATTCTAAATAATTATCTCTATATTTCTAAATAATTAATACTAAATAATTTTATCTATATTTCTAAATCATTAAGTCAAAATAATTATAAGATTTTTTTAAATAATTAACTCTAAATAATTGTTTCTATATTTCTATATTATTAACTCAAAATAATTAATTTTATATTTCTAAATAACTGAATCTAAATAACTATTTCTATATTTTAACTAATTATGTCTAAATAATTATCTCTATATTCATATCTAACACTAAATATTTATTACAAAATATCTATTCTAAACTTAAAAAAATAACATAACAAAAAAATAATTTAAAAACAAAGGAGTAATTTTAAAACTTGTTTGAAACTTAACTAGTTGACTTGAGGAAAAAAGAGAGTAAAAATAAAATATTAGGAGAGAAAGTGAAAGTGAAAAGAAGAAGATTTTTTTTTAAATCGATGTAAAAAATGAAGAGATCACGAGTTTTATAGTTTACTCAAAATTCGCCGCACTAGTCGGCGAATTTGTCACTTTGCACAAAGTTTATCGATGTAAGAGACACATTTAATATTAATCTACAAATTTATCGATATATTGAGCGAATTTGTTGTTGGGTGAACTTGTTGTCATATAAAAAAAATAGATTTTGAAAACTAAAAATGAAAAAATTTGTTGTGAAAAATAATAATATTTTTATTTTATTTCAAAAAAAATCTAAAATTAATTGGATAGAAAATAAAATTTATTTATGTGAGAGGCAACCAAAGTATTGGTTACATATTTCCTCTCAACTAAAGTCTTGTTTTCGTATAAATAATTAAGATTTATTTTCTTTTAATTAACTAGAATATATATCTTTTAAGTTAGACTTATCTCTAATAATTTTTATAGTTCATGAATATATACACCATTTTAAGACAAAATTTTTTCTTTTTATGTGAAATGGTTACTAAATTATCTATGAGTAAAGTTTATGATAAAGTCGAGTGAAATTTTCTATGAGTTATTATGGAAAAAAAATGAGTTTTAAGGTTAGGTAGATTTTTTGGATTCAAGAATTAGTCACTACTATTTTTTATTTAGTTCTTGTGAAAGGACAATTTTATAGCTATTTTAAGACAACAAGGGATATCCGTCAAGAAAATTTGTTGTCACCTTATTTTTTTTATTTTATGCTGAAGAACTATTCTATCTATTACATAGAGCTGAGCAAAATAGGATTATTCAGGAGATTCAAATTCACAGATGATCTCTAACAGTTAACTATTTACTTTTTACTGATGACTCTATCCTATTTAGTAAGGCAACTGAAAAATCATGCTCTAATATTTGATGTTACTAAGTGACTATAAAATGATTAGTGCTCAAAAGGTTAATCTTCATAAATTAGTAGTCTTTTTTTTTTCAAAATACTCCTATTCATATTAGACAGTAACTAGCAACCACTCTTAACATAGATCATGTAGGATCTCAGGACAAATAATTGGGACTTCCATCAATAATTCAGAGATCTAAAAAGACTATATTTGAAACTATTAAGGATAAAGTTCAGAAAAAAGTCTATACTTAGAAGAGGAATCTATTATTTGCAGGTGATGGATATGTGTTAAATAGAACTATTAGAGAGACAATTTTAGTGTATATTCTTTCTTGTTTCAAATTGCCTGACTCTCTATTAGAAGAGATACACCAGATCATGAGAAAATTTTATGAGAACAGAGAGGGTATGAGAGAAAACTAGCTTGAATTAATTAAGATATTATGACTAGACCAAAAAGAAAGGAGAATTTGGGGTTTAAAGATCTCCGAACCCAAAATCTTGTCTTGTTGGTTAAACAATTTTGGCATATAAGTATTAATCCAACTTCATTGCTGGCTCATATGTTAAAAGGTAGATATTACAGATATACTAATCCTCTCTTTGTAGAAAAAGGACCTCAACTCACGCTATTAGTAGAGCTTAGTAGAAGGGAAGAAAGTTGTGAAAAAAGGCATAAGATGGAGTATTGGTTCTGGAATAAATGTCCAGATTTAGCAGGACTCCTGACTACTCTTTCCATACCTATTTCAGATTAGAACAACAACAGTATGATAACAAGTATCAATTTTGTGAAAAAATTATTTATAGTGGATCATAAATCGAATGTTAATTTAGTAAACGCCTCTTTTTTTTACGAATGTCAGTGTCTGCATCCTCTTTTTGTCACTGAATAAAAATGAAATTGATAAACTCCAATGTGTCTCGAACAAGCACAAACAATATGATCTTGCCTCCGGATATTGAGTTACCTATGCGTTTTCTCATGCTTCGGTTATTTACCTCCCCACAGTGATAAGGAATCCAACAATCTAAAAATTGATTTAGGGATATAATTACATTAAAAATAAAAATTTTCATTTGGAGAGATGTTCATGACAAATTATCTAAATACATGTGCTATTTTAAATATTTTAATATATATTTTATATAAATAATTAATTCGATAACTAATTTTTTGTATACACATAATATAATTTTAATAAGTATTACAAAATAATTTATTGAGTTAACTACTAATTCGGTATGCAAAAGATTTAGCGCTGACAAAGAGATTTTTTGAAAGATGTTATCGACAAAATAGTTCTTGAATTATTTAAAAATACGATAAAAATAATCAACAAATATTATTTTTTTGTAAATGATAAAAAACTTGCATATTCATCAAACAATTTATCCATTTCATCCGAATTTTTGTGACAACATTTGACTAAATATTGAGAAGGTACACAAAAAAAATTCGGAACAAAATTTGATCTCTGTATTTTTCTTTTTATTTTTCAAACTAAATATGGTCATTCATAATTAATTTTTTAAAAAATTCACTTGACATAAAATTAGCAAAATTTAAAGATAAAAAGATCCTATTTTTCTTATAATGATAGCAAAAATTTATATCAAAATTTGACTTTTAAAATATTTTTTATTGCAATTTTAAATATTTTAGAGACTTATTTATCATTAGCATCTTTTAAAAAATTTTTTTGTCAATAATATAAATTTTTAAATACCAATTTAGTAGTTTACTCCATTTTATTTTTTCTTTTTAACAATCATATTTAAATTAAAAAATAGTATATTATCTAACTTTTTCGTTCTTAGACCACTTGAAGTAGTTGTCATAAATGTAAATTTTAATAAGATAAAATATTTTTAATTAAAAATTTTAAGATTGTGTTTGTTCACAGAGACAGAATACTAAGATAGAGACACAGAAATACAGAACCATATTTGATATATGAGATATGAATAAAGATATTGTGTTCATAGATACTAAATTAGTATATTTTGTGTTTATCCCGATAGAAAAGACATAGAGACACTAACAGAAAATATAACTTATTTATTATTTTTCTTTCATTATTTTTGTTAATTTTTTATAATTATACTTTTTATTATTATATTTTTTTTTCAAATTTTTTAAATAAAAAAATGAGAATAAATTAGATTTTCATAATTTGTTTTACTTTATTACCAAATGGAATACAAGAACACTAAATTTTATATATTTATTTTTAAAATTTTTTTTAATATTTTATTTTATCTTATTCTCAGAAACAAACACAGCCTAAATATTTAAAATTATTAAAAATTTAAAAATTTTATTTTTATTCCAATAAATATCTTTCACTTCTACGACATTAAAAAGACATTAAATTCAAATAATATGCTGTTATTAAAATTTAAAAATAATAAAATAACGTACATGCATGATGCATGTATTTAAGAATTTGCATGTTACAACAAATTTTTTTGCTTGTCTTTGTTATTGATAATTTGAGAGGATTTTGTTCAACAAAATAATTGCTTTAAATTTAATTATTATTAGATATTAATTACTCATGTCACTCATTAAATTTGAGATTAATTTATTTTTTTAACTCTATTATTTACATTGTTCAACAATATTGTTATTTACCTATACTTTTTCAATTTGAGAAATTAACGAAAGGAAGAATAATATATATATTATTGATCTATATAAAGGTGAATATTAAATCGGTACTCAAAAAATTTTTTAGACTGTTACCTAACTTTTATTATTGATAAAATAGTCTTTAAAAAATTTTAAAATTTGACAAAATCACTCAATC
Organism: Arachis hypogaea; assembly: GCF_003086295.3. Lineage (NCBI taxonomy): Eukaryota > Viridiplantae > Streptophyta > Magnoliopsida > Fabales > Fabaceae > Arachis > Arachis hypogaea. The sequence goes on from NC_092041.1 coordinate 85,387,572, forward strand.
ATAAAAGAATAACATCACAGTTAATGGAAACGCTGATGCAGCAATCGGAAGAGAACTCTGATGATGGCAGAGAGTTTCGGCGATGTTTTCAGTCTCCTTCTCCTCCTCCTTCTTGCAAAAGGGGACGCTTCTTCTTCTTTGCCATGGAGGAAGGGGACACAGCGGTTATGGTGGAGGAGACGCGGAAGGGACGTAATTGCATGTTAAAGAAAAAGAGGCAGTGAACACGAGAAAGCGGTGAGATACTGCCATGGCGAAAGGAGACGCAACGATGTGCCATTGCGGTCTAACAAAAGGGGACGCAATAGCTTGTTGAAGAAGAAGAAACGGCCAACATGAAACATCTTCTCATGGTTGGGTAATTTTGTCAAATTTTAAAATTTTTTATGGCTATTTTGTCAATAACAAAAATTAGATATTATTTTATCAGCGCTAAAATCTTTCAAATATCAATTTATTATTTACCTTTTCTGTATATTTAGTGTGTACATCTTTTTTTTTTTTTACCAAAGATAAGAAGACTCGAACTCACGACCTCTTAGCTGAATATAGGGAGACTATGTCATTTGAGTTATAACTCATTAGCTAGTGTGTCCATCTTTCATTTTTATTAAAAACGTATATCATAATAAAAAAAAGAGTTATAATAAAATTTTACCGATGACATTTCAAGAAAAATTTATACAGGTTATATCCCTAAAATTTAATTTTTATTGATATAATTATTAAATTACACTTATTTATCATGATGATTATTGTTACAAAACACTGTAAATTTTGAACATCAATAAAACTATAATTTAACAACTCACATTTGTGTATATTTTAAAATTTTATCTTTTCATAAACTTTTCTTTAAAAAAAAAATATGTCGTCAAATAGTTTTAGATTAATATAAAAGATAAAATTATATAAATATAATATACAATGTATAAGCTTGAATATAGAATCTAGAATAATACATATTTATTGAAGATCAAAGAGTTCAATTAATTTTTTTTATTTTACTAATTTAGATATCTACTATAATATAAATAATAAAATAACACTTGTCTATCTCAATATAGCTAAGAGGTAAGAGGGGCCAATCCAAGACATGAGTGTCGGACAGACGCACTGTATTGTTTAAAAGCTGGATTAGTCGGATAAGGGAGGCGGTTACCTCATTCATTCTATTCCCACCGTTTCCCAATTCTCTCTTCCTCCTTCACTCAGGTAAACTAAACACCCAACTTTTCTTCTCCGCAATTCTACTCCTTTGTCTCTCTTTATCATTTCCATGGTTATCCTTGTTTTTTCGTTTTAAACTATATTTAGTTACCTTTTCTAATCATGGATTGTTAAGAGGTTTTGTGGTGATTGCACTGGCTTGTTCAAATACGTTTCCCAATTTTGCAGAATCAATGCTTAGTAACAGTGTCTATTGTTGTTTCGAGTAGTACTAGGTTTCTGTCACTGTCTTGTGGAATTCGCACTATAACATAATAATAATATTGTCTTGTTCAATTTACTTTTTGATAATGTCTCATTTTCGTTGTTGATTTAGTGAAACATCCTTCGATGGCGCCCCAATTCACGCGTGAGTGGACAGGAATCAATACCTTTGCGCCTGCCACCCAGACAAAGTTGCTTGAGCTCTTGGGAAAGCTTAAACAAGAGGTTCTGTTTTTTATTTTATTTTTTGATATTTTTCCCGCTAAAATTATGTGTTTGATAAAGACAATTACTCATGCTGGTTAGTTTAATTGAACTATTGTTGTTTACATAGCGTAGTGAAAATTTGTATGGTTGTTTTGGTGTAGAATGTGAACTCTTTGACCATACTTGTGATGGGGAAAGGTGGTGTTGGGAAATCTTCAACTGTCAATTCCATCATTGGGGAAAGAATAGTTTCTATTAGCCCATTTCAGGTATGCAATTGTGCTTCAGTTGTTTTTCCGCTATAATTGGCTGTTAGTGTTTAATTCTGATTCAATGTTTTTTAATTTTCATGGAAAGTCGGAAAGTCCACGGCCGATGATGATATCGCGATCAAGGGCGGGTTTTACGTTAAACATTATTGATACTCCTGGTCTAATTGAAGGGGGATACATCAATGATATGGCGCTCGATATAATAAAACGGTAGGCTTATGTTTCCCATATGGCATTCCACTTGCAAAGATTGTTTTGGTCATTTTATTTTCATGACTCGTGTTATTCTTTCTCATTCCCTTTCTCTCTTGTGTGCCTGAGCAGTTTCCTTTTGAACAAGACCATAGATGTTCTGCTTTACGTGGATCGCTTGGATGCGTACAGAGTGGACAACTTGGACAAGTTGATCGTCAAAGCTATAACAGATAGTTTTGGCAAAGCAATATGGAGTAAGGCTATAGTAGCTCTAACACATGCTCAGTTCTCTCCACCAGATGGTTTGGCTTATGATGAATTCTTCTCGAAAAGATCTGAGGCTCTATTGAAAGTTGTTAGATTGGGTGCCCGGATAAAGAAAGATGCCTTTCAGGTATTTGCCTATGTATTTACGTCTTAAAACTGTCAAGGAACTATGATCTTTGAATGGCAAGACCTCCGTTTAGTTGATTCTTTGTTTTCCCTAGGCATTCCCTCATCTCGGAATCTGTTTTCTTAGTTTTGCAATGAGAAGTGTAGCTTTTCCCACTATTCGATTTATGCAACTTGACCAGTTTATATGTATGTCTTTATGATGCAAGTGCTTTTTACCTAGCTGGTCAGTCAAGGTTAACCATGAATTGATCTACTAGTTGGTCCAGTTAAGTCTTAAATCTTAGTAAAACAGATACATTGCTTGGCCCATAGAAACAGTATAATTTATGGTTGATTCTGCACAAATAGAGTAATCTAGGATTTGAACCCGGCTGCAGTGCTTTTGTAGGCTGGTGTTCAACCAGCATGCGAATGCTGTCTTTATGGTATGACCTTTTGAGGTAATGAGTTTATTAGTGGTGATATCTAGCCTGCCACTGAGCTATCCCTATTCCCTTTCTATTGTGTGTGACTGTTTCCTGTTATAACCCCCCCCCCCCCTCCTCACTTCTCTAGTGTGACCCATATGATGGAGTTAGTATATTTAGATACATGTTAAGATTTTTCTATTTGTTTTATTAAAATATACATAAATATATGGAGGCTCTTGTTCATTCAAACTTAGTCTATTCTTGAAAACTTGATCTTCTCCTTTGGACACTTGAAAGACTGGCCCAGTTTTATAAAAACATTGCTACGGAGGAATAGCCTGAAAATTTGGTGTGAATTTTTTTTCCCGTGTTTGTTTGTAAGTGGGTTTATTTCTGCAAGTAGCCCGCTTTATTGTATTGCCAATTGACCTTTACATACTGGCTCATTTAGGTTTATGTTGCATTTCCTACATACATGTTTGTAGATTTTGTAGTGAGTCAAGAGAAGAGAGATTTTCATGCATACTATGTAGTCTAATGTATGTTATATCTTATGGGAGTGAATGTATCTAATTTCAAGGGAATATTGCTAAGACAGAAAATTTGTTGCTTTACCTTCATTCTGGACTCTAAATTTCTAAATGCTTGGTTTTTGGCTTCTCTGTGGTATATACTCTGGGTTTTTAGAGCATCATTCTAATGATCTAATTTGTAAATTACTTTTCACTCCAATATATTTGTTCCTTTCTTCCAGCTTGTTCTTGTGTCTCTGTTATTTATTTGTTTTCTATCATAAAAGAAGATCATTGTTAAAATTATGCTTATATTTCCCCCTCCTTTTTGGGTATCCTAGGCTGCTGGTGTTCCTGTTGTTTTGGTCGAGAACAGTGGGAGATGCAACAAGAACGATAGTGATGAAAAGGTCGGAGATTTAGTTCATAGCATAATATCTTCTCTTTTTACTTGTCAATCTTGTTTAGACAATGTATGGTTCATGGTGATAGGTTCTTCCAAATGGAATTGCTTGGATTCCTCATCTAGTGCAAACAATCACAGAAATCGCATTAAACAAAAATGAGTCTGTTCATGTCGACAAGAAGCTGATTGAAGGGCCAAATCCTAATCAAAGGGGAAAACTGTGGATTCCTCTTATATTTGCTCTCCAAGTAAGCTTTGAACTTTTCCAGTTGTCTATTTTACCACCAAAATAGAACAATTTCTCAACTTATTTAAGAGAAATTCCTCTAAAAATATTCGTAAGTTTCATCTCGAGTAGAGTAGATCTTGCTTACCCCGAAATCTTTTATTTAACATGCCTAAACAGGAATGGTGCTCCAATCAAATAGATTTTCTTTCTTGTTTCGCAGAGAAGCCATGCGCTCTCATTTTTTAATTCTTTCTCCCTGTCTGCAGTATTTCTTTGTCATGAAGCCAATAGAAGGACTGATCCAGAATGACATTCAGAACGAGAGTAAGCCAGCGTGGGAGTTGCGGGATGCAGCATCTCGGAGGAGAAATCGATATTAGCGGTGCACGCCATTGCTTTCAAGAAACGCCTTTCGGTTTTTGGTTCCCGGTGCTGCTACAATTATCCATTGTCTACTTATTTTCCTTGTGAACATAGAATTGTTTCCATGTACTGCAAATTGCTAGTAGTCTGCGGCAACAGATATTTATTCGGCTTTTGAGAGGATTCTTTGTATGCTGTGAAGTTGGTTCCTTCTGCAAATTAATGATTTAGATACAAATTTGTGTTTACCTTGCTAGTTGCGTATCCATATTTTAGTCTTAATTTAATAAGGGAAGATTGTTTTTCCCAAATTTCGATAAGCGTTGAATCTGACTATCAGACAGTTTATGATTGACAATTTGATACTTCTTCATGTAATTTTTAGTATTTTTCAAAAAGAAATGTTCCTGAAAAGGAAACCGGATATGGATGTAATTTTTCTTTTTATTAGGAAGTGTTTAACTGCAGATACATTATACAATAAGTGGAAGAATGAGTTATAAACTTCGAACTTTATTCTTTTCTTTTTTTTAAGAAAAAGAAAAAGGCGTTGTTAGCTCAATTAGTCAGCTTCTTGATGTGCATGTTTATAAGGTGTCGTTTATTCAATTTAGTTAGTTTCGTAGATTAGGAGTTCAATTTGTTAGTTCAATTGGTCAGTTTGTTAGATTGCTAATTATATAAAGTAGTTAGTTAGCAGCTTGTTAAGCCGGATTGCTTCACTATATAAGCAGGATTATGTGAGTGTAAGAAGTGTGATTCCTTAGTCCAAGTTAGTACATAAGTTTTCCCCCTCAGTCCTTTCTCTCAGCTCTTCTCATTAACTTGCACTCTCACTACCTCGCTCTCTGCACCTTCAACAGTTGTGTTTTGTATGTTGGCATGTATAAATTATTTGAAGTTACAGACCTTTTAATCAGGCTTAGGCCATGTAATTCAACCAAGCTTAGGCCGAAATTGTAGCATAAATTCTTGAAGCACGTCTTAAATACACTAGCAGAGGACCCGTGCAAACTGCACGGGATTACAATTGTACGAAGACACATGAAAAATAAACTATTCAATAATTATCTCTCCAAATCAAAGTCATATGCAAGTTAAAACAGTATTAAAGGCTTCGTAATAAAAAGAAAATTTATTATTAGACAAACACAGTCATATTCAAACAAACAAAAAGTATTAATTAAATAACTTCTTTTGTTTAATTAGATATCCAATCAATCAAACATAGCCATATTTAAAGATGACAATGTTCTAAAGAGAAATAAAGTAAACGATCAAGCTGAATAAAATTAGTTTAAAAAAGTTATGATCATATCAGAATTAAATGGTTAGAAAAATTCAAAACAATACAAATGTCAACCAATTAGAAAGTTTTTATTAGAAGAAAACTTGAAAGAAACATCAAGTTGTAATATTATTAAACATAAATTGTATCTAAACATAATAATCTATCAGATATAATATCATTATATCAATGCTAATTAGGATCTAACACATCATGATAATGATATAAAAAAAAGCATCTAATTGCAATAAGTATAAAGTTAAGTGGGGGAATGATATAACCAAATAGTATATTAATTTGACTGTTCACATCTGATATCAAAAACTAAGTAACTTAACTAAGAAGTTCACATCCCATACATATTTTGAATTTTAGATAATGAAAAACCTAGGGTCCAAAATAGAATACATATCCCAAAATTAACAAAAGAAAGTATCAAAGCATCTGAATAATTAGTTTCTAACCACAGAAACCTGAACCAAATTATTTTTGTTCGAAACACTTTTAAATACACATAAATATCCAGGCCTAAGTTTATGCATCTTGATAAAATCTTTCCATTTGGGTCCAATTTTGTACTCTCGATTCTTGCCCTTACTTTTCAAGACATGTATTGCAAATGTTTTAGTAATCTTTGAGCCCTTAATAGTAAATTTCCATTGTTTCGATCCACCACTCTTAAGCAATAATCTAGCAAACTCACAGCAAATATACTGTTAAAAAAAAAGGGGTTAGAAACATGTCTTAAAAAAAAAATTCATCAACAAGTATGAAACAATAGTTATAAAAACTTACAAATCGATCAACCTTCATATCATACTTCGTTAACCTCTTGCTATAATGTTCAGCAACACATCTATATATTTCAATTTTAATTGATAGGGAAAATATGAGCAAACTAAAAATTGTAACAGTGAAAGATGTAAGATAACCTTATACAGAATAGTGTGAGACAGAAATTAATTATTGAAATCTATACGCTTAAAATGTAACAAACTTATCAATTAATTAAATGATATCAAGAGTGAGAAAATCAACAACACATGTAACAACAATCTAATATTAAACCAGAAAAAATTAACACACCCTCTTTCTTTTATTATTGACCTCTTCTTGACAGTAGTTCCATTGGAAGTGTTCGTTTGAATCCTTTGCACACTAAAACTTCAAGTGTAATAAAAAAATAAATACAGTAGTTAGAATATAAGACGCATAAAACTAAGAATAATTAAGAATTAAAAAAAAGGGGAAAACTGTGAACTCTAACCTTTTCATATTTCGATGCATCTCATTATCTTCTATACCATATGAAACATCATCCAGTCCATCAAAGTAGTTCAATCCCAACTCATCTTGAATTAGTTTTAGTAAAGATATATCAACAATATCTTTAACATAGTGAAAAGCATAAAAATCCATATAAATTGGTTTACTTCGCCTATCCACAGGAGCCACAAAAAATATGACACTTGTGACATGTATTAGACCGATTTTCACCACACTCTTGAACTTATAGAAAGAAAATAACTTGTCTACCTCACCGGAAGGTATCCATATTTTGTTTCCCCGTTTTTTTAATTTAAGCTTGATACAGTTGTCACAAAGATCAATCAGGACAATTTCATTTTTCAGCTCGACCCCATATCTAGCAACTACTATCTCTGGAAGCAAAACATCATCCTAAAAACAAAAAGAGACTTATCACATACATTTAATTTTTTATCATTAATTTTATTAATTCAGTTATATATGATTTATGTATTGATCACATGGCCTAAGATGAAAAAAAAAACATAAATGATATATTAATCCAAACATGTACCCGTCCTCTGTATGCACGAAAGATAACTGTTTCTTCCTCATCATTTCGCCAACGTTCTCTTGTGCCAAAAAATGCCTAAATTAACCAAAATCAGTATCTTTACACTATACTTAACAAGAAATCCTTAATAGAAAAGGAAAACAATATAATCTCAACCTTGTGCGATCACTTCTACGTGCAACAAGACTCATCGTAGGAAAATAATGCCCAAAAAACCTATTTCATCTATCTGAAAAAAAGACAGACAAAAAAAGGAAAAAAAAAGAGTATTATATGAAAATATATAATCCTGCAGATTTGGGAAAACAAGGAGAACAGAAAAAAAAAATAAAGATGCATAGGAACAAAAGGAGTAACCAGGGATAAACATTAAGATATTACACAATTTTTAGTTAAAAAGTTCTTAACTAATAACATGCCTAATAGTTTCAAATTAGTAACTTACTATTATCTTTAGGGTGATTTTTTTTATAGCATTAAAAATGTTTTATTTGAATTTTTTGTTCAATATTTTTTCTTATTGGATACAACATAGTAATACGAAATTAGTGAATTTGACACAATCAATACGACGTGAATTAAACAGAATTAGTTAACCGAAAAAAATAAATAAAAAAAGTTTTTTGTTATTATCATTTGAACTTCTATCATGTTCTTATGTTATATTTTAGCATGTTACCTTAAATCTGGCTTAATAATCAGAATGATCAGCAAATTAGCTCTTATCCACACTTCAAAACCTGGTAATAAAAAGCATAAAAAAAAAAAAATAATTTAATAAGAGTGAGATGTTGCACTCAACCAAGTATGAAACATGCCTTGTTGTGGAAATCAAATATTTCTTTCTTTTTCTTTTAAATTCAGAACTAACGTTAACTTTAATAATACATGCATGTCAAAATATATGACAATATCTTATATTGGTTCATATTAATATACAACAACATGTCAGACAAACACAAATCTTACTTTTAGAAAGAAAATAATCATAAAGGATACTTGAACTTAACACATTCACATAAAAGTATTCAGTCGATATTTTCAGAATCCAAAACTGTAGTTGATAAAATTACCGACACACAAACCATCAAAAAATGAGAAAAAAAGCAACGGAAAAAAGAATGAACAGAAGAATCTGTTGAGAATGCAACGGTTAGGGCAAAAATTTAAAATCTTCTTCTGGTGTCAGAAGATTTACTTTATCATTATGTCTCTGGCTATTGGACAAATTATGTATTCTGGATCTCTCAAGAGCCCAAGTAAGAACACTATCCACCGAGAAACTGCCGGAGATATATGGTTCGTAGGAATCCAAAGCGCCGGGAGACACTGCAGAGGAGAAGAGTTCTGGAATTTGTATAAGGATATAGAGTTTAACCCTGGTAATGTTGGGTGGTGGGATTTCTGGGTTGAGTGACGTGAGACAACAGAGAGAGATGACAGACGGTCACTCAGTAACTTCTTCTGAGGTTCTCTTTTTTTTTATTGCGTGTGGGAGAGAGAGAAGGGAGGGGCCTTTAGTTTTTTTAGGTTTTGTTGGTGACTTTAAAAAAAGGAAAATACTAATAGAAGATAGTAGAAGATAGAAGATAATAATTAGAATTATTTGGATAATTTTTTTTAAATAAATCACACTAAATAATGGTTATAACAAATTAATTATTCAGGAAGACAAACAATCACACAATTAATAAGCACTAATTTTTTGTTAACATTTATGATAGTTAAAAAGAACTAAATATTGAAAAAAATATATCATAATATCAGTTTTTATTTATTTTAGAATTTTTTTATATGAATAAATTTTATTTCTCTCGAAGTTTAAGTAATTTTCATAATTTTTTTTTATTTTCTATTGATAATCAGATAAAAGAATGATGGAAAACCACAGAAGACAAAAAAATAAATAAGTAATCAATGAATATTTTAGCAATATAAAAAAGATTAACATACGGATTAGGAAAAATAACTAAAAAGATAATGAACAATATATTTATTTTTTTATAAAAAAATTGTGTCTTCTTAAATATGATACATGATAAAATAAAAATTAATTATTGTTAAGAATTTTAATATTAAAAATCCTTTTTAATAATTAAATCTTCCTAACAATCTTTTAAAGTGATTTTTCCCTTTTTTTATATTTGGCGGATGGATAACTTTTATACTATAAAGAAAAAAGATAAAGTATATGTAGATAATAATTGTATAAATGTAATCTAGACTAAAATTTCTAATTAACCCACAACCAAAAAAAATAGATATATGAATTATTTTCATGTACAAAATAAAATTTCTGAAACTCTATGAAATTAAGATGATATTTGAAAATTTAAAATATCCCTTTTTTCCAAAAATAATTTTGTAAATAAATTGAATTTTATGAGAAGTAAAATTATAATTTAGTCTAAGGAAAATATATAATTATAATAATGGTATAATAATTATGAATTAAAAAAATAAAACAAACAGCATCACACAATGTAATAGAAGAATCATGATAGTGTCATATATAGAAACCCCCCACAGTGAGTGGTTTTCACTCTAGCACACAGTTTTGCAAAAAATAACACAATAAAAAAATTATTTATACGAAATACCATTTCAACTACTCAATTGATCCAAAACCTGATAAAAAGCAGGTCGCTTTTCAATTCTCTATAACTTTCCAGAGCAATAGAAACGCTTGTCTGTATAAACATATCCAACAACTTCTTCCATGATTCATACACAAAACAATAATAATCAATCAATTTTATTATAGAATTATCATCATCATAATCGTATATGTTGTAATTGTAACTTCAAAACAGAATAGTTTAGCTAATAAATTGTTGCCCACAGAAGAAAAAATGAATATAGGATGTTTCAATTAACGGACACAAAATTGAAACACCATTTAAAAAAAAACCTAGCATTTATTGGAAAACGGAAAAATAGTATAACTAAATGCAGAAGTCAACACATAAATCCAATAGGATAGATTATAGAAACATGCATCCTATTCAGGAAAATTCATTAGGCATTGGTAAAGGCCGAAAGCAATTTATAGAATATAAACAATCACACATGAAAACTTTTAGAACTTGAAGCTTAAGACAATTGTGAGGCAAATCTATTAGAAAACTCCTCTGAAAACTATAAAAATTGACTTGTAGCTGAATCAAATTGCAAAAATTGGAAAGCTCCGGTACTGGTGCACTAATCAAGCACTGCATGCAGAAGATCATTCGATATTAATCTCAACACATCACTAAAAGCATAAATTCATTATTTCATTAAACAAATCACCTCTATTGTTGAAAGTTGCAGCCATTATTGTTGTAAAAAAAATCCAGAAGATAGAAGTACGAAACATGATTCACACACAAAACAATAATAATCAATCAATTATATTATAAAATTATCATAATCATAATCATATCTGTTGTAATTGTAACTTCAAAATAGAATAGTTTAGCTAATAAATTGTTGCCTACAGAAGAAAAAATGAACATAGGAGGTTTCAATTTTCAAACCTCATATTCCAAGTTTTCAACTAACCCACTAATTTGTAAATCTTTTCAGGCATGTCAAATTAGTAAAACAGAGAAGAGGTTAGGAAAGTACTTTCCAGCAGGAGTAGTAATAGAAAAAATCCTTTAGCACAAAATTAACGAACACACAATTGAAACACCATTTTAAACAGAAAAAAAACCCAGCATTTATTGGAAAAAGGAAGAATAGTATAACTAAATGCAGAAATCAAAACATAAATCCAATAGGATAGATTATAGAAACATGCATCCTATTCAGGAAAATCCATTAGGCATTGGCAAAGGCTGAAAGCAATTTATAGAATATAAACAATCACACATGAAAACTTTTAAAACTTGAAGCTTAAGACAACTGTGAGGCAAATCTATTCAAGAGACCCTCAATTTCCAGACTGCACTCCCCATCAACAAGTACACTATCACCAACACTTTTCCTTGCCTCTCTTACAATATCAATTTCAGTACTTATATCATCCAATCCAGGAACTACAGCACCCTTTTCACCAAGAAAATCAATCAACGGCTTGCAGTTTGTCTTCATATTTGAACAATTTCCATCAGCAGTGATACCCTCATGCAGCACCTCACAGGGCTCTTTCTTGTCAACAATATGTTCATCCCCAGTTGAAGGGATCTTTCCCAACTTACCATCCTAAACACAATTTACAAAAAAATAAACAAATAAAAGAAAAACAATCGGAAAAAAACAATAAAAACACTAAAAAACAATAAAGAAAATAAAAAACACAAGTTTGTAGATGCAACCTTCAATGGAGTACACTCATCATCGGCATCATAGTTAGGCAACTCAAACATGGAAATAATAGCAGCATCATCACAAACTCTTCTCTTATGGAAAGTTCCAAAATACTTGTCTGCACCAACACTCTTGGTATCTATCTTAAGGAGCAATTTTCTACCCACCAATTGCTGGAACATCACAGGATAACTATCTCCACAAACAACCTGTGAAATAATTTAAAAAACATAGTTCTTAGAGGAATCAAGGACAAAATACACACTCAACAAACAGTTATACATGGCAGAAACATATCTCAGTCACTATTGAACTCAACAACAGAAAAGAGAAAAAAAATGGGGAATAAACCATACATTTGCATCCTTCTGAACAGCTCCAAACAGATCAGCACATGATTTTTTCAATAAGTAAGCAGCCTCACGATCGAATAACACAAATACACCATGTTCATTGTCATCCTCAACAGCTATTTTGATCCTATATCTAACCATCAAAGAATTACCCAATAAAAAATTTAATACAAGAAAAAAAAAGGGCAACCCGGTGCACAAGCGTCCCGCGTTTAACGCAGGGTCCGGGAAAGGGCCGCAACCAAGGTTGTAATGTACGCAGCCTAACCTGATAATTACTGGAACAAGGAGAAATAAACAACAGCAGGAAAGAGAAATAAAAAAGAAAAGAACATCACACATAAAGGAATAAACACAAGGTACTTAGGAGTCACATTGGTAACATAGTGCTGACAAAAATCACAATAATATGCACCATCTTGAGGCTGAATTGACTTCCCACAAACACAAGCTGAATACCACCAAGGTCCCTCATCCACAATAGATCTCACAAAACCAAAAATCACAAAAGACCCCTCCTATCATAATATAAAAAATAAACATTGAGATATGAATGGAAAATATAAACTTCATATAAATTTTTCATGAAAAGACATCTAAGTCAAAATTGACCAAAGACATGGAAAAAACCCAATAAACCTCGTTGTTATCATGGAGTTCGTCAATAATGCATCTTCTAGTAAGCCGCATAAAATCATCTTCCAATAAAACACCCTTGCCCTCATTAGCAATAAACAATAGCTGTGTTCCATTGATACCTTGGTCAATCATACTAATCGTCACAGAAGAATTACATGGAAAAAAGGAAAAAATCAGTTTTTAAAAAAAAAGAAAAAAAAAGAAACAGTATCAACAAAACTTAAAACACGAATAAAGAGAATAAACTGAAATTATATTAACCAAGTTAAAACTGTAAACAAAAACATCAATCAACTAAACATGTTATCTAATAAGATAGTATCCAATAACCTGTTTTTGAAAATCTACGACTTCAGACAAATCTGGATTAAAGAACAGCCGAATAGCATGCATAACATTTTGGAGACCAACTTGTCCTACAAAACACCGAGTTAAATAAATAATAGATAAATAAATAAATAAATAAATAGTTAAAAACAGGGAATAAACATAAAGCAAAGAAATTCCCGAAGAATTTGGGAAGCATAAACATTATAATATTGACTACCCCTAAAGAATTTAACTTTGGCAAGTTGGATCACAACAACTGGCTGCTCCATATAGCCAGAACCTAAGAAACGATGCACTTCATCCACATACTCCCCAAACAGAGCACAGCGTATTGTCAACCTGAAAAAAAATATTTATTGAAAAACTTAGATCCATTAACAATTTAACATAAAACACCAATAAAAAATAAAAGACAAGTGCTCAACATAAATAATAGTTAATCAATGCAAAAACACAATCAACATCAGGAAGAAAAAAACAAACTCTTTTGAAGATAACTCAAGAACAATCATCTTCATCACTTTCGCATCTTTCACGTACTCTTTCTCTTCACCAACAGAAGTCAGCAAACCAATAACATCTACCCAAAAAGATAAACATCAATAAAATTACAGTTTAAAAGTGCACACTTCCATAAAAAACCCGCCAAGAAAAAACGCAACAAACTGAAACAAAAAAAAATAAAATAAAAGGCATAAAGAAGATTAAAGTAACCTACCAACTAAGTAAACATAATCTTCAGTCATTTTCAAGAGCTCATCAAAGGGACAGAAACTGAAACATGTCTTTGGGATATCATCGTCAGGGACAGGAATAACAGTTGTACGGTTAAGAAAAACCAACTTAAACTCATGTTCTGCTGCCCTATAATTGCCTTGGTTTGGAACAACACTAAAATATGACATTCGGTATGTTTGACCCTCAATAATACTCTCTTTAAACCTATTTATGAGCTGCTTCTTAACAGTTGCTTGTATTTTGTTAGACTGCACAAGAAAAACAACAACAAATTTCAAAATCAAAAAACAGTAACAAAAAAAAAAACAAAAGATGAAAGAAAACCGTAGATAAAATCAACCCAAGACCAACATTGAACAGCCACTCACATCTCCATCAACAAGAACAATTTCCATTGAATTTGCAACTTCATGATTTCCAAAAGAAGAAACAATCCAAGTTCTTAGTACCCTAACTTTGAGTTTCCATGCCTCCCTTGGAGGGTGGATCTTAGAGATAGAATCAAACGGAGGAGGCATTGGCTCAACCACCAAACACAATATAGAAAACTAAAAAGATAAACACAAACCAGAAACAAAGGATTTGAGAGAAGAAATGAGGTGCATTGAACCATACAACCAAGGAGTCCTTTTTATAGACAAGTTAACAAATCACCAAAATATTTGAATTTGAATTTGAATACCTCAAATAAAGGGTGGGAAAACATGTATCACATAGCATACATCATCTATTACCTATCACACACATATCCAGCAATCACAATCAAGAACACCTATGCTATCTTCCCTGGACAACAATTAAATAAGAAAGGACACCTTCCAACAAATCTCATAGAATCATCATAATAATAATTATAAAGTAATAGAATAGTATACCCTAAAACCCACTAACATCTAATCTACTTGAACATATTTACATATACGTATGAGGCACACCCAAAAACACCTATAATGTAGTCATTGGAAACAAACTGAATAGGAAAAGACATCTATTAGCATATCTAACCTGACTAAATCCCACAATTTTAGATGCATGGAAAGAAAAAATTAAAAAAAATAAACAAAACATAAATATATCAATCAACAAATCAATTAGAGTAATCATTCACAAATAGGATAGAAATAAAAAGATGAGCAACATCAAAAGAATATTAAAATATTCTCAAATAAATCAATTAAAAATTCAACCTAAATATATATAACATTCAATAGGAAATAGTTAGAATATCATTGTTAACTTATAAATTAAATCAAATCCAATATAATTTCTTGGATAATGTAGTTCTAGTATAGATAGTAACAGTATATTTATACATATATTATATTAATTTAATATTAATATATCAAGTAAATTATAGTTCATTGGCTTAGTGATTAGATAGATGCAATTCATACCTAGAATCTAATCTAAATAAACCTAAAAGAAGAGAAAATCACAGTCTGCCCCCCAACTTCATAGACCAAAAAAGTTGATTTGACATATATAGCACCTAGTAATAACACGAAAAAAACAAATTTTTCTTGAAAATAACAACTACCTTCTCAATCACATCAGTCATCAAATCAACCATCACAACAAACAACCAAGACCAATGAAAAGCAGTCAACACATGATCTATGATGTAGGATGAGAAAAACCTAACATAAATAAGTTACCCCATTTTTTAAGGAATATTTTATTTAACAAAAACTATTTCTTAAAATTAAATAACAAGAGAGAGGTATTTAAAAATTTCAAATAGAATAAACTTAAAAATTTTAACAACTCTATCAAATAAAGCACAATGTTCTCATTTTGATATTATTGTGACATTCTCCACCAATTTTCAAGTCATGAATGAATGAAGAGAACATAGTTACATGGACTCCAACTCAATTTTTTCCATTTTTTTTATTTTATCCACTAAACCAAACAGTACGAAATTTTGTTTTCCACCCATTCTGTCTTGTTACACTTTCTTCTACCTCATATTCCTCCAAAACAAACAATGTGCATAAACAATGAATAAAATAAATTAAAAAAATAATAACTATATTAAATTAAATTCATATTGAGAGAGAAAACACATTAAATCACCATTTAATCCTACCTCAATTGAAAAAACGGAGGATTCAACAAATCTAATACTAATATAGAGTGATAAATCTAAAAGAACACAAAAGAAGGAAAAGTGAGAAGCTGCCCCAACTTCCTACACTAAAAAAGTTGATTTAACATATATAGCATCTAGTAAAAACACATAAAAAGCAAATTATACTTGGAAATAACAACTGCCCTCTCAATCACATCAGTCATCACATCAACTATCACAACAAACAACCAAAACCTATAAAAAGCAATCAACAGACATGAATTATCTAGGGTGAGAAAAACCTAAAATAAATAAGTTTCTAAATTTTTTAACCAATATTTTATCTAACAAAAAGTATTTCTTAAAATTAAATAACAAGAGAGATGTATAAAATTTCAAATAGGATAAACTTAAAAATTTTAACAACTCTATCAAACAAAGCACAAAGTTCTCATCTTGATATTGTTGTGACATTTTCCACCTATTTTCAAGTCACGAATGAAGGAAGAGAAAAGAGTTACATGGACTCCAACTCATTTTTTTCCTTTTTTTTATTTCATCCCCTAAACCAAACAGCAAAAAATTTTGTTTAAACTCATTCTGTCTTGTTACATTTTCTCTACCTCATATTTCTCCAAAGTAAACAATGTGGAAAAACAGTAAGTAGAATAAATTAAATAAACAATAATAATATTAATTAAATTCATCTTGAGAGAGAAAACACATTGAGTTACCATTTAGTCCTACCTCAATTGAAAAAAGAGACATTTCAACAAATCTAATACTAATATAGAATGATAAATGACCCTACAGCCCACTCATAGCAAACTGAATTCTTTTACCTCATAATAGACCTCCCACAAATAGACTATTAGCTTCTACCAAATCCATATAACAAGAGTACAAAAGTCAATATAAATATATAGAGTTATTGCATACCAAACAGAACACTCAAGTGAACCTAAGAATTAGATTCTAGAATTATTTAAAATGTAATTTTACACATATAAGAGTTAGAAAACAAAAAGAAGATAGATCTTATTGGAAATACCAAATATCTTTCTCAATCACATCAATCATGATATCTAAGATGAGACACCTATAAAAAATAAATAAATACATCATTCTGCATGAAAAATAAAATAAAAAGAATAAAACAGTAAACCATAATGACATGAGTATATCAAAAAGAAGAGAATAAAGAATTATACAAAATATACAAAAAGAGAAGAAAAATTCTCTGATCTTGAGGTAACTGAATAAACTTTTCATTGATGTATTAGACCAAAGAGTAATATTAGACCCACTAACCACAAGAAACCAAAAAAAAAGAGTTTTAACACAGTATTAGGAATACAAAGCAACACTTCGAATAATTAGAAAAAGAAACTAAAATCAACATACAATTAATCACAGTGATTGTGGAAAAAAAAAGTAACATGAACATTCGAAATTGCATACCAGTCAAATCAAGAACACATATAAATGGATAAGGAAATCAATTGAAATTAAAATACAAACAAAGTCTGGAAACTCCAACAATCATCAGAACACAATGTGTTTGAATAGTAAGAAAGAATAACACAAGATTCTTTCATTGTATCAAAGTTTGAACAATTTTCCTAAAAAAAATATACAAAGAAAAATTATTTAACTTAAGGTGGTCCTAGAACATTTTTCTCCGAACCCAGCAGCTAATGGATGTCCACCCAAAACTTACCACTAATAGAGAATTTTGAGGACCCATTCAAAATGAAGTTCCTCAGTAACCCACGTAAGCAATACACAATTTCTGTAACAAACAACTATAAATATCAATTTTCTATTAAAAAATATCAGTAATCTACCCAAAAATATCAAAGAATATATAGAAAATACATCACCTTAACCACCTGAGACAGCAATACAACAGCAACAATTTGGACTAAAGCAGATGACAGAAACACAAGAGAGAGTATAATAGCGAAAAAAGAGATTCTCTGAGAAGGTGAGCAAGGTTACGGGAGTGAAGCGAATCTGTTCGTCCACAAAACAACACAGTCACAACCAAAAAGATAGACACCAAAATATATACATTACCATAAAAACACCATACACGATGAACAATGGAAGACTAACACCATTGACCTTCAAATAATTTTTCTTACCATATCCTTCGTCAACCTCTCAATCTACCAATCAAAGTATTAAAAGATATAAAATACTTAACTGGTATAAAATAATAAATAATAAAAAACAAACTAACAAAAATTCAAAAGAAGAAAAGTAAACACATTTACACCGTAATAAATTCAAAATAAAATTCAAATAATTCCTTGCAAGACCCGTTCTTCCAGCTACCCAAAACTATCCAAGCGGAAAGAACCAAGTACCAACAAAAAAAAAAAAAAAATTACAATCCTAAAAAAAGCAAACCACAGGAGTAATAAGTAATGGTCATCTTCACAATCAACAATATAACCAATATAAACACTGAAAAATCATCCAACTCAAAACAAGAACTTGTAAACATCTAAAAAAGTGGATGCAACACAATACCTTCCCAATAACCATAACTAACACACACCAAAAGAAACACACAAACAACTAAAAATCAAGACAAAAATCGCAACTCTCAAATAAAATCAAAACATCAAAAAAGACATAAACCTGATACTCACAATAATACAAAAAACCACACATAATAAACCCTCTCAAATTAGAATACATACAACAAATGCAAGATCAAACAACCACTAAGAAAAGAAGATAACATCTACAATTACAAATAAACAGAATTAATATTAACCTAAAAAGAACAAACAAACGATAAGTAAAACACCTGAAAAATCTAAAACCCGAGATTCTTTCAAATCATCTGCATAAAAGAGGCGTTCATCTGGATGAACAAAGTAATACTTCTTTGATTTCATGAAGAGTTCTACACTTTGGTCTCAACCTCGTAAGAACGGAACAAAAAAAACACACACACACACACACACACACTATTAGTGATACAAAGCAACAGTTCAAACCATTAGAAAAAAAAAATCAAAATCAACACACCATTAACCACAGTGACTATGAAAGTAAATAATAACATGCACCTTCGAACTTGTTTAACACTCAAATCCAGAACATATATAGAATTAGCACTAAAAGAAAACCCACTTCTTCACATATTCACTTAAATGAATATCACATACAAAATTAGTACAATTACACAATAGCAGATTTAAAGTAAAGTTCAACCAATATGACACACAGACAATTTTATTTTTTACCACGGGAAACAGTCAAGAGGGAAAAAAATGACAAGAAAAAAGAAACAGATATCCAAGTAAACATCAAGACAAAACCCCCAAGTGTAAAAAAATCCAAAGACCAACAAAGACATAAGATTGAGGGTTACAATAACACCAAAAATCAGACACAATAAACCCGTTCAAATTAAGATACATACAAAAAATAGAAGATCAAACAGCCACTTTGGAAAAAACATAAACTCTAAAGGTAAACTGAGGCGGATGTAATATTAATCTAACAGGAACAAACAACCAATAAACCAACCACATCTACAACCAAAACATAAATTGTCACACACAAATTTAGCTCAAAAGAAAACCTAGTCAAAAATACCTCAATAATTTTATAAAAAACTTCCCCAAGAGTTCTGCACTCTGCACTCTCGTTTCAACCTAACAACAATGAAACAAATTATTAAAAAACTACATAGGAAATTATAAAACTGAAAATTAACCAAAATAAAAAAATAACAATTTCGAAACAGAAAAAATAAAATAGAATTTATCTTAAAACATAGAGAATCAAAATAGTGGAACCCAGCAACTAATAAGTGTCCACCCAAAACTTAGCTAACAATAGAGATGTTGAAGAACCATTCAACATGAGATTCAACATGAAATTGATCAGTAAGCTAGGTAAGCAATAACACAAATCAGTAGCAAATTAGCAAACAGTAGTATTGACATGTACAATATCAAATCAGTAGCAAATAGTCCAAATCATTCAATTGCACAGTAATTAAAAAATGATGGCACAATTGAGTTCACAAGGAAATTTAGTCACAAATACCTCAATAACACAACAAAATACTTCTCCAAGAGTCCTGCAATCTGCACTCTGGTTTCAACCTAATAACAATGAAACAAACTATTAAAAAATTACACAGAAAATTATCAAACTCAAAATTAACCAAAATAAAAAACTCTAACAACTTCCAAACACAAAATAGTGGAACCCATCAGCTAATAAGTGTCCACCCAAAATTTAGCTACCAATAGTTTATGTTGAAGACCCATTCAACATGAAATTCAGCATGAAATTAGTCAGTAAGCTAGCTAAGCAATAACCAAATTCAGTAGCAAATCTACAAACAGTAGCATTGACGTGTACAATATCAAATCAATAGCAAATAGTCCAAATCATTCAATTGCACAGTACTAAAAAAATGATGGCACAATTGAGCTCAAAAGGAAATTTAGTCACAAATACCTCAATAACACAACAAAATACTTCCCCAAGAGTCCTGCAATCTGCACTCTGATCTCAACCTAATAACAATGAAACAAATTATTAAAAAATTACACAGAAAATTATAAAACTTGAAATTAACCAAAATAAAAAACTCTAACGATCTTGAAACACAAAATAGTGGAACCCAGCAGCTAATAAGTGTCCACCCAAAACTTAACTAACAATAGAGATGTTGAAGAACCATTCAACATGAAATTCAACATGGAATTGATCAGTAAGTTAGGTAAGCAATAACCAAAATCAGTAGCAAATTAACAAACAGTAGTATTGACATGTACAATATCAAATCAGTAGCAAATAGTCCAAATCATTCAATTGAACAGTAATTCAAAAATGATGGCACAATTGAGTTCACAAGGAAATTTAGTCACAAATACCTCAATAACAGAACAAAATACTTTCCCAAGAGTCCTGCATTCTGCACTCTGGTCTCAACCTAATAACAATAAAATAAACTATTAAAAAACTAAACAGGAAATTATCAAACTCAAAATTAACCAAAATAAAAAACTCTAACGACTTCCAAACACAAAATAGTGGAACCCAGCAGCTAATAAGTGTCCACCCAAAACTTAGCTACCAATAGAGATGTTGAAGACACATTCAACATGAAATTCAACATGAAATTAGTCAGTAAGCTAGCTAAGCAATAACCAAATTCAGTAGCAAATCAACAAACAGTAGCATTGACGTGTACAATATCAAATCAATAGCAAATAGTCCAAATCATTCAATTGCACAGTAATTCAAATATGATGGTACAATTGAGCTCAAAAGGAAATTTAGTCACAAATACCTTATATAACACAACAAAATACTTTCCCAAGAGTCCTGCAATCTGCACTCTGATCTCAACCTAATAACAATGAAACAAACTATTAAAAAATTACACAGAAAATTATAAAACTTAAAATTAACCAAAATAAAAAACTCTAACGATCTTGAAACAGAAAATAGTGGAACCCAGCAGCTAATAAGTGTCCACCCAAAACTTAACTACCAATAGAGATGTTGAAGACCCATTCAACATGAAATTGCTCAGTAAGCTAGGTAAGCAATAACCAAAATCAGTAGCAAATTAACAAACAGCAGTATTGACATGTACAACATCAAATCAGTAGCAAATAGTCCAAATCAATCAGTTGCACATTAATTAAAAAATGATGGCATAATTGAGCTAAAAAGAAAACTTAGTCACCAATACCTCAATAACACAACAAAAAACTTCCCCAAGACTTCTGCACTCTGCACTCTGGCCTCAACCTAATATCAATGAAAAAAACAATTAAAAAAATAAGCAGAAAATTATAAAACTCAAAATTAACCAAAATAAAAAACTCCAACAATTTTCAAACAGAAAAAATAAAATAGAAATATCATAAAACACGAAGAATCAAAATAGTGATTTAAAATAAAAATCCTCTTCCAAACAGAGAGAAGGAAGAATAAGGAAAAAACGAAAGAAGGGATGCCACCTCTTCTATGACCTATAGTTCTTCTGCGAGCTGAAAAAAGGGACCAGAACCACCTCGCCGATCGACTACCATTGACAGCCCTTGAATCCCTGGCGCCATCGAGATCCAAAACAACCCCAACGAATTAACTTCCATCTTCAGTGGAAAAATATAATCGCCAAGGAGTCAATCGACTACCATTGACAGCCCTTGAATCCTTGGCGCCATCGAGATCCAAAACAACCCCAACGAATTAACTTCCATCTTCATTGCAAAAATGGAATCGCCAAGGAGTCCGAGCGGTCGAGCGAGAGACTAACGCTCCATGAGGCTGTGGATACCACCGACAGAAGAAGCGTCGCCCGTGACGGAGAAACCATGGGAGGACGAAGAGGAGGAAGAATAAGAAACAACAGAGATAAAACGAAAGAGAAAAAAAGCACGAGAAAGATCCCGGAGCTGGATACACCGATCCGAACAAACAGAGAAAGAAGAGGCAAACAAACGTTAATCTGGGGAATACAGAGGAACGGAATTGGGGTTTCAATGAGAGAGAAGAAGAAAATAGGGAAAAGACAAGAGATAACATTTCATAGAAGAAGAAGATAGGGAAGAGGCAAACAAACGTTAATCTAGGGAATACAGAAGAGCGGAATTGGGGTTTTAATGAGAGAGAAGAAGATAGAGAAAAGGCAAAAAATAACATATCATAGAACAACTCATTATGAGCTGTCTGTGGGGCCCAGAGAAATGAAAAATTTTCTATTTAACAAAAATCAAAATTCCCACAAAATGACATGTCGGATATGATTCCACGGGAATACTATTGGTATATAAATTTCATGTATGTTCAAACAAGTGACTGTCCAAAATCACTTTTAAAATTTGTGTTGTGCCTCAAATTGACTCAAAACTTCAATGAGTTATGTTATATGTACATTAAATAAATTAAAAATAAATTAAATTACATATGTATTTATACACAAATATATTGGTAATTGATTTTAATGGCTGATTTTAATGTACAAATAACATTTTTAAACTTGAATTAGATCAATATGGACTTCTTAATTTTAATTCGTGACTATGTTAGTTCTTAGGTTCATTTCTGTTAACGATGAACAGGAAAAATTAAGTTACCACTCTATATAAATAGAAATACCGTGTTGTGACTTTGTGAATAAGACAAAAAAAATGCAACATCACATTCCTAACGGTTAAATTATATATTTTCCTAAAGTGAATTTTCACAAAAACCCTTCGATTATTACTCTACCTTTGCCTATCTTTCACAGGTCATTTTATGTAATTTCTTCACTCTCGCAAAACGACAACATTTTCATAAGTATGCTATGACAAGTTGACAACTTAATGTGCCGACTCAACTCGTCATTAACGGAGATAAATCCAAAGGCTAATGTGAGTCGCAAATAAAAATTTAGAAGGTTTTAAATTATGTTAATTGAAATTTTAAAAGTCAATTTGAGATACAATTTCAGGAATTATTTTGCGTATTTACTAATATTCAAACTACCTATTAATAATTTCTGCTACATTAAACCATTGACTTTCCAAGTTGGTGAAGTTATTCTAGGTTCTAGCCAAAATGATTTCCTCCATATTTTTTGAGGTTAGGCGAGCTTTAATAATAAATAATATTTTTCAACTTATCTAAAAATAGTTGCGTCAATAAACAATTCAATTGTATTATATTATCTATATAATTAAGTTAACCAAACCTAAAAAATTTGAGAATATATATATATATATATATATATATATATATATATATATATATATATATATATGTATATATATAGTCAGTAAATTACTTATATTTTTAAAATATAATATATTAAAATAAAGGTATATGATCTCGACCTAAGGAAAAAAGTATGATAAAATATGATGTTGCTTACAAGTTTTATGAAATATGGCGCAACAGATTAATATGGTGAAACTTATCGATGAATTAACTTACAATTTGTATTGATGAATTAACTCATAAGGTCACTTCCTAGCTAGTTCCTACTCTACTTGACTCTAATGTACTAGGAAAAGGCTCGAGTTCATAGAGTTCAAAGAAAATGGATTGCTTAATGTGTACCATACTGAAGGAAAATTAAGCATTTTTTACGGCTACAAAAATCCAATTTTTAGGGTTTTTTTTATAAGAGTAATATCAGAAAATTAATTTTTTAATGATATCAGTAAAATTTTTAAAAATTATTTTTTATCTTAAATTTTAAATTTTTAAATTATAACAAACATACTATCTGTACATTAAAATTAGTTACCATTAATATATTTATGTATAAATATATATATTGTTTAACTAACTCATTTTCAATATATATTTTATATTACAATATATATTTTATATTAATAACTAATTTTAATGACTAATTTTAATTTATATATATAATCATTAAATTATAAATCTTAACAAAAAATTAACTAATATTTACTACTTAAAAGTTGATTCTCTAACTTTCTATTTTTCTAATTAAAAATTATAAAAGTATTTTTTAAAAGTTTTGTTGACAGTTATTACATCAGAAACATATACATTTGAATACTTTAATAGTTTTCTTCTAGAGAAAATAATCGAAGGAGAGAACGGGAGTAAGAATTTGAGGGCGAAACATAGAGAGGATGATGGTCATGCCGTCGAAAGAGATAAGGAGAAGAGTGAGGATGGATGTGCATTCGGTATTAAGGAGAGTTTTTCTCAAAGAGTTTTTCAAAGGCTTTGAAGACCTCCTTTAGAGATAAAGTTATTGGTGCAAAGAAATCTAAGACCTTTGCACTTATAGGATTTCTATCTGGGGATGGTATAACGACAGTCATAGATAAGCAGAGTGATTCCTAACCTTTGTTTGTTAGCTTCACAAAAGAGGCAAAACTCTGCTTTTGACGGAACCTTATAAAGATGCCTTAGTGGTCAAGATCTTGGACAAAAACTACAGTTACACAGTTCTTTCACATAAGTTTCAGATGGTTTGACGCATCAAAAGTGGCTTAGATTTTCTAAACGTGGGATTTGGGCATTTTTTGGCGAAATTTGATGCTGATGATCGTGATAAAGTCATGCTTGGTGGCTCGTGGTTGATAACGGGGAATTATGTTGCTGTAAAACCATGAGATATAAACTTTTGGCCAAGTCCTTTAGGTTGACATTTGTATGGATTCGGGTTTCGAGACTTCCAATCTGGTGCTACTAAGAGTAGGCTGTGATGCGTATTGCTTCTGCGACATGTGTTCCGATCAAAGTAGACATGGCCACTAAATTGGCAAAGAGAATAGGAGATATGCTCATGCATGTGTTCAAATAAATCTGAAATGGCCGGTGATCAAGAATATTATTATGGAAGGGATAACTCATGCAGTGGAGTATGAAGGTCTAAATCTGATATGTGCTTCTTGTGCACATTATGGCCATCATAAG
This sequence comes from Arachis hypogaea, assembly GCF_003086295.3. Taxonomy (NCBI): domain Eukaryota; kingdom Viridiplantae; phylum Streptophyta; class Magnoliopsida; order Fabales; family Fabaceae; genus Arachis; species Arachis hypogaea. Next base: position 85,412,968 of record NC_092041.1, read on the forward strand.
GTACAATGCTTGGGTAGAATCACCACGGAAGGGAAGGGTGTTGATCTTGACACCACCAAGACCAAGGTTAGTAAAAAGTAGGGGTGCTCAAATCCAAACCGATCCAAATTAAACCGCTCATCCAATTCAATTTAAACCGAAAATTGATTAAAACCGCACTAATTCGGATTTGATTGGATTCTATTTTTTGTAAACCGTTGGATCGGATAAGATTTAGGATCTACTTTTTATAACCGATCCAATCCAATCCAAACCGCACAATGTGCTATAATATTATTATTTTATTATTATATTTACAATTATAATTATAACAAGTTCAATTTGTTATACATTTTTATATTATTTATGCATTATTATTATTTAATAAATATTTTATGTTCAAAATGTTATTTATTTATTTATTTTAACTAACCTATAATTTTATTTCTATTGTTATGTTATTGTTGACTTTTTAAAATATTGTTGACCTATATTATTTAAGATTTGATGTTGAGACTTGTTATATGTATTTAATTTTTTTAATATACAAAATCGCAAATCCAATCCAATCCAAACCACTTGAAATTAGATCGGATCGGATCGGATTTTTTTGAAAGATCATCCAATCCAAACCGCACTGCAAGTAAAATTAGTATTCGGATCGGATGAGTTTTTGACTCAAAACTGATCCAAACTGCACCGTGAACACCCCTAGTAAAAAGTCAAAGCCAATTAATGATAAAAAAATTCAAAAATCAAATGCAACAGATGATGTTGTGATAGGCATGGTTGTTGGCGAGGATCACGGACTTATGGGTTGTTTGGACACTATTCTCAATTTTTTTAAATAATATTTTTTTAAAAAATTTTTTACAAAAATAAAAGTGATTTTATGTTTGGATATCTCTATAAAAAGATATTTTTATCTATCAATTATGTTTAGGTAAATAACATAAAAGTATTTTTTTGTTCATTTATTATGTGAAAAACATCTTTTATTTAAGAGAAAAAGATATTTTTTAATTTTTCTAGTGCTTTTATTTTTACTATTAAAAATTTGCCAAACACACTAAAAAAAAAATATTTTTTCATCGATTTAATAGTGCCCAAACAAGCACTTAATGAATGATGATTCATTGGCTAATAAGTTGCATGAGGTTCACGTTGAAGAGGCATGCAGGAATGAAGAGGTGGCTGGGATTTGAGCAAGTATTAAGGAAGAAAAAATATAAGTTGGGCCAAAAGCAAAATTTTAAGGCCCAATGAAGGGAATACTCAAGCAAAGGTTTGGATAGAAAAGTAAGGCCCATGTTGCATGCTCCTCTTGTTAACGGGTCCACTTCTTCACGAGCTTAGATCGGATCTTGAACCATGCTCCAACAGCATTGGCCGCGTGTGAAGATGGAGATGTGTTCTCACTAGACCCCAACGCCCCGCGGCTCCTCCCTCCAAAAATGGTCAAGACTGTCATCCTTGCAGAGTTCGCCGATAGAGAAGAATGGAATCATGGTGGTGGACACTTCCACGAAGGTTGCTACAGCAGCAGTACCACCGGAATAGAAATTCCGATGTCAAATGATGCAACGAGGAAAGGCAGAGATAAAGGAGTCTGTCCTGTGATTTAAGTCTCATCTTGAGGTTGGTGAATCAATTTTATATTCACTACTGTTTTATTATTCTATCTTTATATTATGGATAGTTTAAGTATAATAGTTTGGAACATTAGAGTTGCATCTAATAAGTTAGTCGGGGTGAATCCAAAGAGTTTGTTAAGAAATTTAAACCTATCTTTTTTATTGTGGTTGAAACTCATTGTCATTTTCAACACTTGAAACTGTTTAGAAAAAGGCTTAGTTATCATTCTATTCGTACAGTAGAGGAAACAGGGCATAAGGGGGTATCTGATTCCTTTCTACAATGCTGGATGCTTGCTGCAAGTGGGTAGATGCTTTTGATCAGTGTGTTGTGGTGGAGGTTCAGTTAGATAATGTAATTTAGAGGTGAAGTGGTATTTATGGTTAGTCCTCATTTTAATACCAAATTTTTTCTGTGGAATTATCTTGTGACTTAGTCTTCATATTTTTGTGGGCCATGAATCATTCTTGGTGATTTTAATGAAGTCTTCTTCTCTCATGAATCTAAGAGTTGTCTTTTTTTGAGTCGACGCGCAGATCGGTTTGCTGCCTCATTAGGGGATAGCAATCTGTTTGACTTAAAGACTATCGAAAGACAATTTTCTTAGTACAGAAGGGTGAAAATTATGTTGAGGTAGTGAAAAAGCTTGACCGAATTTGTATCAATAGTGGATAGTTATCTCTATTTCTTGAGGCTTATGCAAAAAATACTAAATAGACTTCAGTCTAATCATTGTCCCATCCTAGTTCGTTGTAAAAGGCAGCCCCAGTCGAAAGTGAATAGAACTTTCCAGTTTATTGCGGCTTGGACTACCCATCCGGGGTATAGAGATATTGTGACTCAATCGTGGTGGTCTGCCTATAGACAGGTGCATGGCAAGCATTCAGAAGTGTAGAAGAACTCTCTAGAAGTTAATTCTAAAGTGTTCGGCAATATTTTTGTTAGAAAAAGCGAGTTGGAGCACCAAATTAATTTTCTACCGAAGCAGCTAGAAGTGATGGAAGATTCTTCTATGCAAAAAAAAAAAGAGCGACAGTTGATTGAGGATTACAATAACACTCTTGTGTAAGAGAAACTTCTATGGTTTTAGAAATCCAGAGAGCAGTGGGTAAAATTCGAGGATAGAAATACCAATTTCTTTCATGTTCAGACTCTAGTGCGAAGGAAGCATAACAAAATTCATGGTCTCTTTCTCCATATTGGGGTGTGGGAAACAAATCCATATGTCCTTTTCAAGGAAGTTGAGTCCCTTTTTAAAAGCTTATTCCGCTAATAAGAGGATGTGGATTTGGGATGTCTTGGTAAAGTGCCACTTCTTTCCTTGAATGAGGATGCATGTTGTAACCTTATAGTGCCAATTATATTGGAGGAAGGTTAAGTTGGCTATTTTTAGTACGCATTCTTTTAAGGCACCGGGTACTGATGGGTTTCAGGCTTTTTTCTTCAAAGAATATTGGGAGATTATTGGTTTTGATGTTTGGACTATGGTTAGTCAAGCATTCTCTGGTATGGATATTGATCTGATAATAATGAAAATTCTTCTAATTCTTATTTTGAAGGTAGAAGCCCTGATTTCTATGAAGGATTTTTGACCTATCAATCTCTGTAATGTAGTTTACAAAGTTATAATGAAGGTCCTGGTCAATAGACTTCGTCCTCATCTCACAGACATTGTTAGGCCCCTTTAAAAAAGTTTTATTCTAGGAAGAAAAACCCCTGATAACATCATTATTACGCAAGAGGTTCTCCACTTCATGAAGAAAATGAAGTCCAAGAAAGACACTTTGGCCTTTAAGATTAATCTGAAAAAAAGCCTATGACAAAGTTGATTGGAGGTTTTTGAAGCATACCTTTGTGAGTTGAGTTTTGGCTTTTCTTACCCTACAATCAATTTGATTATGCGTTGTGTCACTGCCTCTTCGTTGTCTATCCTGAGGAATGGCGGGAGATTAAATAGCTTCACTCCTAACTGGGAACTCAGGCAAGGAGACCCGATGTCACCATATCTATTTGTGTTATGTATGGAGAGATTGTCCTACTTTATTAATCATCAAGTCGATAGGGGCTTCTGGAAGCCGCCGGTTGCTGTTTCTAGAGGGGGTCCAAGAATTTCTCATTTGATGTTCGTCGATGATTTGCTTCTTTTCTATAAAGCTGAAAACGGCAAGTTCAAAATATAATGGTTGCTTTGGATAACTTCTGCAGAGTCTCTGAGATGAAGGTTAATGTGGACAAATTTAAAGCGCTATGCTCTAAGAATGTCTCAACGACAAGGAAAGAAAATTTTATTGGGGTATCATCCATCAGATTCCTCCAAAACTTGGGCAAGTATCTAGGGGTTACCTTTAGTCACTCTCAGGTGACGCGAACAACATTCAATGATGTTCTAGACCAGATTCAGGGGGAGGCTGGCTAGCTGAAAAGGGAGATTGCTTAACAAGGCGGGAAGACTATGTTTGATCAATTTAGCAGTGGCTGTAATTCTTTCTTACCGCATGCAAGTATCTTTCTTCTCTAAACAGATATTCAATAAGATAAAATCTATCGTGTGGAGCTTTTTCTGGAAAGGTCAAGCTGATGGTAGATGCATGAATCTGGTTAGTTGGAAGGTGTTAGTCACCCCTAAAAAGTTTGGTAGTTTGGAGATTCAAGATATGTCTTGTACTAACATTTCTCTTCTTGGAAAGCTAGTTTGGTAATTTTTTCATCATCCAAATAAGTTATGAATTCAATTATTGGCACAAAAATATTGTTTCTCTCTCGGAGACTATTTCAGTCAATCTCGAAAGACAGACTCTTATGTTTGGAAGAGTATATGGAAAACTTGGGATCTCTTAAAGGATGATTTTGTTTGGTGTATTAGGGATCTAAACCAGAACTTTTGGTTTTCTAATTGGAGAAAAGAGGGACAGCTTTGTCATAAGATGAATTATGTTCACATTTTTTATTCGAATATCTGGATCTTAGATCTTTGGTCATCTGGACAGTGATACCTTCAAAATATCTATTCTCCTCTAAACAAGTTTTTGCAAGGCGACATTCTTTTCTATAATCCGGATGTGTAAGCAGGTTCAGTAGTAGGATGGCTTTGGTCTAGTACAATGTCAAAGGTTTATAACTCTCGTAGTGATTACTTGTGACTCAGTAAAAAGAAGTTTGCTTGGGAGGATCAAAAAAATTGACTTTGGCTTTGGTGTCAGCTTGTTCCAGAAAAATATAATTTTTTGGCCTGGCTTTGTTTTAGGGAGGCTCTGCCCACTACTGCTTTTCGTTTCAGGAGAGACATCTCACTGACGGATAGCTGTCCGTGATGTTTTTTGGTCAGGAATAAATTGTTATTGTATTCGGAATTGTCTGAAAGCTCAGCTAGTTTGGCAGTCTTTGGAGATTTCTAGTCAACTTTTGGATTTGATGAACTAGTTCTTGCTTCATAGCAAATATCGTCCTTTTAGATTCTTTTCTAGTCTATGGTGAATTTGACATTCCAGGAATAATGAGATCTTTCATCCACACGAGTCTTGGCCCCTGAATAAGATTACTAGTATGACTTTATCCTTGGAAAAGGAGCTTTGGAATTTTTTGAGTCGCAACGAGTTTCTATCTCCTTTACCATTAGTGGCTCATGGATTATCCCCTCAGTGGGTCCTTTTAAGATTAATTATGATGCAAGTTGTCCTGGTACGGATGATCGTGTTGGTTTTGTCTGTGTTAGTAGAGATTGGAATGAAATTTGGCAACGAGGCTGTTTGAAAATGATCGAGAGTCATAATTTTCTACTAGAAAAGTTGTTTGCTATTTGGAGATGATATCTTCTAGCCTGGGACTTTGGTTAAAGAGATGTTATTTGTAAAATAGATTGTGTAAATATCCTTATTCTTGTCAATAATTTTTAAGATAACTCTGGTTTTGTTGATCCTTTAGTGCTAAAAATCCAAGGCATCATATCTTGAAAATGACGTGTTGACCTCTAGTTGATCTTGGGAGGTGCAAACAAAGTGGCAGACATCATGATAAAGACAGTAATGAGGATTCGTACTCACTAAGTGGAGCTCTCGTTACTTTGAAAAGAATTTGAGAGTTGGCACCGGATTCGATAGTCCCAGAATGTTTGGACCATTAAATAGTCCCATAACAAAACATGTTTTTTAAGTTTTTTAATAACGGCTAAATAGTCCTTATTTAATTTTAATGAAAAATTAATCCTTTATATATTATTTAAATAAAATTTATTTTTTATTTTATAAATTATTATTTTATAATTTATCTATCATATTTATTAATAATAAAAAACTAAAACAATAACAAATTAGATCTTCCATTAATAGTAATAAATATTTTGCAATCTTAATCGATCATAATTTTATCATTGATCCGTTGCATACATATTAGATTGGAAAAATCGTGTTTGTTAGAAATTCAATCGATTGGATGCACAAACCAATCGATTGAAATTCAAGTTTCGTAAACTTCAATCGATTGGAATTGATACACAATCAATTGAATTTTGCACGGCATGTGGAGTTTTTTTATTCAATCGATTGGTCGTATTACCCAATCGATTGAAATCATCAAAACAATTTGAGAAATATATAAATACACGGAAATAAATCATATTTAACAAGAATTTTTTTCATTATAAATAAAAATATCATTATTTTTCCAATAAAAATAAGACTTATTCATGTGTACTCTTGTGTACTCCTATATATTCCGGGGACGATAATAATGGTTGCCATTGTCTATTGTGAAACTTAATAACTTGAGTTAGCCATTTTTTTAGAATTTGAAGTGAAGTTCGCCTTGCTCTGCATAAAAAAGATTCGTATTTGAAAAATTAAAGTTGAAAAATTGGGTTTTGGAAAATAATATTTTTTAATTTTATTTCAGAAAAAAATCCATTATTAAAAGATAAAAAATATTTTTCATTACACAATCAATTTTATGAATAAAGAATCGAAACAAATAATTGCAAAATTAGAGATTATATTCACTAATCTTGATTTTGTAATCAAAACAATGGATTGTTTTCTAAACACTACAGTGAAAAAAATTGATTGGATTTCTATCGCCAACCGTAATTATCAATTAATGATGAACAAATATTGAATATTAAAGAGATGGATAAACAATGAACAAAAATTGGATATTAAGTAGATGGATAAACAATGAACAAAAACAATGAAAAAATTGATAATCAGATTGATAAACCATTCTAATTGTAGGATTGAGTAATTGTTGATAGATTATTCACCAATCTATAATCTTAATATTAAAGAAAAGATAATATTAGAGTATCTAAATCAAAATAAAAACTTAAAAATTGAAGATAGAATTTTAAAGATAAGATAGATGAATAATAAAATAATAATTTCTAATTACAAACAAAAAAATTTAGAGAAGCGTAACATATAACGATTGCACAATTCAATCGATTGGATATCACAACCAATCGATTGAATTGTGAAAATCTATATTGCTTTGAAGACTTAAATTGATTGGGTAGTATGACCAATCGATTATTGTATAAGAAAAATTCCACATGTCTCGCAAAATTCAATCGATTGAAGTTTGGGAAACCTAAATTTCAATTTCAATCGATTGATTTGTGCATCCCATCGATTGAATTTCTAACAAACATGATTTTTCCAATCCAATACGTATATAACGGATCAATGATAAAATTATGATCGATTAAGATTGTAAAATATTTACCACAATTAATAGAAGATCTAATTTGCTATTGTTTTAATTTTTTATTATTAATAAATATGATAGATGAATAATAAAATAATAATTTATAAAAAATAAATTTTATAATTAAATAATATATAAAGAATTAATTTAATTAAAATTAAATAAAAACTATTTAACCGTTATTAAAAACTTAAAAAATATATTTTTTTATGGGATCATTTAATGATACAAACATTTTAGAACCATCGAATCTTTTACTTTGAAAGTTGCATTTAGTGAGATTATTTTACTTCTTAAGCAATTTTTTATTTTTTATTTTCTCTTTTTTATTTGTTCTATTGTTATTTTTCGATAAAAAATACATTTAAATACTTTCTCACTATTAGTTACTATAAAAGAATATTTTTATTTTTTTAATTATAGTAACCAGAAAATTTCATTCCATTGACAATAATCGTTGAGATCTAAAGATTTTAATCCAACAATTATAGAAATAAATAACTATTGAATGCTCTATAAATAACGGCATACGTACAGCTCCAAGTCCATACTCCATACTGCTCTATAACTGAGCACTTTCAGTATTATACATGCCGATGATAATGAAAAGTAATGCTGCTGCTGTTTCTTCTTCGCCATGCTTGCTCCTCATTGCGCTGCTGCTAGCTTCCGCAGCATCAACAGGCCATGCTCAAGATCTAAGTCCAACTCTGATTCAAGAAGTACGAGTTAGCGGTCAGGTGCCCTGCAACGGCGGAAGTAGCGACGGCGCAGCTGGTGTGAATGTAACCTTGTCATGCGGACAAGGCACAAATTTAACCGACATGGCCAATTCCATAACGGATCAAATCGGATCCTTCAACATTACAGTCGAAAACTCGACTCTCAATGGTGATTTATTTCCTGATATCATAGCTGGTAGATGCATAGTGTATACGACTCTCCCAATTCTTGATTGCCCTAATTTTGCTCCAACAGGATTTCTTGTAGCCCATGTTGTCGTCGAAGGAATCGTTGGTGTTGCTCTCGAGTCATTGATTAGCCCGTTTAGTTGTTTACTGTTTTTAAATTTAGGCATTTAGCCATATAGTATGATAAAAGAAAAAGTTATCGTAAATATACATCAAAATCAGTCACCAAATAAATACACATTGAAAATAAATTAAACTATATATGTATTTATACATAAATATATTGGTGACTGATTTTAGTGGTTGATTTTAGTATATAAATAATATTTTTGTAAAAAAAAAATACAAATAAATAAGGAGCACTATCCCTGAAATATTATCAGTATAATATGAATAAGAATGCATCTGTAATCATATATCATAATATTAATACAATAGATCATTTTAGTGCATAGATACTATAATGTTTATAATATTTTAAAACGTATTAATAAAATTAAAATAATATTTTTTATTATTTAAGAACGTTTTTTTTTAAATATTATCAAAACAATTATTATTAAAATATAAAAAAATATAATTTTAATTTTAACGACTTTTCATAATCAATATAATTATCATAAATATAGTATATTAGAATTCGACTAATATCATATCCTATATAATATAATAACAATAAAGCCTGTCAACGTGGGGTGGAGGATCGTTTAGTATACAAGTGCATCTATATTTATTTTACATACATGTAATGTGCGTTATACGTCATAATTAAATTTTAGTAATCTTATTGATCAAAGTAGAAGTGTAGTCAAATTATGAAATTGGAGATGTTATTATTAAAAATTAAATATTATGAGTAGCAATTTTTTTCCGGTTTTCTATTTTGAGTTTAAAATATTTTATGATACATTTTTTTAAGGATTAAGTACGATTTTAGTTCTTAAGGTAGAGATTGAAAAAAAATTTTTTCCAACCTTTTTTTGCACTTAAAATCGTCCTTAAAGATCGACTTATTTTAAAATCGTCATTTTAACTAAAATTTTAAAATTTATTCCTAATATTACCCTTGACAAAAAATTATAAAAAATAAAAAAAGAAGAGAATCACATTGGAAAGAAAGAGAAGCACGAGAGAGAAGACAGAGTTGCCATCAAAAGAGAAGGAGTCGCCATTGAGGAAGAAGCACGTCGCCGTTGTTCCTCGTCGTGGCTAGTTTTTGGAAACATTTTTTCTAATGGGAGAAATGACCTTGTTCCAGTTTCTGTCTGATCTTTTCCAATTCCAACTCCAAATTCTTAATTCCAAACCCTAATTTAATTCTCTTTTCTTCTTCTCTTCTGCTGTTGCTGTTATGGCGGAAAATCTAATACCAAACCCAACCATCGCCGGCCAAAATCAGAGGTTTTCCATGGCCGCTCGCATCCAGTTCCCTACCAGTTCTTTCTTCTTGGTTCCAATGATGACAAACTGGAACGTGATGTACTTGTGGCCGCCATCTGCCGCAAGAACGTTGCCGTCAACTTGAACTCCCAATTCTTCGACCCATGCCTCAACAAGCAACAGATCCTTAGTTTGTTTTAAAACTATATCAAGTTTGCCAGCAAAAATGTAAGACAGGCAGAAAAAGAATAAGAAAAAGTTCTAGTTGAAATAAATTGTGTTTTGATTATCTGATATGTAAAAAATACCAAGCTTAAAATTCAAGTGAATTACAAAAATAATTATAAGAAAAGAAGAAGGTTGGTGATGTACTCTCAGGTCATTGAAATTTAAAGTAATGGAAGAAGAATTGAAAAGAAGTGAAAAGAGAGAATAATTGATTAAAAGAACCACCACGGAGTACTGAGTACCAATTACAATATATATAGCAAAAGAGAAAATAAATTACTAACTAATAGTGCTATAATTATGTCTAACAAACTAACCAACTTGACAGCTATACAAAAAACAAACTCTATTATGTTACATCCCCCCACAAGCTCGTATTACGTGATTTGTGCAAATCAAGTAATCCCAACTTGGAAAGCAAATGAGAGAATGGTCCTGGAGGAAGGGATTTAGTGAATAGATCAGCCGGTTGTTCACTGGAGACAACGTGCCTAAGATTAGAAACCCTTTCTTTGAACTTGTTTCGAGCCACATGACAATCAACCTCAACATGCTTGGTTCTTTCATGAAAGACAGGATTTGAAGCAATATAGATAGCAGATTTATTATCACAGAAGATATCAACCGGAAGAGGAGGAAGAATGTTGAATTCCTTTAGTAGTTTGAGTAACCAAATGAGTTCACAAGTGCCATTAGCAAGGGCGCGATATTCTGCTTCTGAGGACGACCTTGAAACTGTAGCCTGCTTCTTACTCTTCCAAGAAATAAGAGTTTGGTCAAGGAAAAAATAATAACCACTGATGGATTTTCGGGTGTCTTTACAAGCCCCCCAATCAGAATTAGTGTAACCAGATAGTGTGAAAGAATTGTTGACAGAGAAAAATAAGCCTTCAAGTGGGCATCAGTTGGTGAATCCATGAACTGAGATAGGCATCCAACAGAGTAGCTGAGATCTGGTCTTGTGTTAGTAAGGTACAGAAGTTTGCCCACCAATCTACGATAGATGGTTGCATCAGAAAGAGGGGAGCATGAAGCCTTAGACAGAGAAGCAGTGTACTCCATAGGAGTAGATGCTGGTTTTGCACCAAGCAAACCGCAGTCTGTGATCAAATCCAATGCATACTTTATTTGATACAGTGCAATACCAGCATTGCTTCGTGCTACCTCCATCCCAATAAAGAACTTAAGAAGGCCAAGGTCTTTAATTTTGAACTTATCATCCAAAAACGTTTTGAAAGCTTGAATTTCACTCAAATCATCTCCAGCTAACACAAGATCATCAACATAAACAAGAATAGCTGTGAAAGTTGTACCTGTGGATTTGGTAAAAAGCGAGTGATCATTTTCAGATGGAGTAAACCCCAGATCAGCAAGTGCAGCAGACAACTTGATGTTCCATTGGCGACTAGCTTGTTTCAAACTGTACAAAGATTTTGTCAACTTACAGACTAAGTTTGGATCAGAACACTGCAACCCCTTTGGAAGTTTCATATAAACGTCCTCATGTAGGTCTCCATGGAGAAAAGCTGTATTCACATCAAGTTGATGAAGATGCCAATTCTTTGCTGCTGCAACGGTAAGAAGAACACGCACAGTGCTCATTTTCACAACGGGACTAAAGGTGTCAATGTAATCGACTCCAGGAATTTAAGTGAAACCTTGGGCAACAAGACGTGCCTTATGCCTCTCGATAGTGCCATCTGGGTTGAATTTTGTGCGAAAAATCCACTTACAACCAACTGCATTCTTTCCAGGAGGAAGAGAAGTGATGATCCAGGTTTTGTTTTGCTCAAGAGCAGTGAGTTCTGCCTTAATAGCCTTTCTCCAACAATCATGCATAACAGCCTCAGAATAGTGTTTGGGGTCCGAGTTATTTATGAGAGCAAAAGTGAAGGCCTGGTGCTTGGGAGTAAACAATGAATATGACAAATGGTGAGAAAGGGGATACTTACATGTTGAAGGTAATTGGGCCGCATTGATTGGATCTCTAACAATTTCCTCCTCTCCTGGATCAACCTCTCTCTCAGCCCTGAAATCGCTAAGAACGTGATGTGGATTAGCTCAGCTCCAGACTTGTGGAATGATTTAAAACGTCGTTACTCACAGGGAGATGTCTTTCGAGTTGGTGCGTTAAAAGAAGAATTTTATGCACTCAAACAAGGTGATCTTACTGTTACCTCTTACTTTGCTATATTGAAAGCTATTTGGGAAGAATTAGAAAATTTACGTGCTATTCCTAGTTGTGTTGCTTGTGTTAATAGATGTTCATGTGGATTACGAATTGTTCGAGACTATGCTTCTGAGGAATATTGCTCATTCAATCCTTTTAAGAATTTGACAACATATTCCTCAGAAGCATAGTCTCGAACAATTCGTAATCCACATGAACATCCATTAACACAAGCAACACAACTAGGAATAGCACGTAAATTTTCTAATTCTTCCCAAATAGCTTTCAACATAGCAAAGTAAGAGGTAACAGTAAGATCACCTTGTTTGAGTGCATAAAATTCTTCTTTTAACGCACCAACTCGAAAGACATCTCCCTGTGAGTAACGACGTTTTAAATCATTCCACAAGTCTGGAGCTGAGCTAATCCACATGACGCTCTTAGCGATTTCAGGGCTGAGAGAGAGGTTGATCCAGGAGAGGAGGAAATTGTTACACCTATCCCATGCTTCAAAATTAGGATCACCTTCACCTGGTTTTAGAATGGATCCATCGAGGAATTTCACCTTGTTCTTCGATCTGAGTGCTCTCCACATATCGTGCGACCACTGATAATAATTTTGAGGTGTCAATTTAAGCGGAATTAGAGCCAAACCAGGACTTTCTCCTGGATGAAGAAAATAAGGGCTAATCGGATCAGAAATTACAGAAGAGGAACTAGATCTGCCAAGATGTGCCTAGAACTGAGAGAATTGACGCATGAAAGCGGTGAAATTCTCAAAATCTACAGCGGAATTTGATGAAGGGCTTGCATTCGGATTAGCTAAATTATCTGCCATAGTTGGATCTTCTCGCTCTGATACCATGTAAAAAGATACCAAGCTTAAAATTCAAGTGAATTACAAAAATAATTATAAGAAAAGAAGAAGGTTGGTGATGTACTCTCAGGTCATTGAAATTTAAAGTAATGGAAGAAGAATTGAAAAGAAGTGAAAAGAGAGAATAATTGATTAAAAGAACCACCACGGAGTACTGAGTACCAATTACAATATATATAGCAAAAGGGAAAATAAATTACTAACTAATAGTGCTATAATTATGTCTAACAAACTAACCAACTTGACAGCTATACAAAAAACAAACTCTATTATGTTACATGATATTTGAAACATAGATTAATTTGCTAGTTTTGATTATTTGTATGGTTTTGTGAATTGAACTGAAATTTTTGGTTTTTACAATTTGATTTTGTGTTGTTCACATTTATTTTGTGAATTTTGAGAAGTGTTCATTTTATTTATCTGAATATTAAGGATTTCTATAGTGAAATTGAAGAACATATATTGATAATGATAATGAAATCTAAAATGGAGAATTTGTTTTATATTGTTTGGTTAAAAACTTATAAGAATATCATTTATAATTTATGCATTAGTTGTATCATTAGTTAATTCAGATAAGTTGATGTGATGAAAAAGAAAAAGAGAAACTGAATATTTTGGTAATAAAAGAGAAGATTATTTTAGTCTGAAGGACGAATTTAAAATTAAATCGAACTTTAGAGACAATTTTAAATACATAAAAAATTTTCAGCCTCTATTTTAAGAACTAAAATCGCACTTAACCTTTTTCTTAAATAACATTTGTTATAATTTATTATTGTATAAAACTTGATGCGCTTTAAAATCGAATTTAATTTCTATTTCCATTCATATTTTTTGGGGCAATTTACATATTTAAATAAAACCAGAGAAATATTTACCCAAATACACATATAAAAAAGTTGTTACGTACTTGTGCAAAATGCATTATTATATAAACCGTGGGAGCCAACCACGGTTTCTGATTTGTACATAAACCGTAGCTGACAGGGAGGTTTTATGGAAGGAAAAGTTTGGCTGTAAACCGTGGCCACCAACCACGGATTAGGAAGGAAAAGTGTTAGGCATAAACTGTGGGACGGTTTATGAGGAATTTTGCGTTAAACGTAAAACCTCCTAGGCTCCCACGGTTTACGTTTATATGTATATATATACATAATCCGTTGGTGCTCAACACGGATCATTTAGAAGCAATAAAATTTTTTGAAACCTTCATAGTTGAGAGAGTTTGAGAGAGAGGATGGGAGGATTTGCTCAAGTTTGAGTGGTGGAGTCATGGAAGATTTTACATATATTTTTAAAATATAATATAGATACATTTTTAATTATATTAATAAGACGATTAATTTACGTCTGAATTCACAATATAAGAGTAACTTTTGTGAAACACGTTCAAGAGGATAAAAGTGTGTTTCAGTACTTTGAACGATGTTCTTTGATGTTTGACAACTTTTTTTTTGAACGACAACTTGATTCTGCATCCCAAAAGCTCGTTCATTAGAAGCAAAAAATTATAATTTCTGCATTTACTCAACCCACGTTTAGGTTGTTGCTTGTTATTATTGGTTTTTCCATAACTTTTTCTAAATAAATGCTAAGAATATTAAAATAATTAAAATAATTATAGCTTCGCATTTACTCAACCCACGTTTAGCTTCTGCATTTATTCAACCCACGTTTGCATTAAAAATATTTTCAAAATGCATTAAAATTTGTTTCTGACTTACTCCGAATCAATTTATTTTCATCAAAAATATTTTTCGACCAACAGTAACTTTTAAGTGTGTGTTTGGATTCACGTTGGGGAAACTGGAGTTTGAATGGAAGTGATTTTGTAGAATTGATTTTGGGTAGAAGTGAGTTTGTGCCAACATGATTTATGTTTAGCAAATTTTACTAAAATTGATTTTGATAAAATAAATATTGTTTGGATAATATTAGTTAAAATCACTTCTAGATAAATAATTAATTAATTACTAAAAAAATATAATATTAAATTATAATATTATTTTTTTAAATATATTTAATTTTTTTATATTTTTTAATATCTTTTATATAGTATTTTTTTATAGTACTCTATTTTAATATATTATAATTTTTTATTCTTATAATAAAAATTAATATTTAATGATAAAATTAAAAATAACATATAAAAATGGACAACTTTTTAAGTATTTTTTTATAGTAAAAAGTAATATTTATTTATTAAATTAAAAATAATATATAAAATAACATATTTTAGTAGTCTTTTTAAGTACTCTTAATAATTTTATTTTTATTATTATTTTAGGTTCTAATTTTTTACAAGTTAGATTTTTATTATTATTTATAATTAATTTTTTATTTAATTTATTATTTCTAATAGGAGCAATAATACATATTATAAAAAATTAAAATAGTAAACAGTACATAAAAATTAGAATAATTATTTTAATATTCTTAGCATTTATTTAGAAAAAATTATGGAAAAACTAATAATAACAAGCAACAACCTAAACGTGGGTTGAGTAAATGCAGAAGCTATAATTTTTTGCTTCTAATGAACGAGCTTTTGGGATGCAGAATCAAGTTGGAGTTCAAAAAAAAAAGTTGTCAAACATCAAAGAACATCGTTCAAAGTACTGAAACACACTTTTATCCTCTTCAACGTGTTTCACAAAAGTTACTCTTATATTGTGAATTCGGACGTAAATTAATCGTCTTATTAATATAATTAAAAATGTATCTATATTATATTTTAAAAATATATATAAAAATGTATCTCTCATGCAGGTTGAATCTCACCCACATATATATAGATATTCCCTCCTCATAAACCGTTGTAGGCTACAAGGGTTTATGCCAATTACCATTCCTTCATAAACCGTTGCTGGCAGCAAGGTTTTATGAAGATTTTCTTGCATTCATAAACCGTGGTAGCCTACCACCGTTTATGGTCATTTTGTTTTAACACGTAATCTGTTCCTGCCAGCCACGATTTATGTACAAATCAGAAACCGTGGTTGGCTTCCACGGTTTACATAATAATGCATTTTGCACAAACACATAACAACTTTTTGATTTGTATATTTGGATAAAAGTTTTTCTGATTATATTTAAATATATAAATTGCGCTATTTTTTCGTTTCTATTTTCATTCGAATTTTAATTAAGGAGAAAAATGATTTCTTTTAAACTTTTTATGTTTTGCTTATAAAACGTGGCTATAAATAGCAATCTATGAAGCGCGGCCAAATTTTATGTTTATTTTACTTTTTTAATTGTGATAATTTCCTTTAACAATTTAGACACCCCAAAAAACGTAATAATAGTTTCCATTGAAAATTTATATTTTGCACTAATTTTTTTCTTTCAACACATTCAAAACATAAATTTTTTTTAACTAATTAATCAATTTACCAATTTTATCTTTTTACCCAAAAATTCTTCAATATGTCTTAACTCTAAACTCTATTTTCCTTTTCTTCACTTCCCTTCATTATCTTTTTACTATGTCCACTGAATCTCTTCTTCTTACTATTTCTCCTTGTCGTCGTAATAATTGCCTCTCTCTATCAAACCTTTAGTGCATTTCCTTTTCAAATGTGTTCAGCTCTATAAAAAAAACATCTCTTAGTTATGATCATTCCCTCTCCATTGTAATTCTCACTCTCATTGTAGCGAGATACCTTTATTAAAGATATAAAATTTCAGAAATAATAGGATTAGAAAGAAATTTTGAAAATAGTAAGAATTGTGAGATATATTTTTAAAATATATGTGTTAGTAAAAAAATATAAATTCTAAAATATCAAAATTGAAATTTGATAGGTATTGTTTTGAAGAACGTAATACTTATAAAAAAAGATTCAATGAGAAAGAAAAGTAAGATTGATCGATAAGTCTTATAAAAAAAGAGTAATAAGTGAAGATAAGTCTTATAAAAAAAGAGTAATAAGTGAAGATAATTGATAGTAGTTACTCATGCCGTATAAGAGGCGGGAACAATTACTTAAAGATTAATGCACGTGAGAGTTATATTTGAATTTGAATGGTCGAAAACTCTTATAATAAATAGGTAAAGATTTGAAGAAATAAAGGTTGGAATCTCATACCAGAAAATATTGGCACACACTCATATCTCCAGCAAATTCCTGAGTCTGCTAAGAGTTCTTTTTTTCTGTAGGATTCTTTCCATGTCTTTTAAATAACCTTTTAATTTCTTATAATCTTTATTTTTTTTTGCAAATTTATCTTTTCAACAATTTTATTTTTTCAGTCTTCTTTTAAGATTCAGCATTTTGTATTTGATTTCAAAAGTCCTTCGATCTTATCGAAGGTGATTTACTGTTTTATTTAAATTCAATGTTATACATTTCAATTCCAGTCATTTTACTTTCAAATTTCTTTACTTTCTTTCCAGATTTCTTTTGTTAGTTTAACTAATTGAAAGAATCTTTGATGCACTTTCGAAAACTGGTACTCACAAAGAGGAGTAGATTTCACTCCCAGAATTTAGATATTGAACTTCTTCAATTTGCTAAAAATCGGTAAAACAAATTAGTATCCTCTGTGAGACCGTTTTAAAAATTAAGTGTATCAAAAAGTGTTTTGTAATGATCTAGTATATGCAACTTAGAAGTGGAAAGATTATTCGAATGGCAGAAGAAGTTCCTACTATTAATGTGGAATCATCTGCAAATGATAATGTTGCTATAGTTCTACCAATCCCAGCGGAGATATCATCACGTGCTGAAAGTAGTACAGTAGTAGAGAATGTAACAATTACTAATCTCCAGGTTGGGAATAGTGGGCGAGATCAATGCCCACAAATTGCTATGACACAAGCGCAACCGCCAGTAACTGCTGGTTGGGCTCCTTATGGCCTTCTTCTAGGTTATGCTCCTTCAACGGGTGGTTATGTTCCACTAATTAGATTTGGAAATTCATTAAATTTCATTAGTAATTTGTGCCTCCATTATATCCTAAATTTTCTCGGGATTATCAAATGGTTCCACATCGAGTGCTCCTGGTTTGATGGTTGCTTTTCGACAACATGTTGATAAAAGTCATCACGATTTGGTTAATTTATTGATCCAGTAGAAGACTACAATTTTGAACCCTATGATGGATGATCAGGAATTAAAATTCGAGCGTCTTACTAGGCAAGTGGAGAGAATTATTTGAATTATTGACTATGATGAAAGAGATCAAAATTTACAAAAATATGAGAGGTGATATGTATTTTGAAATAGATACTCCTCGAGTTGTTCGAAGATATCAAAATACGGATGAGGTGTTGGCTCGAATGATAGTCAATTAGCGTGGTAAGAAATACCATGTTACTAGAATTGTTGATGATGTACTTAATAGGTTCGGATTTAATGTGGGTTTTATGAATCAACTATATTTTGTTTCTACTTTTCCTGTTGATGTGCAAATGGCAGAAGTACCTAGGGGAATGAAAAATCCTAAAAAGTAACAAAGTTTGTGGGGGAAGTTGGTGAATCGACTATTGAGCATATTGCTCGATATATGGTTGAGTTGGAAAACTTAGCAAATGATGAAAATTTAAAGATGAAGTTTTTTCCTTCTTCTTTAACAAGAAATGCATTCACTTGATTTTCTAATCTTAGGCTTAATTCAATTGGAACCTAGACACAATCAGAGAGTGCTTTTCATTCTCAAATTTTTAGAGAAGAGTTGAATGTGACAGTCACTGATTTAGCGGCTTTGAAACGCGAAGACGGGGAGTCAATCGATGACTTCATGATTCGTTTCAAAAACGATTGAAGTCTATGTGTCTCTTCCTGAAAGTGAAGTAGTAAAAATAGAAACTATGGGCTTAGAATTTTATATGTGTCAGAAGTTGCTTAAATTTCATATACCTGATCTGGTCTATTTGGTGGAAAGAGTACGTCAGGTAGAGTTTCTTTAAAAAGAGAGAGAAAAATTTAAAATGAAAAACGATTGAAAAGTAAATCTTTGTCTCGAAAAGAAAAAATTTCATATATTGAAATGGAATCCTCGAGTGAGGAATCTAATTTTGAATTTTCTGAGGTTAATGGCTGAAGAAAGGTCCACCTTATGTATGTTCTTTGCTTAAGAAAATTGCAAATATTGATAGATCTGATACAAAATATAAGAGCGGAAAAAAGTATAGCTTCAATATTTCTAAATCTGATCAAATATTTGATGTGTTGCTTAAAGATAAACAATTAGTTTTGCCTCATGGAAAAACATTGCTTTCGACAAAAGATTTAAAGAAAAAACCTATTGTAAATTTCATAAAGCAACTAGCCATTTAACTAATAATTGTTCTAATTTCAGAGACTTTATTCAAGAAGCAATTATGGAAGGGAGATTAAAGTTCGATGATGGAAAAAGGACATGAAGGTTGATTCTGATCTCTTCGATGCTAGCGCAAACTTTGCGGAGTCTTTTTTAGGGGTCAATATGGTTGGTTTATCTTATGAATTCGATATTGCTTTGAGAGATTTTGAAGCTAACGTTTGAGTAGTATATCCAGGCATCGGTGAAAAATTGTTGAAATTTTTTATGCAACAAAAGTTAAAAGATCAAGATGTGTCTTTATGCCCTCTATGTAATGCTATGTTTGATACCGATGCTGCAGCTATATTTGAGAAAGAAAGAATGAAAAAAGAGTTAGCTCATAAGGAAGAACAAATTCGGCAGAGGCAACCTTCTCGAAGGTAGGAAGGACAAAGTTTTGGTGTTCCTTAGAGGAATTTTTTTCCCTCAATGAATCGTTCATAAGTTTTAAGTGTTCAATGGATACGAAATTGTCAGAAATTTCGTATAGGCATAATTCTCAAAAAAGTCATTGAAATTTTTATGGAGGCTGTTATCCATATCCTCAAGGAAGAGTTAGGGAAAATCGAGGAGGAAAGAATGGACGACGAATGGTGCAACGAGAACCTTCCAATAATAAAGACAATGAAAAAACTCCCTCTGTTCATTCTTGAGTAGTTTTTCTATTTGATGGGAAAACAAATCCTAAAAGAATTCTGTCATCAGCTAAGTTCAAAAAGGGCAAAGCTGTTACTATGGTCCCAATGGATGACAAAGAAAAATATGTTGATCTAGATAAAGAATATTTTGAGGAAGGTGATGAGGAAATGATAAGTATTATTTCGATTATACCTACTGAATATCTAGGAGAATATGAAGAAAATTCAAATGAGGATTATGATGTAGAGGATGAAGAGGTTTTTGCTTTCATTCGATCAGAGGATGAGTTGGGATATTTTCAAACACCAACTGAGAAGCAAAAGTCCCATCTTTGACCATTACATGTCATTGCTTATATGAGTGACATTTGTGTTAACAAAGTCCTGGTTGATGGAGGGGCAGTGATCAGTTTATTGCTAGAAAGGATGTTGACAAAGGTGGAAAAATATTCTGATGATTTGATCTCTACTAACATTTCAATGACCAATTATAGTGGAGTATCAACTCCTGTAAAAGGGCTGGTGACTCTTCAAGTGCAAGTAGGATCTTCACTTTAAAACGTTATTTTTGTGGTAATGTCGTCGTCAAAAGCTAGTTATAATGCATTGCTAGGACGAGAATGGCTCACGATGTTGGAGTTGTACCTTCGACCGTGCATCAGAGTATTCTTCTTTGGACTGATGAAGGAAAATTTGAAGTGATTAAAGCAGATTCAAACCTTTATGTGGAACAGTTACATGTCGATTTTAAGGTGTATAATGAAGAGTTGAATCCTATTAATGTCGATAGGGTGCTAAATTTCTATAATTGTGAGGGTTACTTTTTAACTTCAGAAGGACTTAATATGAAATTTCGTCAACCAAAATTCGATTTTCCTCCTATTAATTGAGAGTAGTAATTCTTGTGTTAAAGTGATTTTTCTGATAAATTTGAATCACATAGAAATTTTAATTCAATTTTTTTTAATTCCTAGTATAAATTCAACTCCTCAAATCGAATTTAGGCATAATTTAAATTTTATTACGTTTTTCATTCCTAGAATTGACCAGTCTTCTGCGGATATATCTCAAGATTTTTGTATTGAAAAAGATTCGATTATTGATTTGGTTGATAATAAAATTTGTTTTTTCTCAAATGGATCCGTAGATTTGTGAATACATAAATTTTAAATTTTTATAAAATACGAAAATATAATATATATATAAAATATTGTTTAAATAAATTATAATATTATTTAAATATTTTATTAATATTAAAATATAAACTAATTTTTAGTTATTTTTAATATTTTTTAATTATATAAATATTTAAATTTTTTATTTTACTAAATAATAATATATATTATTTTTAAACTTATTTTAAAAATATATATTAAAAATAAAATTAAATACAATTTTTAAGACATAATTAAATATAAAAAATACATATATCAAACAAATATTAAAAAATATTGCATATAGAATATGTTTAATATTTAAACACGATAACTCAATAAAATGACTTTATTTTAATTTATACCCGACGACAACGTGTAGTAGTAGTAATGATGATAAACAAATTAAAGTCTCTCTATATGTATAGATAGATTGGAGAATTGTCCTAATGTCTTTTGTAGTGTGAAAAATATTGAATATATTATTTATAGTTGCTCTTTTTCTCTCTTTCTCTCTTCTTGGCAATAGTTTGATGGTGTTTGTTATAGTACTTAAAAAATATTGTGTTTGTTTTGGGTATTATTATTTTGATAAAAAAAATTTTTTAATGAATTCTTTTAGCGTGTAATTTTTTAGTAGTAAAAGTAAAAATATTAAAAAATAAAAAATATCTTTTTGAGAAGTTGTAATTTATATTATTTTAAAATCTTTTTTCTTTAAAAAATAAGATATTTTTTATGTAATAAATAAAATTTTTTTATATTGTTATATCTAAATATAATTGATAGATAAAAAGATCTTTTTGCATGAGATATCCAAATATAAAATTATTTTTACTTTTTCATAAGATCTTTTAAAAAAAGATAATTCGAAAAAAATATTTTCTTAGAAACTCACCTAAACTAGCCCTAAATTGATAAAAAATACCTTTTTTCATTGAAAAAAGATTTTTTTTTATTTTTTTAGTGTATTTGACAAATTTCTAATAGTAAAAGTAAAAGTATTAGAAAAATATTTTTTTAAAAAAAGATGTTTTTCACATAATAAATGAACAAAAAGTATTTTTATTTTATTTTACCTAAACATAATTGATAGATAAAAAGATTTTTTTACATAAAATATTTAGGCATAAAATCACTTTTATTTTTATAAAATATCTTTTAAAAAAAATATCATTTAAAAAAGATTTTTTTTCGAGAATGGTGTCCAAACTAACCCATTGCCTAATTGCTAAAATAGGTTAAATAACTAATTTTAAATTAAAAGTATAAAAGTTAAAAAATTTTAAATATTTTAAAATTACTATAAAAAGGTAACCTAACAAAAGTTAGACACCATAGAATTGGCCTAGTTTAATATTGAATAACGTCTTATTATCAGCATGCTTAAATATTTTGTTATTTAATATAGATATAATTTGATGTATTATCGATATGAAAAAAATTAGGTTTAATTATTCTTTTATTTTTTATAGTTTTGTGAAATTTTTAATTAGGTTCCTATATTTTTTTTCTTTTTAATTGAGTCCTTGCACTAATTTTTTTTTTAATTGAGTCCCTACACTTTTTTTTCTTTTATTTGAATTCCTGCACCAATTTTTTTAGTTGGGTCCCTATACAATTAAGCCAATTACTATTAAGAGGGACTTAATTGAAAAAAAATTTGGTACAGGGACCCAATTAAAAGAAAAAAAGTATAGAGACCTAATTGAAAATTTCGCAAAACTATAAGGACCAATAGAGTAATTAAACCAAAAATTATTCAGTCATTTAATCATATATTATTATATTATTGATAAAAATAACTTTTTAAAAAAACAAAAATGCCAACTTAAATAATCCATTAAATATATAAATATAATTAAATAATTATATAATATTTTTAACTATAAGCCTATCAAAGTTAAATATGCTATATAGGAATAAACAGTCAAATTAGTTTTTCAAAAATAACTCGTTCTCTAAATTAGTCTTTAAATGATTTTTTATAATCAAATTCATTCTTTAAGGGTTTAAGGGTTTTAAATTAATCATGTTAGTTTTTTCGTCACTTTTTTGTTGATAGTGTTAAAATTTACTAATGTGACACGTTAAATGACAACATAACATATACCTAAGAGTTTTAATTTACTATTAATATAATAAGTTTATAAAATTAGATCAAATCAAAACATAATTGAAGAGAGAACTTGAGATATTAGAATTTCTCAATTTAAAATTGATTTGATCTAATTTCATGAAATAATAATATTAGAGTAAAAGATAAATAGGTCCCTGACCTTTTTAATCGTATATATTTAAGTCTCTTAAAATTAAAAATAAAGATTTAAATCCCTCACCTTTTAAAATACGTGACAATTATATCCTTCTCCTAGAGTTGGAGTTAAAATACATAACGAAAAACGATGATGTATCTGTTACGGTGATGATGTGAATGGTTGACAAAAAATAAATAGACAAATTGTAAACTCTGCAAAATTAGCAAATAATTAATCAATAAATTAATTTTTAATAAAAGAAATTAGAAATGCAAATTTTATAGTTTAATTAGATAGAGCTAATTAAAATAAGAATTTTGACACTAATTTTAAAGAATTTGGCCTAAAATTAGGTCGAACGAAATGAATCGATCGAACCGAGTCTAAACCGGAACCGTGGGCCCAACCAACCGCTTCCATTTAATGACGCTCAGCTCTTTCCCTTCCCATTTTGCATGCAAACACGCTGGGAAGCTAGCCAAAGGGAGAAGAATGAGGGTGAGGTTCCAAACCCTTGGTTCCACTTTAAATCCCCATTTCTTTCAACTTCGAGTTCCGATCGTTGCACCTTTTGCAGCCATGTGACCGTAGCATCGAGCTCTACAAAGCTCAGTCAATAATTAGGTAAGAAAACTACTTCAGTGTTCCAATTTTTTCCTTCCCAATTTTAAAAATTATGAGCAATTATGTTGAAAATTGATTAATTCCCATGTTTAGCCTCGAATTAGCTTGAGAAAACTATTTACTCTTGCTTATTTGTCATTTGGGTAAGGTAAAAATTCTAGAATCCTAGCTAATTCCTGAATTGAGTATGTTGGGAATTTAATTTTGAGAATATATATGTTATGAAATGTGTTAGGTGTGTGTATACGTGATATGAAGTAATTAGAAATGATGGGAGCTTAATTGGAAGCTTGGGGTTGATGCTAGTTGCAGAATTGTGATGTTGAAGGCTTGTAAAGTTGCCTAAGTGGGTTGTCTTGGGTTATATGAGGAGATTGGCCAAGGTATGATTTTGGTTTCTCGTATTTAATATATAATGTCTTGTGAAAACTTAGGCTAGATGACCATAGGATAGATTGGAATGCATGATTGTATTAAAGGTTTATTATTCTTGAGGATGATTATTGGTTTGGGTTAAGTATGAATTTTGGCAATTGATGTTGTGGTGAGAATGTATTGATGCATGATGATTTTAATGATGAATGATGAGGATGATGGGAATGAATATATATGTGATGAATTATTGATAATCTTGTTGGTTAATTGAGAATTTTTATGTATGAGATTGTGTAATATTGAGGTATGGTTGATTGTGGTAGGATGTGAAGATTTGGTGCTGTGAATGATATGTTATGATGCTGTTTGTATGATAGCAGTGTTGGTATTGAGTTGATTTTTGGTAAGAATAGAGGTTTATGAACTTTTGTAAAAAACTAATTTTTGGCCGAACTTTGGCGAGCCATAACTTGACTTCTGGACCCCCCAAATTATTTCAAACTTATTTCATATAAAAATTAGGCTCGTGAAGTTTATGCCGTTCGAAGAATGGATGAAAAATATTTTAAAATGAGAAAGTTATGCGCGTTGAAAGTTTAGAGTGCAAAATTAAAAATTCTGCAGCATTCAACATTTTTGCTAATCTGCAGATCTTGCATATGCGACCACTACATGCGACGCGACCAACCCTTACGGGTTTGGCATCTTGCGTACGCAAGCAAGGTGCTTGCGCACGCGAGCAAGGATTTTTGAGTTGTTGCGTACGCGACCTCTTGCACGCGACACGACCAACCCTTCCGGGTTGGGCATCTCGTGTACGCGAGCAAGGTGCTTGCGTACGCGACGACCCTGTTTTCAGCAAAAATGAATTTTATGTTTTAAAACCTAATTTTAAACCTCTAAACCTCTATTTTCACTCTTTTAGCCCCTGAACCTTAGTAGTGCGCCTAGTAATGAGATGAAGCTAGGAAAATGTGGTAACTTGGAGGTGAAGTAAGGGTTGAGAAATGATGAATTATGTATGAAATAGTGCATAAAAGAGAAGTATATGTGTTGCCATGGTTATGATGAATGATTATGAAATGATTATAAATGACTTTGATAATTAAGGCCTGATTGAGATTTGTTGATGATGAGACTGTATGAGTTTCTCTATGTTGTAAGGTGTGTTGGGCACTATATCCCATGAGTGTGGCATGCACTATATCTTGAGAGTGTGGCGGGAGCTATATCCCAAGAGTGTGAGAGCATCTTACCTTGGAAAGTGTGTCAAACACTATATCCCAAGAGTGTGACAGGCACTATATTCTGAGAGCGTGGTGGGCGCTATATCCCAAGAATGTGGAAACACTTTATCCCGAATAATGCGATGGGCACTATATCCCATGAGTGTGGCAGACACTATATCCCGAGAGTGTGACGGACACTATACCCTAAGAATGTGGAAGCATATCAGATAGACAATATTTGGGTTAGCTACTAGGTGTGTCGGGTTTTGAAAAAGTAACCAACACGTGAACTCATGACCAGTAGGATAGACATACATCATATGCATATGTGTGCTTTACTTGATTGTGCATTAATTGGGCTTGCCTATATGATTATTATGCTTACTTGCTATATTTGCTACCTGCTGTATCTGTATTCTACTTGTGTTTGTTTTGTTTGTCTTTGTAATTTTCACCGGAGATGGAGGAACGAAGGAAAGGTAGGGAAATTTAGGGTTCTAGTTAAGTTTTAGTTAGGTTTAAGGAATTGGTTAAGTTTAAGAAGCCTTAGAGAACTACCCTGATTCATGGTTTATGTTCTAGTTCTTTAAGTTTTATAATCTGAGTGTCGGCATTCTAGGATTGCCTCTGACATTTTCAGGACCTTATATCTTATGTACTTGGCCTCTTTACCATGCTGACAACCCACAGTTCTCATTCTATACGGATATTTGTGATTTTCAGATGCAGGACAGGCGGCGCCTCGCTGAGGCATACTGGAAGTTTCTAATAGTGGAAATCTTTGTCTTTGGGGTTTTATTTTGGATATATGTATATATGTAGATACTTTTATCTTCACTGCTTATGTATTTGATGTATTAATTTCCTATCAGAGGCTATTTTAGAGAAATATGTTCTGTAACTCTATTATTTGGGCTTATTTTGGGTTGCTCAGGCCGGTTTATCTTCACGAGCCGAGTCTTGAGCTTTGATATTTGTACCCAACTCTTTTCAGTTATATTTATGTTAGCTTCTCTTATCCTTTCTATTTATCGTTTACATGTCATGAGTGTTGCGCTTTTCATTTTACCGTTTTTTATTTTAAACTTTTCTTCGAAGGCTCCTAGAATAAAGCTTCTTCAACTATATTATATATATAAGTTTTTATTTTTAGAAGTCGTAGATCCTCACCACCTCTATTTTATATCTTAGGTGTAAAGCTATGTGTGGTAGGGTGTTACATTATGATATCAGAGCAGTTCGTTCCTGTAGAGCCTGAGGGATGGACTGACTATGCTTTTAGACATACTCTGAGTGTCTATACATGCTAATTAGGATATCTAACTGATATATGGCATGAATGCTCATGAGCATGCATTTGGAACTTTGAAACACTAGACTTGTGATATTGAGACTAATCACCTTGATATCACTTGTTTGGTGTGAACAGAAACCAAATGGCATCTCATGGGCGCGGTCGTGGGTGTAATCGAGATCGAGGATGGAGAGGTAACGAGATAACCATACCGGTGGGTAGTTTGACCGATTTCTTGACCGTGGTGACAAGTGTTGCTGCTGCCATTGGTGCTATTGCTGTTGCGACCAGTCGAGCGATGGGTAGGATGGAACAACAAGCTAGTGTTGGCAACGACGGTGGTAATGAATATGAAGGCGGAAATAATGTTCCGAGTATAGTGGTACCATTGTGTTATCCGGAGCATGTTAACACGGGTTAAGTAATGGGAGAAAGCTCAAGGAGGACTGAGGTGGCAAGGAGTAACCGCTGGGAATCTTTCACAAAGAAAAAGGGAAAGAAGATTACGCCTAGGAGCCAAAGTTTTAAAAGGGATCGTTTTGTCACTTCACATTTTCAGCGCCAGACTAATAACCGAAGAAACAACAACCGTCAGGGGCAAGATTCAGAAGAGCAGACTAGTACTTAACCGGAAGATTTAAAGTGCCTGAGATGGCAAAAAGTATCATCCAAATAGACCATGTATGGTCAGACTAGCGCGTTTGTTACAAATGCGGGGATCTAGGACATATGTCTTGGAATTGTCCACATAGAAAAGGTCGGGATGTAGCCTAATTTGATTCTCAAACCCGAGGCAATTACAAACTAGCAGTTGAATTTCTAACTTCCTTGCACACCATTAATATGTAATATTCATTCGTGATTCATGACAAGTTGTGATAATCGTGAAGTCCAAGTGGATGGTTAGCTGAATACTACAAGTTGTTAAGGCAAAGCGATAATTGGTTAATTTAGAGGGGTGGCCAGATCTTGAAGGTTAAGCATCAGAGTGACGTAGCGAAAGCGGGTTGGATTATGTAACGACCCAACTTCTACCACGTCATGACCATTACTAGCCGCCAGGCGCTACTACACAGCTTTTCCTAGAGACTCTAGATCTTATATTAATTATATACATATGAGTCTGTAGCGCTAGTCGAGATTGCGTGTCAGATATATAGATATAATGAAATAGATAATAGTTAAATAGATAATATATACATGATGCATAGAAAATATAGAAAACATAGTAATATCATACATATATGCCCGAAGGCTCATTTAGTACATCATAATTCACACAAGGTTACGTCGTTGCTTATTCATGAAAATATTTACTGACTCCATATTTATACTAACAGGCCTCGACTCACAAGAGTCACTCTGGTCTGGAATCCATTCTAACTTGTTTATATAGGTATTTACAAAAGCACCTAGCCCTCTAAAAGTCTATACAAAGCATGGGCAAAAACAACTATTACCACTGCTACTATTATAACTACTGTTGGTCATCGATCCTTGGTAGCTGAAGAAACACGAAAGTACTGTGTGGAAGAAAGAGAAGTCGCTCTGATCCTCCGGTAATGCTACTACTGCTCACTAGTCCCAAGGCTGGAAACTCAAAGAAGATCTTGCCGGTTTATATCTGCGGAACGAAGAAGTAAGGGGTGAGAACCTAAGGTTCCCAGTAGGCTACTACACAGGAATACTAAGGGGTTCTGCAGCCTAAGTCTAAAATTTTGCGCAGCTAGGTCGGTAAATCACACAAACAAGTACAAGCACAAGTATATAGCAGAATAGTAACCAAGCACGGAATACAAGAAGTAGAGACAAAATACAATCACAGGTACAAGTAAGCAATCATAAACATAGAGAATGCAACAACCAAGTATGATGCATGCCTGGTCCTATCTAGGCCATGAGCTCATGCGTCGGTTGACTACCCGTAACCCGACGTTACCTAGAAACTAGTCCTAGATATGGTTTCCCGATTGCGTCTGTTCGTGTATACGTGTCGATGTGGTTAAGCATACCACCAGTCTGTGACAATAGGCAATCATTGGAAAGCTTGACTCCATAATATATGCATAAAGGGCAAACATAGTTTTAGCAATCAGTGGGTAAATACCCGTCTCTAAACAACCTCTAGCATCTTAGAGTTTACAATGCTTTTTTCACGGCACATCTCAATAAACTTTATCTCTAAGGGACTTTTCTGTCTTTCTTTTTAAATAAAATTTGTGCCCGGTCCTTTCTTAAAATATCTCAGCATTGTCACATATTTTACCATTTTGTTCATAGAATTTTTGTACATTTTCAATTTTACCCTTTCTATACATAACTTCGTTATTTCTAGTTTTCTTTAGGCTTTTAGTGACGCTTTTACCACTAGTGTTATTACTTTACTATTTTACCCTCATATTTTTTCCTAATAGACCTTTTCTCCTTCATTGAGTTAATTAATTATTTTTAATTTGACTTTATGCCTAAAATTACTAATTTGTCCCTAAATACTCTAGTTTTACCATTTAACCTGATTTACCGTCAAAATATTACCGGATTAATCCTAATATTTTTCTATGACCAAATTATCCATAATACTTTTAACTAATGCCAGTTCTGCCCTTAGGGACCTAAAAGATCATTTTACCTTTTATTAACTTATTTACTTATTCCAGTTATCACTTTTTACTATTTTACTTCTAACTTTTACTAAAACTTTTATTTAGACCCAAAACTTTATTGTAATTATAATTTTGACCAATTAATTTATATACTTACTAATTTATCCTTGATGACACTAAGTTCAGAATTTTACTTATCTTTCTATTAAATTACATTTTGAACCCTCTTTTTATCAAAAAATGACCATAACATCCTTCTTTCTTTTACACCATTGTTCTTTGGATTAAAATCAGTTTTCTATCCTCTTTTTAACCATTATACATGTGACTTTCATGATCATTTAGTGGCTGAATTTTTAGGAGTGCAGTTTTTTATTTTTATCCACTTTTAGTGACTCTTTAAGGCTTGAAACTTAAACCCCAAGTGCTCCAAATAATTTCAGTGATTTCATACAATTTCTAGAGGAAAATAAGCTTCATATATCACTCATATAATAGTTCAAAAATAGAGAAGCATTACTGAATTTTTAGAATTAAAAATCAAGCACAAAATCACCACAAAGTGGCTCATAGGAACACCGAAAATAAGCACAAACAAACTCTAACTAATCCTAACCCTTACCTCTTATGTAGTTCAGTTATTAAACCTTTCACACACTATAAAACATGCACACAAGGGTAGAAGCACAGCTGATGATGGTGCAATTTCATTTTTGGCCGAAAGTGTCGCAAAAATGTCGAAATTAAACCACTTTGAGCTCGAATCTCTCTAACTCCTTAGGCGTACTCCATGGGTGCTTCAAGAGGAGTTCTCTATAAATAGAGGAGAGTAAGAATTCATCATGGCTACTATTTTTAAAAAAAAAAAGAAAGGAGAAAGTATAAGAGTTTACCTAGCCGAAATTTTGGTATAAACGCAAGAATTAGCGAAACGGGCAAGAGTATGTGTTTGTATGGATTGAGTACTTGAAGAAAACATGTAGAAAAATGGAAGAAGAGTTGAAATAAGGGCTGGAGTCCAGAGAACAAGTGAAAGAATTTTCTCTCTTTCTCTCTCAAGAATTTGGTCAAAAGAGTCAAAAATGTGTAATGTGTTTTGTGAATTTTGTGGCAAATGCTTCCTTAAATAAAAAATCAAAGTCTTGCTGAATTTATGATGGTAAAAGGGACTGGAATTTTCGTGGTCAAGGGCTGGCCTTCAATGAATAAGGGGCGTGAAAATGAGGAAGCTTGGTCAGCACTTACATATCGAGCTTATCCACAGTTAACTGCAGTTAGTTACTCGAGGTTAAAAATACAGCAAAGAGGGGTGAAAGGCTGAGATAATCTCGGTTTAGAGGTTGAGAAAGAGAGACAAGTTACTTGGGTAGCAAGTAAGAAGATTTGGGTCTCTAGGAGTTGTTTGCCGAATACTAGTCAGAAATTCGATTTAGAGTAAATTTTACCGTGTGGTAAAATAATTAATGTCTACTATTTATTTTTAAAGGAGTAAATCATGAATGGATGGCTAATATAAATTGAGATATATTTAGTTGGGTAAAAATGATTTTGACCACTAATTCTTAGATTTTCGATTATTAGAGTCTTTTTCGACGCACGCAAAACTGTCATTAAAAGTGAATTTCCAACTCAAAAAGTGTCTAGTGAGGAAAATAAACCAATGATAAGCTAATATTTATTATTTACTAGTCAAACTTGACTTAGGGGGATTAATTACCCTCATAAAGTCAATTTTGACCATAATAATTGTAAGACCCATAATTTTCGAAAAATATCATTCTGAGTTAATTTCAATTTATTTATTTATTAAAGACTTTATTTTTAGAAATTATTTTATTAAAAGTAATTAAATCAAGTTTTGACAATTAAATTAGAAATTCTACTTAATTTTATAGTTATTGAATAATTTTTTATATATAAATTATACATCTTAACAGTTGCAAAAGAATAAAAATTTTATACAATTTAGTTAAATAATAGAGATTCTAGAATTTAATGTTTTAATTTTTATAAACAGAAAATAAATTATATTATTTCTAATTTTTAAATTAGAGTACTTGATTAAAAGCTAATTAGTAAATTGATAATTAAGTAGTATTTTTAAGTAATTTTAAGAGATCAAATTAGATTTCAAATTTATATAATATACTTTAATTTTATTAAAATTGACTAAACTCCAATTTACCTAAAATTCTTAATTTCACTTTTGTCCCAAATTGAACCCTACCCTAATCCCTAGCCACCACCGCCACACTTTTTCACCTTTCTCCCAAAAGAAGCATAGCTTTAGAATAAACTAAGAAAGAAAAAAAAGAAGGGAAATGGAAACACGGGAAGCAGGGAAGGGAAAGTGAGATCCGAGAAAGGAGAGAGGAAGAGAGGGTTGCGTCGGGGAAGAAAAGGAGAGGAAGAGAGGTCTGAGGGAGAAGTGAGTTGCATCGCAGGAGAGAAGAGGGAGACCGAGCAGTCGCGCCTACCGCCGTCTAACTCGCGTCACTGCCGTTTTGCCGAGCTGCTTCATGGCGCCGTCCTGCCACAACCACCATCATCGTGCCACCGACCGAGGAGGCCGAGGGTCACTGTCTTCGAAGCTTCCATCGTCACTGTGCAAAGCCGCCGCCTCTGGCTCCGTCACCATTGAGCAGAGTCGCCGCCTCTGGATCCGTCACCGCCGCTGTTTTCTATGCCATCACCGAGCCCGACCCTGTGCCTTGCCGTCGTGTTGCTATTAAGGGATAAGGGAGCGCGAATGACAACGACAGACAGAGAAGAGAGCGCGCATGCAGAGGAGGTGAAGTCGTCGCTATCACCGTCGCGTGTGGAGTCGCCGCCGTGCCCAGCCGTCGTCGCCGCCGTTCCTCCACCGTCGCTGAAGGTCCATCACCGCAACTGAAGCCTCTACCTTCTCAAGACGTGCACTGCTGCTGTGAGTTTCTCCTACCGTTTGGTTCTGATTCGGTAGAAATCCATTGCGCCAGATCTATCCTAAGTGGTTCACGACGATTCTATTCTTACCGGTGAGGACCGCCGGAGCTGCGACTGTGCTGCGTTTGGTTCCTTGCTATGCGGGTTGAACTATGCTCTTGTGTGCTGTGCTTAGAGACTGTGATTGCTGGAGGATGGTCGGATTTGATGCCGCCACTATGAAATCAGAGTTTTAAGGGTTTTGTCGCGTAATTAAGTCGCGAACGAGGTAGGGGTACTTTTCTTAAACTTGTTTTACCTTCTAGAGTTGTTATAAATCGATATTAATGCGTAAGATATATTTTTTGTGATTTTGTAAGTCTTATGAATTGAATTGAGTTGCTTTGGATGAATGAGATTATTAGTTTGATTGATAAACTAATTGATTGAGAAAGTTAGATATTTGGATTAGTTGATTGATGTTGTTAAAGTGGTTTTCCTTGAATTATCAGAGAAGATTTATTATTGACTTTTAGGTTAATTTTGGAAACGGGTTATTTATTGAGAATGATTTGCTATTTTGGAAATGATTCAAAAAGTGTTTGAGGAATGGTTTATTTTGAAACTGTTTGAGAAGACCGAGAATTCTTAAATATTGATTGATGCTGTTGGTTGAAGTTAGTTTAAATTGCAATTTATAGGACCGGTTGATTGAATTCTGGATTTTGCAATTTACTTGGATTGAGTGTTGTTGTGATAATGGTTAATGGAAGTGATTTGACTCAATAACAGGCATTTGGTTTGGTTTGGTTGAGACTCGAAAAAGGTGGCAGTGTCCTAGTTTTAGAGGAGATGCTGCCGAAATTTTATAAAATTGGAAGTTTTATTTGAAGTAATTAATTAAAAAGATTTATTTTTAAACATTATATGTTTTAAGATTGATTTATTTATCAAAGAAAGAATTATTTTTTGAATTGGGATTGTTAATGGACGGAATGGAAAGAAGGATGATGAGGATTTTCTTTAAAATATGGTTTTGAATAAATTTGGAAATGAGATTTGGATTGATGAATGATTATGATGTTAAGAATGTTGAGATATGATCTTTGAATTATTTATATGGCTTATGAATTTGAATTATCTGAGAAACGAAGTTCCCTAGATAAAGTACCATGGCTTACCACCACGTGTACCAGGTTGAAAACTCGATACTCTGTTGACCCTACGATGTAAGTGTGACCGGGCACTATATAAATTCCCAGGAATGTAACCCTCGATTGAGTGATATTGATTATTTGAGAAAAAGCTATGCATAAACTCTTAGGAATGCATGTCGGGGGACAGTCTAAGTTCAATTCAGACTAGTCGGGTTGACTGGATAACTGACAGATGAGCCTCATCAGTCATAGGACAGACATGTATCATATGCATTTGTATATTTTGTTTGGGTTTGAACTTGTTTTGGTTTGCTTAATTGCTAAAATGTTTTTAACTGCTACTTGAACTATTTGCTGTAATTGCTACCTAAACTTGTACTTTTCTTGTCTGTCTTGCCTGTGTTTGTCTTGGCGTGCTACATTTGAGAATGAACTTTGGTGCTGAATTAATAATTGTGTTGTTTGGTTACGTGATTGATTTCTGATTGAGATTTTCTTATAAGAAAGGAAAAGTTTATGATTTTTGAAAGATTAAACATTGTTTCTTTGAAAAGGTTTTGAACGATTACCTGTTAGTTTTTAAAAGATTCATAAGGCAATGATAATCACTAAGTTTGAAAACAATTTTCTTATTAAATGTCTTCTTATGACAACTCTGAAACTTCGTGGTGAGACCTTGTAGTTAGGTTCTCACCCCCTACAGCTTTCCCTTTTCAGGAACCAAATGAAGCATTATGAAGAGTTATACTGCGTTTGGTTTATATGTTGTTATATTAATTAGATTATTTTCTTCCTTCATTTTTGTTATTACAAGTTTCTAAGAGGGATATGAGTTGTATGTTTTATATGTATATTATATTATGAGATATTATGTAAGAAGTCTTGTATATGAATCTATGCATGCTTTTATTTTTCTTAAAATAAAGTATTTATTTCCAATTTTCAAAGAAATCAGCGATACGGTGTTGAGTCACAGGCTCCTATTTTAATATTTAGTATATAAAGTAGTCGTAATACTTCTTGCTATCAGAGTGGCGCAACCGGAAGCGTGACATTCTGGTAGTGAGGGTATTACATTAATGGTCTTTATTATAATTACATTACAAGTAGCATTTAATGAATAATACATAATTATATTAATTTAGAAAAATATTTTATTATAATTATATAAAATCAATATTTAATACATTATTAAACTAATTATCAGTCAAAATTTTTTTTAATCATTTTAATTATATAGATACAATTCTAATTCTCATTCATCATGCAATAATTTTATTAGTGGCAAGTTAGTTACGTTGACCATTAATAATAATAATAATAATAATAATAATAATAATAATAATAATAATAATAATAATAATAATAATAGATATCAATAATTAAATACTAAAATAATTGCCAGACATTGTCTACCTAAGTTCAATTAGTTAACAAATTTAATTTTAGTTGCTATATTTTATTTTTTACATAATTATGTTAATCAACTATGTAAAATTATTGTAAACAAATAATAAAATAATTAATAATTAGGTACGATCGAATAAATTAATAATAATATTTATTCAAAGTTTTACACGTCCAATAATATTTTTAGTTATGTTTAAATTTTAATAATAATAAGTTTAACTTACTTATTTTATATAATGAATATATTAGAGATTATATTATTTTTTATAGAATACAAAATTTTTACTCTATATTATTTGATAATTATTTATTTATTTAGTATTATATATTTTTTTCTCTTCTTTAACTATTTAGATAATATATATATATATATATATATATATATATTTCCATTGAATTAATCATAAAGGTTAATAAAATATAAGGACATAATTTTCACCTAATTGTAGCAAGTAGCAAGTATTTCTATTGAAAATATTGCCATGTACAATTAATGTCTCTCTCTCTCTCTCTCTATATATATATATATATTGAGTAATAGAGATATTTTACAATTATTTATTATTTAGAGGATTCACAATTCAGACATAGTTCATTTTCTATTTTTTATATTTCATATCTAATGGCTACTGACTACGATTCTATCAATAGTATTACCTATGGTAGATTATGTGATAAAAAAGTTTTAAAAATAAAGGCAAGAATTATAAGGTTATAGAAAATCTCATCCAAATTTGACAAAAGTAAGACGGTTTACA
This sequence comes from Arachis hypogaea, assembly GCF_003086295.3. Taxonomy (NCBI): domain Eukaryota; kingdom Viridiplantae; phylum Streptophyta; class Magnoliopsida; order Fabales; family Fabaceae; genus Arachis; species Arachis hypogaea. Next base: position 85,448,561 of record NC_092041.1, read on the forward strand.
CAGAAATGGTTCTAAAGGATGACAAGGTTTGTTAATTATTTTTCATGATTCTTTCAAGTGATGCTAAGTTGAGTTTATAAATATTTTTAATAACTTTATAAGTGCTAATAGCTTTTATATTTAATTTGTTTTACAATGTGATAAAATTCATTGTTCAATCAAGAGTTATTTGGCAAATATGTTTGAGAATAAACTGATCGAGGAGAGGGTTTATGTCTTCTTAAATTTTGTGATTGAGGAATTAAGCGAAATTTATCTTCCAATTGTACACGTGTGTAGAATAACTTTTAAGAAGGAGTCATGTATATATAGTAAATACGGTTGATGATCGTAAATTTTTTTACAATTATTTTAATTTTTTTGCTCATGCTGATATATTGAAACAAACAAATGAACAGTCTACCTTATTTGGTACGTAGTTAATTTGTATTAACTTATACAAAATTATTTTTTATTTTAATTTTTGCCAAAAAATTATTTAATAGCATCATTTTATCGATAACATAAATTTTAACATTTAATTTATGCAAATTTTAAAATTGTGTTGTGACTTTATTTAAAGGTATAAAATTTTATTATTATATTATTAGTTTTATCGTTTAGTATAAAATAAATTGTTAAAATTTCTTTAATTTATAAGTAATTTATCATATTATTCATTTATTTGTCCTTGATTTGATACTTTTAATTCAATTTTTTTTTTCAATTCGATATTATTGGACTCGTGATCAGAAAAGGAAAGCTTATATCATGGTCAAAAATAGAGAGAGGTGGTCATTCTTTTTCATGATTCTTTCAAATGATGTTAGGTCTGGTTTATAAATATTTTTAATAGCTTTATAAGTGCTAATAGCTTTTATATTTAATTTATTTTACAATGTGATACAATTCATTGTTCAATCAAAAGTTATTCGACAACGATGTTTGAGAATGAACTGATCAAGGGGAGGGTCTATGTCTTCTAAAATTTTGTGATTGGAAAATCAAGCGGAATTTATCTTCCAACTGCACACGTGTATAGAATAACTTTTAAGAAGGAGTCACGTATAGTAAATACGGTCGATAATCGTAAAATTTTTTACAATCATTTCAATTTTCCTGCTCATGCTGATATATTGAAACAAATAAATGAACAATCTAACTTATTTGGTACGTAGCTAATTTATATTAACCTACACAAAATTATTTTTTTATTTTAATTTTTGTCAAGAAATTATATAATAGCATTATTTTATCGATAACATAAATTTTAACATTTAATCTATGCAGATGTTTGAAATTGTATTTGACTTTTTTTTAAAAGTATATCCTTTTATTAATATGTTACTTGATAAAATCTCTTTAAGTTATAAGTAATTTATTATATTATTCATTTATTTGTTTTAAATTTGATACTTTTAATTCAGTTTTTTTAATTAGATGTTATTAGACTCTTGACTGAAAAAAGAGAGCTTATATCATGGTAAAAAAGAGGAAGAAGTGATCATTACATTGTGGTTGATCTTCATGATTTACAGTATGTAAAATTTTAATATTTCACAACGAGATTTTGTTTTGTAGCAATTATCTATTCATATGTAAAATCTTTTATGTTTTTCATGATATATTACTATTTATTTTTCTTAATTTCCGCTTTTATTTAGAAACGAGAAAAAAATAAGGTGTACATTGTGGGATCAATTTACAACTCAATTACTCAATTATCTACGTGATCACCAAGCAATCGAATACATACTTATTCTCCAATTTGCAAAACTTAACAAATGCATTGGTAAGCATATTGGTTTAACTTTTTATTCAATATATTTGTTTATGTTATATCTATAATCATATTATATCTATTGTTACGTATATATCTTTTTAAAAAATACTTTTAGTATTAATACATGGTGTATTAAATAAATATTTTAAAATTAACTATAATATATAATAAAAATAAACATTAAACTAAATAGATATTACAAACATAAACACAAGCACAACCTATTTAATTCAGTTCTAAACACAATTACAACAAAAAACTTCCTAACCCATTCATTTAACTACCTCAATTACTTTCATAAATCTACCTAACAATTCCCCTATTCTCCTGACCAAGATCATGAAATTCATCATAATTGGGATCTAACTACTATTTGTTACAACTAAACTCACATACGTAAACAAATCTAGCGGCCACTCAACGACATAAAGAACAAATCCATCGCGCTGTCACGTGTTCGCTGTCGCCATCCACCCGTCGCGCCGTCACATGTTCGCCATTAGTAGAGTAAATTAATAAAAACAATTAATAACTACGTTAAAGTTTATACACTTAACACGAAATTAAAAAAAACGAATAACGTATGATATATTATTTTTTATTAATCAAATTATTATAATTTAAATTAATTTTAACAAAATAATTTAAAATTATAATTTTAATTTTATAATGTATATGGCATGGATTATTATTACATTTGTCTATAATTAAATGAGAGTAGTATTTTAAAGATTGGGACGAAGATAACTATTACACGAAAATGCACGGGTTCGTTAAGTTTTTCATCACCAAAATGTAAAATTAACGCTCATGAAGTAATATTCAAGAAACACTAAGGTGTTAGTGAATTTTGATTTTAGGAAGAAAAATGTTACATGAAAATATAAAGTGAAATCCTTTTCTCTTACTTTCGAAGTTCTTTGATTTTCTATTACTGTCTTCTTCTTTTTTATTATGAGAATAATATTTTTATTTTCTGTATTTTCTTCTTTCGATTCCTATAAGTTTGTACCATTTTTTGTTATTTCAATTTTGTTATTCTGTTTGTACGGTATTTTTATCTTTGTTTCCTTTGCCTCGTGAATATTTTAGTTATTTATGTATAATTTCGTTATTCTCTCTTTATATTTGTTTATATTTTTTTGTAAGTTCTATATTCTATCAAAAGTCTTTATCAAAAGTGAGATTTATTTTAAAAAAAAGTTAAAATAAGACATATGTTTTAAACTTTGTGTTAGATTTCAATATAAAATATTCTTGGAGATATTGATAGTAGAAAATATACTTTTTAATATTTATTTTGCGGTTGATTTTTTTCTATATGAAAATAATTATAGGTGAATTCTATCATACCCTTTCTAAAATAAAGGGTAAATTACCCCTTGTGATATATATATTGAATGTGATTCACCAGATGAGTTTTATAAAGTGGAAGATATCTTTACAAATGCAATTGATGTACTTAAAGGTAGAGGAGAGTTTATGGTCCGTGATAATAGAAGTCATAAAGACATTTAAAAAGATTCTTCAAATTCTCAAGTCATAAACACAATTAAAGGCATTATTGTTGATGATGTCAAATACAAGTTTCAACGGATGGTAGATTCGGATCCTCATGATATTAAAGACATTGTTGTCGATGAGGTGGAGATCAAGTCGAATTCAATTGCAGACAATAGAAATTGCAAGATGAGGTGACAATTATGCACAATAATTTAATCACTTTCATGGGACAAAAGTTTTGCGGATAGTAAACTCCGAGGATGTTATCACCATACAAAAGAAGGTGGAGGAGGCACAGTGGGTGTATGTTGAGGTTGGGAAGGAGCGGCGCCTATGTAGCAGAAATTCTCCGTATCTCGGTAGCACAAATGTTGCCACGTGTAACGAGCTGAATACGTACTTGCACCTTGTTGATGGGTTTGTGAGTTCATCGCAAAGAGATTTCTTCGGCGGTGACAACCACCACCACCACCATAGACTGACAGTACTAAACTAAATTTAAATAATCAGAAAAGAGAGAAAGAAAAGTAGAAAACATATACCTAATTATTATGGTTAACATTCAACTTAATTATAATATAAGCACTATATATATCACATGGGATAATTTACCCTTTATTTTAGAGAGTGTATGGTAGCATTCACCATGATTATAGTGTAATGCATTGAAATGAACATGTATCAAGTATTTGCATTGCTATGGGTGACAGTCAAAATGCAACTTACGTTTTGCTTTGTTCACATTTTTTTATTTTTTTCTATTTATGCCAAACGCAAGTTGCATTTTATGACATACAACTCTTTGAAAATCTTTTTATTTTTACACGAGTCCAAAACGCAGGTTGCGTTTATGAGATGGCAATTTTGAATTTTTTTTGAAACCATAAAACACAAGTTGCATTTTGATGGGTCAGAGAACTTTTTAGAAAGCTGTAAAATGAAGCTTGCGTTTTGTATGGAAAAAATATTTTGATGGAGAGCTTTGCCTATAAATACGAAACGCAACTCATTTCAATTTGTACCTCACGTCTACTCCCTCACTTGTGCTCCCATTTTTCTTTCTTTCATATATTTCATACTTGTGAGTTTTTTTTGGCAATTTGTTGTGTCAAAAAAAGTCGGGTTAGGTGAAGTTGAGATTATGGAAGGTATTGCAAATTTGCGAGTATATTATAACGGTGAGATTATACCAAATACACACGAAGGAGTGACTTTTGTTTTTGAATGTTCGTTTTTATTTGCTATTCCATGGACCATGAGTTTTGTAGAGTTGCAAATGGGTTTTGTGAGAACATACAAAGTCACATTTTAAAAAGGGTGAGGAATATTTTGTACAGAAATCTTGTACAAGTATATTATGGGCTGATACAGTTTCAATTAATTTCCATCACTGACGACGCATCTATGCAGAAGATGTTCTATATTTATCAACAAATCTAATTTCATGTGTCCATGATAGAGTTGTACGTTGAGTTTGAACAGCATACATGGATGGATACAGTTAGCGAGGAGGTCAATGTTGATGAGCTTGGGGATATAGATTGGGAAGAAGATAACAACGACAGTGAAGAGGAGTTTGAAGCCAACTATGAAGTCGATGACAAAAGCAATGACGAAGACCTGGTAGAATATCTGGCGGTACAAAATGAAGCACATGCGATTGTAAGTTAGCATCCTTTTGGTGTTCCGTCTTTTATGCGGACTCTGAATCTCAAAACCATGCATGTCCCAGAATTTTTTGAGTATGCGAATATGGGTATGTTATGTTATGGTTATTAATTAAAGTTAACACTACAATTTATTTTATTTGCCTTGTTCGACTAACGGTGGTTCACATGTCGTAGGTGAAGGCAATGTTGCGGCGGAAGATGATAAGTTTAGTGTCAGAATGAAATTTGGTTATAGAGAGTCAGTGATATCTGCAATCAAAAGCTACACTATCTCTAGAGAAGTTGGTTACACTGTGTATGAGTCTGACCCGCAGACATTCTATGCAAAATTCAAGGTTATGGTGTAGGGTGTGATTGGCTTATCCGAATTAGTTTGATTCGAAAGAAAGGTTGTTGGGAGATCAGGAGATACAATGGCAAACACATGTGCACCATGGTGGCAATTTCACAAGATCATGCCAAGTTAGACTCAAACACAATTGTAGATGCTATTAGGTTATTGGTTGAAGCAGACCCATCGATAAAGGTGAAGTCTATTATTGCAGAAGTTCAATATAGGTTCAACTACACTATAAGTTATCGCAAGGCTTGGTTGGCAAAGCCAAAATCTGTCGTAAAAATTTTTGGTGATTGGAACGTTTCTTATCAAACTCTGCCGTATGGATAAAAGCAATGATTGTGAAGATGCCAAGGTCTCGTGTTCAAATAAAAATGCTTCCCATTTACCGTGAGAGTGAGAAGATTCAAGGTGTAAGAGTTCTCCATCGCGTTTTTTGGAGCTTCTATCTGTGTATTGTAGTATTTAGACACTGCAAGCCATTGGTGCAAGTTGATGACACACACCTGTACGGAAAATATAAAGGTACACTTTTAGTTGTGGTTGCAAAAGATGGGAACCAAAACATTGTGCCTATTGTATTTGCGATAATCGAGGGTAAGACGACAGACGCATGAAGTTTTTTCTAACCAATTTGCGGAGATATGTTGTAACCATTGATAGCATGACATTATTTCTGACCGCCATAACTCCATCGATGTAGCAATAGCTCGCAGTAACGGTGCATGGTTACCACCAAGAGCGTGACACATGTTTTGCATCAGGCACATCGGGCTAACTTCTTAAGGAGGTTCAAGACTCCATATTTGCATAAACTCATTGTTAACAAAGGTATTTGAATTCCCTGTTATGGTCCTATTCATAGTAATTTTGTGGCATCTTCTTATAATTACATGGTTTGTTCTACAGGCTATTCTAGGATGGAACATGAGTACAACAATAATTACCAAAGGCTTAAAGAGTGGGGTCAGACATATACTCAATGGTGCGACGAGAGGTGGGTGTTGGCATTTGACGGGGATCATTATTGGGGATATGATGACAAACTTGGTAGAGTGCATAGATTCTGTCCTGAAAGGTGCATGCAACCTTCTTGTGACTACCATGATTAGGCCTATTTTCTATCGGCTAAACGAATTGCTAACTCAGAAGAGCGTCGAGGCTCATGAGCGTGTCCGCAATGGATTCACGTATTCAGAATTTGGAACCAAAAGAGTTGAAAGTTTTCGACGTACAGGAAACATTGTCGTCAATCAGTTCGACAGGCGTAATGAAATATTTGAGTTTCGCGAAATACAAGATGACTCCATTTACACTGTTAACCTAGCGCAACGACATTGCGATTGTGGCCATTTTCAAGTCGAGCGACTCCCATATCGCCACGTTCTTGTATGTTGCGCTAACTAGCGTCTTGATTATTTATTTGTTTAATACTTAAAATATTTTTCTTAACATATTAATAATAATAAATTATTATTATTATTATCATAAAAAATATTATCAAAATTTAACAATATAATATTCTAATCATAATAATAATTTTTTCGGGTATAATAATAATTACTCATAAAAAATGAAAAAACTAATAATAATAATAATAATAATAATGAAATTAACAATAAAATTATCAGTTAAAATACAAATAAATAAAATAAAAAATTAATTTATTCATCATAAAAAAAACACTTACCTATTGAGAATGATCCAGATATTTAATAATGTATTCTTCGGATAAAATAAAATTACAAACCATTTTTCTTCCTCCCTCACTAAAAGCCTACCCCTTCTTCTATTTTTCTTCTTCCTCCCTCACGAACCCTACTACAAATATTCATTTCAACACACCCTCAACTAAGTGAAAATCTTGCTTCACTTCCAGCCTGCATTTTATTTATATAGACCTGCTTCAATACTCTTCAGGCACACATGTCATCCATGCAGCAAAGGAGTCAACATGCTGGTCATGTCTACATGCAGAGATAATGGACACGTTTTGAGACGTAGTTATCCCTCCCTGTCAAATGCAGCTTGCGTTTTGCTATGCACGCAGATTTTTCATTTTACTCAAAACGTTACTTACGTTTTGCTGGTATCAAGTGAGAGAACATAAGATGAGAAGACACCACATCCAACTCAAATCCTTAAGGTATCAAGTTAATCATCTTATAAACTCCTCACTCTTCCTTGCTTTCTTTGATGTGGGACTAACTTCAACACTCCTCACACTTGTAACACTAACAATCTCCCCTTCAAGTATGAGCCTCCACATCAAGCACTAACTCCCCTTTAGCTCTTCAACCACATATGAGTATTCGTCCATCACACTGCCGCAAAACACCGCGGGACACGTCGCCCGTACCACCTTTGCCGGGAAGACTTTCGATGCTTCACCTTGAATACCCCTTAAAACTACCAGACCGATTAACCATCGGCTCTGATACCACTTGTTGGACCGACCATAGAGAGCTCTCAACAACCGGGGAGACTTCGGAGAGGAATCAGGTGAGAGAACATAAATTGAGAAGACACCACATCCAACTCAAAACCTTAAGGTGTCAAGTTAATGGATCTCTCATCTTATAAACTCCTCACTCTTCCTTCCTTTTTTTGATGTAAGACTAACTTCAACACTCCTCACACTTGCAACACTAACATATATTATTATTTTTTTATCCATTAATAAATTAATTTCTGTTATCTTACATTTGAGTCAACACTAAAATATTATCCTCAAGATTCTTCTTATTAATAGTTTTCATGCTAGGCTCCGTATATCTTTTCCCCAAAATAATAACAATAAATAAAACCTACCACTTTATTACCCTGCAATATATATATATATATATATATATATATATATATATATATATATATATATATATATATAGAAAAATGTCTATTATCTTTGTTATTCCATTTTAAATCAACAGAGAGCAGAGCCACCAGCCACTACAAATATAATTATACTAAATATATATTAAAATTAGCTATTAAAATAAAATATATATTAAAAATAAATTAAATTTTATATATTTATACATAAATATATAATAGAAAATTTTAGTAGCTAATTTTGACATGCAAATAATAATTTTGCTACCTATATGTACCATAGCAATAAGAACTTGTGCTATGGATATATAGGCCATGGCCATGGATAAGTACCATAGCAATAATAACCTTTTTGTTCATTTGTGTTATAGCTTCTTGCCTCTATTTTCATTGGTAATTTCCCAAGCCTCAATGACAGGCCACGTTTAAGATGATAATTCTTGGTAAGGTTGTTGTTCCAACTCAATCGACAACTGGAGAATCTCCACTACGGCACTTGCGGTGAATAGTGGCGGTTTAATTGCCGATTTGCGGCGGTTTTAGACCGCCGCTAAACAGGTTGCCAGCGACATGTCATCCGCAGCGCATAAAGGCGCGGGCATCACATTTTGCGGCGGTTTCCAGTAACCGCTGGCAAAACCGCCACAAATCAGGTATTTGCGTCGTTCCGTTTTGCAGCGATTTAAAACCGCCGCGATGTTGTCTAGAGTGATTTCAGGCATACTTTTGCGGCAAACCTGAACCGCCGCAATCTTCACATACGTTTTTTTAAAAAACTATTTGCGGTGGTTTCGACCCGCCGCTATTTGCTGCAGAGATTTTTAATGCACTTTATTTGCGGCGGTTTTAAACCGCCGCTATTCATAGCATTTGTTTTATAATATAAAATCATATAAAACATTTATTTTACAATCCGGGAGTTTTTTTTTTAATTCAAAGAATATTATCCTTATTTAATTTTATTAATTTTTCTTATTACATCATAATTTTTTTATCTTTTATTTTTAATTTAAAGCGTCTTATATTTTTTTATATTAAAATTCTACGCTATTCTTAAAAATGCATGAATATTAAACTACGAAATAAACCAACGTGTTTATTTTAATATAAATAAATTAATTCAATATTCACCCAAAAAGGTAAAGTACTTAGTTAATAATTTAAAATGCATAGTTATTAAAAAAAATATATACTGAAAAACAAAATATCACATATATCCTAATTTCTAATTCCCGCCATGTTCATCCAGAGAATTCATCCGTGCAGGGATGTCTGGTGGAAGCTCCCCACCTTGCTGTTGGACCAGATAACTCAGCACACTTTCGATTGCCTGCCTCTTCGTTTTCTCTGCTGCCAATCCATCCTCCATTGCTTGCCTCTTTGTTTTCTCTGCTGCCAATTCATCCTCCATTGCTTTCCTTTTTAATTTTTCAGTCGTCACCTTTGTCTGTAGTTCACATAGCATCCTTTGGGCCTCTTCTACTTGAGCTCTATCCACCGACGGCTGCGAACTCGGACGGAAGAGTTGACTTAGTGTCGGCCCGTGTCCTATGCCACGCACTCTACCCGGGTGCTCCTTACCGAGAGCTTGAGCAAGGGAATCATTTTCTGACAATATTCTTATAGATTCATCCAGCTGCTCAATCTCTATTATTTTTTCCTGCAGGCATAAATAAAATTACACAGTCACACAAGCAATATAGCATACTCTAGACATTTTAATAACTAAACCCAACATGTTACAACATAAATGATTAAGTGTACTTACACCAATCCTCTGAGCTTCTTTGTGTAAATAGCTGCCATCAGGTCGTTTGTGCTTTAGGATCCATACTTCTCCCCTACCAACTGTCCTCCCTTGTTTTTGTGACTGTGACATTACAATTTATACCATGAATTCCACTTCTTTAAATAATTTCAATAAGTCTTTGTTGTTTTACTCTATAGATAAATCAAAACTAAATGCCAAATATGCATGATTTCAAATCTATATTACCTCCTCTTCCCTTGTTCTAGCCAGGCTTTTAGAACCACCAGTGTGTGTGTAAAGTTGCTTCTTTCGATTCAGCGCGTTTTGCTTGCACTTCGCCTATTAAAAATCAACAGTAAGCTTGAAATCAATAAAGTAATCTTTATAACTTTATACATATAATATATTTAATTACATGTTTATTATTGTAATATTTATTAAATTTTTTAACAATAATTAAGAAATATAAATAAGATAAAAATTAAATAATTTAAAAACAATAAATAAATAAATGGAGTACCTTTGTTGCAGGATCATTACGATAATCAATGAACCACTTCCAATGCTCTCTAGGAATTCCCGCCGGGCGGTTGTCAAGATTCTACTCAAGTGTCATAGTTGTTTTGTAATGCTTATCATACAGCCTCCCCCTTGTATCCTTCCAGGACCTCCCAATTTGTTGCAAAAATGTTTTCTTGATTATACCACCGCTATCTACCTGAAAGTAGAACATCTCCTGCGATGAATAATGTCCAACTGTAAGTAATTGTAAGTTAAAAGTTTGATATGATTCAACAATGCCGAACGTCTATTTTACCTTTTATGCAATCATTATAAACGGTGTCTTTGCCCTGCACCTTTGCCCAACTCTTCTCACAGATAGGAAACTTACTGTAATCAGAACCCAGCGCTCCTAAAATGCCACTCAACATCCCAGCTCCATCACCAACTGCTTGCAACTCGTCGTTGAACCTCAGTATGACCTTGCTTCCATTGAGAGACCGCTCCATAGCCTCCTTCACACTCATTTTAGCTTGCTTGACTATTCCATTAGAATCTATAAATGGGAAAAAAATCAAATTCATGTCTACAATGTGCACAACATGTGAGAAACATAACAATATCATTAGCTAATCAATTAAAAAGTAGTATGGTTCAACACTTGTTACCAATGAGTTCAACATTCCAAAACTCAGTAGTCTTTCGTCCTTTGCGCTTTTCAGCATCAGAAGCAGCAAGCATTCCGTCAATGTGTTCTTCAAAAGAATCTACCTCTTTCGTGTACTTAGCTTTTCTTGGCATCCTAAAAAACTTGCATAAACAAATGTAGGATAACATTAATTACAAATAGACTTATATTATAATGTAAACAAGTGATGTAATTAACGCAATTGGATAATAGAAGTAACATACACGCACAAAGAGTACACATATATAATTGAACATATATTACAATATAAGTTTGAAAATTAACCAAATTACAGGCAAATATTTCATTGGTGAGAAATATATATTTAAGCTGAAAATAAGATTCCATAAATTTTATTTTTTTTCTGAAACATTAATTCATATTCCTAAATAAAACTGAGAGTTGAACAAATTACTTTAATGACATGATCAAGACTACTAGTAAAAAAAGCTCTAGTAACTACTCTTCAAGGTTCAGAAATCACATAAAAAAGAGTTATGCAAAAAAGCAGTTATATACTACTTACAATAGAAATAATTGAACCATCAAAAGAATCTGAAACATTTTATTTTTATTAAACACGCTATAATTAACATAATTGGACCATCAAAAGAATTTAAAACATTTAATTAATATTAAACACAATATAATTGAACAAGTACTCTGTACTCTATCTTTTAAAAAATTTCTATCAATACATATAAGTGTATAAATATTTGTTTCTTTCTTGTCAATTGATCCATAATCAATGACAGTTAAAATTCTTTTTTCATCTTTTTTTCAAAAAAATTATATGTACGTATATTATAATTATGTAATTGGAACCTCTTGAAATCAGAAAATAATCCAAAAAATCATAGCTCATATTTTATATATTTTTTTTTATTTGTAATGAATAAGTGAACATGCAACAAAGTGGATCAAGAGACGGAAGACAAGGAGCAACATGAAGATGGGTGAAACTGGTTACCTAAACGAGCACGATGAATGTGTGGAAGAGAAATTGAATGTCGATGGTGTAGAAGAGAACTCGACTGCCGACGACTTTCCACAGCAAGACGACATGTGCAACGAAAATAAGGATTCGCGAATGGAAGAGTGGGGGTATACGTGCGAAAAGACCAACACTAAGAGGTATAAATATTTAATTAGTTAGTTAGAGATGTGGGCCATGACTTTTTTAAAAGAATACAAATAATTCAGTTTTTTTTCAAATAATACTAATAATTCAAATTGTGTTGATTAAAATAAATTAAAATAAATTAAAATAAAGTTCACTGTGTCGTCAATATGTTCAACGTGGCTTGGATTAGCCTATTTTAAATTAAAAACGTAAAACATTAATTATTTTTAAGGATCATTTGAAAACTTCACGTACAAGAAAAATTATACATTTTCCTTAACAGTTATATTTTTACTTTGTTCTATTTCATCAATTAATTGATTACTTTAAAAGAAATAATTCCAGAAAAACTTATTAATATGTATAGTAACCAAATTGAGTGTGTATAAAAACTGTGCAAAATGCGAGAAATGTTTGAAAATTATACAATAATATTCAGATTAATTTAAGAGTTAATTTTAAATGCATAGTAAAAAAAATATCTTATAAACACAAAAAATTTATATATTTATGTATATATTTTTAACGTAATGAAATGTTTGTTAATCCCATCCAACGTAACTGTACGTTTGAAAACATTTTTTATATGTGACTTCATATTTTACAAAGGGAGTAAGAAGAATTATTTGGCTATGTTATATATTTGTTAACAAAAATCAATCACTAAACTAATTAAGACAAACAATATTAATATAACAAAATTGTTGTATAAATACCAATTATATATGGGTTTAATTGTTGGTGCCTGCTTTGAATTGTATGATCAAAAAATTATACTAAGTTAGTGATTCACATGAACATCGAATGTGTCGGCCTTGTTGATATATATCAATAGACTCAACACTTCGTCCAATAATAAATAAAACAAATAGTCTCTATTAAAAAGATTGACACTAATCCAAAACTATTAGTCTCTAAAGATTATCTCAATAAATCAGACTACACATGAACTCCAATGCTCTCATTCTCCTCTGGCGTCTTATTGAGGTCGTAATTTATCATGGCAGCCGTGGGTCCGGTTGATGCAACCTCATCGGAACTGTTGCTGTGCCCGACTTCTTCTTCCATCGAGTCTTGAACTACCTCTCCTGTCTCATCTGTGTCCTCTTGAATCTTCTCTCGAGATAATCCTGAAAGGTACGGCATAGCAAAACACAATGAAGTCTGTTACACATTTTATAAAGTACATGGTCAAGCTTCTACAATCTAGAGTGCTTGTTGGACTTACGTTCCCATAGCTTAGTAAGTCCTCTTTCTATCAAAATGAATTTCTCCCGGGATGCAATATCGAGTTCAACTATAAGATTATTATCGCATCGGGCCTAAAGTAGAAAAGAATAAGGATCAGAATAGTTGGACAAACCAAGAGCTAGAAAAACAGTATACATGAAGCATATAAGAACAATTCAGGACATGCAATTGGGATGCTGAGGAATATCGCCTTGTAATTTCCACTCAAATGTTTTACCCGCTCCTTTTATTATCATTATATATATTATTAGAACTTGATGTGTTCATAATTCCGTTTAGATAGGAGTAACATAATGGGTAGAAAAAAATAGAGAACTTTTTGCTTCAAGTGGTGTGGCTAAGTCAGTTTTCAAATGTTCACTATAGCAAATCATGACGTTGGACGGTTTCGTCAAAACAAAATCATCATAATCAGCCGCAAGGTTTAGACCCTTGTGTTGATGTTGGATGGTTTGGTGGATTAGATGCATAACTCAACCGGTTGCGGCGTGACCGGCAGGTACTAATGGCGGTACTGGTGAAGCTCAAACAATAGCAGCAGACTACAAACTCTCAGATTCAAGCTGTGGAAGTTAAGCTTCAAAAGACAGAGTAGAAACAGCAGCAGATGATGACCTTCATGGAAAGGGTAGTGCAGAATCCAAACTTTGTGTAGCAATTGGTTCAATAAAAGGATTGGAGGAAGGAATTGGAGGAAGCTTTCTCACCGAGAGGATGAGACATATTCATCAAGGACCCGGTAACAATAATGTTGAAGTAGCAGTAACTTATCATGATGGATTATCAGTTTTCCAGTTTCTATATTACAAACCATTTAATTAAAATTCTTGCATTCCTTTGATCAATGAATATATATTCTGCTTCAGTTATAATACTTAGTATACTACAGGACATGGGGAGAATACCATCACAGCACACACCATCAATTCCAGTACTTGTTTTGTCGTATTTTCAATCGATAATAGTAGAGTTCCACAAAAGGAAAAAGACTAACGCAAAAAGGTCTTCACAAGCACAAAACACTAGTATATACAAGCCTAGTCATATAGAAAATAATACACAATCACACACAATTTACTCACATTGAGACACCTATTGACCTTATTAAATCACATACGTATTTTTCTTTACTCACACAGAACAACCTTTTCAAGAATAGAATAGCAATGAATTTATCGTAAATGCCTATGCAGTGCAGAGGTATAGATATCCATGCAGGTTTGAATAAAATGCATGTTCAGGTAATTCCGAATTAAGTATTTATACACAAAAATCAATGCTGCTAAGTAAGTAGAAAACTGTGTTTTTACCTTCACCTCCTCGAGTATTTTATTTGAATGTCCCCTATTTGTAGTTGTGAGGAATTCAAAGCCAAATTTCTTTCGGTACTTTGCTCCAAATTGATTCGGTTCCTACAAAATTGAGAGTCACAAAAATCATAGCAATAATTGACTTTGTCTTATTGTCGCCAGTTGACGAAGTAAAATAGAAATTGAACAGTCAGCCAAAGTGAAATCGTACCGAAATAAGTTCGTTAGGCGCTCGACTAATAGCTTCACCGATGTGCCTATGTGCGGAGAATGCATCCAGCCATGAACTTATAGGCGACTTGTTGAACCATAAATCTCGAGCGAATGCAGTTGCATGATCAAGGGAAGAGAATGGAGAAGCCTCTTGCATCGAGTGGATGAAAAAGAAGCTGCTGGCGCAGAGAAAGAGGTCATTCTCTTCCAATTTCCCTGCTAAGTCCCAACACAAAAAGTGTTAACCAAAGAGCTCTAAGTATAAAATCAATCAAGGCATACCTCCAGGTACAAAAAAAAAAAAATAAAAAAGCCATATTAAATAACATGCTAATTATACCAGATAATAAATTTCTATCATTTTCCTATCTGCCAATAAATAAAGGTGTAAGTGTCCAACAATCAACTAGTCTATACATAGAGTAACAATGTTCATGTCCTATAGTTCTAGCTAGATACATCTATAAATCAACAACCTCCTCTCCATTATCATAAACGTTGATGAGCGGATAATTTATACGCTTTGTGGCATTGTTTTCAGTATGTTTTTAGTATGTTTTAATTAGTTTTTATTATATTTTTATTAGTTTTTAGTTAAAATTCACTTTTCTGGACTTTACTATGAGTTTGTGTATTTTTCTGTGATTTCAGGTATTTTCTGGCTAAAATTGAGGGTCCTGAGCAAAAATCTGATTCAGAGGCTGAAAAGGACTGCAGATGCTGTTAGATTCTGATCTCCCTGCACTCGAAGTGGATTTTCTGGAGCTACAAAAGCCCAATTGGCGCGCTCTCAACAGTGTTGGAAAGTAGACATCCTGGGCTTTCCAGAAATGTATAATAGTCCATACTTTGCCCGAGATTTGATGGCCCAAACCGGCGTTGCAAATCAGCTTCAGAATTCCCAGCGTTTAACGCTGGAACTGGCATAAAAATTGGAGTTAAACGCCCAAACTGGCATAAAAGCTGGCGTTTAACTCCAGAAAAAGTCTCTACACATGAAAGCTTCAATGCTCAGCCCAAGCACACACTAAGTGGACCCAGAAGTGGATTTTTACGTCATTTACTCATTTCTGTATACCCTAGGTTACTAGTTCACTATTAATAGGATCTTTTGACATTGTATCTACACCTCATGACACTTTACACATTTCTCATTGTATCTTCTATAGCATGAGTCTCTAAACCCCATGGTTGGGGGTGAGGAGCTCTGCTGTGTCTTGATGGATTAATGCAATTACTACTGTTTTTCATTCAATCATGCTTGCTTCCATTCTAAGATATCACTTGTTCTTAACCTGATGAATGTGATGATCTGTGACACTCATCATCATTCTCAACTATGAACGTGCGCCTGACAACCACCTCCGTTCTACTTTAGATTGAGTAGATATCTCTTGGATTCCTTAATCAGAATCTTCGTGGTATAAGCTAGAATTGATGGCGGCATTCAAGAGAATCCGGAAGGTCTAAACCTTGTCTGTGGTATTCTGAGTAGGATTCAATGTTTGAATGACTGTGACGAGCTTCAAACTCACGATTGTGGGGCGTTAGTGACAGACGCAAAAGAATCACTGGATTCTATTCCGACATGATCGAGAACCGACAGCTGAATAGCCGTGCCGTGACAGGGTGCGTTGAACATTTTCACTGAGAAGATGGGAGGTAGCCATTGACAACAGTGAAACCCTACATACAGCTTGCCATGGAAGGAGCCTTGCGTGCATGAAGAAGAAGACAGTAGGAAAGCAGAGATTCAGAAGATAGAGCATCTCCAAAACCTCAACCTGTTCTCCATTACTGCAAAACAAGTACTTATTTCATGTTCCTTTACTTTTCACAATCAACCCTGATAATTATTGATATCCTGACTAAGAGTTACAAGATAACCATAGCTTGCTTCAAGCCGACAATCTCCGTGGGATCGACCCTTACTCACGTAAGGTATTACTTGGACGACCCAGTGCACTTGCTGGTTAGTTGTGCGGAATTGCAAAAGTGTGATTCCAATTTCGTGCACCAAGTTTTTGGCGCCGTTGCCGGGGATTGTTCGAGTTTGGACAACTGACGGTCTATCTTGTTGCTTAGATTAGGACTGTTTTGTTTTTGTCGGTTTAGAGTCTTTTATTTGAGTTTAGTTTCATATTTTAAGTTTGGTGTCAATTGCATACCTTTGTTTCCTTTTAATTTTGCGAATTTGCATGTTCTTAGTCCTTTCTTGTTCCTTAAAAATTCTATGTTTGGTGTCCTCTTTGTGTTTTTCCTTTAAAATTTTCGGAAATTATTGTTTGATTTTCTAAAAATTTTAAGTTTGGTGTCATTTTGTTGTTTTTCTCTTTCCTCATTTAAAAAAAAAATCAAATCTTTTTCAAAATAATTTTCAATCATATCTTTTTAATTGCCAATTCCAAAATCTTTTTAATTAGTTGATTGATTTAGTTTTCAATTTGCTTTGATTTTATTTTTCTTTTAGTTTTCAAAATTTTATTTTATTTTCCTTTTGTTTTATTTTATTATTTTCGGTCAATTTTTTTAAAAAAAAATAATCTACTTGCAATCCATATCATTTCCCTTCCTCCATCATGGACCTAAGTGGAATTGAGCAGTACAGAAGGACTTTGGGGTCATATGCTAACCCCATTACAGCTGCATATGGGAGTAGCATCTGTATACCTCCCATTAAAGCAAGCAGCTTTGAGCTAAACCCTCAACTCATTATCATGGTGCAGCAAAATTGCCAGTATTTCGGTCTTCCACAGGAAGAACCTACTGAGTTTCTGGCACAATTCTTACAACTTGCTGACATAGTACGTGATAAAGAGGTGGATCAGGATGTCTACAGATTATTACTGTTTCCATTTGCTGTAAAAGATCAAGCTAAGAGGTGGTTGAATAACCAACCTACAGCAAGCATAAAGACATGGAAACAGTTATCAAACACATTCCTGAATCAATTTTACCCTCCAAAAAGGATGACACAGCTAAGGCTGGACATCCAAGGCTTTAAACAAGAGGATAATGAATCCCTTTATAATGCCTGGGAGAGGTATAGAGGTATGCTAAGAAAATGCCCCTCTGAAATGTTTTCAGAGTGGGTAAAGTTAGACATCTTTTACTATGGGCTTATAGAAAAAGCTCAGATGTCTCTAGACCACTCAGCTGGTGGATCTATACATATGAGGAAGACGATTGAGGAGGCTCAAGAGCTTATAGATACTGTTGCTAGAAATCAACATTTGTACTCTAGCAATGAGTTCTCTACAAAAGAAGAAGTTAGGCAGTAGCCACTGATCCTAATCCTCAAGAACAGATGGTTGAGCTTAATCAGCAATTACACCTGATGACAAAACAGTTAGCAGAATTTAAAGAGATGCTCTAAGAAACTAAAATTGCTAACAAGAACATAGAATCACAGTTGAATCAGGCAAAACAGCAGCTATCTAAACAGATAACAGAAGAATGCCAAGCAGTTCAACTGAGGAGTGGGAAGACATTGAATAACACTGCTTAAAGTAGCAAAAAGCCAATAAAGGAACAATTGACAGAGGATAGCCAAACCACTATCCAAAATCCCTCTGAGGACAGTAAGAGCCCAGAGAGGAATTCTCTTGGCATTCAAACGCCAGAAAAGGGGGGAAAGCTGGCGTTAAACGCCCATTCCCTGCCCAGTTCTGGCGTTCAAATGCCAGAAAAGGGGGAAAAGTTGGCGTTAAACACCCATTTTCCACCCAACCCTGGCGTTCAAACGCCAATGGGGAATCAGACACCTGAGAGTGCTGATAATAACCCCTCTAAAAAGGCTTCTCCAACCACTTCTGTAAGGAATAAACCTGCAGCAACTAAGGTTGAAGAATATAAAGCCAAGATGCCTTATCCTCAGAAACTCCGCCAAGCGGAGCAGGATAAGCAATTTGCCCGCTTTGCAGACTACCTAAGGACTCTTGAAATAAAGATTCCGTTTGCAGAGGCACTTGAGCAAATACCTTCATATGCTAAGTTTATGAAAGAGATCTTAAGTCATAAGAAGGATTGGAGAGAAACTGAAAAAGTTTTTCTCACTGAAGAATGCAGTGCAGTCATATTAAAGAGCTTACCAGAGAAGCTTAAAGATCCTGGAAGCTTTATGATACCATGCACATTAGAGGGTACTTGTACCAAGAAAGCTCTATGTGATCTTGGGGCAAGTATCAACCTAATACCTGCATCCACTATCAGAAAGCTTGGCTTGACTGAAGAAGTCAAACCAACCAGGATATGTCTCCAACTTGCTGATGGCTCCATTAAACACCCATCAGGCATAATTGAGGACATGATTGTCAAGGTTGGGCCATTTGCCTTTCCCACTGACTTTGTAGTGCTGGAAATGGAGGAGCACAAGAGTGCAACTCTCATTCTAGGAAGACCTTTCCTAGCAACTGGACGGACCCTCATTGACGTCCAAAAAGGGGAATTAACCCTGAGAGTCAATGATGATGAGTTCAAGTTGAATGTTGTCAAAGCTATGCAGCATCCAGACACATCAAATGACTGCATGAGCACTGATATTATTGACTCTTTGGTGGAGGAGGTCGATATGACTGAAAGTCTTGAATCAGAGCTAGATGACATCTTTAAAGATGTTCATCCTGATCTGGAGGAACTAAAGGAAATAAAAGAAATTCTGAAAATTCCTCAGGAAGAAGATAAGCCTCCTAAACCAGAGCTCAAGCCACTACCACCACCCCTGAAATATGCATTTCTGGGAGAAGGTGACACTTTTCCAGTGATCATAAGCTCTGCTCTAAATCCACAGGAAGAGGAAGCACTAATTCAAGTGCTAAGGACACACAAGACAGCTCTTGGATGGTCCATAAGTGATCTTAAGGGCATTAGTCCAGCAAGATGCATGCATAAGATCCTATTGGAGGATGATGCTAAGCCAGTGGTTCAACCACAAAGGCGGCTAAATCCAGCCATGAAGGAGGTGGTGCAGAAAGAGGTCACTAAGTTACTAGAGGCTGGGATTATTTATCCTATTTCTGATAGCCCCTGGGTGAGCCCTGTCCACATTGTCCCTAAGAAGGGAGGCATGACAGTGGTTCATAATGAAAAGAATGAACTAATTCCTACAAGAATAGTTACAGGGTGGCGCATGTGTATTGACTACAGAAGGCTCAATACAGTCACCAGAAAGGATCATTTTCCTTTACCATTCATAGACCAGATGCTAGAGAGACTAGCAGGTCATGAATACTACTGCTTTTTGGACGGCTACTCAGGTTACAACCAAATTGCAGTAGATCCTCAAGACCAAGAGAAAACAGCATTTACATGTCCTTCTGGAGTATTTGCCTACAGAAGGATGCCTTTTGGTCTGTGCTATGCACCTGCAACCTTTCAGAGGTGCATGCTCTCTATCTTCTCAGATATGGTAGAGAAATTTCTGGAAGTCTTCATGGATAACTTTTTAGTATTTGGAGATTCATTTAGCTCCTGCCTTAACCATCTAGCACTTGTTCTGAAAAGATGCCAAGAGACCAACCTAGTTTTAAACTGGGAAAAATGTCACTTTATGGTGACTGAAGGGATTGTCCTTGGGCATAAAATTTCAAACAAGGGAATAGAGGTGGATCAAGCTAAAGTTGATGTAATTGAAAAATTATCACCACCTACAAATGTTAAGGCAATCAGAAGCTTTCTAGGGCATGCAGGATTCTACAGAAGGTTTATAAAGGATTTTTCAAAAATTGCCAAACCTCTGAGTAATCTGCTAGCTGCTGACACTCCATTTATTTTTGATAATGAGTGTCTGCAGGCGTTTGAGACTCTGAAAGCTAAGCTGGTCACAACACCAGTCATCTCTGCACCAGACTGGACATTACCATTCGAACTAATGTGTGATGCCAGTGACCATGCCATTGGTGCAGTATTGGGACAAAGGCATGGTAAGCTTCTGCACGTCATTTATTATGGCAGCCGTATTCTAAATGATGCACAGAAGAACTACACAACCACAGAAAAGGAGCTACTTGCAGTGGTTTATGCCATTGACAAGTTCAGATCTTATTTAGTAGGATCAAAAGTGATTGTGTACACTGACCATGCTGCTCTTAAATATCTACTCACAAAGCAGGATTCAAAACCCAGGCTCATAAGATGGGTGTTGCTTCTGCAAGAGTTTGATATAGAAATAAGAGACAGAAAAGGGACAGAGAATCAAGTAGCTGATCACCTGTCCCGGATAGAACCAGTAGCAGGAGCATCCTTCCCTCCTACTGAGATCTCTGAAACCTTTCCGGATGAGCAATTGTTTGCTATTCAGGAAGCTCCGTGGCTTGCAGACAGTACAAACTATAAGACCCAAGGTTCTCCTTCTGTAACCATGGAGAGGAAGCATGAAGAGCTTCTCTCAAAACAGAGTCAAGCAGAGCCCCCACAGTCAAACTCTAAGTTTGGTGTTGGGAGGTCACAACCAAACTCTAAGTTTGGTGTTGGAGAGATTCCAACATTGCTCTGAGTATCCGTGAGGCTCCATGAGAGCCCACTGTCAAGCTACTGACATTAAAGAAGCGCTTGTTGGGAGGCAACCCAATGTTATATTTATTATTTTCCCTTGTTATTATATGTTTTCTACAGGTTGATGACCATGGAAAGTCACAAAATCAATTGAAAAAGCAGAAACAAAATGAAAAATAGAAAGAAAAATAGCACACCCTGGAGGAAAACTTGCTGGCGTTTAAACGCCAGTAAAGGCAGCAAATGGGCGTTTAACGCCCAGTCTGGCACCATTCTAAGCGTTTAACGCCAGAAAGGGGCACCAGACTGGCGTTAAACGACAGGAATGGGCACCAAGCTAGTGTTAAACGCCAGAAATGGGCACCAGCTCGGTGTTTAACGCCAGGATTGGTAGAAGGAGCATTTTTGCTCGCCACTTGGTGCAGGGATGAATTATCCTTGACACCTCAGGATCTGTGGACCCCACAGGATCCCCACTACCCCACCACTCTCTCTCTTCTTTCTTCTTTTGCTCGAGGACGAGCAAACCTTATAAGTTCGGTATGGTAAAAGCGTTGCTTTTTGTTTCTCCATAACCATTTATGGCACCTAAGGCCGGAGAAACCTCTAGAAAGAGGAAAGGGAAGGAAAAAGCTTCCACCTCCGAGCCATGAGAGATGGAGAGATTCATCTCAAGGGATGCACTTTCCTCCACAAAACTATTGGGAGCAAATCAACACCTCCCTAGGAGAATTGAGTTCCAACATGGGACAACTAAGGGTGGAGCACTAAGAACATTCCATCTTCCTCCATGAAATTAAAGAAGATCATAGAATCATGAGAGAGGAGCAACAAAGGCAAGGAAGAAACATTGAGGAGCTCAAGCACTCCATGAGATCTTCAAGAGGAAGAACAAGCCGCCATCACTAAGGTGGACCCGTTCTTTAATCTCCTTGTTCTTTATTTTCTATTTTTTGAATTTTTATGCTTATGTTTATCTATGTTTGTGTCTTATTACATGATTATTAGTATCTTAGTTTCTATGCCTTAAAGCTATGAATGTCCTATGAATCCATCACCTTTCTTAAATGAAAAATGTTTTTATTACAAAAGAACAAGAAGTACAGGATTTTGAATTCATCTTTGAAACTAGTTGAATTAGTTTGATGTGGTGACAATACTTTTTGTTTTCTGAATGAATGCTTGAACAGTGCATATGTCTTTTGAATTTGTTGTTTTAAGAATGTTAAAATTGTTGGCTCTTGAAAGAATGAGGGAAAGGAGAACTGTTATTGAGGATCTGAAAAATCATCAAATTGATTCTTGAAGCAAGAAAAAGCAGTGATTCAAAAATCTGAAAAAAAAAACGAAAAAATAGAAAAGAAAGAAAAGAAAGAAAAAAAAAAAAAAAGAAGAAGAAGAAAAGAAGAAGAAGAAGAAGAAGAAGAAATAAAGTTGTGATCCAAGGCAAAAAGAGTGTGCTTAAGAACCCTGGACACCTCTAATTGGGGACTCTAGCAAATCTGAGTCACAATCTGAAAAGGTTCACCCAAGTATGTGTCTGTGGCATGTATGTATCCGGTGGTAATACTGGAAGACAGAGTGCTTTGGGCCACAACCAAGACTCATAAAATAGCTATGTTCAAGAATCATTATACTTAACTAGGAGAATCAATAACACTATCTGTGTTCTGAGTTCCTATAGATGCCAATCATTCTGAACTTCAAAGGATAAAGCGAAATGCCAAAACTGTTCGGAAGCAAAAAGCTAATAGTCCCGCTCATCTAATTGGAGCTAAGTTTCTTTGATATTTTGGAGTCTATAGTATATTCTCTTCTTTTTATTCTATTTTGATTTTCAGTTGCTTGGGGACAAGCAACAATTTAAGTTTGGTGTTGTGATGAGCGGATAATTTATACGCTTTGTGGCATTGTTTTCAGTATGTTTTTAGTATGTTTTAATTAGTTTTTATTATATTTTTATTAGTTTTTAGTTAAAATTCACTTTTCTGGACTTTACTATGAGTTTGTGTGTTTTTCTGTGATTTCAGGTATTTTCTGGCTGAAATTGAGGGTCCTGAGCAAAAATCTGATTCAGAGGCTGAAAAGGACTGCAGATGCTGTTGGATTCTGACCTCCCTGCACTCGAAGTGGATTTTCTAGATCTACAGAAGCCCAATTGGTGCGCTCTCAACGGCGTTGGAAAGTAGACATCCTGGGCTTTCCAGAAATGTATAATAGTCCATACTTTGCCTGAGATTTGATGGCCCAAACCGGCGTTGCAAATCAGCTTTAGAATTCCCAGCGTTTAACGCTGGAACTGGCATAAAAATTGGAGTTAAACGCCCAAACTGGCATAAAAGCTGGCGTTTAACTCCAGAAAAAGTCTCTACACATGAAAGCTTCAATGCTCAGCCCAAGCACACACTAAGTGGACCCAGAAGTGGATTTTTACGTCATTTACTCATTTCTGTATACCCTAGGTTACTAGTTCACTATTAATAGGATCTTTTGACATTGTATCTACACCTCATGACACTTTACATGTTTCTCATTGTATCTTCTACAGCATGAGTCTCTAAACCCCATGGTTGGGGGTGAGGAGCTCTGCTGTGTCTTGATGGATTAATGCAATTACTACTGTTTTTCATTCAATCATGCTTGCTTCCATTCTAAGATATCACTTGTTCTTAAACCTGATGAATGTGATGATCCGTGACACTCATCATCATTCTCAACTATGAACGTGTGCCTGACAACCACCTCCGTTCTACTTTAGATTGAGTAGATATCTCTTGGATTCCTTAATCAGAATCTTCGTGGTATAAGCTAGAATTGATGGCGGCATTCAAGAGAATCCGGAAGGTCTAAACCTTGTCTGTGGTATTCTGAGTAGGATTCAATGATTGAATGACTGTGACGAGCTTCAAACTCGCGATTGTGGGGCGTTAGTGATAGACGCAAAAGAATCACTGGATTCTATTCCGACATGATCGAGAACCGACAGCTGAATAGCCGTGCCGTGACAGGGTGCGTTGAACATTTTCACTGAGAGGATGGGAGGTAGCCATTGACAACAGTGAAACCCTACATACAGCTTGCCATGGAAGGAGCCTTGCGTGTGTGAAGAAGAAGACAGTAAGAAAGCAGAGATTCAGAAGATAGAGCATCTCCAAAACCTCAACCTGTTCTCCATTACTGCAAAACAAGTACTTATTTCATGTTCCTTTACTTTTCACAATCAACCCTGATAATTATTGATATCCTGACTAAGAGTTACAAGATAACCATAGCTTGCTTCAAGCCGACAATCTCCGTGGGATCGACCCTTACTCACGTAAGGTATTACTTGGACGACCTAGTGCACTTGCTGGTTAGTTGTGCGGAATTGTAAAAGTGTGATTGCAATTTCGTGCACCAAACGTCAGTTGGGGAATCTTTTAAGTTGCCATCCTTTGTCAACAAAAGACCTTCAACATCACATTGTGACACATCAGTCAAACTTGGTTGGAGAGAAAGTTCGACCTCACAAGGTTCATTGTATTCACCCATGTTGAACAAATCTCTTGGCTTCACATGGACTACCACACTCCAGTCCTTATCAACTTCATCATCTACATAGTATACAAGGCGAGCCTCGGATGCAAGAATGTACGGCTCATCATCTTCACGATCACCGGTGTGAATCGAATTTCTGAAGTTGACACCGATGTGTCCCAAAAGATCTTGCTTTATGCCTCTCCCAGATGTGGTATCTGCCTAGAGGCACTTAAACAAGGCCACGGTAAATTGACCCCTGTAATTCAGCTCAATGATATCTACCAATCTTCCATAATACGAGACGCCACCAACAGCAACGTTATTGTCACGAGTGCTTGCATAACTTCTAGTGTCAGAGGTGACACAAACCCCGCTATTCTGGGTTCTCATCCCTTCCTCTCTCGATAGGGTTCTAAACTTGAATCCATTTACATTGTATGCCTTAAAGTGCCTTGCTTGAATATTGGGGCCACATGCGAGCCACTGTAATTCTCTAGAGTGAAAAGTACTTCCCAATGGTATCTGACAATGAACAATTTAAAGTTTTCATAGTTGAGAAACAGAAAGCAAGGTATTATCCAAACTTGAAATGGAGGAGGCATACAAAAGATTCACCTCATGCTTAAACCATTGGGCGAATTCTCTATGGACAACTTTATCAATGTGAGCCTCGTTTCTTCTTCTAATACTTCGCAGCTGTCTCTTTTTACTGGCCCTAAAATCACTACGCATACCAAGGGATACAAGATCAAAGTTTTTCACTAATATTGCCTTTGGGTACAAAATGAACCAACCTGAATTAAATGCACTTACTCTAAAAAATTCTCTACAGCTGTGCAATTGACCAATACGTGACGATGTGCTTGAAATCTCTCGGTTGGTGACAGATTGAAAGAAGTCGCAGCCCCTACCGCCTTGCCAATCAGAGGGAACATGCTTGTCACGTTATTAGGCCCATCTTCGCTCGGTCGATCATCAACACGCACTGGTCGATTGATCCTGCTCTCAACATTGTCCAAGTATCTTGAACAGAAAGTGAGAATCTCATCGGATATGTAGCCCTCGGCAATTGATCCTTCCGGTGCTGCCCGGTTATGCATGTAATGCTTGAGACGACATAGGTACCTTTACGAGCAAGATATGTGTGTCAGCTTGTTAGCTATCGGAATAATAGTAATGTGAAATCAATCCCATAGTTACCTTTCAATTGGATACATCCACCTATAATACACCGGGCCCCCCAGGCATACCTCTTTGACCAGATGCACGGTTAAGTGTACCATGACTATGAAGAACGACGGTGGAAAAATTGCCTCCATGCGACAAAGGGTGAGGACCACATGTTCCTGGAGGAGAGGAAGTTGTTGAGGGTCTATAGATTTACTGCATAGTCGTCTAAAGAAAGTTGAGAGATCAGCCAGGACAACTGACACTGGGGCAGGCAAAACGTTCCTTGATGCAATTGGCAGAAGATGTTGCATTAGAGTGTGATTATCATGACTTTTCAACCCGAATAGCTTACGCTAATGTAAGTCAACACACCGAGAAATGTTGCTCGTGTGACCATTTGGAAAGACCACATTCTTTAAAGTTCTAAGAAAGACGTCCTTCTGTGAATTCGACATGGAGAAGATTGCAGTGGGATACTTTCCATTTTCCTGTGGCCAGAGATCACGCCTGATCCCCATCAGCTGGAGGTCTTTTCGAGCTTTCAGATGATCCTTGGATTTACCGCTATCGTTCAGTATTGTGTAAAGTATGTTGTCGCAGACATTCTTCTCTATGTGCATCACGTCCAGGTTGTGATGCAATAAATTATACTTCCAATATGGGAGTTCAAATAATATACTGTTCTTTTTCCAAAGAGACTCGTCTTGCAATGCAACATGTTGTCCGCGTGCTCTTTTACCTGCAGTCGTTTGCACCTTGCCAAAAATGACGTGCACATTCTCCAACTGTCTCATAATATCTTCACCAGACAGTTTAACGGGGGGACCTCGGTCCTCTACCTTGCCATCAAATCTAACTCGGTCCTGCCGATATCTGTGGCCTTGACTCAGAAAGCGCCGATAACCCATGAAACACCATTTCTGACTGAATGTGAGCCGGTTAGTCTCAGCATCCAAGTTGCACGTAGGAAAAGCTCTCCCACCGTACATATTCCACCCAGATAAGTTTTCCAGCTCAGGAAAATCGCTAATTGTCCACATCAATGCAGCATACATCTTGAATTTTTTTTTCTCGTTAGCGTCGTAGGTCTCAACACCATCCCACAACTGCTTCAACCCATCTATCAAGGGCTGTAGGTATACATCTATATCATTCCCAGGCATCTTGGGACCGGGAATAATCATAGAGAGCAGGAAAGAGGTGGGTTTCATACAAATCCATGGAGGTAGGTTGTACGGGATAAGAATCACGGGCCAGATCGAGTACCTTGAGCTTAGATTTCTGAAGGGATTAAAGCCATCGCTAGCTAAGGCTAAGCGAACACTGCGCGGATCGCTACTGAAGTCGGTAAATCTTCTGTCAAATGCCTTCCATGCCTCACCGTCCCTAGGATGCCTGAAAAAACCATCTGAGTTAGGACCTTCCTTGGGCCACAACATTTCAGCGGATGTCTTACTGGACATGAACATCCGCTGCAGTCGTGGAACAAGGGGAAAGTAACGAAGAACCTTTGCCGGCTGGGGCTTACCACTCTTCTTAACAACCACGTTGATCCTGACAATCGAATTTCTCCTAGTCTTCTGCTTCCATCTCGAGGTCCCACACTACTTGCACCTAGACAGTTCTTGATCGCTGCCCTAATATAGCATGCAGTCATTCGGGCATGCATCTATCTTCCTGTATGTAATGCCGAGCTTTCTTATGATCCTCTTGGCATCATGCAGTGAAGCCGGAATCTTTGCATGCTCAAATGCTTCCCCCAGTAGTTCTAGTATCAGTCTGAAGGCCTTGTCACTCACTCCGCACATGCACTTTATATGGTATAGCCTCACCAAGAACCCCAGCTTTGAGAATTTCGAGCATCCCGGATACAATTCCTGCTCGCCATCTTCAAGTAGCTCATCCTGACTAGGTTCGTTGTACAAATACGGTAACTCTTCGGCACCCCCCCATTATGGTTGTTGCCTGACTCTTCTTCATCTTCAATAAAATCGTGAAAGTTGAATGCATCAGTAACCATGTCGCGCATTGGATCTCGGCGGATGCTAGATGGTTGACCTTCATCTCTCTCACTTGAGCACTTTCCAACGCGTCTCTCACCGTGATGCAACCAGAAGGTATAATTGGTAGGAAAAGGTTTCAGCAGCAGATGATCGTAGGCATCTTCTCTAGTTTGGAAAAGCCAGAACCCACACGAAGGAGATGGACAATGTATCATCCCATCGGACGATGCATTAGCGAATGCGAAGTCCAAAAAAGTGTTCAAGCCGGCCCTGTATTCCACACTACCTCTTGGTTTTGATATCCAACTCTTATCTATGTCTACTCTAATGAAATCATGTAATCAGATGAGTAAATATTTAATGAGGCAATACAGATAGAAAATCTTTTACCAAAAATTCGGGCAAAGGGTCAAAAGAAAAATCTTAAATTTATCACAATTATGTAAGGGGATAGTAATAAAATTTTTTGCATCAAGGATAACAGATAGCATGCGAATGATGTTAGGAAGGAGTTTACTCATGGTAAAATTCTGCACTTTTAAAAAATTACGAGAAGAAAGAAACTATGGGTCCAATGCCAAAGAATGAACTGGAGAAGATATGCTTCCTGAAAAAATTAAAAAAGGAAAGACGAACAGAAGTTAGAGTTTAAAATCATAACAACGAAGGAGGTAAATAACAAATCATACTTGAATATAGTTGAAGTCTGAGATCAAATTGAATCAGTAACCTTGATTAAATGTACGGTGGCCAATGAAAGCTAACTACTGAAAATGAAAATCTCAATAAAGTAGACAACCATAAATCAGGTAGCATAACTTATTAACAGCATTAGAAGGTTTTTTGGATAAGAATAGTCACCAGCCAAGAAAATATAAGTACACCAACACTAACGCCTAATTGCCAGGAATAAGATTTTGGGAGAGTTGGTGATTGACATGCATCACTGACATCACCTCCATACAAGTCCCGTGTTTTATATTTCCATCTTTTTTCAGGTTGAAATCTAAGTTAGACTTGACTATTCTTTTAAATTATTCTTTTATATTAAATGATGAAACTGTTAATGTATTTCCATCACAAATTAGTCATGGATATAGATGCTCACTTAACAAGCAAAGCAATAATCATTGGCTGTGCCTTTCATTTTTTCTCAATTCATCAATTTTCTTCTTTCTTTTTTTTTATTGACCGGGTTAATTTTCTGAATTCTTTACTATCCCAACTAATTCAAGAATATAAGTAATTTTGTTCTATTTTATAAATATAAGGAATAATCACTCCTAAATCATTAAATTTTAGAGAAGACAAGTCGGGTGACAGGTCTCGCTGAATAATTCAAGGGTATCGGTTTTATTAAGAGAGGGATTTAGTTTTACGAGACCCAGACCCAATTTCCAATTGTACGACTTTGAGGCAAAGTACAGCAACAAACTACAATGGGGAAAAATTCTAAAATTAGGACTTGCTTTGCCGTAAAACTCATATAACAGTCTCAAATTTCAACTTTAAGCTTTTTCAAGTCTCAAGGCATGATTTATTCACACAACATAATTAACCCATTAATCCTTCCCTATTAAAAAATATAAAAAGAAGCAATTATGGCAAGAGAAAGAATAATTGTATTAGATATGTTCAATTTAATTCCTCTTGTCATTTAAGCACGGAGAACTGTTAAGAAAGATAATTCAGGCAGCAAAAAGTTGTGAAAACCAAACCATATAAAATAAAGTTCTTCAATCTTTATTTATATCATTCTCATATATTTAATAACTGGACTAGAGCTTTTATGTTCAGTTTACATCTTCTTTTACATGTGTTGAACTTTAATCATTGGGATAGATTTCTAAAAAGTGTGTTTTGTCCTGTTCAGATACTAGTTAATTTTAAAAAATTAAAAGGAGAAAAAAGAATATGGTAGAAAAAGATATCAAACCAAGAACAAGGATGAACCTTGAAGTCAAAGAGGAGTTTTGGTACATACCTTAAGGGAAATTGACGAAGCAGCTCTGCAAATCGACCGCAGTTTCGTTAGCCAAGCTGCATGAACAAAAATTCATAGTCACAAAGCCATCATATAAGAAATGCACTACAAAAAATACAACTAGCATTCCTATCTACACGAAATAAATCAACACCTAGTACCACTATTACTTTTTTGTGCGGTAACAGTTTATGTGCAGGGAATGTCGATATTGTTGATTGGTCTCATGGAAAAAGGTTGTGGGAACAGAAAAATATGACCCCTTATGGGTTAAGGGTGGAGGCCATTGCAACCTTGAAACATTCCCAGAGTACATAAAGTATTTGCGCATGTTCCTAAATGCAAAGGAGAAACTCTCACTCACAAAGCAGACAAACAAACAACTCAATTACTGTTCCGTTATCGTTAATAATATTTGGTCTTTTATTAAAAAGCTGAATGTATCATTTGTATTCTATCCTACTTGAAGTATGCATTGTGTGACCTTCCTATGTTCACATTTTCGATTTAGCATTGATTTACTCAATTACATGTCTTAGATACATTTGTAGCATTTGAGTTATCTAGTGTTCTAGGATAGGTGAAATATTTATTTTATGAGAAAAGAACATAGCAAAACTGTAGATGTGATTAGACGACTAAATCAATGTGGTTTTCAATTGTGTTGCTAGGTTTCAACAATGGATAGAAAAAAGGCAAAAGATGCAGGTCCATCAACAAAGACTAAGGCTAGTAGCAAAGATGTCCCTAAGAAGGAAAAAGTTTCCATTTCTGCCATGCTGGCCAACATGGATGAAAAGCCTGATAAACCCAAAAAGTCCTCTTCCATTAAACCCAAGGCAAAAGCTGCTCCAATATACTGATGGTATTGATCTTCCTCCATATGACGAAGATGAAGATGAAGCTCTCTTGGAGGAGGAGGAGGAGAATGCCTCCCAACGGCAGCAGAGGAGTGAGTTGAAGACACTTGAAATTTCAACCACAGACAAACAACTCACTCAAAATCTTAGTATTATTGAATCCAGACATAACAAATGCTTAAGATTTGGTAAACAATAAAAATATGTTCTATGAGGTTTTTGCATGCAGGGAATCACAGCCAAAGTTTAATTGGTTGTTGAATGGAATGACAGTAGTACCTTGCTGTGCAGATAAACAACTAATTGATTAGATTTAAATCCAAAAAAATGATGTCATGTCTTTAAATCCAAATCCTGTTACCATATATAGGTGGAGAACTGTTTGCCTACCAAATTATAATTTAAACTTTTGATTTTGGTTAAAACGTTTAGTATAGCTCATCATCATTCTCCGGAAAACATGTCTTCTCACTCTCTATCTTTAGGCTAATATCACTATGGTATGTTATGTAATTACATTTTATATGATAGACATGTCTTAAAATAATATGGTTACTTGAATAACTTGGGACATAGCCTAAAAACACTAAAAGCTGTGATATCTTTTCAAATTTATTAGCATTGTATGGTTTAACCAAAAAATTCGAAGAAAACAATAATCTATACAGCTTTTATGCATCAATTCATAAGAAGAGATAGAAGAATTACTTTAGAAGGTAACCAATTAAAAAGTCCTGAACATGAAAGAAACCTGTTCAAATGAATATGGAGTAACATGGTGTCATGAACGAGTGCCCTATCTAATAAAAGTCCTGAACTAACAAATGAATGATTTGAAACAAATCAAATGGATTTTTGTGCAATAAGCCTTCCTATATTCAAATGATTTATAACAGATTGATTATATGATTATATGACAGAATATAGAACATATGGAAAAGACCCAGTATCATACTCTCGGTGCCTAATAACAGTTAGGCGGTGAAAAATTACATTATTGAAAGGAAAATCTTTATGCACCATTTAACATTGAGCAAAGAAATTATGATATAAATTATAAGCTTTAATTAGTTCTAACAAACGAACAACCATAAATTTGGAAAGAGCTAACAAACGAAGAACAAGCAGGAAGCTTGCAATCGAAGAGGGGTTTTGACGATACCTGAAGGCAAATCGACGAAATTGATAGGCGAGGGACCCTTCGGCGACGGGAAGTGCGATGCAGCTGTTATTGGGACCGGAGAGGAATGGCGGCAAGGATTCGCGCGCAAAAGGGCTGACGGATCTGATTCTGGGAATGGTGGAAAGCAGGGGGAGAAGGATAGATCGAATGCCACGCGTGTCAACGGTGACAGAGTGGGGCAGGATGGAGTATGTAAACCTGAAACGCGCGCTTTGCACTCTCCTTTTGGCGGGTTCCTCGAATTATCGATTGTGGGTACTCTATTTAGGGTAAAATCATCGGCAGCTGGAAAGGGGTTAGCAGCGGCCATTCTTAGTTCGACACAAAATTAGAGAGATTTGCCATCGGTAGGTTGATTTAGGCTTGGACCGCAGCTATCCTCCATAAATTGCTGCATTTGGGGATTTCGCAGGTAGTTTGCCGCAGGCATCCTCCGCATCCCTTGTAGTGCTCATTTGAATTTTGAAGCATAGAACTTCTATGTTCTAAAGATATTTGATAAACGTGCCCATCAAAGTGGGAAACTCATGGCCTCAACTCACTCTTAGAACAACACTTGTTGATGATAATCTTGTCATATTAGATTCTGGCACCTTTCATCTTGTGTCCGTGCCCAGATTCGTGCTATACATGCATGCTAATAACATTGCACGCATATCCTTGCCTGCTTCATATAGAACATGAAAAATTTCACATAATAATAATAATAATAATAATAATAATAATAATAATAATAATAATAATAATAATAATAATAATAATAATAATAATAATAATAATAATAACACCCTACCACACAGAGTCTTATGCTTAAATCATAAAACAGAGGTGGCGAGGTATTACGACTTCTAAAAATAAAATTTAGTATATATAGCAGTGCAAAAATGTTTATAACTAAGAACCTTTGAAAAAAAGAGGGAAAATTAAAACCGATAAAGTAAAAAGCGCAACACTTCAATCGATAACATAGACGAAACAGATAAAGGATAAGTTAACGTGAGAAGATAAACAAGAGAGTGCCAAAAATACAGATATCAAGACTCAAGACTCGGTTTGCGAAGATAACCGGTCCGACCATAGAAGTATACATACATATATAAGGTAGGAGAACCTAAAAGAACCTAAAAAACAAGTTACAGAACCTATTTTACCAAAATAACCTCTAAGAGGAGTCAATACAGTATATATATAAACAGTGGAGAATATAAATATCTAAGTGAGTACATAAAATTAAAATAAAGTCCCGAGAGCTAAGGATCTTTGCCAAAACAAAAGTCTCCATCATGCCTCAGCGAGGAGCCTCACGTCTTGCATCTGAAAACCACAAAATCCACATGGGTGAGAACCGAAGATTCTCAGCATGGTAACAGTGCCCAAATATCTAACATGTAATGTCCTGGGAAAGCTGAAGGCAATCATAGAACTCCCAATTCATAATCAAAGCATATAAATATACTAATCCATGAGAAATGAAAATAGTTAAATAGGCGACTAACTAAGGATCTTCAGTCTAACTAAATATCCCGTTTCCAAATCCTTCGGACCTCCCAACCGCCACCAGTAATTTGATATGCAAACACAATTATATCTAATAAAGAAATGTACAAGTAGGAAGTAGATACGGTAGTTAGACAATTAGCAAGTAAATATGCAGAAAATTAGGCATTCCAAACAAATCACATATAATGCATATGATGTATACCTGTCCTAGTGGCTGATGAGTCCCATCTATCGGTTATAAAGCCAACCCGACAAGTCCTGGTAGCTAACCATTGGACTGTCCCTCTGTCGTTGATGAGAGAACTTTTGCGTGGTCTAGAAATTTGCGGATAAATCCTCGTTGCAAGTATAGTTTCTAAACCTTCAAAAGTCCTTTCATACAAACGTTTTGGTTGTCACAAGTAACAAAACCCCTTTGAAATTGATAACCGAGTATTCAAACCTCGGGTCGTCTTCTCAAGGAATTGTAGGGAGGTATGTTCTTATTATTGGTTATGGAGATTGTAAATTTGGGGTTTTTGAGAAATTTGGAGTTTGGGCAATGTGCACAGGTATATTTTCAAGCAATAAAAATTAATAAATAACTGTAAAATAAACTCTTGGTAAGGTATGAAGACTGGAGGTCCTATCCCAGTTATCCTTATCAATTGTAATGAGAATTGGATTTTTCTCCCACTTTATTAACCTCTAACTATGAAGGTAAGTTAAGTGGATGAATTAATTCTTGAAGAATTCCAATTCTCAATCAACAATGAGTTTGATAACTCAAGAGTCACCAATTATTTAACCAAAGCCAAAAGGGAGAAAAATATCTAAATTAAATTGAAAGCAATCTTAAACAGGGCAAAGCAATCTTAAATCTGAATTACCTCAAATAATATTAATTAAGAAAATCATAACATGAATGTAGCATAAGCCAAATAGGCAACATATCTAATACAAGCATTGAAGCATCTGAAAGTAAAAAGAGGAATATAAAGTAAAAGAACGTTGAACCTGGGATTGAGAGTCACTCCTAAAACTAAGAGAAATTCTAAATCCTAATCCTAAGAGAGAGGAGAGAGCCTCTCTCTCTAAAAACTACATCTACTCCTAAAATTGTGAATGTGAGAGCTTGCTTATGAATGGATGCATTCCCCCACTTTATAGCCTCTAGTCTGTGTTTTCTGGGCCGCAAACTGGGTCAAAAATAGCCTAGAAATTGCCCCAGCGTATTCTGGTACGTACAGGTCGCGGAAAAGTGACGCGGCCGCATGGCTCACGTGGCCGCGCGGGTTGCGTTCCTGCCAGGTCACGCGTCCGCGTGGCCCACGCATTCGCGTCGCCTAGAATCAGGGAAGATATGACAAACTATATATCAAATCGAAGCCCCGGATATTAGCTTTCCAACGCAACTAGAACCATGTCGTTTGGACCTCTGTAGCTAAAGTTATAGCCGTTTGAGTGCGAAGAGGTCAGGCTGGACAGCTTAGCAATTTCTCCAACTTCTTGTATTCCTTCCACTTTTGCATGCTTCCTTTCCATCTTCTGAGCCATTCCTGCCCTATAATCTCTGAAAACACTTAACACACATATCAAGGAAACTAATGGTAATAAGAGAGGATTAAACATAGGGAACTTAAGGCCAAAGAAGCATGTTTTCAATCAAAGCACATAATTAGGAAGGAAAATGTAAAACATGCAAATAGTATGAATAAGTGGGTAAAGAGTAGATAAAAACTACTCAATTGGGCACAAGATAAACCATAAAATAGTGGTTTATCAGTCGTGCATCCCCAACTCGAGTTATCCACAACATAATCATAATTCACATCCAACACCCTCACTGGTGTATATTCACGGGGGCGAGCTCATCCGGAACTTTCACAGTGTCTGGCCACACTTACGATATAGGGTCAGCAGAGTATCGAGTCTTCACCTGGAGCACGTGGTGCCTAGCCACTGCTTTCACCCAGGGAGACTTGTATCTCAGATAGGTGGAGTGCAACAATCACAATATCAATAACTCAGCATATATGCATTTATTCTCAGCCATAAATCAACATTCATCTCAGCCATCCGGCTTAAATTCATAATTCATAGTCAACCATAAGACGTCATCACGTAGTCATATGGCTCATATCATACATAGCACTCCACCATCCTCCTCAACAACTCATAACCTCATCATCAGTTCTAACTCCTCATTATATCCCCTTTCTTCATCTACAAGTTACCCCTTCCCTAGCTTCTTCTTAATTACCAGGCATTTTATATTGATTTAAAACTTAAAGGATGAAAATGGGGGTTTATAAGCTTAAAACATCATCTCGGAAGGTTACAAGCTTGTTGGGAAGGTGAAAAACTTGAAAACAAGAGTTTTATAAGAAAACAGGATTGTGTGCGTACGCACAAGAGTGTGCGTGCGCACGCCCAGAAGAATTTTCAAGATGTGTGCGTACGCACAGGTATAAAATTTTCCAATTCTATTCGCTCGCACAAGGCGTGCGAACGCCCTCAACAGAACATCCTTCCCAACGTGTGCGTACGCACAAAGCTGTGCGCACACATAGCTTGCAAAAACCTCATTGATTGTGGGTGCGCATAGGGCGTGTGATAAACCCCGATTTCGTGGTTTATTTTGTGCTTAATTTGGGGGATTTTATCACCTTTTCCCACATTTATTCAATGAAATAGCATGGTTTTATAATTCTCCCTTGGATTTTTCTTAAATGTGAAAACATGCTTTTTAGGCCTTAAATTGGTGATTTTAATTCACCTTAATTCCATTCAATGCCTTGATGTGTTTTTTGAGTGATTTCAGGTTCATAAGGCAAGTATTGGATGGAAGAACTGAGTAGAAAAGCATACAAAGAGGAGAGTGCATGAAGAAACAAAGAATTGGGAATGCACAAGGCGCGCACGCGCAAAAGTGGTCTCGCCTATAGACGCGCACGCGCACATACCGCGTCTACGTAGATGAAGAATTTGTAAATCGACGTGCTAGCGCAAAGCACACGCACGCGCCGATACTCTCATGTGACTCACTTAAAGGCAAATCGCTGGGGGCGATTTCTGAGCCACCCAGGCCCAAATCCAGCTTGTTTCTGAGTGTATTTCATTCAGAATTGAAGTCCAAGCAAGGGGGAGCAATTGTTTGTAGTTTTGGCATCATGTAGGTTAGTTTCTAGAGAGAGAAGCTCCCTCTTCCCTCTAAAATTAGGTTAGGTTTAGGTTAATTCTTCTAGATTTAGATCCAATTTCATGTTATCATCCTGTTTTTTATCTACAATTTCATGTTCCTAATTTTGATTATTCTTAGCTTTCATGTTAATTTTCCTTCTTGCTATCCTTTGTGATGATAAATTCTTGTTGGATTTGGATCTTTTCTTAATTACAATTTAATGATTGATGCTCTTTTATTGTTGAATTGAGTTGAGATCTCATTTTCTTTACAATAGTAGTTATTAATTTTCGTTAATTCTTGTCATTTATTACGCTTTCCTTTTATGCCTTCCAAGCGTTTGATAAAATGCTTGGAAGGATGTTAGAGTAGAATTTTATGCTCTTGGCTTGGAGAGGTAACTTAGGAACTCTTTAGTTGCTAATGTCCAAGTGATTGATGATTGGGAGCCATTAACTCTAATTCTCACTAATTGAGTTAGTAAGGAATTAGGACTTATGGACTTGGATTGATATAGCTCATTTGACTTTCCTCTACTATTAGTTGCAGGATGATTTAATGAGATTGATCCTTGCCAATTCTCATGTTGTGGTTAGTAAATAGGATAGAGATCCTTGACCACCAAACCTTGCCAAGATCTTTTTGTCTTTTGATTTTCTTACCATTTACTCTCATGTCCATCATTCCAAAAACCCCCAAAACACACCTTATAGCCAATAATCGAGCGCTTCATTGGGATTCCTAGGGAGACGACCCGGAGTCCAAATACTCCGGTTATTAATTTTAGGGGTTTGCACTTAGTGACAACCAATTTTTTGTATGAAAGGACTATTGTTGGTTTACAAACTATACTTTACAACGAGCTTTCATTTCTGAAATTCTAGACCGTCAAGAGTCCAATCATCAAAATGGCGCCGTTGCCAGGGAACACAATGGTGCTATGTTATTGGCTATTATATATATTGTGAATAGCTTGAATTTTGGTTGTTTGTTTGTTTTTCTAGTTAGGATTTTTCTTTCTTTGTTTATTATTAATACTTGTTTTCTTTTATTTTCTCTTTCACTATGAATTCTCATCCTTTTGGCTATGAGTGTAGTTCAAACTATGTTGTAGGAAATGGAAGCACCAATGAGGATATGCATCAAGAATTTGGGAACCGAGGATGGGAGGAACTTCAAGCTTATGAACAACCTTCATGGCAACAACCTCCTACAAACTCCTATGGGTATAATCCTGATTCTAATGTGTATCAACCCAATGTGTGTGATGATCCTAATTGTGGTTGTCAACCACAATCATCATATGCATATGATCCCATCCCTCAATATAGCTACACACTATACTCACAAGCCTCACATCACCATTCAACTCTATATGACCATAATTCATACACACCATACCAACCACCATATAAATCATATCTAGAATCTCCACCATTCCAACACCAATACTCCCCTGAACCACACAATCTATACACACCACCTCAAGAATTTCACCAATATGAACCACATTCCAACTACAACACCTTTCCCTCGAATGATGAACCTTCTCTTTTACCATCACCCCCTAATGAAGCCTCCATGCTAGAAGTGAGAGATCTTGAATCTCATCTCTTAAGGCGACACTAGGAAGATGAAAAGAAGTTTGAGGAATTAAGGGCAAAAATGACTACCATGGTAGAAGCCATTGGTGACATAATCTCATTCTGCCTAAGCTTATGTGACCAAGGCACTCCCATTGTTGAATGTGGAGAAGCAACCAAGGAGCTTAGTAAGGAAGTAAACTTGAAGCTCCAAGGTGAAGAAGAGAAGCCAAAGCAAGAAGTACAACAAGAGGAGAAGGTAGAAATGATTGAACCAAAAGAAGTAGTGGTTGGAAGTTCAGGGTATGTTGAGCACATCAAGGAATCTCAGTTTGAAAAGTCCTCCACCACGAAGAGTGGAAGGAATATTAAGGAGAGAGGTAATGTTGCGGAAGTAGACAAAGAGCCGAAGGAAATTGATCAAAAAGTAGATTCCATCATCAGTGATTTTTTGCCCACATTGATCAATCTCCTTTATGATCTTGTTGAACTTTCCTCCAGTAGGTTGGAAAGCAAGGTTGAGAAGGATGAGCAACCTCCAAGGCCTAGTGCGAATGAAGAACTGGAAGAAGTGTTCCAAGCAACAAGCCCCCCTATCTATGATGATTCCGAATCAACATATGATCCTTTTGAGTTTGAAGAGTCCTTTCCCACTATACTTGGAATTAACGATGAGGTAGATTTCACTCAACCTCCTATGTATGATTTGAGTGAT
Organism: Arachis hypogaea; assembly: GCF_003086295.3. Classification (NCBI taxonomy): domain Eukaryota; kingdom Viridiplantae; phylum Streptophyta; class Magnoliopsida; order Fabales; family Fabaceae; genus Arachis; species Arachis hypogaea. Next base: position 85,487,673 of record NC_092041.1, read on the forward strand.
GGGGAAGAGATAGAAGAAATTGGTGAAGAAGAATGTGAACTTGAGGAAGCTTGGCATAAGGAGAAATTTGAAGAACCTTGCCAAGTGGTGGGAATCTCTAGAAGAGGATGGACGGGAGTAGAACATGCTTTGTCAAGATCTTTGGGAACTCCTCCACCTAGTTTGTCATCCAATTTTTCGCTTGAGTGTGTAAAACTTCTAACTCTCAGCTTTATTATCCCACTTGAGTATGGTTTGCTTGAAACGGACGGCCAACTTAGGGTACTTTACGGACTAAAGCAAAAGAGGAGGATGTTTAATGATTGGCGTTGTAAGTCTAGACTCATTATGGTTGGAACTTCGAAATTGAAGAACATAGATGGTGTAATGCTTAAATAAATGGGTCTAGGAGGATAGTTTGGTGCTCACATGAGAATTCTACTTTCTTACCACCCGAACGAAACCAAGGCGATCAACTAGAAGATGGGTGTGAAGACAAGATATGGGATCCTGGATCATACGCAGGAAGTCAATTTTGGGAACTCATATCTTGGAAGGAACCTCACCAAGGCTTAGTGAACATGGTTGGAATTTCTGACAACCGATTGAAGGACAAGCACTTTTGGAGGTTCAAGGATGGATACAAACATAAACCACCCTGAAAAGGAGCCTCCCAATGTCCAACTTAAGGACTTAAACTAAAAGTGCTTGGTGGGAGACACCCCACCATGGTAAACTCTTTCCATTCCCATGTAGATATAACGAATGAATGAATTGGGTTCCATTGTGCATAGTTTCTTTACTTTTAAGTATATTTCACCTTGCTTGCTGAGATGTTTTATACAATCTACGCTTTAATATGGGATGATTATTTGAATTTGAGTTTTTGCTTGGGTTCCAAGTTTTCTAAGTTCATTTGAAAAAAAGCCCACTATCTCAAATTGTGTATCAATTTTACACCTTAGCTTGTTTTAGAACCTTGAAGGAGATTGAGAGGGTATTAAGCTCTTCTTAAAAAAAAGAGAGAAAAGAGAGAAAAGAGAGAGATGCTACGCGCCAGCGCACAATGCGTGCGCGCATAGATACGCATTCTGAACTCTCTAGGCCAAGAACCAGAGAGTTGTGCCATTTTTGGGCCAACTCTGTGTCTCAACTCACGCGGACGCACGCTATACGCTTCCGCGCCACTCCCTATTTCTCTGCCCACACGTCGGCGTAATTCGCGCCTCCGCACCCATTCCATAAGCTCAAGCCATCCACGCGAACGTGCAAAATGCGCGCGCGTGTCGATGCGTCTTAGCATCATCCAGGCCAAAGGACCCGAGAGTTGTGCCAACTCTGGGCCTCTTTTATGCCTTTAGCCCAACTCACCCGCGCTGATGCGCACTTTACGCGTCCGCGCCCATTCATGTTTCCCTACCCAAGCGAAGGCGCACAGGGCGCCATTGCACTTTCTTCATAGCTTCACTCATCTATTCGCACGCGCATGTGGCGCTTCTGCGTAACTTCCTTTTTCGCTCACCCACACGGATGCGCAAGGTGCGCGCTCGCGTGGATTCGAATTCTTACTTACCCCAGGGATGCGAAGCCCTAGCGCATTCACGCATCATCCCTCTTCTCCCTCCAACGTTCTATTTCTTCCCCCTCCATTTCCAACCTTCAATCTCTAACCACCGACCACCCTCCGGCGAGTGCCCCACGACCGCCGCCACCTTCGCCTCACCCCTCTCCTTCTCACTCTCTCTCTCCCTCTTCCACTCACCCCTTTCCTCTCATTCTCACTCCTTTATTTCTCACGGCGACCTGACCGCCCATGTCATCATCTCCGACGGCCGTGCTCTATTGTCGCCGGCGAGCACTCCGGTGACACCCCTGGCTACCATTACTACCGCGATTCCGCTTCCCCCTTCCCATCCTTTTTTGCTTCTCAGGTTCTCAGGTCCTTGCCCCTGCTTTATTTCATTTCTGTTCCTAGTTTATTGTTAGTTTAATTAGTTAGCGTATGATTTTGCTCGTTAGAATAGCTAGAGATATCTGCTGTTGGGTAGTTAGGATGTGGTTAGAGGATTCTAGGTCTGATAAGTGCTGTATTTGTGATTATCTGCTTGAATTTTTACTGCTCTGTGGAATTGCTCTGTTTCATTGATTTGTTCTGTGCTTAATTGATATGTTGTGCTATATTGTAAGCCATGATTCTTGGTCATTATCCCGGGAAAGAATGGTATATACTGCTGGTTGAATTTGTCCATATTACTTACTCCTGTTTGTGCTGCTTGTTGACCTACATGCTTCTTTCATAAGAGTTCACATTTGACTTTTGCCTGTGATTGTTGCTGAATTCTGTGAGAAGTAATTTAACTGTTTGAATTTGGGAAATAGCCAATTTGCTGCTGAAATGCTGCCAAATTTTTCCTAACCATACATCATGAATTAACATTACTTCACTAGGTGTAACAACTTCTATTTAATGATTTCTGTGTCAAAAAAATTTTGTTACCTAAATGGTTTTGGAAATTGTTCAAAAACAAGTTTTGGTCATGCTTATCATATTCTTTGCTGGTATTCATGTTAGATTGCTTATGTGCATTGAATAATTCGAATGAATTTTTAGATTAACCATTAACTTGACTTTCATTTGGAATTGAGCTTAATTTGCTTGCTTCACAAGATTGATGATTTCTTCTACCCATGTGACTACTGTGATTCAATCCCTTTATGCCCAGATTACACTTGGTCACATGGCACATGAATTTTTCAAATCTTGTCTCAATCCTTGTGACTTTCATGGCTCCTTGCACTTGGTGTTGAATATTTCTTGATTGATTCATTCTTTGTTATTTTGATTATACCAACACCAATTCATATAATTCTAGTAATTTGCATTGATTGATGACTTGTTTTCTCATGAGTTGCTCTTTAGCAATATTATATTTCATCATCAATGACTTGATGCGTTTCATGATTGTGAGTGTGCTTATGTTCTTATATTGTGCATTTGATGAGCGGATAATTTGTACGCTTTTTGGCATTGTTTTTAGTATGTTTTTAGTATGATCTAGTTAGTTTTTAGTATATTTTTATTATTTTTTAATTAAAATTTACTTTTCTGGACTTTACTATGAGTTTGTGTGTTTTTCTGTGATTTCAGGTATTTTCTGGCTGAAATTGAGGGACCTGAGCAAAAATCTGATTCAGAGACTAAAAAGGACTGCAGATGCTGTTGGATTCTGACCTCCCTGCACTCGAAGTGGATTTTCTGGAGATACAGAAGCCCAATTGGCGCGCTCTCAACGGCGTTGGAAAGTAGACATCCTGGGCTTTCCAGCAGTATATGATAGTCCATACTTTGCCCAAGATTTGATGGCCCAAACCGGCGTTCAAAGTCACCCTCAGAATTCCCAGCGTTAAACGCCGGAACTGGCATAAGGATGGGAGTTAAACGCCCAAACTGGCACCAAAGCTGGCGTTTAACTCCAAGAAGAGTCTCTACACGAAAATGCTTCAATGCTCAGCCCAAGCACACACCAAGTGGGCCCGGAAGTGGATTTTTATGTCATTTACTCATCTCTGTAAACCCTAGGCTACTAGTTCTCTATATATAGGACCTTTTACTATTGTATTTTCATCTTTGGATTATTTGAGATCCTTTGATCATCTTTGGACATCTAGTTCTTAGATCATTGGGAGGCTGGCCATTCGGCCATGCCTAGACCTTGTTCTTATGTATTTTCAACGGTGGAGTTTCTACACACCATAGATTAAGGTGTGGAGCTCTGCTGTACCTCGAGTATTAATGCAATTACTATTGTTCTTCTATTCAATTCCGCTTGTTCTTGTTCCAAGATATCACTTGTTCTTCAACTTGATGAATGTGATGATCCGTGACACTCATCATCATTCTCACCTATGAACGTGTGCCTGACAACCACCTCCGTTCTACCTTAGATTGGGTGGATATCTCTTGGATTCTTTAACCGGAATCTTCGTGGTATAAGCTAGAATTGATGGTGGCATTCAAGAGAATCCGGAAGGTCTAAACCTTGTCTGTGGTATTCTGAGTAGGATTCAATGATTGAATGACTGTGACGAGCTTCAAACTCGCGATTGTGGGGCGTTAGTGACAGACGCAAAAGAATCACTGGATTCTATTCCGACATGATCGAGAACCGACAGCTGGATAGCCGTGCCGTGACAGGGTGCGTTGAACATTTCCACTGAGAGGATGGGAGGTAGCCACTGACAACGGTGAAACCCTTGCATACAGCTTGCCATGGAAAGGAGTAAGAAGGATTGGATGAAGACAGTAGGAAAGCAGAGAGACGGAAGGGACCAAGCATCTTCATACGCTTATCTGAAGTTCCTACCAATGAATTACATAAGTATCTCTATCTTTATCTTTATGTTTTATTCATCATTCATAACCATTTGAGTTTGCCTGACTAAGATTTACAAGGTGACCATAGCTTGCTTCATACCAACAATTTCTGTGGGATCGACCCTTACTCGCGTAAGGTTTATTACTTGGACGACCCAATACACTTGCTGGTTAGTTGTGCGAAGTTGTGTTTATGCCATGGTATTGAACACCAAGTTTTTGGGTTCATCACCGGGGATTATTTGAATTGTGAAAAGTATTGATCACAATTTCGTGCACCAAGTTTTTGGCGCTGTTGCCGGGGATTGTTGAGTTTGGACAACTAACGGTTCATCTTGTTGCTTAGATTAGGTATTTTTCTTCAGAGTTCTTAAGAATGAATTCTAGTGTTTCAAGGTGATGTTCTTATCATCACTAAAGCTGATTGATCTTCATCAATTTAGCTCTTGAATGCAATGTTCTGCTGAAGCTTAGCTAGCCATGTCTAATTTCTTTAGACTGAAGCTTTAGACTAACATTGCATGATTCCTGGAATTCTCATTAAGAATTTTGATATCTTTATTTTCTCTTCCACTTAATTTTCGAAAAACACAAAAAAAAATTTACAAAATCATAAAATCCAAAAAAAAAATTCTTGTTTGAGTCTAGTGTTTCATGTTAAGTTTGGTGTCAATTGCATGTTTCTGTTCTTCTTGCATTCATTCATGTGTTTTAAAGTGATCTTCAAGATGTTCTTGATGATTTCATTACTCTGATCTTTAATTTCACTTGACTTGAATGTTTGTGTTTCTCATATGCATTCTCATTTTGTTAGTGTCAGTAGTATACAAACTGCTAAGTTTGGTGTCTTGCATGCATTGTTATTTGATTTTAGTTGCATTTTGATTATTCCTCATTATTAAAAATCCAAAAATATTTTTAATTTGTGTCTTTTCAAGTCAATAATACAGAGAATTGAAGATTCAGAACATACTGCAGAGGAATTACACAGAAAAAGCTGGGCGTTCAAAACGCCCAGTGAAGAAAGGCAAAGTGGCGTTTAAACGCCAGCCAGGGTGCCTGGCTGGGCGTTTAACGCCCAAAAGGGTAGAGTTTTGGGCGTTAAACGCCAGAATGTGCACCATTCTGGGCGTTTAACGCCAGGATGGCACAAGAGGGAAGATTTTGTTTTTTTTTTATGCAATTTTTTTCAAGTTTTCAAAGTTTTTCAAAATCAAATCTTTTTCAAATCATATCTTTTCAATCATATGTTTTCAAAATTAATTTCTTTCCATTTTCAAAAATACTTGCTATCAATTAATGATTTGATTCAACATTTCAAGTATGTTGCCTTTTCTGTTGAGAAAGGTTTAATGTTTGAATCATATCTTTTCTTGATAGCCAAGTCATTAATTTTCAAAATCAAATCTTTTTAAAATGTTTTTCAAATCATATCTTCTCAATCACATTTTTTAAAAACCAATCATATCTTTTTAATCATATCTTTTTCAAAATAGTTTTCAATCAAAATTTTTTTGATTTCTAATTTCAAAATCTTTTTCAAAAAATCACTTGATTTCTTTTTCACTCTTATTTTCGAAAATCAATTAAAGTTTTTCAAAATGTTTTCAAAATCTTTTACTTAATTTTCGAAAATTTCTTCCCCTCTTCTCACGTCCTTCTATTTATGGACTAACACTATTCCTTAATGCACAATTTGAACTCCATCTTCTTTGATAAGTTCGAGTTTTCTACTTCTGCCTTCTATTTTTCTTTTCCTCTGACACCTAAAGGAATCTCTATACTGTAACATAGAGGATTCCATATTTTCTTGTTCTCTTCTCTTTCATATGAGCAGGAGCAAAGACAAAAGCATTCTTGTTGAGGCTGATCCTGAACCTGAAAGGACCTTGAAGCGAAAGCTAAGAGAAGCTAAGGCACAATTCTCTGTAGAGGACCTAACAGAAATCTTCAAAGAAGAAGAACACATGGCAGCCGAAAACAACAACAATGCCAACAATGCAAGGAAGGTGCTAGGTGACTTTACTGCACCTACTCCCGACTTCTATGGGAGAAGCATCTCTATCCCTGCCATTGGAGCAAACAACTTTGAGCTTAAACCTCAATTAGTTTCTCTAATGCAATAAAATTGCAAGTTCCATGGACTTCCATTGGAAGATCCTCATCAGTTTTTAGCTGAATTCTTGCAAATCTGTGACACTGTCAAGACTAATAGGGTTGACCCTGAGGTCTACAGACTTATGACATTCCCTTTTGCTGTAAGAGACAGAGCTAGAATATGGTTGGACTCACAACCTAAAGAAAGCCTGAACTCTTGGGAAAAGCTAGTCAATGCCTTCTTGGCAAAGTTCTTTCCACCTCAAAAATTGAGTAAGCTTAGAGTGGAAGTCCAAACCTTCAGACAGAAGGAAGGAGAATCCCTCTATGAAGCTTGGGAAAGATACAAACAATTAATCAGAAAGTGTCCCTCTGACATGCTTTCTGAATGGAGCATCATAGGTATTTTCTATGATGGTCTGTCTGAACTGTCCAAGATGTCTTTTGATAGCTCTGCTGGAGGATCTCTTCATCTGAAGAAGACGCCTACAGAAGCTCAAGAACTGATTGAAATGGTTACAAATAACCAATTCATGTACACTTCTGAAAGAAATTCTGTGAACAATGGGACAAATCAGAAGAAAGGAGTTCTTGAGATTGACACTCTAAATGCTATATTGGCTCAGAACAAAATATTGACTCAGCAAGTCAATATGATTTCTCAAAGTCTGTCTGGAATGCAAAATGCACCAGGTAGTACTAAGGAGGCTTCATCTGAAGAAGAAGCTTATGATCCTGAGAACCCTTCAATGGAAGAGGTGAATTACATGGGAGAACCCTATGGAAACACCTATAATCCTTTATGGAGAAATCATCCAAATCTCTCATGGATGGATCAACAGAGACCTCAACAAGGTTTCAACAATAATAATAATGGTGGAAGAAACAGGTTTAGCAATGGCAAGCCTTTTCCATCATCTTCTCAGCAACAGACAGAGAGTTCTAAGCAGAACACCTCTGACTTAGCAACCATGGTCTCTGATCTAATCAAAACCACTCAAAGTTTCATGACTGAAACAAGGTCCTCCATTAGAAACTTGGAGGAACAAATGGGTCAGCTGAGCAAGAAAATTACTGAACTCCCTCCTAGTACTCTTCCAAGCAATACAGAAGAAAATCCAAAAGGAGAGTGCAAAGCCATCAACATGGCCGAATTTGGAGAGGAGGAAGAGGCAGTGAACGCCACTGAGGAAGACCTCAATGGACGTCCACTGGCCTCCAATGAGTTCCCCAATGAGGAACCATGGGAATCTGAGGCTCAAAATGAGACCATAGAGATTCCATTGGACTTACTTCTGCCATTCATGAGCTCTGATGAGTATTCTTCCTCTGAAGAGGATGAGTATGTCACTGAAGAGCAAGTTGCTAAATACCTTGGAGCAATCATGAAGCTAAATGACAAGTTATTTGGAAATGAGACTTGGGAGGATGAACCCCCTTTGCTCACCAAAGAACTGGATGACTTGTCTAGGCAGAAATTACCTCAAAAGAGACAGGATCCTGGGAAGTTTTCAATACGTTGTACCATAGGCAACATGACCTTCAAGAAGGCCTTGTGTGACTTAGGGTCAAGTGTAAACCTTATGCCTCTCTCTGTAATGGAGAAGCTAGGGATCTTTGAGGTGCAAGCTGCAAAAATCTCACTAGAGATGGCAGACAATTCAAGAAAACAAGCTCATGGACTTGTAGAGGATGTTCTGGTAAAAGTTGAAGACCATTACATCCCTGCTGATTTCATAGTCCTAGAGACTGGAAAGTGCATGGATGAATCCATCATCCTTGGCAGACCCTTCCTAGCCACAGCAAAGGCTATGATTGATGTTGACAGAGGAGAATTGATCATTCAAGTGAATAAAGAATCCTTTGTGTTTAAGGCTCAAGGATATCCCTCTGTCACCATGGAGAGGAAGCATGATGAGCTTCTCTCAAAACAGAGTCACACAGAGCCCCCACAGTCAAACTCTAAGTTTGGTGTTGGGTGGTTCCAACAGTGCTCTGAGTATCTGTGAGGCTCCATAAGAGCCCTCTGTCAAGCTACTGACATTAAAGAAGCGCTTGTTGGGAGGCAACCCAATCTTATTATATTTATCTATTTTCCTTTGTTATTTTATGTTTTCTGTAGGTTGATGATCATGAAAAGTCACAAAATCAATTGAAAAAGCAAAAACAAAATGAAAAACAGAAAGAAAAATAGCACACCCTGGAGGAAGATCCTGCTGGCGTTTAAACGCCAGTAAGGCTAGCAGATGGGCGTTTAACGCCCAGTCTGGCACCATTCTGGGCGTTTAACGCCAGAAAGGGGCACCAGACTGGCGTTAAACGCCAGTAAAGGGCAAGAACTCGGTGTTAAACGCCAGAAATGGGCACCAGCCCGGTGTTTAACACCAGAATTGGCACGAAGAGCAATTTTGCTCGCCACTTGGTGCAGGGATGACTTTTCCTTGACACCTCAGGATCTGTGGACCCCACAGGATCCCCACCTACCCCACCACTCTCTCTCTTCTTCACCTATTCACCAATCACCTCAACACCTCTTTCCCAAAAACCCTTCACCTATCAAATCCCATCTTTCTCTTCACCACTCACATCCATCCTTCATAAAACCCCACCTACCCCACTATTCAAATTCAAACCACTTTCCCTCCCAAACCCACCCTCCCATAGCCGAACACTACCCCTCTCCCCACTCCTATATAAACCCATCTTCACTTCTTCATTTTCACACAACCTAAACACTACTTCTCCCCCTTTGGCCGAACCACAAAGCCTCCTCCATCTCCTTCATTTCTTCTTCTTCTACTCTCTTCTTTCTTCTTTTGCTCGAGGACGAGCAAACCTTTTAAGTTTGGTGTGGTAAAAGCATTGCTTTTTATTTTTTCATAACCATTTATGGCATCTAAGGCCGGAGAAACCTCTAGAAAGAGGAAAGGGAAGGCAAAAGCTTCCACCTCCGAGTCATGGGAGATGGAGAGATTCATCTCAAGGGTGCATCAAGACCACTTCTATGAAGTTGTGGCCTTGAAGAAGGTGATCCCCGAGGTCCCTTTCAAACTCAAAAAGAGTGAATATTCGGAGATCCGACATGAGATCCGAAGGAGAGGTTGGGAAGTTCTTACCAACCCCATTCAACAAGTCGGAATCTTAATGGTTCAAGAGTTTTATGCCAATGCATGGATCACCAAGAACCATGATCAAAGTGTGAACCCGGACCCAAAGAATTGGCTTACTATGGTTCGGGGGAAATACTTGGATTTTAGTCCGGAAAATGTAAGGTTGGCATTCAACTTGCCCATGATGCAAGGAGATGAACACCCTTACACTAGAAGGGTCAACTTTGATCAAAGGTTGGACCAAGTCCTCACAGTCATTTGTAAAGAGGGCGCCCAATGGAAGAGAGATTCAAGAGGGAAGCCGGTTCAATTAAGAAGGCATGACCTCAAGCCTGTGGCTAGGGGATGGTTGGAGTTTATCCAACGCTCAATCATTCCCACTAGCAACCGGTCCGAAGTTACTATAGACCGGGCTATCATGATTCATAGCATCATGATTGGAGAAGAAATAGAAGTTCATGAGGTTATATCCCAAGAACTTTATAAGGTGGCGGACAAGTCCTCTACCTTGGCAAGGTTAGCCTTTCCTCATCTCATTTGTCACCTCTGTTATTCAGTTGGAGTTGACATAGAGGGAGACATCCCCATTGATGAGGACAAGCCCATTACTAAGAAAAGGATAGAGCAAACAAGAGACCCCTCTCATCATCAAATCCCTGAGATGCCTCAAGGGATGCACTTTCCTCCACAAAACTATTGGGAGCAACTAAACACCTCCCTAGGAGAATTGAGTTCCAACATGGGACAACTAAGGGTGGAGCACCAAGAACACTCCATCCTCCTCCATGAAATTAGAGAAGACCAAAGAATCATGAGAGAGGAACAACAAAGACAAGGAAGAGACATTGAGGAGCTCAAGCACTCCATAGGATCTTCAAGAGGAAGAACAAGCCGCTATCACTAAGGTGGACCCGTTCTTTAATTTCCTTGTTCTTTATTTTTCTGTTTTTTGAAAATTATGCTTATGTTTATCTATGTTTATGTCTTGTGATCATTAGAGTCTTAGTGTCTATGCCTTAAAGTTATGAATGTCCTATGAATCCATCACCTTTCTTGAATGAAAAATGTTCTTAATTGAAAAAGAGAATAATTGCATGAATTTTGAATTTTATAACAGATTAATTATTTTGATGTGGTGGCAATATTTTTGTTTTCTGAATGTATGCTTAAACAGTGCATATGTCTTTTGAAATTGTGGTTCATGAATGTTGGCTCTTGAAAGAATGATGAAAAAGGAGACATGTTACTGAGGATCTGAAAAATCATAAAAATGATTCTTGAAGCAAGAAAAAGCAGTGAATAAAAAAAATTTCGAAAAAAAGAAAAAGAAAGAGAAAAAGAAAGAAAAAGAAAGAAAAGAAAGAAATAAAGTTGTGATCCAAGGCAAAAAGAGTGTGCTTAAGAACCCTGGACACCTCTAGTTGGGGACTCTAGTAAAGCTGAGTCACAATATGAAAAGGTTCACCCAATTATGTGTCTGTGGCATGTATGTATCCGGTGGTAATACTGGAAGACAGAGTGCTTTGGGCCACGACCAAGACTCAATAAGTAGCTGTGTTCAAGAATCATCATACTTAACTAGGAGAATCAATGACACTATCTGGATTCTGAGTTCCTAAAGAAGCCAATCATTCTGAATTTCAAAGGATAGAGTGAGATGCCAAAACTATTCAGAGGCAAAAAGCTAAAAGCCCCGCTCATTTAATTAATACTGATCTTCATAGATGTTTTTGGAATTCATTGTATATTCTCTTCTTTTTATCTTATTTGATTTTCAGTTGCTTAAGGACAAGCAACAATTTAAGTTTGGTGTTGTGATGAGCGGATAATTTGTACGCTTTTTGGCATTGTTTTTAGTATGTTTTTAGTATGATCTAGTTAGTTTTTAGTATATTTTTATTATTTTTTAGTTAAAGTTCACTTTTCTGGACTTTACTATGAGTTTGTGTGTTTTTCTGTGATTTTAGGTATTTTCTGGCTGAAATTGAGGGACCTGAGCAAAAATCTGATTCAGAGACTAAAAAGGACTGCAGATGCTGTTGGATTCTGAGCTCCCTGCACTCGAAGTGGATTTTCTGGAGCTACAGAAGCCCAATTGGCGCGCTCTCAACGGCGTTGGAAAGTAGACATCCTGGGCTTTCCATAAATGTATAATAGTTCATACTTTGCCCAAGATTTGATGGCCTAAACCGGCGTTCAAAGTCACCCTCTGAATTCCCAACGTTAAACGCCGGAACTGGCACAAGGATGGGAGTTAAACGCCCAAACTGGCACCAAAGCTAGCGTTTAACTCCAAGAAGAGTCTCTACATGAAAATGCTTCAATGCTCAGCCCAAGCACACACCAAGTGGGCCCGGAAGTGGATTTTTATGTCATTTACTCATCTCTGTAAACCCTAGGCTACTAGTTCTCTATATATAGGACCTTTTACTATTGTATTTTCATCTTTGGATTATTTGAGATCCTTTGATCATCTTTGGACATCTAGTTCTTAGATCATTGGGAGGCTGGCCATTTGGCCATGCCTAGACCTTGTTCTTATGTATTTTCAACGGTGGAGTTTCTACACACCATAGATTAAGGTGTGGAGCTCTGCTGTACCTCGAGTATTAATGCAATTACTATTGTTCTTCTATTCAATTCCGCTTGTTCTTGTTCCAAGATATCACTTGTTCTTCAACTTGATGAATGTGATGATCCGTGACACTCATCATCATTCTCACCTATGAACGTGTGCCTGACAACCACCTCCGTTCTACCTTAGATTGGGTGGATATCTCTTGGATTCTTTAACCGGAATCTTCGTGGTATAAGCTAGAATTGATGGCGGCATTCAAGAGAATCCAGAAGGTCTAAACCTTGTCTGTGGTATTCTGAGTAGGATTCAATGATTGAATGACTGTGACGAGCTTCAAACTCGCGATTGTGGGGCGTTAGTGACAGACGCAAAAGAATCACTGGATTCTATTCCGACATGATCGAGAACCGACAGCTGGATAGCCGTGCCGTGACAGGGTGCGTTGAATATTTCCACTGAGAGGATGGGAGGTAGCCACTGACAACGGTGAAACCCTTGCATACAGCTTGCCATGAGAAGGAGTAAGAAGGATTGGATGAAGACAGTAGGAAAGCAGAGAGACGGAAGGGACCAAGCATCTTCATATGCTTATCTGAAGTTCCTACCAATGAATTACATAAGTATCTCTATCTTTATCTTTATGTTTTATTCATCATTCATAACCATTTGAGTTTGCCTGACTAAGATTTACAAGGTGACCATAGCTTGCTTCATACCAACAATCTCTGTGGGATCGACCCTTACTCGCGTAAGGTTTATTACTTGGACGACCCAGTACACTTGCTGGTTAGTTGTGCGAAGTTGTGTTTATGCCATGGTATTGAACACCAAGTTTTTGGGTTCATCACCGGGGATTATTTGAATTGTGAAAAGTATTGATCACAATTTCGTGCACCAGCATTCCTTTTGAATTAAGCCGGTAACCACCACATCACTAATTTTCAACTAATTTCTAACTCTAACTTCTTTAACCAACTAACTTCTCTTTTGGTTCCTAACTTAACTATTTTAACCATTCTTTTGGATATGGTGTTTCTTAGGCTTAATGACCAAGTAATGTGCAATTGTGATTTGAATTCTTGGTTTGAAGTTTCTTTTGAATTCTGAATCTTGTTGCTTTCATTCCAAGATTTCTCCTTTATTTGCTCACTTTATGAATATGCATTGTTGTGAGTGCTCCTTAATTATTTGGCTAGCTTTTTATATTGTATAAATTCTGTTTTTCAGGATGTCAGACAAAGGAAAAGCCATAGCCACTACTTCTAAAAAGAGAAAGCGCTCTACAGCCTCTATCCCGTCCCCATATGCCAATTATGCTAAAAATCCACTGAATGAGACGGATAAGAAAAATTAGATGCTTCCGTCTACTGACCCACTCAAGTTTCCCAACCTCTATTGTGAGCTTCGCTTCCCTAAATACCGGAAGACAAATCTGAATGTTGAGAAAAGGTTGGAGCTTCCAAATGATGTAAGGCGCGCCATCAATGGCCGCATTCTAGAGTTGGGTTTGGATTTTGTTGATAGGGATCTGGGGAAGATAAATATCTCATGGGTCAAGGAGTTCTACTACAACTTCTTTCATGCCAATCTCGATTCTGTCCAGCTGAGGGATAGAGAGATTATGATTACTGAGGCTGCCATCGAGGAGGCACTGTAGTGCCAACACCTTACTGATGACGCCTGCGCTTTTTAGCAAGCAGAGATCGCCATCAACTGCATGACTTTCGATTATGAGGCGCTTAAGCGCGTGATAGCCATGCCAGAGACTCCATGGGTGATGGATTCGGGCAACAGAAAGCCCAAGGGGATGATGTTCGCTCATTTGTCTAGAGAGGCCAAGACCTGGCAAATGATATTTGCCACCTATATCTTGTTCGCCTCGCACTTTTCTGAGATCCCGATAGATATGTTAGTTCTGATCGGTTGTGTCATGGAGGGTAAAGAGGTGTACTTTCTCCGGTTGATCCGGCAGAGCATGTGGCGAGCGCATATCCGTGGCCTACTTCCATTTCCTAAATTGGTCACCAGCATGGCTGAGTTAGATGATGTTCAGTGGCGGGATGATGATGAGACACCACCACCCCCAGATGATGAAGACAAGGAGGTTACCATTCCATGGGGTGGCTGGGTGCAGGAGAGGCCACCGCCCAGAGGCCGTTCTCGGGCTAGAGCAACCATGGAGGCAGTTGGACCTTCACCCTCCACGGCAGCAGCCCCTTCTTCCTCAGCCGCCGCCGCATCCTTGTCACCACCACCAGCACCTGAGCCGACATACTTATTGGTGCAGTGCCTACTCAGTTTCCTGAAGCGCCTCAAGCGTCGCATTATGAGATGTCTTGATCGCATAGACCAGGTGTTCACATCACGGGGCATCGAGCTTCCTCCGCTCCCAGACTCTCCAACCTCTGACGAGCAGGATCAGGAGGAGGAGCATGACGAGGAGCTGGTTCAGCAGGATGCACCACCAGAGGCACAGACCACCACTGAGGCTCAGCAGCCTCTTGAGGACTCACAGCCAGCACCACCTCCAGTTCCACAGCCTGAGCATGAGCCACAGCCTGGCGTAATTGTTGACCCCATCCCGAGCTTCAGCAGCAGCATCTAGGACGATGCTTGATTCTAAAGTGTGGGGAGGTCACCGTTTGTGACTGGTATTTGCATTTATGTGGTGAACTTTCAGACTTCTATCTCTATCCTCTGCTACTTTATTTTGTTTTATTCCGCACTTTACGTTTTAGATCATTTTGGGATTACTGTACATATTTGCTATTGTAGATATCCTTATTTTGGATCGTTAAAATCTAGTTAACCCTTTTTATATAAGAGTTGTGCTTTGATTGAAAAATGGATAGACTAGAATTTTTTTTTTCTAAATCATAACATTGCACTAAAAATAAGCTTAGCCAATATGATGAAAATTTCCAAGAATTTTATCTATAGGGCACCCCAATTAATTGAAGAAAAAAAATTTTTTTTAGAACTTGCTTGAATTATACAATTGGGGATCATGTTTTTGAGTTAAGAACACAAGCATGTGAGATTTGAGCCTAATTGTGTAGTTACATCATATAGCCACTTATTTTAATTCGTGTGTGCATTATTCTCTTTCTATGATTGTAATCTTTGATTTGTTTGATTCTATATGTCCATTATTTTGTGTATACATACACTTATATGATTGAAGTCATCGTTTCAATTAGCTCACTTACCCAAATAGCCTACCTTTTATCTTCCATTGTTAACCAATCTTGAGCCTATGCTTAACCCATTTGTTCTTAATTTTAGCACATTACAAGCCTAAAGCAAAAAACAATAAATGTCCTTATTTGGATCTTTGATTAGCTTAGGCTAGTGAGAGTGCTTATCATTCAAGTTTGGGAGAGTTGGGAACATTGGTTGGGATGAAAGTGTATTTTTGTATTTTTGTTAATATTTTGGGAAATTAGGTACATACTCATGCATTGAATGTAAAACCATATGCATTGATACTTTTGTATATACTTTATTACAAAAAGAAAAAAATAAATAATATAAAATAATATATATATATATAAATAATAATAATAGAAAAAAAAGAATTGCAATAAAAAGGGGAAAAAATGCCCCAAGTAAAGCTCAATAAGAATCAATGCATATGTGTGGTGATCAAAAAGAGAATGCATGTGTGTGAAAAAGTGAAGAATGGGTAGTTAAGTTTGTTTAGAATCGTATAGGTTGTCATAGGTTAGGTGGGCAGTTTAAGTTAATCAAATATTCGAATTTCAAGCTTACTTGACCATATGCATCCTACCTTAACCCTAGCCCCATTACAACCTATAGGAAAGCCCTCATGATATTTGTATGCATGCATAAAGTAATTGTTGATTTTTAGATGAAAAACAAATCTTGGAAAGCATGATTAGGGGAGAATTGAGTGAATCAACCCTATACACTAGAGTGCCTAGAGTAGATACACATCCGGTGAGGGTTTGATCACTCAATTATATACCTCCACCCATGATCATCTTTTCTTGAAAGTTTGTAAAATCTTTCAATGATCCAATTCAATCGTGGGTTGATTTGATTGCTATTGCCTTAGCCCTTGTGCTTGTATATGTATTCTTGGAAATTGACTTGTTTTGACCAAGTGGATGCATTCATGTAGATAGATTGCATATAGATAGGGTTCATTTAGCTAGTTTGCATTGAATAAATGTTAGTACCCTTTGCTTCTTTCTTGATTTTAGCATGAGGACATGCATAGTTTAAGTGTGGGGGGATTTGATAAATCCCGATTTCGTGGTTTATTTTGTGCTTAATTTGGGGAATTTTATCACCTTTTCCCACATTTATTCAATGAAATAGCATGGTTTTATAATTCTCCCTTGGATTTTGCTTAAATGTGAAAACATACTTTTTAGGCCTTAAATTGGTGATTTTAATTCACCTTAATTCTATTCGATGCCTTGATGTGTTTGTTGAGTGATTTCAGGTTCATAAGGCAAGTATTGGATGGAAGAACTGAGTAGATAAGCATACAAAGAGGAGAGTGCATGAAGAAACAAAGAATTGGGAATGCACAAGGCGCGCACGCGCAAAAGTGGCCTCGCCTATAGACGCGCATGCGCAAATGCCGCGTCCACGTAGATGAAGAATTTGTAAATCGACGCGCTAGCGCAAAGCGCGCGCACGCGCCTATACTCGCACGTGACTCACTTAAAGGCAAATCGCTGGGGGCGATTTTTGAGCCGCCCAGGCCCAAATCCAGCTTGTTTCTTAGTGTATTTCATGCAGAATTGAAGTCCAAGCAAGGGGGAGCAATTGTTTGTAGTTTTGGCATCATGTAGGTTAGTTTCTAGAGAGAGAAGCTCCCTCTTCTCTCTAGAATTAGGTTAGGTTTAGGTTAATTCTTCTAGATTTAGATCTAATTTCATGTTATCATCCTGTTTTTTATCTACAATTTCATGTTTCTAATTTTGATTATTCTCAGCTTTCATGTTAATTTTCCTTCTTGCTATCTTTTGTGATGATAAATTCTTGTTGGATTTGGATCTTTTCTTAATTACAATTTAATGATTGATGCTCTTTTATTGTTGAATTGAGTTGAGATCTCATTTTCTTTACAATAGTAGTTATTAATTTTCGTTAATTCTTGTCATTTATTACGCTTTCCTTTTATGCCTTCCAAGCGTTTGACAAAATACTTGGAAGGATGTTAGAGTAGAATTTTATGCTCTTGACTTGGAGAGGTAACTTAGGAACTCTTGAGTTGCTAATGTCCAAGTGATTGATGATTGGGAGCCATTAGCTCTAATTCTCACTAATTGAGTTAGTAAGGAATTAGGACTTATGGACTTGGATTGATATAGCTCATTTAACTTTCCTCTACTATTAGTTGGAGGATGATTTAATGAGATTGATCCTTGCCAATTCTCATGTGGTGGTTAGTAAATAGGATAGAGATCCTTGACCACCAAACATTACCAAGATCTTTTTGTCTTTTGATTTTCTTACCATTTACTCTCATGTCCATCATTCCAAAAAACCCCAAAACACACCTTATAGCCAATAATCGAGCACTTCATTGGGATTCCTAGGGAGACGACCCGGAGTCCAAATACTCCGGTTATTAATTTTAGGGGTTTGCACTTAGTGACAACCAAATTTTTGTATGAAAGGACTATTGTTGGTTTAGAAACTATACTTTACAACGAGCTTTCATTTGTAAAATTCTAGACCGTCAAGAGTCCAATTATCAGCGTGCTAACACTTTCAGCAGCAGCCACTTCCCTATGTGTACGTACGCACAGGTTGAAAAATCCACAGGGTGTGCGTACACACACAAACCAGAAATCACAAATTCTGTAGAATTCACAGAACTCAAATTTTAGGGCCCAACTTTCAACGATTATATCTCCTTTCACAAAATTTAGATTTCCACCAAATTTAAACCATTTTAAAGCTTGTGAAATTATCTTTCATTTGATATAAAGAGCATCAAATTCCAAAAACAATAGCTTAGAATATGATCCGTTGAAGTTTATCAAATATTTATTTTTACCAAATTTCATAAACTTCCAATTTCTAAAACATACACTTCCAAATTCATTCAAAACCAACCAAAACTCAACCATTTAACATCAAGCATTTCCAAACTCTCATTCAATCCTCAACCCACCTATTCTTACATATTTAACCAAATCTCAATTCAATAAATTCAAGTCATAATCAACATTTCATATCTCAGTTTCCAAACAAATATTTAATTTCACTAACCACTACACACACACACATATAATATATATATATATATATATATATATATATATATATATATATATATATATATATACATGTCCATACCACATGCCAAATCATGCTCACCAACAAGAGTCTCAACTTTACCAACAAGTAAGCATATCAAGCCACCTCACTTACAAGATTACATGCTTTACCAACAATTAGCAACACTCACAGTCATTGAACCATTATTCAACTCAATTAAAGTCATCCAACATCTACATCAACATTTCAAAATCCTATCCTAGTGTCACTAGCCTATATTTTCACAACCACATTATATTTTAGATACAGAAAATCGAAACCATACCTTGGCCGATTCCCATTCAACCAGGAACACTTCCAAATTCAACCTTCAAGGTCTCAAAACTTCACCAACAGATTTTCAAGGTTACTGCTCCACTCCAAAGCTTTCCAAAACCATCAATCAAGCCCCAATACACATATATACACTACCTAATCCACAATATCACACCCAAACACAATAACTCAATCACTAAATCACAAAATTCCAAGTGTTTAGCTTAAGGTTGAGAATCTTACCTTACCTAAGGATCAAGAAGGAAAGACTAAGCCTTTCTTTCAAGTTAATTGGATCCTATAACATCAAAACTAAAAAATCTTAACACCTTTTACCCAAAAATTTCGAAATTAAGGGCTGAAAATTCACAGAAGAAATCGTGGCTTACCTCAAGAATAAAGTTGTGGGTTTTGTAAAGCTCAACGTCACGATCGCATGGTCGCAAACAATGCGTCAATCAAAGCTCCGGATCAAAAGTTATGATCAATTAAAGTTGGAAGCAAATGAGGGCAAGGGTTTGAGTTATCCCTTCCCCTTTCTCAGCGTGTGTGTGTGTTGTTTAAGAGGAGAGAGAGTGCTGAGCTCTCTAATAAAAAGGGGGCTTGGCTGGGACTTGGGCCCAATCTTGGGACGATTTCTTTAAAATTGGTGTCAAAATTCTCGTTTTAATTTTCTCTATGATATTAAACCATAAAAATATCATTTTTTATTCTCTAGAAAATATTTAATTTATGGGTTAATTAGTCATTAATTAACCGGGATTTACATTCTACCCACCTAATTGAGAATTTTACCCACAAAATTCAAATTCAGTTACCTGAGAATATGTGTGGGTAGTCCGTTAGCATCTCTGACTCAAGTTCCCAAGTGTGCTCCTTAATACCAGCCTGACTCCATGCCACTTTGACTGATGAAACCTCTTTTCTGCGCAACCATTTAATGCTCGTGTCATGAGTTCTGACCGGAGTCACCGGCAGAGTCAAATCTTTCTTTAACTAGACCGATTCAGGTTCTAACACATGGTTAGCATCAGGAGTACACTTCCGAAGCTGCGACATGTGAAATACGTCGTGCAGGTTTGAAAGGTGAGACGGTAGAGCCATCCGATACACCACTAGTCCAACCCTCTCAAGAATCTGAAATGGATCAATGTATCGGGGATTCAGCTTCTTCGTCTTAATCACTCTACCTACTCCTGTTGTCGGAGTAACCTTAAGGAAAGCATGGTCTCCTTTTTCAAACTCTAAAGGCTTCCGCCTCTGATCGGCATAACTCTTCTGATGGCTCTAAGCAGTGAGCATTCTATATCTGATTTTCTTAACTTGTTCAGTAGTTTCAGCTATCATCTTAGGCCCCAACAAGCTTTTCCTCCCAGCTTCATACCAGCATAGCGGAGATTTGCATTTCCTCCTATACAGAGCCTCAAACGGAGCCATTTCAATGCTCGCATGGTAGCTATTATTGTACACAAACTCCACTAGTGGCATATACAGATCTCAGCTCGTCAACTGGTCCAAAACACAAGCCCTCAACACGTCCTCTAGAGTTTAGATTGTCCTTTCAGATTGACCATCTATTTGAAGATGGTAAGTTGTACTCAAGCTCAAACAGGTTCCAAAAGCTCTCTGAAATGCACCCCAGAACCTCGAAGTGAAACAGGGATCTCTATCAGAAATTATAGTAGTAGGCACACCATGAAGTCTCACAACCTCCTTTATGTACAAGCGTGCTAACTCCTCAAGAGTATAGTTCATCCGAATGGGTAGGAAGTGAGCCGACTTCGTCAGCCAGTCCACAATCACCCAAACAGCATAAAAAATGGTCCTAGTCCTCGGCAACCCCAACACAGAATCCATCGCAATGCTCTCCCACTTTCATTGCAGAATCTCCAAGGGTTGCAACATCCCGGAAGGTCTCTGGTGTTCAATCTTTATCTTTTGACAAGTTAAGCACTTTAAGACATATTCCGCCACATCATTCTATATACCAAACCACTAGAACATAGCCTTTAGATCATTGTACATCTTAGTACTCCCCGGGTGAATAGAGAATCCACTTTTGTGTGCTTCCTTTAAGATATCTTGCTGCAAAGTCCTAGCATCCAGCACGATGATCCTACCCTTGAATCTCCATAGCCCATCTTGATCCCATGGCACTCTCCACTGCTTTCCTTGCTCAATAGCTGGCAACACCTTCAGTAACACGTCATCATTTTGATGAGCCTTAAGGAGTTCGGATTTAAAGTCACTTGAGATTTGTAATCGACTCAAACACAGAGTTCCAGATACTTCTTGAACACCGATCTTTAGACTTTTGAATGCTTTGAGCAACTTCTCTTCTCGAAGCATCATCCAAGCAGCATACAGCGATTTCAGACTTAACGCATCTGCCACAACATTCGCTTTCCTCGGATGGTAATTCAACTCAAAGTCATAGTCTTTCAGTAACTTCATCCACCTTCTCGCCGTATATTAAGCTCTTTCTGATCAAAGAGGTATTTAAAGCTCTTGTGAGCAGAGAAAACTCGGAACTTAACCCTATAGAGGTAATGCCTCCACACCTTTAGCACAAACACAACCGCAGCGAGTTCCAGGTCGTGCGTCGGGTAATTAACTTCATGAGGTCTCAACTGCCATGAGGCATACGCCACCACATTCTGATGTTGCATCAGCACGCACCCCAGACCCTTTAGTGAGGCATCATAATACACCTCAAATGGTTCATTTGGCTCAGGTAACACCAACACAGGTGCGGTGGTCAACTTTTGCTTCAACGCTTGAAAGCTCTCCTCGCACTTAGAAGTCCAAACAAATGCGCGTCCTTGCGGGTTAACTTTGTGAATAGCAAAACTATTTGCGAAAAGCCTTTGATGAATCTTCAATATTAGCCAGCTAAGTCCAGAAAACTCCTTATCTCAGTTACTGAGGTCGATCACCCCCATTCCATCATTGCTTCCACTTTAGAAGGATTTACTGCTATCCTCTATTTACTCACTACATGGCCAAGAAACTTCACTTCGTCCTTCCAGAATTCACATTTGGACAGTTTCGCATAGAGTTTCCTTTCCTTTAGTTTCTACAACACGGTTCTCAAGTGTTCTGCATGCTCTTCTTCATTCTTGGAGTAAATCAGTATGTCATCAATGAAGACAACAACGGCTTTATCCAGAAATGGACAAAAAATTATGTTCATATAATCCATAAACACTACCGGAGAGTTTGTCAACCCAAAAGACATTACAGTGTACTCGTAATGACCATAACGAGTCCTGAAAGTGGTCTTAGGGATGTCCTCATCTCTCACCTGTATCTGGTGATAATCGGATCGTAAATCAATCTTGGAGAAAATCCCTGCTCCTTGTAACTGATCCATGAGATCGTCAATCCTTGGCAGTGGGTACTTATTCTTTATCGTAACCTTGTTCAGTTGCCTGTAATCCACATAGAGTTGCATACTCCCATCTTTCTTCTTCACCAATAACACCGGCGCTCCCCACGGAGAAATACTAGGGCAGATAAAGCATTTGCTCATCAAGTCTTCTAACTGAGTCTTGAGTTTGGCAATTTCTAAAGGCGACATTCTATAAGGGGCAATCGAGATTGGCCCTGTCCCAGGCACCAACTCAATCGCAAATTCAACCTTTCGGGCAGGAGGAAATTTCTCAATGTCATCTGAAAACACTTCAGGAAATTCGCAAAAAATTAGGATTTGTTCTAAATTTTGTTCTTCACCCGATACACTCACAGTCAATAGCATAACACCTTGACATTCCTGTCCCAAACAATTTACTACCACGTAGTTTAAGTAACAGCCATTTACCACAACCAGCCATTTTGACCCTTCTAGCATGAAATGCAACGATTTCTCAAAACAGTTCAGCAAAACATGGTTTTTAGACAACCAGTCCAATCCTAAGATAAGATCAAGACCGGTCATCGGTAAGCAAATTAAATCACGGACAAAATCACGCTGCTTTACCCTAAAAGAAACTTGAGGACACCCTAGCCTAGTCACCATGGCTTCATGAGTGGCATTATACACCTTCAGATTGTAGCCAAAGACCACAATCTTCAATCCTAACTCACTAGCCTTTTCAAATGCAATGAATGAATGTGTCGCTCCCGAATCAAGTAAAACATTTAATGTTTGGCCAGTCATATCACATTTACCTCGGATAAGTGTATCAGACCCTTCGGCACTGATGAGCGGATAATTTATACGCTTTTTGGCATTGTTTTTAGTATGTTTTCAGTATATTTTAGTTAGTTTTTATTATATTTTTATTAGTTTTTAGTTAAAATTCACTTTTCTGGACTTTACTATGAGTTTGTGTGTTTTTCTGAGATTTCAGGTATTTTCTGGCTGAAATTGAGGGTCCTGAGCAAAAATCTGATTCAGAGGCTAAAAAGGACTGCAGATGCTGTTGGATTCTGACCTCCCTGCACTCGAAGTGGATTTTCTGGAGCTACAGAAGCCCAATTGGCGCGCTCTCAACGGAGTTGAAAAGTCGACATCCTGGGCTTTCCAGCAATGTATAATAGTCCATACTTTGCCCAAGATTTGATGGCCCAAACCGGCATTGCAAATCAGCTTCAGAATTCCTGGCGTTTAACGCCAGAACTGGCATAAGAATTGGAGTTAAATGCCCAAACTGGCATAAAAGCTGGCGTTTAACTCCAGAAAAAGTCTCTACACATAAAAGCTTCAATGCTCAGCCCAAGCACACACCAAGTGGACCCCGGAAGTGGATTTTTACGTCATTTACTCATTTCTGTATACCCGAGGTTACTAGTTCACTATTAATAGGATCTTTTGATATTGTATCTGTACCTCATGACACTTCATACGTTTCTCATTGTATCTTCTACAGCACGAGTCTCTAAACCCCATGGTTGGGGGGTGAGGAGCTCTGCTGTGTCTTGATGGATTAATGCAATTACTACTGTTTTTCATTCAATCACGCTTGCTTCTATTCTAAGATATCACTTGTTCTTCAACTTGATGAATGTGATGATCCGTGACACTCATCATCATTCTCGTTTATGAACGTGTGCCTGACAACCACCTCCATTCTACTTTAGATTGAGTGAATATCTCTTGGACTCTTTGATCATAATCTTCGTGGTATAAGCTAGAATTGATGGCGGCATTCAAGAGAATCCGGAAGGTCTAAACCTTGTCTGTGGTTTTCTGAGTAGGATTCAAGGATTGAATGACTGTGACAAGCTTCAAACTCCTGAGGGCTGGGCGTTAGTGACAGACGCAAAAGAATCATTGGATTCTATTCCAACCCGATTGAGAACCGACAGAAGATTAGCCGTGCTGTGACAGAGCGCGTTGAACATTTTCACTGAGAGGATGGGAGGTAGCCATTGACAACGATGAAACCCTACATACAGCTTGCCATGGAAGGAGCCTTGCGTGCTTGAAGAAGAAGACAGTAGGAAAGCAGAGATTCAGAAGATAGAGCATCTCCAAAACCTCAACCTGTTCTCCATTACTGCAAAACAAGTACTTAGTTCATGTTCTTTTACTTTTTACAATCAATCCTGATAATTATTGATATCCTGACTAAGAGTTACAAGATAACCATAGCTTGCTTCAAGCCGACAATCTCCGTGGGATCGACCCTTACTCACGTAAGGTATTACTTGGACGACCCAGTGCACTTGCTGGTTAGTTGTGCGGGATTGCAAAAGTGTGATTGCAATTTCGTGCACCAAGTTTTTGGCACCGTTGTCGGGGATTGTTCGAGTTTGGACAACTGACGGTTTATCTTGTTTCTTAGATTAGGACTGCTTTATTTTGTTGGTTAAGAGTCTTTTATTTGAGTTTAGTTTCATATTCTAAGTTTGGTGTTTTCTTTGTGTTTTCCTTTAAGTTTTCGAAAATTTGTGTCTGATTTTCTATAAATTTTAAGTTTGGTGTCATTTTGTTGTTTTTCTCTTTCCTCATTTCAAAAATTGATTCTTTTTCAAAATAGTTTTCAATCATAGATTTTCAATTGCTAATTCCAAAATCTTTTTAATTAACTAATTGACTTAGTTTTCAATTTGCTTTGATTCTATTCTCTTTTGGTTTTCAAATTCTTATTTTATTTTCCATTTATTTTATTTCATTATTTTCGGTTATTTTAAAAAAAAAAAAAAACAATTTTACTTTACTTGTGAATCCATATCATATTCCCTTTTTCCATCATGGACCTAAGTGGAATTGAGCAGTCCAGAAGGACTCTAGGGTCATATGCTAACCCCATTACAGCTGCATATGGGAGTAGCATCTATATACCTCCCATTAAAGCAAGCAGCTTTGAGCTAAATCCTCAACTCATTATCATGGTGCAGCAAAATTGCCAGTATTCCGGTCTTCCACAGGAAGAACCTACTGAGTTTCTGGCACAATTCTTACAAATTGCTGACACAGTACGTGATAAAGAGGTGGATCAGGATGTCTACAGACTATTACTGTTTCCATTTGCTGTAAAAGATCAAGCTAAGAGGTGGTTGAATAACCAACCTACAGCAAGCATAAAGACATAGAAACAGTTATCAGACAAATTCCTAAATCAATTTTACCCTCCAAAAAGGATGACACAGCTAAGGCTGGACATCCAAAGCTTTAAACAAGAGGATAATGAATCCCTTTATAATGCCTGGGAGAGGTATAGAGGTATGCTAAGAAAATGCCCCTCTGAAATGTTTTCAGAGTGGGTACAGTTAGACATCTTCTACTATGGGCTTACCGAAAAAGCTCAGATGTCTCTAGACCACTCATCTGGTGGATCTATACATATGAGGAAGACAATTGAAGAGGCTCAAGAGCTTATAGATACTATTGCTAGAAATTAATATTTGTACTCTAGCAATGAGTTCTCTACAAAAGAAGAAGTTATGGCAGTAGCCACCGATCCTAATCCTCAAGAACAGATGGTTGAGCTTAATCAGCAATTACACCTGATGACAAAACAGTTAGCAGAATTTAAAGAGATGCTCCAAGAAACTAAAATTGCTAACAAGAACATAGAATCACAGTTGAATTAGGCAAAACAGCAGTTATCTAAACAGATAACAGAAGAATGCCAAGCAGTTCAACTGAGGAGTGGGAAGACATTGAATAACACTGCTCAAAGTAGCAAAAAGCCAATAAAGGAACAATTGACAGAGGATAACCAAACCACTGTCCAAAATCCCTCTGAGGACAGTAAGAGCCCTGAGAGGAATACTCTTGGCGTTCAAACGCCAGAAAGGGGGGAAAAGTTGGCATTAAACGCCCATTCCCTGCCTAGTTCTGGCGTTCAAACGCCAGAAAAGGGGGAAAAGTTGGCGTTAAACGCCCATTTTTCACCTAATCCTGGCGTTCAAACGCCAATGGGGAATCAGACACCTGAGAGTGCTGATAGTAACCCCTCTAAAAAGGCTTCTCCAACCACTTCTGTAAGGAATAAACCTGCAGCAACTAAGGTTGAAGAATATAAAGCTAAGATGCCTTATCCTCAGAAACTCCGCCAAGCGGAATAGGATAAGCAATTTGCCCGCTTTGCAGACTACCTAAGGACTCTTGAAATAAAGATTCCGTTTGCAGAGGCACTTGAGCAAATACCTTCTTATGCTAAGTTCATGAAAGAGATCTTAAGTCATAAGAAGGATTGGAGAGAAACTGAAAAAGTATTTCTCACTGAAGAATGCAGTGCAGTCATTCTGAAAAGCTTACCAGAAAAGCTTCAAGATCCAGGAAGCTTTATGATACCATGCACATTAGAAGGTGCTTGCACCAAGACAGCCCTGTGTGACCTTGGAGCAAGCATCAATCTAATACCTGCATCCACTATCAGAAAGCTTGGGTTAACTGAAGAAGTCAAACCAACCCCGATATGCCTCCAACTTGCTGATGGCTCCATTAAATATCCATCAGGCATAATTGAGGACATGATTGTCAAGGTTGGGCCATTCGACTTTCCAACTGACTTTGTAGTGCTGGAAATGGAGGAGCACAAGAGTGCAACTCTCATTCTAGGAAGACCTTTCCTAGCAACTGGACGAACTCTCATTGATGTACAAAAAGGGGAAGTAACCCTGAGAGTCAATGAGGATGAGTTCAAGTTGAATGCTGTAAAAGCTATGCAGCATCCAGACACATCAAATGACTGCATGGGCGCTGACATTATTGACTCTTTGGTGGAAGAGATCAATATGACTGAGAGTCTCGAATCAGAGCTAGAGGACATCTTTAAAGATGTTCAGCCTGATTTGGAGGAATCAGAGAGAATAATAGAACCTCTGAAAATCCCTCAGGAAGAGGAGAAACCTCCCAAACCCGAGCTCAAACTATTACCACCATCCCTAAAATATGCATTTCTGGGAGAAGGTGATACCTTTCCTGTAATCATAAGCTCTGCTTTAAATCCACAGGAAGAGGAAGCACTGATTCAAGTGCTAAGGACACACAAGACAGCTCTTGGGTGGTCCATAAGTGATCTTAAGGACATTAGCCCAGCAAGATGTATGCACAAGATCCTATTGAAGGATAATGCCAAACTAGTGGTCCAACCACAAAGGCAGCTAAATCCAGCCATGAAGGAAGTGGTGCAGAAAGAGGTCACTAAATTACTAAAGGCTGGAATTATTTATCCTATTTCTGATAGCCCCTGGGTGAGCCCTGTCCAAGTTGTCCCCAAGAAGGGAGGCATGACAGTGGTTCATAATGAAAAAAATGAACTGGTTCCTACAAGAACAGTTACAGGGTGGCGTATGTGTATTGACTACAGAAGGCTCAATACAGCCACCAGAAAGGATCATTTTCCTTTACCATTCATAGACCAAATGCTAGAAAGACTAGCTGGTCATGATTATTACTGCTTTTTGGATGGTTATTCAGGTTACAACCAAATTGCAGTAGATCCTAAAGACCAAGAGAAAACAACATTCACTTGCCCTTCTGGCGTGTTTGCCTACAGGAGGATGCCTTTTGGTCTATGTAATGCCCCTGCAACCTTTCAGAGATGCATGCTATCCATCTTTTCTGATATGGTGGAGAAATTCCTGGAAGTCTTCATGGATGACTTCTCAGTATATGGAGACTCATTCAGCTCCTGTCTTAACCACCTAGCACTTGTCCTGAAAAGGTGCCAAGAGACTAACCTGGTTTTAAACTAGGAGAAATGTCACTTTATGGTGACTGAAGGAATTGTCCTTGGGCACAAAATTTCAAGCAAGGGGATAGAGGTGGATAAGGCAAAGGTAGAAGTAATTGAAAAATTACCACCACCTGCCAATGTTAAGGCAATCAGAAGCTTTCTGGGACATGCAAGATTCTACAGAAGGTTTATAAAGGATTTTTTGAAAATTGCTAAACCTCTGAGCAACCTGCTAGCTGCCGACACACCATTTGTGTTTGACACACAGTGTCTGCAGGCATTTGAGACCCTGAAAGCCAAGCTGGTCACAACACCAGTCATCTCTGCACCAGACTGGACATTGCCATTCGAACTAATGTGTGATGCCAGCGACCATGCCATTGGTGCAGTGTTGGGACAGAGGCATAACAAGCTTCTGGACGTCATTTATTATGCCAGCCGTGTTCTAAATGATGCACAGAAGAATTACACAACCACAGAAAAAGAGTTACTTGCAGTGGTCTATGCCATTGACAAGTTTAGATCCTATCTAGTAGGATCAAAGGTGATTGTGTACACTGACCATGCTGCTCTTAAGTACTTACTCACAAAGCAGGATTCAAAACTCAGGCTCATAAGATCGGTGTTGCTTCTGCAAGAGTTTGATATAGAAATAAGAGACAGAAAAGGGACAGAGAACCAAGTAGCTGATCATCTGTCCCGAATAGAACCAGTAGCTGGGGCGTCCCTCCCTTCTATTGAGATCTATGAGACTTTCCCAGATGAGCAACTCTTTGCCATTCAGGAAGCTCCATGGTTTGCAGATATTGCAAATTACAAAGCTGTGAGGTTCATACCCCAGGAGTACAGCAGGGTGCAAAGAAAGAAATTAATTTCAGATGCCAAGTACTACCTATGGGATGAGCCATATCTCTTTAAGAGATGTGCAAACGGAATGATCCGCAGATGTGTACCCAGAGAGGAAGAACAAAGGATCCTATGGCACTGCCATGGATCACAGTATGGGGGACATTTTGGAAGTGAGCGAACAGCCACTAAGGTCCTCCAATGTGGCTTCTACTGGCCTACTCTCTATAGAGATGCCCGAGAGTTTGTGCGTAACTGTGACAGCTGCCAAAGAGCTGGTAACTTACCTCATGGATACGCCATGCCTCAACAAGGGATCTTAGAGATTGAATTGTTTGATGTATGGGGGATTGACTTCATGGGTCCGTTCCCACCATCATACTCAAACACTTACATTCTGGTGGCAGTGGACTATGTATCTAAGTGGGTAGAAGCAATTGCTACACCCACTAATGATACTAAGACCATGCTGAAATTTCTCCAAAAACACATCTTCAGCAGATTTGGTGTTCCCCGTGTCCTAATCAGTGATGGGGGTACTCATTTCTGTAATAAACAGCTTTACTCTGCTATGGTCCGGTATGGAATTAGCCACAAAGTGGCAACCCCATATCATCCACAGACAAATGGGCAAGCTGAAGTCTCTAACAGAGAGCTAAAAAGAATCCTAGAACGGACTGTAATTGCCCAAAGAAAGGATTGGGCAAAGAGCTTGGATGATGCTCTTTGGGCATACAGAACAGCATTTAAGACTCCAATAGAAACCTCTCCATACCAACTTGTGTATGGTAAGGCCTGTCATCTGCTCGTGGAACTGGAACATAAAGCCTACTGGGCAACCAGATTCCTAAACCTGGATGCTAAGTTAGCTGGTGAAAAAAGATTGCTCCAGCTAAATGAGCTAGATGAATTTAGACTCAGTGCCTTTGAAAATGCAAAGATTTATAAGGAAAAGGCAAAGAAGTGGCATGACAAGAAGTTGTCATCCAGAGTCTTTGAGCCAGGACAAAAAGTTTTGCTCTTCAACTCTAGGCTCAGATTGTTCCCAGGAAAACTTAAATCCCGGTGGAGGGGTCCGTATGTGATTACAGGAGTGTCACCATATGGATATGTTGAGCTTCAGGATACTGATTCTGACAAAAAGTTCATTGTTAATGGACAGAGGATCAAGCATTATCTTGAAAGTAATTTTGAGCAAGAATGCTCAAAACTGAGGCTTGAATGATCCTCAGTGAAGATCCAGCTAAAGACAATAAAGAAGCGCTTGCTGGGAGGCAACCCAGTCATTAGCAGGTTATCTGTTTTGTTTAATCAAAGTTTGATATATATTCTCAAAGGGCAAATATCAAAATTGAAGGAATTCACAGAGTTACAAAAGGATTCATTGCAAAAAGCAAAGAAAAAGAGCTTGCTGGCGAAAAAACGCCAGTAAAGGGTACTTTGGGCGTTAAACGCCAGAATGGGCACCATTCTGGGCGTTTAACGCCAGGTGTGTAGCATCATGGGCGTTTAGCAAAACGCCCAGTGATAAAGGAGATTCTGGCATTTAACGCCAGCCAGGGTACCTGGCTAGGCGTTAAACGCCCACAATGGCCAGCATTTGGGCGTTAAACGCCAGAATGGATACCATTCTGGGCGTTTAACGCCAGAAAGGTGGGGGATGGAGATTTCACTTTCTAATCAAATTTTTTTCAAACTTTCCTGTTTTGATCTATAATTTTCTACATAAACACATTTCAAACTTTCATCATTCACCTTCAAATTTTCAAAAATTAAAATCGTTCTTCAAATCTCTCTCAAATCCTTCCCAAATCTTCTTCAAAAACTCAATTTTTTCTCAAATTCTTTCCATATCTTCTCAAATCTCCTTCAAAATTTTCGAAATCTCTCTCCCTCCCTTATAAATACACGTTCAGCCACCCCTTTCTCCCCACCATTCGAATTTGCTCTCCTCCTCTCTCCTTTCTTTCCTTTCTTTTGCTTGAGGACAAGCAAACCTCTAAGTTTGGTGTGCTTTTTCCGTGATCACTAAGCCAAGATTCATCAAGATCATGGCTCCTAAGGGAAAACAAACCAATTTAAGAGGCAAGAAAGAGAATAATCCAAAGAGTCTTTGGAATCAAGAGAAGTTCTTAACCAAAGAAGATGAATATCCGGGGATCCAAGAGCAAATTCGAAACAGAGGATGGGAAGTTCTAACCAATCCCGAGATAAAGGTTGGAAGAAATATGGTTCAGGAATTCTACTCAAATCTGTGACTGACAGATAAGCAGAGAATGACTGGAACTGCTTTCCATACTTACAGAACCATGGTCAGAGGGAAAGTTATCTACTTCCATCTGGACAAAATAAGATAGGTCTT
Source organism: Arachis hypogaea (assembly GCF_003086295.3). Classification (NCBI taxonomy): domain Eukaryota; kingdom Viridiplantae; phylum Streptophyta; class Magnoliopsida; order Fabales; family Fabaceae; genus Arachis; species Arachis hypogaea. The sequence continues at coordinate 85,518,733 of NC_092041.1, forward strand.
CAAATTGCCTCAACTGCAAGATGATCCTGAATCCTTTAATAGGAGAATAGTGAGAGTAGATAAGGGGTTGGATTATGTTCTAGAGGACATTTGCCTCCCTGGAACTAAGTGGATAACCAATTCAAAAGGTGTCCCAAACCAACTCAAGAAGGGAGACCTCAAACCAATTGCAAGAGGCTGGCTAGACTTTATTGGGCGTTCCATATTGCCCACTAGCAACCGTTCTAAGGTCACTATCAAGAGAGCAGTGATGATTCATTGCATTATGCTTGGAAGAGAAGTGGAGGTTCATCATCTGATTGCTTGTGATATCTACACAATTGCAAACAAGAATTCCACTGAAGCCAAACTGGCTTACCCAAGCTTGATCTCCTTGCTCTGTAAAGAGGCTGGGGTGAAGATAGGAGTAGATGAATTCATACCAATTGAACATCCAATCATCAAGAAGTCAATGGAAGGACAAATGCAAGACAACTCTATCAAAAAGAGGGCGCAGGAGTTCCTCCCTGAATTTCCTGAAATTGACTACTGGGCCAGCCTAGAAGCATCTATCACCAAGTTGCAAGATGGAACAACTTAAGGAAGAACAGCAGAATCAGAACTGCATGCTCTGCAAATTGCTGAAGGAACAAGAGAAGCAGGGGCGTGAACTTCAAGAGTTGAAACGCCAAAAGTTCTCCCCTCAAGTTGAGGGAGCATCCACTTCTCAAAATCAAGGTTGTTGAGTCCTAACTCTGTGATAACCTCTATCATTAAGAGCCTATTTGAATTCTTGTTTTCTATTACTATTAGTCTTATCTTATATCTATTTTTGAGTCTTGTTCTTAATTCATGATTAATAAAATTTAAGGTTCATGTCTTAAAGCTATGAATGTCCTATGAATCCATCACCTCTCTTAAATGAAAAATACTTTAATCACAAAAGAACAAGAAGTACAGGATTTCGAATCCATCTCTGAAACTAGTTGAATTAGTTTGATGTGGTGACAATACTTTTTGTTTTCTGAATGAATGCTTGAACAGTGCATATGTCTTTTGAATTTGTTGTTTTAAGAATGTTAAAATTGTTGGCTCTTGAAAGAATGATGGAAAAGGAGAACTGTTATTGAGGATCTGAAAAATCATCAAATTGATTCTTGAAGACAGAGTGCTTTGGGCCACAGCCAAGACTCATAAAGTAGCTATGTTCAAGAATCATCATACTTAACTAGGAGAATCAATAACACTATCTGAGTTCTGAGTTCCTATGGATGCCAATCATTCTAGACTTCAAAGGATAAAGTGAGATGCCAAAACTGTTCAGAAGCAAAAAGCTACTAGTCCCGCTCATCTAATTGGAGCTAAGTTTCTTTGATATTTTGGAGTTTATAGTATATTCTCTTCTTTTTATTCTATCTTGATTTTCAGTTGCTTGGGGACAAGCAACAATTTAAGTTTGGTGTTGTGATGAGCGGATAATTTATACGCTTTTTGGCATTGTTTTTAGTATGTTTTCAGTATATTTTAGTTAGTTTTTATTATATTTTTATTAGTTTTTAGTTAAAATTCACTTTTCTGGACTTTACTGTGAGTTTGTGTGTTTTTCTGAGATTTCAGGCATTTTCTGGCTGAAATTGAGGGTCCTGAGCAAAAATCTGATTCAGAGGCTGAAAAGGACTGCAGATGCTGTTGGATTCTGACCTCCCTGCACTCGAAGTGGATTTTCTGGAGCTACAGAAGCCCAATTGGCGCACTCTCAATGGCGTTGGAAAGTAGACATCCTGGGCTTTCCAGAAATGTATAATAGTCCATACTTTACCCAAGATTTGATGCCCAAACCGGCGTTGCAAATCAGCTTCAGAATTCCCGGCGTTTAACGCCGGAACTGGCATAAGAATTGGAGTTAAACGCCCAAACTGGCATAAAAGCTGGCGTTTAACTCCAGAAAAAGTCTCTACACATAAAAGCTTTAATGCTCAGCCCAAGCACACACCAAGTGGACCCCGGAAGTGGATTTTTACGTCATTTACTCATTTCTGTATACCCGAGGTTGCTAGTTCACTATTAATAGGATCTTTTGATATTGTATCTGTACCTCATGACACTTCATAGTTTCTCATTGTATCTTCTACAGCATGAGTCTCTAAACCCCATGGTTGGGGGTGAGGAGCTCTGCTGTGTCTTGATGGATTAATGCAATTACTACTGTTTTTCATTCAATCACGCTTGCTTCTATTCTAAGATATCACTTGTTCTTCAACTTGATGAATGTGATGATCCGTGACACTCATCATCATTCTCACTTATGAACGTGTGCCTGACAACCACCTCCGTTCTACTTTAGATTGAGTGAATATCTCTTGGACTCTTTGATCATAATCTTCGTGGTATAAGCTAGAATTGATGGCGGCATTCAAGAGAATCCGGAAGGTCTAAACCTTGTCTGTGGTATTCTGAGTAGGATTCAAGGATTGAATGACTGTGACGAGCTTCAAACTCCTGAGGGCTGGGCGTTAGTGACAGACGCAAAAGAATCATTGGATTCTATTCCAACCCGATTGAGAACCGATAGATGATTAGCCGTGCTGTGACAGAGCGCGTTGAACATTTTCACTGAGAGAATGGGAGGTAGCCATTAACAACGATGAAACCCTACATACAGCTTGCCATGGAAGGAGCCTTGCGTGCTTGAAGAAGAAGACAGTAGGAAAGCAGAGATTCAGAAGATAGAGCATCTCCAAAACCTCAACCTGTTCTCCATTACTGCAAAACAAGTACTTAGTTCATGTTCTTATACTTTTTACAATCAACCCTAATAATTATTGATATCCTGACTAAGAGTTACAAGATAACCATAGCTTGCTTAAAGCCAACAATCTCCGTGGGATCGACCCTTACTCACGTAAGGTATTACTTGGACGACCCAGTGCACTTGCTGGTTAGTTGTGCGGGATTGCAAAAGTGTGATTGCAATTTCGTGCACCAGGCACCCACAGTTGAGGTAGTGAACACCCGACTAGGCTGCTATGCTCTCCCAGTACCTTGCCTCTGCTTCTCCAGAAAGTTTGAGGCTTTATGCTCCAACTTGCCGCAAGAATAGCACAAGCCCCATCCAGCCTTACACGGGACACCCAGATGGTAACTCCTGCACCTAGCACAAGCTTACTCATTTTTAGGCTGCTTCCCAAATCTTCTCCCCTAGAAGTTGTTGTTGTTGAGCCTTCTGGAATTATTCTGACCCTGATTCTGGTTTGGTACAAAAACTCCTCGCTTGAAAGGTGGACCTCTAGGAGCAAAGCTCTTCCATCGATTATGTGGGAATGGTCCCCTAAGGCTTCTTTTCTCTGCAGCTGCCTTTTTAACATACTCTTCAGCAACTCTGCTCTTATTCACCAACTCCAAGAAAATTTTGATTTCCATTGGTCCCACTGAACTTAAGATATCGCTCTGGAGCCCTCTTTCATACTTGATGCACTTCCATTCCTCGAAGTCTCCCGGAGCTCCTTGACACATGCAAAAAAACCTGAATAGCTCCTCAAATTTGTCTGTATAATCAAATACGAACATACCACCCTACCTCAGCTGCAGTAACTCAAGTTTCTTTGCCGTCCGAGCAGAATTCAGAAAGTACTTCTTATAGAATTCTACCTGGAAGGCATCCCAGGTGATAGGGTCATCATCCTGCTGCAGAAGACATTGGGCTCCCTGCCACCAATGCGATGCTTCCCCAGTGAGCAGATAAGTAGCAAACTCAACACACTGCTCCTCAGGTACCAATTGCGCTTGCAGTGCTCGCTCCATAGCCTGAAACCAGGTATCAGCTTCAGTCGGATTAGTGGTTTCCTTGAACTTTGGTGGATTAACTTTTAAGAAGGTTGCTAGTGTCATCGGACCCTGAGCTCCATTTTTGCCATTACCGTTATTATTTATCTGGTGTCCAAGAGCCTCCGCAATGGCCTACATAGAAGTAGCCATATTTTCCAATGCCGCTATGAAGTTTACCGGGTCATTCGGATTGGTTTCCGGTCTTTGAGTACCAGTATGTCCTCTTCCACAGCCCCGACCGCATCCACGAGGTGCCATCGAGGTGCCATCTGGTTCTTAAACACACTAAATAATCGATATCAAGTTGATCAGTCTCAATATTAAAATTCTAGTGCTTCAAAGTCCCAAATGCATGCTCATAAACGTTTATGCCAATTATATCAGTTAGATATTCTACTAACACTAAACACAAACACAGAGAATGCACAGAAGTATAGTCAGTCTGTCCCTCAAGGTCGACAAGAACGAACTGCTCTGAAACCATAATGTAATACCCTACCACATAGATTCTTATGCTTAAGTCATAAAACAGAGGTGGCGAGGTATTACAACCTCTAAAAATAAAATTTAGTATATATAGTAGTGCGAAAATTTTTATAACTAGGAGCCTTTGAAGAACAAGGGGGGAAATTAAAACCGATAAAGTGAAAAGCGCAACACTCCGATCGATAACGTAAATGAAACAGATAAAGGATAAGTTAACGTGAGAAGATAAACAATAGAGTGCCAAAAATACAGATATCAAGACACAAGACTCGGTTTGCGAAGATAACCGGTCCGAGCATAGAAGTATACATACATATATAAGGTAGGAGAACCCAAAAGAACCCAAAAAGACAATTTACAGAACCTGTTTCTCCAAAATATCCTCTAAGAAGAGTCAATACAGTATATATATAAACAATGGAGAATATAAGTATCTAAGTGAGTACATAAAATTAAAATAAAGTCCCGAGAGCTAAGGATCTTCGCCAAAACAGAAGTCTCCAGCATGCCTCAGCGAGGAGCCTCACGTCCTGCATTTGAAAACCACAAAATCCACATGGGTGAGAATTAGAGGTTCTCAGAATGGTAAAAGTGCCCAAATATCTAACACGTAATGTTTTGGGAAAGCCGAAGGTAATCCTAGAACTCCCAATTCATAATCAAAGCATATAAATATACTAAACCATGAGAAATGAAAATAAGTGACTAAGGATCTTCAGTCTAACTAAATATCCTCTTTTCAAATCCTTCGGACCTCCCAACTGCCACCAGTAATTTGATATGCAAACACAATTATATCAAACAAAGAGATGCACAGGTAGGAAGCAGGTACAGCAGTTAGACAATTAGTAAGTAAATATGCAGACAATTAGGCATTCCAAACAAATCACATATAATGCATATGATGTATGCCTGTCCTGGTGGCTAATGAGTCACATCTATCGGTTATAAAGCCAACCCGACAAGTACTGGTAGCTAACCATTGGATTGTCCCTCTGTCGTGCATCCCCAACTCGAGTTATCCATAACATAATCATAATTCACATCCAACACCCTCACTGGTGTATATTCACGGGGGCGAGCTCATCCGGAATTTTCATAGTGTCCGGCCACACTTATGACATAGGGTCAGTAGAGTATCGAGTCTCCACCTGGAGCACGTGGTGACTAGCCACTGCTTTCACCCAGAGAGAGTCGTATCTCAGATAAGTGGAGTGCAACAATCACAATATCAATAACTCAACATATATACATTTATTCTCAGCCATAAATTAACATTAATCTCAGCCATCCGGCTTAAATTCATAATTCATAGTCAGCCATATGCCGTCATCACGCAGCTATTCGGCTCATATCATACATAGCACTCCACCATCCTCCTCAACAACTCAAAACCTCATCATCAGTTCTAACTCCTTATTATATCCCCTTTCTTCATCCACAAGTTACCCCCTTCCCTAGCTTCTTCTCAATTACCAGGCATTTTATATTGATTTAAAACTTAAAGGATGAAAATAGGGGTTTATAAGCTTGAAACAGCATCTCGGAAGGTTACAAGCTTGTTGGAAATGTGAAAGACTTGAAAACAAGGGTTTATAAGAAAACAGGATCGGGTGCGTACGCACAAGAGTGTGCGTGCGCACGCCCAGAAGAACTTTCAAGATGTGTGCGTACGCACAGGTGTAAAATTTTCTAGTTCTGTTTGCTCGCACAAGGCGTGTGAACGCCCTCAACAGAACATCCTTCCCAACGTGTGCGAACACACAAAGACGTGCACACGCACAATTTGCAAAAGCCTCATTGATTGTGGGTGCGCACAGGGTGTGCTAACGCTCCCAGTATCCACTTTCCTGTGTGTGCATACACACAAAAGTGTGCGTGCGCACAGGTTCAAAAATCCACAGGGTGTGTGCGCACACAAAATAGAAATCACAAATTCTGCAAAATTTACAGAACTCAAATTTCAGAGCCCAACTTTCAATGATCATATCTCCTTCCACAAAATTCAAATTTTCACCAAATTTATACCATTTTAAAGCTTATGAAATTATCTTTCATTTGATATAAAGAGCATCAAATTCCAAAAACAATAGCTTAGGATATGATCCGTTGAAGTTCATCAAATATTCAATTTTACCAAATTTCATAAACTTCCAATTTCCAAAACATACACTTCCAAATTCATTCAAAACCAACCAAAACTCAACCGTTCAACATCAAGCATTTCCAAACTCTCATTCAATCCTCAACCCACCAATTCTTCCATATTTAACCAAATCTCAATTCATTAAATTCAAGTCATAATCAATATTTCATATATCAATTTCCAAACAAATATTCAATTTCACCAACCACTACACATATATATACATGTCCATACCACATGCCAAATCATGCTCACCAACAAGAGCTTCAACTTTACCAACAAGTAAACATATCAAGCCACCTCACTTACAACATTACATGTTTTTACCATCAATTAGTACCACTCACAATCATTCCACCATTATTCATATATTCAACTCAATTCAAATCATCCAACAACTACATCAATATTTCAAAAATCCTATCCTAGGGTCACTAGCCTACATTTTCACAACCACATTACGTTTTAGATACAGGAAACCGAAATCATACCTTGACCGATTCCCGTTCAACCCGGAACACTTTCAAATTCAACCTTCAAGGTCTTAAAACTTCACCAACGGATTTTCAAGCTTATTGCTCCACTCCAAAGCTTTCCAAAACCATCAATCAAGCCCCGATACACATATATACATTACCTAAGCCACAATATCACACCCAAACACAATAACTCAATCACTAAATCACAAAGTTCCAAGTGTTTAGCTTAAGGTTGAGAATTTTACCCTACCCAAGGATCAAGGAGGCAAGACTAAGCCTTCGCTTTAAGTTAATTGGATCCTATAACATCAAAACTCAAAAATCTCAACACCTTTCACCCAAATATTTTGAAATTAAGGGCTGGAAATTCGAAGAAGAAATCATGGCTTACTGGTATGCGAAATTGTGATTCACACTTTTCACAACTCCGCCATAGCTGACCAGCAAGTGCACTGGGTCGTCCAAGTAACACCTTACGTGAGTAAGGATCGATCCCATAGAGATTGATGGCTTGAAGCAAGCTATGGTCATCTTGTAAATCTCAGTCAGGCGAATTCAAATGGTTATGAGGTATTGATAATTAAAAGATAGATAAGACGAAAAATAACATAGAGATACTTATGTAATTCATTGGTGGGAATTTCAGATAAGCATTTGGAGATGCTTTGTTGCTTCTGAACCTCTGCTTCCCTATTGCTTCCATCCAATCATGCGCACTCCCTTCCATGGCAAAATGTAAGTTGGTGGATCACCGTTATCAATGGCTACCATCCGGTTCTCTTAATGAAAATGGTCAGGCTACGGTTCTCACCGCAGGACTAATCATCTGTCGGTTCTCACTTGTGTCAGAATAAGATCCATTGATCTTTTTGCACACTGTCACTGCGCCCAATGATGACAAGTCATCATATGCTAGCTTTGCAAGCATTTTTCACTTGTTTCATTAGGTTTTATGCACTTTCTTGCGTTGTAAGTAAGTAATTTGGAGTGGAATTTCATGGTTTTATTGAATCAATCGACCACCCTTTAATTGACACAAAATCATTAGGTTTAAGCTAAAATTAATTAGTTTTTAAATGAATTTTAAACCTTGTGAATTCGGTGATACTTTGATTGATTGTTTTGATTACTTGTAGGTGAAGAAAAGAAAGAAATAAAGAAAGTGTAGCCTAAGGGAAGAGAAAAGCGTTGCACAATCAAGGACAAGGGCCATAGAACTCTTACCAAGAGCTCAACACTCTCACAAGGAGCGCTACTCAAGGGACCAAGGCCAAGCAAAGGGAAAGCTATGCTCTCCTTGTGAACCGAGCGCTACACAATAACAAGGAAGCAAGGCAAAATTGCTCAAAGCTCGGTTGGTGCCAAGAGCTTTGTCGGGGTCCTTCCAAAAATAAATTCAAGGAAAAATTTTTCTAGTGAAGGCCACAAGGTTCGAACTCATGAGCAAGGGGATTAAGGGAAGCGCTACCCTTGCAAGGAAATAAGCCAAAATTGGCTGAAGTGCATTCCCTGGGATTCGAACCATGCACATCACAGAAGCAAGGAAGGAGGCGTTGCTTTGTTGCACAAAGGAAAAGGGCCAGCAATGCTTCCCCAAGTATTCAAACTTGAGCTCACACTAGAGACAAGGAGGAAGCTGCGCTCATGCCATGAACCGAGTGCTCTCCCTTGTCTTTCCAAGCCTTGTCACGCACCAACATTGACATGGCCAGGGAGCACCAATGCTGCGCTCATGCCATGAACCGAGCCTTGCCCTGGAAGCAACACCCATGGGCTAAAAATTCAATCAAAATTCCAAATTAATTCAAGTCTTCACCAAATAAAAAAGGCCCACTCCAAATTCTGAGATCCAAAGATAGGAAGTGTATAAATAGAAGTTAGTTAGATTTAGAAAGGACCTTTATTTTTTTTTACTTTGGAATTTTTTTCATTGGAGTTCACTTTTATCTTTGAATATTCACTGTTAGTTGGGAGATTGGGGAGGAGAATTGAGCTATCTTCCTCTGGGATTTTCTTTTCTACTTACTTGACACTTGTTTTGAATCTTGGGTGGAGAATTGAAGAAATTCTGTTTCAATCTCACCTTGAAATCTCTTTCTATTTATTTTTTTGCTTAATTCAAAGAATTGTGATTGGGATATAAGTTTCTCTACTGATTTTCATCTTTACTTCTTCTGCAATTGTTCTTGGTTGGATCAAGGAAGGAATTGAGATCTAGACTTGTTTTCTAGTCTCTTGACCCTTGAGATCTTTACTCTCTTAGTGAGAGTTTGCAATTTAAGTTTGGTTCATTTGCTGTTTGCTTCTTCAAGCAATTTTACTCTTCTATTCGAGATCTATTTAAATTCAAGTCATCTTCTATTCTTCTGCTGATTGTTGTTTACTGTCTTTTGTTTAAATTCTGCATTCCCAGCTCCCTGACCCCTTTTATGATTCAAGCAATTTACATTTCTTGCACTCTAAGTTTCAGCTATTTACATTTCTTGCGATCTAAGTCACTGTCATTTACTTTACTTGTTCTTTAAGATTCAGCTCTTTAATTCTTCTGCACTTTAAATTCTTGTCAATTTCCCCTCTCCCTTTATTTTTCATGCAATTTAGCTTCTGTCAGATACAGATCACTCAAATCAATTCTTATTTGCTTGACTAAATCAACCACTAAACTAAAATTGCTCAATCCTTCAATCCTTGTGGGATCGACCTCACTCACGTGAGTTATTATTACTTGATGCGACCCGGTACACTTGCCGGTTATATTTGTGTGTTGGGAATTCGTTTTCCAAAAATACACATCAAGTTTTTGGTGCCGTTGCCAGGGATTGAATTTGATTGACAATAATTAAGTGAGGTGGTGGTCTAGATTACGCACTTTTTCTTTGTTTTTCTTTTATTTTTTTGACTAACAGACTAACTGTTTGAATTTTTGCTTAAACTAACTAAAACCTCACTCTAGCAATAGAGTGAAGTGTTTTTGGTTTTTTGGTTTGGTTTGTTTCTTGTGCTTTGTTTGTATGACACAGGCAAGAAGAGAGATCCCTCACTTTTGTGATCAAAACGAGAGGACTCTTAGGAAATTAAGAAGAGAAGCAAGAGGAAAGAGTGTTGTTGGGGAAAAAGTAGTCTCTGAAGAGGATGAATACCATGAAATGGAGGGGAATCCTTCTAATTCAGACCCAACAGGGGAAATAGCTAACAAACCCCCCCCTCCCTCAGAGAAGAGTTTTGGCTTCCTACACATTTGCAAATCCTAGACATTGTGGGAGTAGTATCCTCACCTCAAATGTCAATACAAATAACTTTGAATTGAAGCCACAACTCATCACATTGGTCCAAAACAACTGCTCTTTTAGAGGAGGATCACTTGAAGATCCAAACCAACACTTATCCACTTTTCTGAGGATTTGTGATACTGTCAAATCTAATGGTGTGCATCCTGACATCTACAAGCTGTTGCTATTTCCATTCTCCCTTAGAGACAAAGCTACTCAATGGTTGGAGACATTTTCAAGAGAGAGCATCAACACTTGAGAAGATCTAGTGAGCAAGTTCCTTGCCAAATTTTACCCACCTCAGAGGATTATTAGATTGAAGACTGAAGTACAAACATTCACACAATTGGATGTTGAATCTCTATATGAGGCATGAGAGAGATACAAGGCTCTAATTAGGAAATGTCCCCCTGAAATGTTCAATGAATGGGACATATTGCAGAATTTCTATGAAGGTTTGACACTAAAAGCCCAAGAAGCACTAGATCACTCAGCAGGAGGATCCTTACAACTCATGAAGACTGCAGAGGAAGCCCAGAATCTCATTGATATGGTGGCAAACAACCAATATTTCTTTGCTCATCAAAGACAATGCCAACCATCATAGAGGAAAGGAGTGCTAGAGTTGGAAGGAGTAGACATAATCTTGGCTCAACACAAGATAATGCAACAGCAGATTCAGCAACAATTTGAGCAAATAGCCAAGAGAATTGATAGCCTCCAAGTTGCAGCTGTGAATACAAGCCAACCATCAACCACATATGTACAGAATGAAGAAAACCAAGAAGATCAGCAAGAACAAATCCAATATGTGCACAACTAAGGTTCTGGACAGAATGAAGTGTATGGTGACACCTACAATCCATCCTAGAAGAACTACCCAAACCTTAGATGGAGAGATAACCACAATCAAACCCAACAGCCATGGCAAAGAAATTCAAACCAAAACTACCCAAGAAACAACCAGCAAAATAATAACCAAAATTCATACAGAAAACCCCAAAATAACTATCCAACTCCAACTTTCATCCATCCAATAACCAAACCACCAACCAAAACACTTATCATCAACCCTCAACATCTCACAACCAACCACAAATCTCACAAGACTCTCAGAGAATCTCTAATCTGGAGATCTTAATGGAGAAGATGATGAAGAACCAAGAGCTTACAAGCAAAAATCAGGAAGCTTCCATGAAAAATATGGAAAGGTAAATTGGATAGCTTTCTAAGCAAATTGCTATTGAGAGACCATCAAGCTCATTACCAAGCGACACCATTCCTAATCCAAAAGAAGAGTGTAAAGCTATACAGCTAAGGAGTGGAAAGACATTGGTGGACAACAAAGAAGCAACCAAGAAGCCTATTGAAAGCAACAAGAGCCAATAGAGAAAGAGGAAGCTAACAACAAGGATGTGATAGCAAGCAAGCATACTCTAGAGAAGCTCAAAGAGAAGGACAACCAGCCACACAATTCAAGGGGAGAAAAGGAAGAACTAGCCCAATGATAGAAGCAAGTGGGGAAAATTTTCACACCTCCATTGCCATATCCCCAAAGATCAACAAAGAAATAAAGGATCAACACTTTCACAAGTTCCTTGAAGTTTTCAAGAAATTGGAGATAAATATTCCACTGGCTGAAGCATTAGACCTCTATATGCCAAGTTCTTGAAGGAGCTTATCAACAAAAAGAGAAGTTGGCATGAGAAGGAAACTATATTGCTCACTGAAGAATGTAGTGCATTAATCCAGAAATGGCTTCCCCCTAAACTTGAAGACCCTGGAAGTTTTTTTTGCCTTGTACCATTAGCAGTACGATCATCAACAAGGCAATGTGTGATTTAGGGACGAGTATCAATCTAATGCCCTCTTCTTTAGTGAAAAATCTATGCATAGAGGAAGTGAAGGCAATACAAATGTCTCTAGAATTGGTGGACAAGTCAGCGATATGTCCCAGGGGTGTGATTGAAAACCTTCTAGTTAAGGTGGAAAAATTCATATTCCCTGCAGATTTTGTGGTCTTAGACTTAGATGAAGATGGAGGTGATTCCATTATACTGGGAAGACCATTCTTGGCTGCAGCAAGTGCCATTATAGATGTGGAGCAAGAAGAGTTGACCCTCAGAATGCATGATGAAAGCATCACCTTGAATGTCTTTCTAGAAATACAACACATTGATGAAAAGAGAAACTGCATGGAGACTGATAAAGGAGACTTGCAATGGAAGAAAAAAACCAACAAGACAATCATTGATTACCTTCCAAAGCAAGAAACAAACAACACAGTAGGGTAAAAGGAGAATGAAACTGTGCAGAGTGATGAGGGAAAGCAGGAAGAAATTGAAGTGTTAGCTACTGAGAAGGAAAGTCCAAAGATGCAGTCCAGTGTCAAAGGGGAAGAATCTACACACAGAAAGAAGAAAAGCAAGAAAACGGTTAAAAAAGGGTGGAAGAACAAAAAGATCCCAACTGAGGGATTTCAAAAAGGGGATAAAGTGCAGTTAATCTACCAACAATTGAGGACAAGCCAATAAGCTGATGACTACTACACTGTCAGCAAAATACTCTCACTAGAGCATGCTGAAATTGAGCATCAAGGCACTAAAAGGAAGATCACAGTGAGGGGAGACAAGCTGAGATACTACAGTCATCAACCACCCTAATGAGGGGCCAATGTCAAGCTAGTGACAATAAAGAAGCACTTGTTGGAAGGCAACCCAACCTGAGATAGTTTTCTTTTCATAGCTAATTCAATAAAAAGTTTGAGTAGTTTTATCTGTATTGCAAGGAGCTAAGTTTGGTGTTGCACACCAAAACAATTTAAGGAGGAATGAAGGATGCTAAGTTTGGTGTTCCACCAAAATCTCACTTAAAAACACATTCTCACCTTCTGCATAAAGGGTTGCTAGCTCCAAGCAATCAGATAAACCATTTAACCATTGTATGTTTTCTAGTTTTTAGTTTTATAACCTTCAGCAAAGACAAAAGGGTTTCACATATGGTTGATTTGATGCATGAGAAACATTGGCAAGGGACTAAGTTTGGTGTTCACACACCAAACTAAGTTCAAAAGCCCACAAACAATTTTTGCATACTAACCAGTTGCCTAAGGGCTTGGGAGACAAGCAACTTCTAAGGATTATGCAGGAAAAGATTCAATCTGTGAAAGGGATCTACATCATCACCCAAAGGAGGAACAACAGAGAGAAATAATGATGATAGAAGGAAAAGCTAAGAGGCATTCCCAATAGGTTGTATCGACCCTTAATCCTTGGTTGCTTTGAAGTGTTTTAACTTAGAGATTCCTATATATGTTGCTGAAGTGTTTAACTAAATGCAAGTGAAAATGTTTGCTGAGAAATACAAGTGATCTGCATAATTTTGTTATCCTTCATTAGTTTGAATTTTGTTTTGTTTCCTTGCTTCTTGAAAAAAAGAAAAAAATGTTTGATTTGGAAAAGTGAATGTTCAATGTTGGAAAAGTTAGAATGAAAGTTAGTGGTGGTATTTGTTTGATTTAATGCAGAGCTCATGAAATAAAAGCTGCATAATGACATTTTCCTAGAATTGTGAACTGGTTTGCTATTATGAAGCCTTGTATCATTGAAAATCCCTTGAAAATGAATTAAAATAGAAAGAAAAAGAAAGATAAAAGCCAAAAAGTGGCAATGAAACAAACAATAAGGCTAGACACCAATAGCTTGGACCCTAGAACACATGCCTGTGGTGTTTTTGTACTAGGATATGCTTGGACAAGTAAGTTCTGAAGAGTATTTCAAAACTTAGCCACTTAGATCAACTGATCTGGGATTGCCAACTGAAAGTCCACCATCAAGAGCAACATAGCTACAAAACACTTAGTAATCCAAAGAGATGATGGGCATCAATGATCCTAGGAAGAAAAGGTGAGCCATGTGTCTGTGGTGAAGGAATGTTGAGCAAAACTAAGCCAAAGGCTGCTGCAACATTTGCCACCAAGCCTTCAATGAATAATAAGCTCTTTAAGCAAAATAAGGAAAGAAAAATGAGCAAGGGAACAAGCAAAAGTGAAGCATTATAGCAGCAACCTTAGTGAACCTTTGAAGAAACATATCTTATGTAACAGCACTTAATAAATGAGCTATCATTGTCTGCATAAAACCCCATGAACCAAGTTCAACTATTTGCTAAATAAGGATATGCATACTTCTCTATTTCATTCCATCTTCTCTTCTGTTTGATGCTTGCTTGGGGACAAGCAAGGTTTAAGTTTGGTGTTGTGATGACAAGTCATCATATGCTAGCTTTGGAAGCATTTTTCACTTGTTTCATTAGGTTTTATGCACTTTCTTGCATTGTAAGTAAGTAATTTGGAGTGGAATTGCATGGTTTTATTGAATCAATCAACCACCCTTTAATTGACAGAAAATAATTAGGTTTAAGCTAAAATTAATTGGTTTTTAAATGAATTTTAAACCTTGTGAATTTGGTGATGCTTTGATTGGTTATTTTAATTACTTGTAGGTGAAGAAAAGAAATAAATAAAGAAAGTGTAGCCTAAGGGAAGAGAAAAGCGTGGCACAATCAAGGACAAGGGCCATAGAGCTCTTACCAAGAGCTCAGCACTCTCACAAGGAGCGCTACTCAAAGGACCAAGGCCAAGCAAAGGGAAAGCTATGCTCTCCTTGTGAACCGAGCGCTACACAATAACAAGGAAGCAAGGCAAAATTGCTCAAAGCTCGGTTGGTGCCAAGATCTTTATCGGGGTCCTTCCAAAAATAAATTCAAGGAAAAAGTTTGCTAGTGAAGGCCACAAGGTTCGAACTCATGAGCAATGGGATTAAGGGAAGCGCTACCTTTGCAAGGATATAAGCCAAAATTGGCTGAAGTGCATTCCCTGGGATTCAAACCATGCACATCACGGAAGCAAGGAAGGAGGCGTTGCTTTGTTGCACAAAGGAAAAGGGCCAGCAATGCTTCCCCAGGGATTCGAACTTGAGCTCACACTAGAGACAAGGAGGAAGCTGCGCTCATTCCATGAACCGAGCGCTCTCCCTTGTCTTGCCAAGCCTTGTCACGCACCAACATTGACACGGCCAGGGAGCACCAATGCTGTGCTCATGCCATGAACCGAGCCTTGCCCTGGGAGCAACACCCATGGGCTAAAAATTCAATCAAAATTTCAAATTAATTCAAGATTTCACCAAATAAAAAAGGCCCACTCCAAATTCTGAGATCCAAAAATAAGAAGTGTATAAATAGAAGTTAGTTAGATTTAGAAAGGACCTTTATTTTTTTTACTTTGGAATTTTTTTCATTGGAGTTCACTTTTATCTTTAAATATTCACTGTTAGTTGGGAGATTGGGGAGGAGAATTGAGCTCTCTTCCTCTGGAATTTTCTTTTCTACTTACTTGACTCTTGTTTTGGATATTGGGTGGAGAATTGAAGAAATTCTGTTTCAATCTCACCTTGAAATCTCTTTCTGTTTATTTTTTTGCATACTTTAAGGAATTGTGATTGGGATCTAAGTTTCTCTACTGATTTTCATCTTTACTTCTTCTGCAATTGTTCTTGGTTGGATCAAGGAAGGAATTGAGATCTAGACTTGTTTTCTAGTCTCTTGACCCTTGAGATCTTTACTCTCTTAGTGAGAGTCTGCAATTTAAGTTTGGTTCATTTGCTGTTTGCTTCTTCAAGCAATTTTACTCTTCTGTTTGAGATCTATTTCAATTCAAGTCATCTTCTATTCTTCTGCTGATTGCTGTTTACTATCTTTTGTTTAAATTCTGCATTTCCAGCTCCCTGACCCCTTTTATGATTCAAGCAATTTACATTTCTTGCACTCTAAACTTCAGTTATTTACATTTCTTGCGATCTAAGTCACTATCATTTACTTTACTTGTTCTTTAAGATTCGGCTTTTTAATTCTTCTGCACTTTAAATTCTTGTCAATTTCCCCTCTCCCTTTACTTTTCATGCAATTTAGCTTCTGTCAGATACAAATCACTCAAATCAACTCTTGTTTGCTTGACTAAATCAACCACTAAACTAAAATTGCTCAATCCTTCAATCCCTATGGGATCGACCTCACTCACGTGAGTTATTATTACTTGATGCGACCCGGTACACTTGTCGGTTAGATTTGTGTGTTGGGAATTCATTTTCCAAAAATGCACATCACCCAACAGTTGCGATTTTGAAGCTCGTCACAGTCATCCCCTCCCAGATCTTACTCGGAATACCACAGACAATGTTTAGACTTTTCGGATCTTAGGAATGCTACCAATTGTTTCTAGCCTATACCACGAAGGTTCTGATCTCACTGATTTGAATGCTCTGTTGTCAGGAGATGCTAGTCAAATGCATGGATCAGCTGGCGTCTAATGACTACGTTGAACATCATGTAGACCGCTTGTGGTTGTCAGTCACGCGGATCTTGACTAAGCGAGTACTGAAGATAGTGGGTGATTGTCACAGGTCACCCCTTCAGTCTGACTTAACTAAATTAAGTACGATAGTATATCTTGGAGAAGAAGTAGGCGTGAATTGAAAGAAAAACAATAGTACTTGCATTAATTCATGAGGAACAGCAGAGCTCCTCACCTTAATCTATGAGGTGTAGAAACTCCACCGTTGAAAATATATAAGAACAAAAGGTCTAGGTATGGCCAAATGGCCAGCCTCCAAAAAGGGTTTGAAGAACTCCCAAAAGGTCAAAGACTTCGAATACAATAGTAAAAAGTGTTATTTATACTAAACTAGTAAACTAGGTTTACAGAAAATGAGAAGATAGTGCAAAAATCTACTTCTGGGGCCCACTTGGTGTGTGTTTGGGCTAGCTTTCACATGAATAGGCCATCCTTGGAGTTAAACTCCAGCTTTGGTGCCACTTCCGGTGTTTTACGCCAGAAAAGGGTGTCTGGTGGGCATTTGGACGCCAGTTTGGGCCATCAAATCTCGAACAAAGTATGGACTATATTCCAATGCAATTGAGAGCGCACCAATTAGGCTTCTGTAACTCCAGAAAATCCACTTCGGGTGCAGGGAGTTCAGAATACAACAGCATCTGCAGTCCTTTCTGAGCCTCTGAATCAGATTTTTGCTCAGGTCCCTGAATTTCAGCCAGAAAATACCTAAAATTACAAAAAAACACACAAACTAATAGTAAAGTCCAGAAATGTGATTTTTGCATAAAAATTAATAAAAATATACAAAAAAGTAACTAAAACATACTAGAAACTACCTAAAAATAATGCCAAAAAGCGTATAAATTATCCGCTTATCACAACACCAAACTTAAATTGTTGCTTGATGAGCGGATAATTTATACGCTTTTTGGCATTGTTTTTAGTATACTTTTAGTATATTTTAGTTAGTTTTTATTATATTTTTATTAGTTTTTAGTTAAAATTCACTTTTCTGGACTTTACTATGAGTTTGTGTGTTTTTCTGTGATTTCAGGTATTTTCTGGCTGAAATTGAGGGTCCTGAGCAAAACTCTGATTCAGAGGCTGTAAAGGACTGCAGATGCTGTTGGATTCTGACCTCCCTGCACTCGAAGTGGATTTTCTGGAGCTACAGAAGCTCAATTGGCGCGCACTCAATGGCGTTGGAAAGTCGACATCCTGGGCTTTCCAGAAATATATAATAGTCCATACTTTGCCCGAGATTTGATGGCCCAAACTGGCGTTGAAAATCAGCATTAGAATTCCCGGCGTTTAACGCCAGAACTGGCATAAGAATTGGAGTTAAACGCCCAAACTGGCATAAAAGCTAGCGTTTAACTCCAGAAAAAGTCTCTACATATAAAAGCTTCAATGCTCAGCCCAAGCACAGACCAAGTGGACCCCGGAAGTGGATTTTTACGTCATTTACTCATTTATGTATACCCTAGGTTACTAGTTCACTATTAATAAGATCTTTTGACATTGTATCTGTACCTCATGACACTTTATACGTTTCTCATTGTATCTTCTACAGCATGAGTCTCTAAACCCCATGGTTGGGGGTGAGGAGCTCTGCTGTGTTTTGATGGATTAATGCAATTACTACTGTTTTTCATTCAATCATGCTTGCTTCCATTCTAAGATATCACTTGTTCTTAAACCTGATGAATGTGATGATCCGTGACACTCATCATCATTCTCAACTATGAACGTGTGCCTGACAACCACCTCCGTTCTACCTTAGATTGAGTAGATATCTCTTGGATTCCTTAATCAGAATCTTCGTGGTATAAGCTAGAATTAATGGCAGCATTCAAGAGAATCCAGAAGGTCTAAACCTTGTCTGTGGTATTCTGAGTAGGATTCAAGGATTGAATGACTGTGACGAGCTTCAAACTCCTGAAGGCTGGGCGTTAGTGACAGACGCAAAAGAATCACTGGATTCTATTCCAACCTGATTGAGAACCGACAGATGATTAGCCGTGCTGTGACAGAGCGCGTTGAACATTTTCACTGAGAGGATGGGAGGTAGCCATTGACAACGGTGAAACCCTACATATAGCTTGCCATGGAAGGAGCCTTGCGTGCTTGAAGAAGAAGACAGTAGGAAAGCAGAGATTCAGAAGATATAGCATCTCCAAAACCTCAACCTGTTCTCCATTACTGCAAAACAAGTATTTATTTCATGTTCTTTTACTTTTTACAATCAACCTTGATAATTATTGATATCCTGACTAAGAGTTACAAGATAACCATAGCTTGCTTCAAGCCGACAATCTCCGTGGGATCGACCCTTACTCACGTAAGGTATTACTTGGACGACCTAGTGCACTTGCTGGTTAGTTGTGCGGAATTGCAAAAGTGTGATTGCAATTTCGTGCACCAAGTTTTTGGCGCCGTTGCCGGGGATTGTTTCGAGTTTGGACAATTGACGGTTTATCTTGATGCTTAGATTAGAACTGTTTTATTTTTGTTGGTTTAGAGTCTTTTATTTGAGTTTAGTTTTATATTTTAAGTTTGGTGTCTTCTTTGTGTTTTCCTTTAAGTTTTCGAAAATTTGTATTTGATTTTCTAAAAATTTTAAGTTTGGTGTCTTTTGTGCTTTTATTCACTTAAAAATTTTTCAAAAGTTTGTTCTTGGTGTTCATCTTGATCTTCAAAGTGTTCTTGGTGTTCATCTTGACATTCAAAGTTTTCTTGTTTGTTCTCTTTGTTTTGATCTAAAATTTCTAAGTTTAGTGTCGTTCTGTTGTTTTTCTCTTTCCTCATTAAAATTTAAAAATAAAAAAAAAATATCCTTTCCTTGTTTTACTCATAATTTTCGAAATTTTGCATTAAATTAGTCAAAGATTTTCAAAATCATATCTTTTCAATCATTTTTATTTGCAATCATATCTTCTCAATCATATCTTTTTCAAAATAATTCTCAATCATATCTTTTTAAGTGCTAATTCCAAAATCTTTTTAATTAATTAATTAATTTAGTTTTCAATTTGCTTTGATTTTATTTTTCAAAATTTTATTTTATTTTCCATTTATTTTATTTTATTATTTTCGGTCACTTTTAATTAAAATATAAAAAAAATAAAAATAAAATAATATCTGCATCATTTCCCTTTCTCCATCATGGACCTAAGTGGAATTGAGCAGTCCAGAAGGACTCTGGGGTCATATGCTAACCCCATTACAGCTACATATGGGAGTAGCATCTGTATACCTCCCATCAAAGCAAGTAGCTTTGAGCTAAATCCTCAACTCATTATCATGGTGCAGCAAAATTGCCAGTATTCCAGTCTTCCACAGGAAGAACCTACTGAGTTTCTGGCATAATTCCTATAATTTGCTGACACAGTACGTGATAAAGAGATGGATCAGAATATCTACAGATTATTACTGTTTCCATTTGCTGTAAAAGATCAAGCTAAGAGGTGGTTGAATAACCAAGCTACAGCAAGCATAAAGACATGGAAACAGTTATCAGACAAATTCCTGAACCAATTTTACCCTCCAAAAAGGATGACACAGCTAAGGCTAGACATCCAAGGCTTTAAACAAGAGGATAATGAATCCCTTTATAATGCCTGGGAGAGGTATAGAGGTATGCTAAGAAAATGCCCCTCTGAAATGTTTTCAGAGTGGGTACAGTTAGACATATTCTATTATGGGCTTACAGAAAAAGCTCAGACGTCTCTAGACCACTCAGCTGGTGGATCTATACATATGAGAAAGACAATTGAAGAGGCTCAAGAGCTCATAGATACTATTGCTAGAAACCAACATTTGTACTCTAGCAGTGAGCCCTCTACAAAAGAAGAAGCTATGGCAGTAACTACTGATCCTAATCCTCAAGAACAGATTGTTGAGCTTAATCAGCAATTACTCCTGATGACAAAACAGTTAGCAGAATTTAAAGAGATGCTCCAAGAAACCAAAATTGCTAACAAGAATATAGAATCACAGTTGAATCAGACAAAACAGCAGCTATCTAAACAGATAACAGAAGAATGCCAAGCTGTTAAATTAAGGAGTGGGAAGACATTGAATGTATCAACTCAAAGCAGCAGAAAGTTAAGAAAGGAACAACTGACAGAGGATGACCAACCAATTACTCAAAATCCCTCTGAGGACAGTAAGAGCCCAGAGAGGAATGATTCTGGCGTTCAAATGCCAGAAAAGGGTAAGAAAGTGGCGTTAAACGCCCAATGGGTAGCCAATTCTGGCGTTCAAATGCCAGAAAAGGGGGAGAAGTTGGCGTTAAACGCCCATTCTTCACCCAATCCTGGCGTTCAAACGCCAATGAGGAATCAGACACCTGAGAGTGCTGATAGTAACCCCTCTAAAAAGGCTTCTCCAACCACTTCTGTAAGGAATAAACCTGCAGCAACTAAGGTTGAAGAATATAAAGCCAAGATGCCTTATCCTCAGAAATTCTGCCAAGCGGAACAGGATAAGAAATTTGCCCGCTTTGCAGACTATCTAAGGACTCTTGAAATAAAGATTCCGTTTGTAGAGGCACTTGAGCAAATACCTTCTTATGCTAAGTTCATGAAAAAGATCTTAAGTCATAAGAAGGATTGGAGAGAAACTGAAAAAGATTTTCTCACTGAAGAATGCAGTGCAGTCATATTAAAGAGCTTACCAGAGAAGCTTAAAGATCCTGGAAGCTTTATGATACCATGCACATTAGAGGGTACTTGTACCAAGAAAGCTCTATGTGATCTTGGGGCAAGTATCAACCTAATACCTGCATCCACTATCAGAAAGCTTGGCTTGACTGAAGAAGTCAAACCAACCAGGATATGTCTCCAACTTGCTGATGGCTCCATTAAATACCCATCAGGCATAATTGAGGACATGATTGTCAAGGTTGGGCCATTTGCCTTTCCCACTGACTTTGTAGTGCTGGAAATGGAGGAGCACAAGAGTGCAACTCTCATTCTAGGAAGACCTTTCCTAGCAACTGGACGGACCCTCATTGACGTCCAAAAAGGGGAATTAACCCTGAGAGTCAATGATGATGAGTTCAAGTTGAATGTTGTCAAAGCTATGCAGCATCCAGACACATCAAATGACTGCATGAGCACTGATATTATTGACTCTTTAGTGGAGGAGGTCAATATCACTGAAAGTCTTGAATCAGAGCTAGATGACATCTTTAAAGATGTTCATCCTGATCTGGAGGAACTAAAGGAAATAAAAGAAATTCTGAAAATTCCTCAGGAAGAAGATAAGCCTCCTAAATCAGAGCTCAAGTCACTACCACCATCCCTGAAATATGCATTTCTGGGAGAAGGTGACACTTTTCCAGTGATCATAAGCTCTGCTCTAAATCCACAGGAAGAGGAAGCACTAATTCAAGTGCTAAGGACACACAAGACAGCTCTTGGGTGGTCCATAAGTGATCTTAAGGGCATTAGTCCAGCAAGATGCATGCACAAGATCCTATTGGAGGATGATGCTAAGCCAGTGGTTCAACCACAAAGGCGGCTAAATCCAGCCATGAAGGAGGTGGTATAGAAAGAGGTCACTAAGTTACTAGAGGCTGGGATTATTTATCCTATTTCTGATAGCCCCTGGGTGAACCCTGTCCACGTTGTCCCTAAGAAGGGAGGCATGACAATGGTTCATAATGAAAAGAATGAACTAGTTCCTACAAGAACAGTTACAGGGTGGCGCATGTGTATTGACTACAGAAGGCTCAATACAGTCACCAGAAAGGATCATTTTCCTTTACCATTCATAGACCAGATGCTAGAGAGACTAGCAGGTCATGAATACTACTGCTTTTTGGACGGCTACTCAGGTTACAACCAAATTGCAGTAGATCCTCAGGACCAAGAGAAAATAGCATTTACATGTCCTTCTGGAGTATTTGCCTACAGAAGGATGCCTTTTGGTCTGTGCAATGCACCTGCAACCTTTCAGAGGTGCATACTCTCTATCTTCTCAGATATGGTAGAGAAATTTCTGGAAGTCTTCATGGATGACTTTTTAGTATTTGGAGACTCATTCAGCTCCTGCCTTAACCATCTAGCACTTGTTCTGAAAAGATGCCAAGAGACCAACCTAGTTTTAAACTGGGAAAAATGTCACTTTATGGTGACTGAAGGAATTGTCCTTGGGCATAAAATTTCAAACAAAGGAATAGAGGTGGATCAAGCTAAAGTTGAAGTAATTGAAAAATTACCACCACCTACCAATGTTAAGGCAATCAGAAGCTTTCTGGGGCATGCAGGATTCTACAGAAGGTTTATAAAGGATTTTTCAAAAATTGCCAAACCTCTGACTAATCTGCTAGCTGCTGACACTCCATTTATTTTTGATAATGAGTGTCTACAGGCGTTTGAAACTCTGAAAGCTAAGCTGGTCACAGCACCAGTCATCTCTGCACCAGACTGGACATTACCATTTGAACTAATGTGTGATGCCAGTGACCATGCCATTGGTGCAGTACTGGGACAAAGGCATGGTAAGCTTCTGCACGTCATTTATTATGGCAGCCGTATTCTAAATGATGCACAGAAGAACTACACAACCACAAAAAAGGAGCTACTTGCAGTGGTTTATGCCATTGACAAGTTCAGATCTTATTTAGTAGGATCAAAAGTGATTGTGTACACTGACCATGCTGCTCTTAAATATCTACTCACAAAGCAGTATTCAAAACCCAGGCTCATAAGATGGATGTTGCTTCTGCAAGAGTTTGATATAGAAATAAGAGACAGAAAAGGGACAGAGAATCAAGTAGCTGATCACCTGTCCCGGATAGAACCAGTAGCAGGAGCATCCCTCCCTCCTACTGAGATCTCTGAAACCTTTCCGGATGAGCAATTGTTTGCTATTCAGGAAGCTCCGTGGCTTGCAGACAGTGCAAACTATAAGACTCAAGGTTCTCCTTCTATAACCATGGAGAGGAAGCATGAAGAGCTTCTCTCAAAACAGAGTCAAACAGAGCCCCCACAGGCAAACTCTAAGTTTGGTGTTGGGAGGTCACAACCAAACTCTAAGTTTGGTGTTGGAGAGATTCCAACATTGCTCTGAGTATCCGTGAGGCTCCATGAGAGCCCACTGTCAAGCTACTGACATTAAAGAAGCGCTTGTTGGGAGGCAACCCAATGTTATATTTATTATTTTCCCTTGTTATTTTATGCTTTCTATAGGTTGATGATCATGGAAAGTCACAAAATCAATTGAAAAAGCAGAAACAGAATGAAAAATAGAAAGAAAAACAGCACACCCTGGAGGAAAACTTGCTGGTGTTTAAATTCCAATAAAGGCAGCAAATGGGCGTTTAACGCCCAGTCTGGCACCATTCTGGGCGTTTAACGCCAGAAAGGGGCATCAGACTGGCGTTAAACGCCAGGAATGGGCACCAAGCTGGCGTTAAATGCCAGAAATGGGCACCAGCCCGGCGTTTAACGCCAGGATTGGTAGAAGGAGCATTTTTGCTCGCCACTTGCTCGTCCTCAGGATCTGTGGACCCCACAGGATCCCCACCTACCCCACCACTCTCTCTCTTCTTTCTTCTTTTGCTCGAGGACGAGCAAACCTTCTAAGTTTGGTGTGGTAAAGCGTTGCTTTTTGTTTCTCCATAACCATTTATGGCACCTAAGGCCGGAGAAACCTCTAGAAAGAGGAAAGGGAAGGGAAAAGCTTCCACCTCCGAGCCATGGGAGATGGAGAGATTCATCTCAAGGGATGCACTTTCCTCCATAAAACTATTGGGAGCAAATCAACACCTCCCTAGGAGAATTGAGTTCCAACATGGACAACTAAGGGTGGAGCACCAAGAACATTCCATCCTCCTCCATGAAATTAAAGAAGATCATAGAATCATGAGAGAGGAGCAACAAAGGCAGGGAAGAAACATTGAGGAGCTCAAGCACTCCATGAGATCTTCAAGAGGAAGAACAAGCCGCCATCACTAAGGTGGACCAGTTCTTTAATCTCCTTGTTCTTTATTTTCTATTTTTTGAATTTTTATGCTTATGTTTATCTATGTTTGTGTCTTATTACATGATTATTAGTATCTTAGTGTCTATGCCTTAAAACTATGAATGTCTTATGAATCCATCACCTTTCTTAAATGAAAAATGTTTTTATTACAAAAGAACAAGAAGTACAGGATTTCGAATTTATCTCTGAAACTAGTTGAATTAGTTTGATGTGGTGACAATACTTTTTGTTTTCTGAATGAATGCTTGAACAGTGCATATGTCTTTTGAATTTGTTGTTTAAAGAATGTTAAATTTGTTGGCTCTTGAAAGAATGATGGAAAAGGAGAAATGTTATTGAGGATCTAAAAAAATCATCAAATTGATTCTTGAAGCAAGAAAAAGCAAAAAAAATTGAAAATAAAAAAAAAAGAAAAAAGAAGAGAAGAAGAAAAAGCAAGCAGAAAAAGCCAATAGCCCTTTAAACCAAAAGGCAAGGGTAGAAATAAAAAGTGATCCAAGGCAAAAAGAGTGTGCTTAAGAACCCTGGATACCTCTAATTGGGGACTCTAGCAAAGCTGAGTCACAATCTAAAAAGGTTCACCCAGTTATGTGTCTGTGGCATGTATGTATCCGGTGGTAATACTGGAAGACAGAGTGCTTTAGGCCACAGCCAAGACTCATAAAGTAGCTATGTTCAAGAATCATCATACTTAACTAAGAGAATCAATAACACTATCTGAATTCTGAGTTCCTATAGATGCCAATCATTCTAAACTTCAAAGGATAAAGTGAGATGCCAAAACTGTTCAGAAGCAAAAAGCTACTAGTCCCGCTCATCTAATTGGAGCTAAGTTTCATTAATATTTTGGAGTCTATAGTATGTTCTCTTCTTTTTATCCTATTTGATTTTCAGTTGCTTGGGGACAAGCAACAATTTAAGTTTGGTGTTGTGATGAGCGGATAATTTATACGTTTTTTGGCATTGTTTTTAGTATGTTTTTAGTATATTTTAGTTAGTTTTTATTATATTTTTATTAGTTTTTAGTTAAAATTCACTTTTTTGGACTTTACTATGAGTTTGTGTGTTTTTCTGTGATTTCAGGTATTTTCTGGCTGAAATTGAGGGTCCTGAGCAAAAATCTGATTCAGAGGCTGAAAAGGACTGCAGATGCTGTTGGATTCTGACCTCCCTGCACTCGAAGTGGATTTTCTGGAGCTACAGAAGCCCAATTGGCGCGCTCTCAACGGCGTTGGAAAGTAGACATCCTGGGCTTTCCAGCAATATATAATAGTCCATACCTTGCCCGATATTTGATGGCCCAAACCGGCGTTACAAATCAGCATCAGAATTCCCGGCGTTTAACGCCAGAACTGGCATAAGAATTGGAGTTAAACGCCCAAACTGGCATAAAAGCTGGCGTTTAACTCCAGAAAAAGTCTCTACACATAAAAGCTTCAATTCTCAGCCCAAGCACACACCAAGTGGATCCCAGAAGTGGATTTTTACGTCATTTACTCATTTCTGTATACCCTAGGTTACTAGTTCACTATTAATAGGATCTTTTGACATTGTATCTGTACCTCATGACACTTTACACGTTTCTCATTGTATCTTCTACAGCATGAGTCTCTAAACCCCATGGTTGGGGGTGAGGAGCTCTGCTGTGTCTTGATGGATTAATGCAATTACTACTGTTTTTCATTCAATCATGCTTGCTTCCATTCTAAGATATCACTTGTTCTTAAACCTGATAAATGTGATGATCCGTGACACTCATCATCATTCTCAACTATGAACGTGTGCCTGACAACCACCTCCGTTCTACCTTAGATTGAGTAGATATCTCTTGGATTCCTTAATCAGAATCTTCGTGGTATAAGCTAGAATTGATGGCGGCATTCAAGAGAATCCAGAAGGTCTAAACCTTGTCTGTGGTATTCTGAGTAGGATTCAAGGATTGAATGACTGTGACGAGCTTCAAACTCCTGAAGGCTGGGCGTTAGTGACAGACGCAAAAGAATCACTGGATTCTATTCCAACCTGATTGAGAACCGACAGATGATTAGCCGTGCTGTGACAGAGCGTGTTGAACATTTTCACTGAGAGGATGGGAGGTAGCCATTGACAACGGTGAAACCCTACATACAGCTTGCCATGGAAGGAGCCTTGCGTGCTTGAAGAAGAAGACAGTAGGAAAGCAGAGATTCAGAAGATAGAGCATCTCCAAAACCTCAACCTGTTCTCCATTACTGCAAAACAAGTATTTATTTCATGTTCTTTTACTTTTTACAATCAACCCTGATAATTATTGATATCCTGACTAAGAGTTACAAGATAACCATAGCTTGCTTCAAGCCGACAATCTCCGTGGGATCGACCCTTACTCACGTAAGGTATTACTTGGACGACCCAGTGCACTTGCTGGTTAGTTGTGCGGAATTGCAAAAGTGTGGTTGCAATTTCGTGCACCATTGCTTGTCCCCAAGAAACTGAAAACAAAATAGGATAAAAAGAAGAGAATATACAATGAATCTCAAAATATCAATGAAGTTTAGTTCTAATTAGATGAGCGGTGCTAGTAGCTTTTTGCTTCTGAACAGTTTTGGCATCTCACTTTATCCTTTGAAGTTCAGAATGATTGGCATCCATAGGAACTCAGAATTCAGATAGTGTTATTGACTCTCCTAGTTTAGTATGTTGATTCTTGAACACAGCTACTTTATGAGTCTTGGCCGTGACCCTAAGCATCTTGTTTTCCAGTATTACCACCGGATACATAAATGCCACAGACACATAACTGGGTGAACCTTTTCAGATTGTGACTCAACGTTGCTAGAGTCCCCAGTTAGAGGTGTCCAGAGTTCTTAAGCACACTCTTTTGCTTTGGATCATGACTTTAACCACTCAGCCTCAAGCTTTTCACTTGGACCTTCATGACACAAGCACATTGTTAGGGATAACTTGATTTAGCCGCTTAGGCCAGGATTTTATTCCTTTGGGCCCTCCTATCCACTGATGCTCAAAGCCTTAGATCTTCTTTACCCTTGCCTTTTGGTTTAAAGGGTTACTGGCTTTTTCTGCTTGCTTTTTCCTTTTTTTTTTTCACCATTTTTTTCGCAAGCTTTTTTCTTTTTTCACTGTTTTTTCTTGCTTCAAGAATCAAATTTATGATTTTTTAGATTATCAATAAGATTTCTCTTTTTTCATTATTCTTTCAAGAGCCAACAATTTTAACATTCATAAACTTCACTATAAAAATATGCACTGTTAAAGCATTTATTCAAAAAATAAAAAGTATTACCACCACATCAACATAATTAAACTAATTTCAAGATAGAACTTGAAATTCATGTACTTCTTGTTCTTTTGCAATTAAAAACATTTTTCATTTAAGAAAGGTGAAGGATTTATGAGACATTCATAACTTCAAGGCATACACACTAGACACTAATGATCATGTAATAAAGACACAAACATAGACAAAACATAAAGCATAAGGAACGAAAAATAGAAAAACAAATAACAAGGAAATTAAAGAACGGGTCCACCTTAGTGATGTCGACTAGTTCTTTCTCTTGAAGATCCTATGGAGTGCTTAAGCTCCACAATAGCCGTATGTCCTTTCCTAATATCCAGCTATTTAGAGAGCCAATGAGACTCAATTTTACTATAAAAATAAAAAGAATAATTCTAAAAATTAATTCTTTTTCAGTTAATATTAGTTAATTTTAAAATTATTTTATTCATTTAAAATTTTAGACTCTAAAAAATGAATTTCTAATTCTAAATTCAAAATTATAAACTTAAATCTTAAAATTATCCTATCACCCTTATGAATGGTGCAAAAAAACCTAATACTTGTATTTTCAATTACTAATAAAGTGAACATTATCTCGTATTTATTTTTCATGCATGTAACATGAATACTTGTGAAATCATCAAGATACTATGTGGATCAGTGGATATATAAAATATAACTCCATCTATAGTTGTATTTTTTATGATCTAAAATAACTATTGTTTACTTTTAAATGTTCATATAATAAATTGAAAATTGTAATTAAGAGATGAGTTTAATCTTAATTTATTGATAATATAAAATATTTTATGAAATCATTCAATTAGATTATGCGTTAGTTTAAATAAACTTTTACAAAATAAATTTAAAAATTAAGTTATTTTTTTATAAAATAATATACATTTAGATGATTGTATGACAATATCTGAAAGTTAAATTCTTAAGGGATATAAGAATTACAAAAGTTAAAATTTCTTTTACAAAAATATTCGTATATTCTCTCTTTAACAGTTAGTTTCGCTATTTCATTAATATCTCTTATTCACTTTTTTCAATTGTGAATGGAATATTATAATTCCAGAAAAAAAAGGCTATCTAAACTTTGTAAATGGACAACTTTTTCTAAACAAATAAAATAAAATTTTAAAAGTGTTATTTGAGATCGAATAAAAAAAGTACCTATAAGAAATATTATAGGTTGCACATCTCGCAAAAGCAAGAAAAAGGGAACAATATTTTCAGCATTTGGATTTAACTCTTAAAATACTTTAATATTATAATTTTAAATGATTTAATTTATTTTATAAAATTTTTATTAAATCAAACGATTTAACGTAAATTTTATTACAATTTTATGTTTTACATACAATATATTTTTTTAATATTATATACAACTAACTAAGAAGAAACTGATTACATTTTATGTGGATCATGTTTACTTTTTTGTAAAATAGTTGGCACAAATAATATATTCCATAATAACTATAATTTAATACAATGATTAAATTGAGTAAGAAAAAAACTTTATCAAAGTAATAATTGAGTAGTGTAATAATTATTATATATCAAATTTTATCTAACTTAATTTGACTTTTGTATGTATAATTGATCTTATAATAAATTGGCTAAATTAAAGTATTAAGGCTCCTGATTACTACACTTAATCGATAAGATAAGGGTTGATTGTATAAGGCTGGATAAGTTTCTAATATTATGTATAATATTTAAAGTAATCTATAATATTATCTTTTATTTATTCATATTTCTAGATGTAGATAAATATTAAATAAAAGTAATAAGATAATAAAAATATTAATTATTCAAATATATTCATACTTATATTTCATTTGTACTTTTGTAAAATTAAATTAAATTTCTATTTTATATTTTATATTTATTTATTATATAATTAAATTATTAAAAAATAAAAAATTATCAAATGAATTAGACCGTTTCCAAATGGGTTAAGTATTATTTTCGTCCCTAACGTCTTGGGTCAAAATCAAAATCATCCTCGACCTTTTTTCGTTATTAAAATCATCATCAACGTTCAAAAACGCTTTAAAATCATCCTTTCCCGAATTTTTGGACCAAAATACCCTCATCATCATTATTCTCCTCTTCACCTTCCTCACCCCACCACCACCAACACCAACACAAACACCACCACCAACACCAACACTAAGAACACCAAACAACAGCAACAACACCAAACAACACCAAACCAAGAAGCAGAAACAGAAAGCAAGAAAGTAGAAGCAAGAAAGCAGAAAAGAAACAAAGCAAAAGCAAGATGCAGAAGCAGAAACCGATGCAGATGAGGTGGCGAGACAGCGAGGTTGCGAGGCGGCGAGGCGGAGGCGGCAAGGCGGTGAGGCAGCGAGGCGGAGGTGGCAAGGCGACGGCAGTGGCTCGCGTCTCCTCTTTCCCTCGCGATCCCCAACGGCGATGGCGACAGCGGCTCCAAGCTTCGCCACCGCCGTCCCCCTCCCCTCTTTCCCCTTCCCCTCCTCCTCCCCCACATCTCTTCCCCCTTCCCCTCTCCCTTTTCCCTTCTCCCCTGCCCCCTCGCCCTTCCTCTTTTTCCTTCTCCCCTCTTCCCTGCCCCCTCCCGTGTTTTCTTTTTCTTTTTATGATGATGAGGGTATTTTGGTCTAAAAATTCGGGAAAGGATGATTTTAAAGCATTTTTTAATGTTGAGGATGATTTTTATAACGAAAAAAGGTCGGGGACGATTTTGATTTTGACCCAAGACGTTAGGGACGAAAATAATACTTAACCCTTTCCAAATCTAGGTATTATATGACAAATTTATCCACGCTACACATTTACAAGCCCAAAAATATAATTTTTAAGAATTTTAATTCACTGAATCATTTTTTGGTTACCTACCGATAATTCAAAAATTAATCCATCGCGGATTTGAGTTCTATTTAAGAGTATGTTGCTGGCCAATGAATTGCTGCATACATAAAATCGAATTTGAACCCTCGACACTTGTTTAAACTGACGAGTGAGTTGACCACTCGATTAACCCAAATTAATTTATTGACTGTACCATCTAATCTTGCCAAATTCAAATCTAAGTGTAGCATTTTAAAGAAGATATTAACGTATCATCTCAACTAAATCTCAAGGTACATAATTTTTTGTAATTCTCTACCAGAGTCTTATTGGGCCTTATGTGTCTTAGGCCTTTCTGTAATAACTTCAAAGTGTGGCTTATGCACATTGTTTTATTTAAAATATTTTTATAATAAAGACAAATGAACCTTAACTTAAGTCGCATATATTCCTCTTTTTAAGAATTTTTGAGAAAAATAAAATAAAATAAAGTCAAAAATTGATTGGGAGATGAGAATAAAAAAAAGACTTTCGATATATTAATAATTTAGTTGAAAAGAGTAAGGTTTTAAAAATTGAATCGGTCCTTATTGATTTAGAGGTTCAATAAATTCAACTATAGTTCAATCAAAATAATCGAATTATAATAAATTAATATATAAATTATAAATAAATATTCAAAAAATAAATGTATGCTATATATATAATTCATGATAATATATTATATGTTATAGAATAATAATTCAAGAATAACGACCAAAAATATTTATTAGTTTAATTGTATTTTAATTTCTATCTTTTCTTTTTTATTTAAAAAATAAATGTAAACTATATCTCTTAATTTTTAATATATATTTACTTTATATTAGATGTATTATTATATCAATATCTTAAAGATAAGTATAATTTATTATATAAAAAATATTATTTTTAGTCTAATAATATTTTTATTTTTTATTTTGAACACAAATATATTTTTAATATATATTTAGTGTAGATTATTTTTTCGGTAAATCTGATATATTGATATTTAGAACATAGATATGTATAGAATAAAATAAGTCTATCATAATAATAAAAAGAATCAAATATTTTTTTAATGTCTGGTAAGATGTACGGAACAAAAAAGACCCAACCTACAACAAAGTCCATAACAAATTAGCAATACCAATAGAAAATAGAAAACTTAGAAGCAAATCCAAAACAAATACATCAATAGCTTCCTCTTAAGCATTCATAGAGGTTGAACGAAAAGTATTTGGCCCAAATCAAACTAAGTCCAAAACCCAATTACTTAAAAGAAAATGCTAACAAAGTATGCAACCACACACAGCCAAGAAAAAAAAAAAAAGCGTGACAGCCACACATAGAGCACGCAGAAGATTTTTGTAAACCCCCATTCCCCTTTTTGGCTTTCTTCCACTTTTCTAAAAAAGTCTCTTGTCCATTGGTGTTATTGGTGGGTTCGATCTCACAACTATTTGTCCGTCCAGTGCTTCTACCACCTGGATTCGTTGCCTCTAGTCCGCCGTCCACCTCAAACTCCGCCTTACTCAGCTAAAGATTTGTCTGCCTTGTTACGGATCCACCATATATCCTTAGACGTTCAGATCTGTCAATGCTGTTCTCCTCCTCTTCTTTACTATTATTGTCGATCTCTTAGAACCGAGAAGAGATCACTTCAGATTTCTTTTTCTTTTTTTAATTTCTTTGAATGAATCCAAAACAATATTGTTTAAGTCTTTAGCATGGATATATCCAAATTAAAAAAAAGTGAAAAATTTAAATATATTTTTAAATTTTTAAAAATTTAAATGTTTATGCACCAAAAATTTAGGAACAATTGTCCTTTTCTCTTAGAACATTAAAAAAATAAGTTAAAAGGCGTTTCAGGTAGTATTGTACTTTGTTGGAGTTTCAAACTTCTATTTTTTTTTACCAATCAAATCTAATATAAAATATATGAAGGGTTTAAAATAAGAAAAACAAACTTAATATGGACATGACCCAAGAGAGAACGCGGAAAAAATGCAACCGATTCATTCGTCGTGAGGTATTTAAATATTGAAAATGTCGATTTTGTCCAAGTAGACACGAAGATAACCCATCTCCCCATGATATAGATTTTATGCGAGTTCTCTTTCTCTTTCTCTCTCTAGCACTGGTGTCCCCATTTTTCCCCTTCGTTGTGATGCTGTGTCCTACCTCATTTTTCATACCGCTCCTTACTGAGTCAAATTGACAATGGCCTCGATGCATCTAATTCAGATTTTAAATGATTGTGTTAGATAAATTATTATATATAACGCAGATGACATAGTTTCTGATAGGCATGTGTGTCATCGTTACCTATGAAAAAAGGTATTGGTAAAGTGTTTAAAGTGTTTATATATGAAAAAAGAAATTAAAATAGTATTGACTGTTGAGTGAGTGCCAAACAAAACAAATTGAGATAAATAATAAAAAAAGAATAGTATTTAAAAATTTTCATGAGTTTCGAAAAATTAGTTGTTAGTAAAAATACATTATCGAATGAGTGTTTATTTCTTAGTATTATTGGCTTTTCATGTATAAGGAGTATTCCTACTTATGACCATGTGTTTGTGTGTGCTCTGCTAACTACATTCAAATTGGGACTCCTTCTTCATTCAATGTCCTTGTCTAATTTTTATCCTACATTTATATATGAATATAATTTTAGAAAAGCTCTACATTCATGTAAATAATTCATCCAAGTTATCTAAGTTCCTTTTCTTAGACGCGCCTCCCCCACCCTCCTTCACTCGTTTGTCATACACGCGCCACATATAACGTAAACCTTCTCTGCTATTGATGAGCGGATAATTTATACGCTTTTTGGCATTGTTTTTAGTATGTTTTTAGTATAATCTAGTTAGTTTTTAGTATATTTTTATTAGTTTTTAGCTAAAATTCACTTTTCTGGACTTTACTATGAGTTTGTGTGTTTTTCTGTGATTTCAGGTATTTTCTGGCTGAAATTGAGGGTTCTGAGCAAAAATCTGATTCAGAGACTGAAAAGGACTGCAGATGCTGTTGGATTCTGACCTCCCTGCACTCGAAGTGGATTTTCTGGAGCTACAGAAGCCCAATTGGCACGCTCTCAACGGCGTTGGAAAGTAGACATCCTGGGCTTTCCAGCAATATATGATAGTTCATACTTTGCCCAAGATTTGATGGCCCAAACCGGCGTTCAAAGTCACCCTCAGAAATTCCAGCGTTTAACGCTGGAACTGGCATAAAACTTGGAGTTAAACGCCCAAACTGGCATGAAAGCTGGCATTTAACTCCAGAAAAGGTCTCTACACGAAATTGTTTCATTGCTCAACCCAAGCACACACCAAGTGGGCCCGGAAGTGGATTTTTAAGTCATTTACTCATCTCTGTACACCCTAGGTTACTAGTTTACTATTAATAGGATCTTTTGACATTGTATCTGTACCTCATGACACTTTACACGTTTTCTTTGTGTACTTTCCACGGCATGAGTCTCTAAACCCCATGGTTGGGGGTGAGGAGCTCTGCTGTGTCTTGATGGATTAATGCAATTGCTACTGTTTCTCATTCAATCATGCTTGCTTCCATTCTAAGATAATACTTGTCCTTAACCCGGATGAATGTGATGATCCGTGACAATCATCATCATTCTCAACTATGAACGTGTGCCTGACAACCACCTCCGTTCTACCTTAGATTAAGTAGTTATCTCTTGGATTCTTTAACCGGAATCTTCGTGGTATAAGCTAGAACTGATGGCGGCATTCAAGAGAATCCGGAAGGTCTAAACCTTGTCTGTGGTATTCTGAGTAGGATTCAATGATTGGATGACTGTGACGTGCTTCAAACTCCTAGCAGGCGGGGCGTTAGTGACAGACGCAAAAGAATCATTGGATTCTATTCCGGCCTGACCGAGAACCGACAGATGATTAGCCATGCTGTGACAGAGCATAGGAACATTTTCACTGAGAGGATGGGAGGTAGCCATTGACAACGGTGAAACCCTACATACAGCTTGCCATGGAAGGAACTGTGCGTGTTTGATGAAGAAGACAGTAGGAAAGCAGAGATTCAGAGGACAGAGCATCTCTAAAACCTCAACCTATTCTCCATTACTGCAAAACAAGTAACCATTTCATGTTCTTTTGCTTTTCACAATCAATCCTGATAATTTCTGATATCCTGATTAAGATTTACAAGATAACCATAGCTTGCTTCAAGCCGACAATCTCCGTGGGATCGACCCTTGCTCACGCAAGGTATTACTTGGACGACCCAGTGCACTTGCTGGTTAGTTGTGCGGAGTTGCAAAAAGTGTGATTGCAATTTCGTGCACCAAGTTTTTGGCGCCGTTGCCGGGGATTGTTCGAGTTTGGACAACTGACGGCTTATCTTGTTGCTTAGATTAGGACTGTTTTATTTTTGTTGGGTTAGAGTCTTTTAGTTGAGTCTAGTTCATATTTTAAGTTTGGTGTCAATTGCATGCTTTTGTTTTTCTTTTAATTTTCGAATTTGCATGTTCTTAGTCCCTTTTTGATTCATAAAAATTCTAAGTTTGGTGTCCTCTTTGTGTTTTTCCTTAAAAATTTTCGAAAATTAGTGTTTGATTTTCTAAAAATTTTAAGTTTGGTGTCTTTTTGTTGTTTTTCTCTTTCCTCTTTTCACAAATCAAATCTTTTTCATAAAAATTTTTCAATCATATCTCTTTAATTGCTGTTTTCAAAATCTTTTTGATTAACTAATTGATTCAGTTCTCAATTTGCTTTGATCTTATTTTCTTTTTTATTTTCGAATTTTCACTTTAATTTTCTTTTGTTTTATTTTATATTTTTTTTCGTTTAATTCAAAAAAAATATAACAAAATATATCTATATGCAACCCATTATGGATCTAAGTGGGATTGATCAGTCCAAAAGGACTCTGGGGTCATATGCTAACCCCATTACAGCTGCATATGGGAGTAGCATATGTACACCTCCCATCAAAGCAAGCAGCTTTGAGCTAAATCCTCAACTCATTATCATAGTGCAGCAAAATTGCCAGTATTCCGGTCTTCCACAGGAAGAACCTACTGAGTTTCTGGCACAGTTCTTACAGATTGCTGACACAGTACATAATAAAGAGGTGGATCAGGATGTCTACAGACTATTACTATTTCCATTTGCTGTAAAAGATCAGGCTAAAAGGTGGTTGAATAACCAACCTACAGCAAGCATAAAGACATGAAAACAGTTATCAGACAAATTCCTGAATCACTTTTACCCTCCAAAAAGGATGACACAGCTAAGGCTAGACATCCAAGGCTTTAAACAAGAGGATAATGAATCCCTTTATAATGCCTGGGAGAGGTATAGAGGTATGCTAAGGAAATGTCCCTCTGAAATGTTTTCAGAGTGGGTACAGTTAGACATTTTCTACTATGGGCTTACAGAAAAAGCTCAGATGTCCTTAGACCACTCAGCTGGTGGATCTATACAAATGAGGAAGACAATTGAAGAAGCTCAAGAACTAATAGACACTGTTGCTAGAAACCAATATTTATACTCTAGCAATGAGTTCTCTCCAAAAGAGGAAGTCATGGCAGTAGTCACTGACCCTAGTCCTCAAGAACAGATAATTGAGCTTAATCAACAATTGCTCCTGATGACAGAACAGTTAGCAGACTTTAAAGAGATGCTTCATGAAACTAAAGTTGCTAACAAGAGCATAGAACTGCAGTTGAATCAAGCAAAACAGCAAATATCTAAACAGATAATAGAGGAATGTCAAGCAGTTCAATTGAGGAGTGGGAAGACCCTGAATAACACTGCTCAA
This sequence comes from Arachis hypogaea, assembly GCF_003086295.3. Lineage (NCBI taxonomy): Eukaryota > Viridiplantae > Streptophyta > Magnoliopsida > Fabales > Fabaceae > Arachis > Arachis hypogaea. The sequence goes on from NC_092041.1 coordinate 85,555,253, forward strand.
AAGAGTAAAAAGCCAAACAAGGAACAATTGACAGAGGACAACCAAACCACTGTTCAAAATCCCTCTGAGGACAGTAAGAGCCCAGAGAGGAATATTATTGGCGTTCAAACGCCAGAAAGGGAAGGAAAGCTGGCGTTAAACGCCCATTCCTTGCCCAGTTATGGCGTTCAAACACCAGAAAAGGGGGAAAAGTTGGCGTTAAACGCCCAATTTCCACCCAATCCTGGCGTTCAGACGCCTAGGGGGAATCAGACACCTGAGAGTGCTGACAGTAATCCCTCTAGCAAGGCTTCTTCAACCACTTCTGTAAGAAATAAACCTGCAGCATCTAAGGTTGAAGAGTATAAAGCCAAAATGCCTTATCCTCAAAAACTCCACCAAGCGGAGCAGGATAAGCAATTTGCCCGCTTTGCAGACTATCTAAGGACTCTTGAAATAAAGATTCCGTTTGCAGAGGCACTTGAGCAAATACCTTCTTATGCTAAGTTCATGAAAGAAATCTTAAGTCATAAGAAGGATTGGAGAGAAACTGAAAAAGTGTTTCTCACTGAAGAATGCAGTGCAGTCATATTAAAGAGCTTACCAGAAAAGCTTCAAGATCCAGGAAGCTTTATGATACCATGCACATTAGAAGGTTCTTGCACCAAGACAGCCCTATGTGATCTTGGAGCAAGCATCAATCTAATACCTGCATCCACTATCAGAAAGCTTGGGATGACTGGAGAAGTCAAACCAACCCGGATATGCCTCCAACTTGCTGATGGCTCCATTAAACACCCATCAGGCATAATTGAGGACATGATTGTCAAGGTTGGGCCATTTGCCTTTCCAACTGACTTTGTGGTGCTGGAAATGGAGGAGCACAAGAGTGCAACTCTCATTCTAGGAAGACCTTTCCTAGCAACTGGACGAACTCTCATTGATGTACAAAACGGGGAAGTAACCCTGAGAGTCAATGAGGATGAGTTCAAGTTAAATGCTGTAAAAGCTATGCAGCATCCAGACACACCAAATGACTGCATGGGCGCTGACATTATTGACTCTCTGGTAGAAGAGATTAATATGGCTGAAAGCCTAGAATCATAGCTTGAGGACATCTTCAAAGATGCTCAACCTGATCAAGAAGAACTAGAGGAAGCAAAGGAATTTTCGAAAATTCCTCAGGAGGAGGATAAACTTCCCAAACCTGAACTCAAACCACTACCACCATCCCTGAAATATGCATTTCTGGGAGGGGGTGAAACTTTTCCAGTGATTATAAGCTCTGCCTTAAATTCACAGGAAGAGGAAGCACTAATTCAAGTGCTAAGGACACACAAGACAGCTCTTGGGTGGTCCATAAGTGATCTTAAGGGCATTAGCCCAGCTAGATGCATGCACAAAATCCTGTTGGAGGATAATGCCAAACCAGTGGTCCAACCACAGAGGAGGCTAAATCCAGCCATGAAGGAGGTGGTGCAAAAAGAGGTCACTAAATTACTAGAGGCTGGGATTATTTATCCTATTTCTGATAGCCCCTGGGTGAGCCCTGTCCAAGTTGTCCCCAAAAAGGGAGGCATGACAATGGTTCATAATGAAAAAAATGAACTGGTTCCTACAAGAACAGTCACAGGGTGGCGTATGTGTATTGATTACAGAAGGCTCAATACAGCCACCAGAAAGGATCATTTTCCTTTACCATTCATAGACCAAATGCTAGAAAGACTAGCTGGTCATGACTATTACTGCTTTTTGGATGGCTATTCAGGCTACAACTAAATTGCAGTAGACCCTCAGGACCAAGAGAAAACAGCATTTACTTGCCCTTCTGGCGTGTTTGCCTACAGAAGGATACCTTTTGGTCTGTGCAATGCACCTGCAACCTTTCAGAGGTGCATGCTCTCTATCTTCTCAGATATGGTAGAGAAATTTCTGGAAGTCTTCATGGATGACTTTTCAGTATATGGAGATTCATTTAGCTCCTGTCTTAATCACCTAGCACTTGTCCTGAAAAGATGCCAAGAGACTAACCTGGTTTTAAACTGGGAGAAATGTCACTTTATGGTGACTGAAGGAATTGTCCTTGGGCACAAAATTTCAAGCAAGGGAATAGAGGTGGATAAGGCAAAGGTAGAGGTAATTGAAAAATTACCACCACTTGCCAATGTTAAGGCAATCAGAAGCTTTCTGGGGCATGCAGGATTCTACAGAAGGTTTATAAAGGATTTTTCGAAAATTGCAAAACCTCTGAGTAACCTGTTAGCTGCTGACACACCATTTGTGTTTGACACACAGTGTCTGCAGGCATTTGAGACCCTGAAAGCTAAGCTGGTCACAGCACCAGTCATCTCTGCACCAGATTGGACATTGCCATTTGAATTAATGTGTGATGCCAGTGACCATGCCATTGGTGCAGTGTTAGGACAGAGGCATAACAAGCTTCTGCACGTCATTTATTATGCTAGCCGTGTTCTAAATGACGCACAGAAGAACTACACAACCACAGAAAAAGAGTTACTTGCAGTGGTTTATGCCATTGACAAGTTTAAATCCTATCTAGTGGGATCCAAAGTGGTTGTGTACACTGACCATGCTGCTCTTAAATACTTACTCACAAAGCAGGATTCAAAACCCAGGCTTATCAGATGGGTGTTGCTTCTGCAAGAGTTTGATATAGAAATAAGAGACAGAAAAGGGACAGAGAACCAAGTAGCTGACCATCTGTCCCGGATAAAACCAGTAGCTGGGGCGTCCCTCCCTTCTACTGAGATCTCTGAGACTTTCCCAGATGAGCAACTCTTTGCCATTCAGGAAGCTCCATGGTTTGCAGATATTGCAAATTATAAAGCTGTGAGGTTCATACCCAAGGAGTACAGTCGAGTGCAAAGAAAGAAATTAATTTCAGATGCCAAGTACTACCTCTGGGATGAACCATATCTCTTTAAGAGATGTGCTGACGGAGTGATCCGCAGATGTGTACCCAGAGAAGAAGCACAAAGGATCCTATGGCATTGCCATGGATCACAGTATGGAGGACATTTTGGAAGTGAGCGAACAGCCACTAAAGTCCTCCAATGTGGCTTCTACTGGCCTACTCTCTATAAAGATTCCCGAGAGTTTGTGCGTAACTGTGACAGTTGCCAAAGAGCTGGTAACTTACCTCACGGATATGCCATGCCTCAACAAGGGATATTAGAGATAGAGTTGTTTGATGTATGGGGCATTGACTTCATGGGGCCATTCCCACCATCATACTCAAACACTTATATTCTGGTGGCAGTGGACTATGTATCTAAGTGGGTAGAAGCAATTGCTACACCCACTAATGATACCAAGACCGTGCTAAAATTCCTCCAGAAACACATCTTCAGCAGGTTTGGTGTTCCCAGAGTACTAATCAGTGACGGGGGCACCCATTTCTGCAATAGACAGCTATACTCTGCTATGGTTAGATATGGAATTAGCCACAAAATGGCAACTCCGTATCATCCACAGACAAATGGGCAGGCTGAGGTCTCTAACAGAGAGCTAAAAAGAATCCTAGAACGGACTGTGATGGCCCGAAGAAAGGATTGGGCAAAGAGCTTGGATGATGCTCTGTGGGCATACAGAACAGCATTCAAGACTCCTATAGGAACCTCCCCATACCAACTGGTGTATGGGAAGGCCTGTCATTTGCCTGTGGAACTGGAACATAAAGCCTACTGGGCAACCAGATTCCTAAATATGGATGCACAGTTAGCTGGTGAAAAAAGATTGCTCCAGCTAAATGAGCTAGAGGAGTTCAGACTCAATGCCTTTGAAAATGCAAAAATTTATAAGGAAAAGGCAAAGAAATGGCATGACAAGAAATTGTCAACCAGAGTCTTTGAGCCAGGACAAAAAGTTCTACTCTTTAACTCTAGGCTCAGACTGTTTCCAGGAAAACTCAAATCCCGGTGGAGGGGTCCGTATGTGATTACAGGAGTTTCACCATATGGATATGTTGAGCTTCAGGATATTGATTCTGACAAAAAGTTCATTGTTAATGGACAGAGAATCAAGCACTATCTTGAAGGAAATTTTGAGCAGGAATGCTCAAAACTGAGACTTGAGTAATTCTCAGTAAAGGTCCAGCTAAAGACAGTAAAGAAGCGCTTGCTGGGAGGCAACCCAGTCATTAGGAAGTTGTATAAATTTTTCTTACAGAGGCAAGTATCAAAAATGAAGGAAGAACAGCAGAATCAGAACTGCATGCTCTGCAAATTGCTGAAGGAACAAGAGAAGCAGGGGCGTGAACTCCAAGAGTTGAAACGCCAAAAGCTCTCCTCTCAAGCTGAGGGAGCATCCACTTCTCAAAATCAAGGTTGTTGAGTCCTAACTCTGTGAAAACCTCTATCATTAGGAGCCTATGTTTTTGCGTTTTTTTTTCTTTTGTTTTGTTTTCTATTTTTATTTTTTTTTAGTCTCATCTTATATCTATCTTTGAGTCTTGTTCTTAATTCATAATTAATAAAATTGAAATTTTATGCCTTAAAGCTATGAATGTCCTATGAATCCATCACCTCTCTTAAATGAAAAATGCTTTAATCACAAAAGAACAAGAAGTACAGGATTTCGAAATTCATCCTTGAAACTAGTTGAATTAGTTTGATGTGGTGACAATACTTTTTGTTTTCTGAATGAATGCTTGAACAGTGCATATGTCTTTTGAACTTGTTGTTTTGAGAATGTTAAAAAATTTTTTGTTGGCTCTTGAAAGAATGAAAGAAAAAGAGAACTGTTATTGAGGATCTGAAAAATCATCAGATTGATTCTTGAAGCAAGAAAAAGCAGTGATTCAAAAAAAAAATTTCGAAAAAAAAAAGAGAGAAAGGAAAAGAAAAAGAAGGAAATAAAGTTGTGATCCAAGGCAAAAAGAGTGTGCTTAAGAACCCTGGACACCTCTAATTGGGGACTCTAGCAAAGCTGAGTCACAATCTGAAAAGGTTCACCCAATTATGTGTCTGTGGCATGAATGTATCCGGTGGTAATACTGGAAGACAGAGTGCTTTGGGCCACAGCCAAGACTCATACACTAGCTATGTTCAAGAATCATTATGCTTAACTAAGAGAATCAATGACACTATCTGAGTTCTGAGTTCTTATAGATGCCAATCATTCTGAACTTCAAGGGATAGAGTGAGATGCCAAAACTGTTCGGAGGCAAAAAGCTACTAGTCCCGCTCATCTAATTGGAGCTATGTTTCCTTGATATTTTGGAGTCTATAGTATATTCTCTTCTTTTTATCTTATTTTGATTTTCAGTTGCTTGGGGACAAGCAACAATTTAAGTTTGGTGTTGTGATGAGCGGATAATTTATACGCTTTTTGGCATTGTTTTTAGTATGTTTTTAGTATAATCTAGTTAGTTTTTAGTATATTTTTATTAGTTTTTAGCTAAAATTCACTTTTCTGGACTTTACTATGAGTTTGTGTGTTTTTCTGTGATTTCAGGTATTTTCTGGCTGAAATTGAGGGTTCTGAGCAAAAATCTGATTCAGAGACTGAAAAGGACTGCAGATGCTATTGGATTCTGACCTCCCTGCACTCGAAGTGGATTTTCTGGAGCTACAGAAGCCCAATTGGCGCGCTCTCAACGGCGTTGGAAAGTAGACATCCTGGGCTTTCCAGCAATATATGATAGTTCATACTTTGCCCAAGATTTGATGGCCCAAACCGGCGTTCAAAGTCACCCTCAGAAATTCCAGCGTTTAACGCTGGAACTGGCATAAAACTTGGAGTTAAACGCCCAAACTGGCATGAAAGCTGGCGTTTAACTCCAGAAAAGGTCTCTACACGAAATTGTTTCATTGCTCAACCCAAGCACACACCAAGTGGGCCCGGAAGTGGATTTTTAAGTCATTTACTCATCTCTGTACACCCTAGGTTACTAGTTTACTATTAATAGGATCTTTTGACATTGTATCTGTACCTCATGACACTTTACACGTTTTCTTTGTGTACTTTCCACGGCATGAGTCTCTAAACCCCATGGTTGGGGATGAGGAGCTCTGCTGTGTCTTGATGGATTAATGCAATTACTACTGTTTCTCATTCAATCATGCTTGCTTCCATTCTAAGATAATACTTGTCCTTAACCCGGATGAATGTGATGATCCGTGACAATCATCATCATTCTCAACTATGAACGTGTGCCTGACAACCACCTCCATTCTACCTTAGATTAAGTAGTTATCTCTTGGATTCTTTAACCGGAATCTTCGTGGTATAAGCTAGAACTGATGGCGGCATTCAAGAGAATCCGGAAGGTCTAAACCTTGTCTGTGGTATTCTGAGTAGGATTCAATGATTGGATGACTGTGACGTGCTTCAAACTCCTAGCAGGCGGGGCGTTAGTGACAGACGCAAAAGAATCATTAGATTCTATTCCGGCCTGACCGAGAACCGACAGATGATTAGCCATGCTGTGACAGAGCATAGGAACATTTTCACTGAGAGGATGGGAGGTAGCCATTGACAACGGTGAAACCCTACATACAGCTTGCCATGGAAGGAACTGTGCGTGTTTGATGAAGAAGACAGTAGGAAAGCAGAGATTCAGAGGACAGAGCATCTCCAAAACCTCAACCTATTCTCCATTACTGCAAAACAAGTAACCATTTCATGTTCTTTTGCTTTTCACAATCAATCCTGATAATTTCTGATATCCTGATTAAGATTTACAAGATAACCATAGCTTGCTTCAAGCCGACAATCTCCGTGGGATCGACCCTTGCTCACGCAAGGTATTACTTGGACGACCCAGTGCACTTGCTGGTTAGTTGTGCGGAGTTGCAAAACGTGTGATTGCAATTTCGTGCACCAGCTATGTGATAAACCTTTACTCAACGTAAACCTTCTACTGCAATCTAAACCTTGTTCTCTGATCTCATTTTCGTTCTTCCTCTTCTTCTTTGCTCGCGTTCTTCTTTTTCTGTTTCTTCTTATTCTTCTTCTTCTTCTTCTTCAACGTAATAAGCTTTGTCGTTCTCCTCTGTTCGTGTTTTCTTTATTGTTGTTCTTCTTCTTCTTCTTTGCTCACGTTCTTCCTTATTTATTTGCATTGACTTCAATGTAATAAGCTTCTTCGTTCTTCTTCTTTTTCGTTTTTTTCTTCGATCTTCACTTCTCAATTGAAACAATGAATGATTCAAGTTCAAATCAGTTGAATGAGAACGATTTGGATTATTGATCTGAAACGAATCATGTTGATGAGGTTTGGATTATTCAATTTTGAATCGAATTGAATTGAATGCAATTGTTAATTTTATTTTAACTGAATTCAATGGACGTGGGTGTTTTTGAATCTGAATTGAATTGAATTGAATTCATGATATCTAAATTGTAGACAGAGGTATTTCAAATTTTATTTTGTATAATGAATTATGTTTCGTCACTCAGTACTATACAATTGTTTCACAATGGGTACGTGTTTCGGTTCGCTATGAAAAAAGCTGTTTGAATTTGATTTTGTATACTGGATTATGTTTTGTTCACTCAGTACTGAAGAATTATTTCACTATAATAACATATTCGGTTTGTTATGCAGAAAGGAGTGTGAATTTGAATTTGAATATATATAATGGATTATGTTTCATTCACTGAGTATTATATAAATGTTTCACCATAATGACGTTTTCGGTTCACTATGCAGACCAGCTATGTTGTGGATGAAAAATTTGCCCCAAAGGTGGGAATGATTTTCAAGATACTAGAAGAAGTTGGGAAGTTCTACAAATATTATTCCAAACTTGCTGGTTTTTCTACGAAAATAAGGAACACGACTCGAGACAGAGACAAGATTAAGAATCAGCTAATTGTATGCAACAGAGAGGGGGGTGAAAATCCAATATATCTCCAACTCTGAAGACAAACCACTTTGCCGGGTTAAACTGTCCAGCCAAGATTTACGTACATATAACGAAGGACGTCAGTCTCTGGACAATTTCCAAAGTTGTTTTGAATCACTCACATCCCTGTTGTCCAGACCGGGCAGAGATGCTCAAACAACACAGGGAGCTAAGCATGTTTGTGCATCGCACCATCGAAACCAACGAGGAAGCCGAAATCATACCGAGCAAAACTTACCAATCATTTGTGGCAGCAGCCGGCAGCCACCGTGAACTAAGTTTTATAGAAAAAGACGTGAGGAATTACATCACAAAGGAAGTACGGAATGTTTCCGAACAAGATGATGCCAAAGAATTTGGGAAGTACCTACTAAGAATGAAAGAGAAGAACCAAAATTTCTTCTTCGAGCTCAACCTCAAAGGCGATCATTGCATCAAACATGCATTCTGGGCCAATGCAAGAAGCAGGGCCACATGTGAGTATTTCGGAGATGTTGTTTCATTCGACACCACCTACAACACAAACATGTATTCCATTCAGTCACATATAGTTTTAGGTTCAGTGAATTTACAAATTTCGGTTCATCACAATCTGGGTGCTTCAATTTATACAGGTACAATCTGGTTTTAGGTTCTTTTGTGGGTGTGAATCACCACGGTCAGTCGACGCTTCTTGGATGCGCGCTAATGAAAATGAGGACATCCAATCATTCAAATGACTATTCGAATGTTGGCTCCATTGCACGGGAGGGAAGGCACCAAAAGGCATTCCTACGGACCAATACACATCAATTCAAAGGGCAATTGAGCTGTGCATGCCAACAATAATTCGCCGGTGGTGCATCTAGCACATCATGAAAAAGATCCCAAACAAACTAAACGACTACAAGGGACATGAAAAAATTGAACAAGAGATAAGCCATGTTGTTTGGAACTCGTACACGAAAGACACATTCGATAGAAACTGGAATGATTTCCTCACAAAGTATAGCCTTGTAGGTAACAAGTGGCTCTCAGGTAACCGAGGTTTCAATTTTAATTATTTTCATGCTGTTACTTTTTGTTTAAACGTGCACACATTTCGGTTCACTGGAGCCTATGTTTTTAGTTTATTCTGCAGAGTTGTACGAGGATCAGCATTTATGGGTTCCAATTTACCTAGATTACCACTTCTAGGTCGGGATGAGAAGCACACAAAGGAGCGAGAACATGCACACATTTTTCAATAAATTCATCACACGCAACAGCTCCCTGAGACAATTCGTGAAACAATACGACAATTGCCTAGCAAGCAGAGAGCAAAGAGAGAGAGAATTCAACGCTGCAGATTTTCACACCGTGATACTATGTGCAACAAAATCAGCAATAGAGGCCTAGTTTTAGCACGTGTATACCCACGACAAGTTCAGGAAGTTCAAGCACAATTTAGAGGTAAAGTGAACTGCATCACAAGATCAATGCATTCCACCTTAGGTTTCATAATATACGAAGTTGTAGAGCTGGTTTCTAACTCCACATTCAAAAACTTTTTCATCACCTACAACGCAATATCACGAGAGGTAAAGTGCCAGTGATTGCTGTTCAAGTCAAGGGGCATACTGTGCCGCCATTCCCTGAGCATTCTAAGCTTCGAGCGAGTGGATAACGTGGCACCAAAATACATACTGGAATGTTGGAGCAAGAACTTAAAGAGGAGGCACACACATATCAAGAGCAGCCAAGATGAGCCTCTACTGGAGCTGAGAAGCAAGAGATTCAATGATTTGGTGTTTCGGTCGCACAATATATGCGAATTTGCATCCGAGTCCGAGGAGCTAACTAGAATTCTACACCGGACATTTGACAAGGTCATGGTCGAGATGCAAGAATATCAAGAGAGAAGCAAAGAAAAAGTTCGTTATCCCATAAAGAAGCGACGTTGAGCGACGTGAACGACCTTCAAAGCCCGCCACACATCAAAATAAGAGACCGGCCCAAGAACAGACTTGGATCAAACCTGGAAAAAAAGATCTCAAATGCCACGAAGAAAAAGAAAAAGACAGCTCCAAGCGAGGTAAAATTGATTTGCTTTCGATTAGGGAAAAATTCATTTGTGCTTTTTGCTAATATACGATTTATTATATCTTTTGCAGTTGAACCTTTTAGACGGCAGATCAACGATTCAGTCAAGCTCCAGCCTTTACAATGCACCGGATATGAATTATCCCATAGAGGATTATACGAGTTTTAATTTTTATTAATGGACATTTCTTTTCATCCATGTTCAAATTTCAGTTCATTGATGTCATAAGAGGGTTAATTTCTTACTCTTGTTAGTCTTTAATGAATAGTAACTTTTTTGTTTTTGATATTAGCTTTTGTGAAATTCTTTATTCAAAAGCTACTTTTTTCTTTATTGAATAGTCAATTTATTGTGTTATGTCAGAGAGTTCAGGTGTTTCTGAAACTAAATACTGATAGAAACATTTTTTTTATAATTAGCTCTCTGCTATATTGATATATGCAACTTTTCGGTTCATCCAGTGTATTAATTTCGGTTCACTGTATTTTTTAGGGTTCTTAATATCTTGATAAATACCCTGATTCCATTCACTGTGAACCTAGAACAAAACAATAGTAGACAGTTCCAACAGATATATAAATTAACATCTCAGACCAACGGGACAAGGAATATCCATCTTGAATCAGATAAAAATACTAACATTAGATATATACATTGATATTAAGATTAGATATATAGATTAACATTTACATTAATATTCACATGAATACATTAGATATATACATTGTTTGCTTTTTTAAACAAGTTAAACAAAATATTGTTAATTATAACCAGTCAATCATAGTATATCCTATTTACTCTCTAAATCTCTAGATGTGAATTTACATCAAGGGCTGGAGAGGGCAGCAGATGGCTTTGGGAGTCTTATTGCTTCAGATGCCCGAATTACTTGGTCTTTGATTTTGTTCATTTCATGCAAGAGAATATACAGACCATATTTGTGCCTGAAGCCATCAATCTTTTCCTACATTTCAGTTGAAAGGAATTAGTTACATAAGAAATGAATCCAACTGAAATGATAAATGAAAGAACTGAAATGATAAATGTCCCAGACCATTGAACCAAACACCGTTGATGCACTAAATAAAACATGATAAATAATGAAACAGTTAGAAAAGCACCAAATATCAAGTGAATGAAAATCACAAAGCCCACCAAACCGAACGAAATTCATGTGGTGAATAAATCGTTATAAACTTTCAATCATCAAGAATGGTATTTCTCCATGCAAAAGAAGTCAAGTCAACAGAGTAACAACCAAGTTCAAATTTACATACACTATTAATTTAGAAAGTACTTACTTATGTCCAAGCTTTATATTGATACCTCTTCCCGGGTTTGATCTTTCGAGGATCAATTGTTTTGAGCCATTTCATGAAGGTTGGCTCGCAGTTGTTGCTTCAATAAACTTCAATGTTGCCGTCACCCTAGCATCTACCACCGCCTCTTTTAGGATTTCAAGCTGTGAACCAATCAGCTCAGAGCGCTGAGTTGGTTGAGAGGGGCGAGCTTGTTGAGATGCTGGGTGACTTATCCCAAGGCTAAAGGAAGGCATATCATCTTTTCATTTCCTAGGATGAGCAACACTGCAAGACGATAGAGATATTAAACAAAAATAATATTAAATAATATAGTGAACCAAAATTAATCAATGTGATGAATCGAAAATATCCAGATATGAACAAGCATAAAACTTACAAATCAGACCGTGCTTCTTCTTCTAATTGTCGTGCCACCGGAGCTTCTTATTGTTGTTGTTGTTGTTTGGGAGAGCAGCTGCATTAAATAGAAAAGAGTTCAGTAACGACGCAGAATTATTATGCTGTGCCATTAAAACTAATAAAAAGAATTCTAATTACCAGCTAGACTAAAAGATTATAAAAAATGATATTAATTAAAACTTACACATTCATTGGAAGTTCTGGCTCAATATTCCTTGGAGAAGATTCCTCAGCAGACTGCTTTTGTTGTTTCAATTATTGTGCAACTTACTCAACATTAAACAGAAAATAGTTCAATAATTGTCCCAAATTGTTATCATATTCCATTAAAATTAATAAAAAGAATTTTATGTGCAACTTACTCATTACCAGAAGTTTCTTGTGTTTGACTTTTCGGAGGGACATAGATAAAGTCATCTTTCATCAACTCTTCCTTAAGAGAACTTGGAAGAGACAACGCAATAGGAGCTCTAAGGAATGTAAACAAGGAAGAAGTTAATGTTGAATAATTAGAATTGGTTCTGAGAAACAGAAATTTGCACAAAAACTCACATTTCCAAAGGTTCAGAATGAGTTTCTCGAACCTCAATGATTTGTAGCTCAGAATCAGGTTTAGCACTAGTAACATTTAAACACGTTTTCTGTGTGATTAATTAAATAAAAATTATTACCTAAATCTAAAAGAGTAACATAAATATTTTTAACTTACACTGGTGGAGTTTTAGAACTCTTTCTTGGATGGATTTTCTTTTTTCTAAAATATTTTACCGGACTTTCCGGGGTTTTTTTTAAAAGATAACAAATTAAAATTAGAAACCAAGATTAAAAGCAGAGGTCTAGAAACACATGAAATTCATTTTTGGAAACTACTGAACTAAAAGTAAAGCCGGCAATGAACCAATTTATCTGGTATTTTTTGAGGCATTTAGAGACGGTGTGGAGCTTGCCTGAGTCTGTAAGCGAGGTTCGCTACCCAGATTTACAGTCGGCAGTCTAAGTAAGATAAATAAATATTAGTAATTGAATTAAGAGGAATTAGAAAAGGTTCTAGCAAAAGTCAGCAAAGAAAGAAAAATAACTCGATATAAGAAACTGAATCTTACGTCTCAGAGAAATCATTTTGCGCCTCCGTCGAGTTAAACTGTTCCGGAGCAACGTTTGCTGTCTGAACTCCATTATTTCTTTTCTTTGATCTCTTTTCTCTTATCGTCTCCAACGCTTGTCTTCTTCTTTCCGCAGTGCTGTCTTTTACTTGTTCAATTCTGAAAGTTCATAAAATAAGTATCAAGGAACCTAAAATGAAAGCATCAATAGAAGAAAATATAATTCGAAAAACTTATTCCTTGTCAGATTTGGTTTGTTTTTTTGCCACCCTCTGCGGTTGTTTTTTTTACTATAGTTGTTTTTCGATTTTTTTCTCTGCAACACAGACAAACACATTGAATTTATACTGGACAAAAATATAAGCAAGAAAAAGACACTAACAATCAAGTGAACGAAACTGACAAACTTCATCGAACCGAACTCAATTAATGTGCTAAATAAAACGTGATACACATTCAATAATCAAGAAAGATATTTTTGTATACAAAGGGAGAAGTAAAGACACAAACAATCAAGTGAATGAAAATTAGTAAGACTACTGAACCGAAAGCAATTCATGTGCTGAACAAAATATGATACACATTCAATCATCAAGAAAAACATTTTTGGGTTAAAAGGAACTCAACTTGAGCAACTCCACTAAACAATATCACATTTGTAATTTACTTAACAAGCATATATAATACTTACTGTTACTGGCTTTTAGATTTGCTTGTGCTCTCTGAATCACAGGCTTCCTTTTTTTGCTTTGTTTTTTAACCACCTTCTGTGGTTGTTCTTTTTTCTTTGTGGCAGTTTTTTCAATTTCTTCTTCTCTATAATACATAAGAACAAGCGCATAAGAATAACTTTAAGCAAATACAAGTTAAATGAAATCAATATGAAGATCAAATCTACTGGTGTTCGGATTCACTTTTGCTTTCTGAATCCGTGGGACTACTTTTTAGTTTGTGTTGTTGTTTCTGAATTTGTCTCAACAAGCTTTTATTTTTTAACTACCCTCTGTTGTCTTGTTCTCTTTGCTGGTGGTATTTTTTCAAATTCGAATTCAAATTCAGATTTGGAAAATCTGTCTTCTTCCGAAGAAGAATCCAGATCAACAATTTTCTTTTTTTCTTTTTTTTCTTTTTCTTTCTTCTCTAACTTCTTTGTTTATATTTTTTTCTTCTTTATTTGCTTTCTGTATAAAAGTCCCTAAAATAGAAACTTATTTAATGAGAAATACACTAACAATCAGCTGAATCAACATGAGCAACCCACTTAACTGAATGATACTAATGTGCTAAATAAAACGCCATAAAACGTGATAATTATTTAATCAAAAAAAAAATATTTTTGCATGCACAAGAACTCAATTGAATACACTAACAATCAGGTGAACCAAAGGGAACAAGCCCACCAAACTGAAAAAGATTCTTATGGTGAATAAAATGTGACAAACATTTTAATCATCAAGAAAAATGTTTCTGTATACACAAGGATTCAAATAAACACATGACAAGTAGAAAATTGCCAGTTAAAAAGGATTATCACAAATTTAGAATTAATTAACTGGGAGTAGAATTCCCAGGTCGTTAACCAAAGAGTTGACACAGCAGTGTAGATTATTGATCAGGAGTTTTCCGAGAAAATTTAGAGTTGGGTAACAGAAAAATAAATGATTATCAATTAAAGCAATAAAAATTAACAAGAGGTTTTATATATTTAAAATAAAAAGCCTTGACTAGGAGAAGATTAATCGAAATTTCTATCCTTGTTGATTTTTCCAATTATAATAGTAAGAGGTTGTTGCTTCTACTTAGTTATCCTTTACCTAATAAAGGAAAGTCAAGTAACTAAACCAAATCTGATTCACAAGTCCTAATCCCCTCCTAGGGAATGATTAGAGTTAGTGAATAGAGAGTCAGCCAACAACTTCCAATTACAAGTTAATACTTGAGTATTCCAACTCAAGGACTTCCTATTAATCAACTCCAAAGTCAAGTTGAGAGTCTACTCCATTGACATGGATGCCATTTTTGCAAACATGTAAAGGGAGTGGAAAGAAGACATGGTAATTAAAATTAATTTAGTAAAAGCAATTTTTTGAACTAATAAATTAATTGGAGATAATCAAACAAATAATGGAATTAAATATAAAAATAACTCTTTGAATTAATAAATTCCAAAATCAAAGATATCCATATATGACTTTAAACAATCTGAATGGAAAACAAAAGAGTAAGGAAATAAGAAAGTAAACTATAGTGATAGAGACTTCGATCGAAGGTAGTAAGTAGTAACTCTCTCAAGATCCAATCCAAAAGCATAAAACTAAAAAATCTAAGAATGAGAAGAACCCCTAGAGGAAGTAGTGTTTTTCTCTCTAAGAAAAACTCAAAAACTCAAAACTAAACTCAGTTGATGTGAATGTGTGTTGAGTCTCTCCTTTCCCCATGCATGAGTCATGCGTGCGCATCGATCCTCGCTGGTTAACTCCTTTGTTTCTTGTGTTTTTTTTTTTTACTTTTGCATGCTTCCTTTCCATCCTCTAAGCCATTTCTATCCTATAAAGTCTGAAAACACTTAACACACAGATCACGACATCTAATGGTATAAAGGAGAATTAAAAATTGACAATTTAAAGGCTTAGGAAGCAAGTTTTCAATCATAGAATAAAATTAGGAAGGCAAATGTAAAACATGCAAATTACATGAATAAGTGTGCGAAGAATTGATAAAAACCACTCAATTTAGCACAAGATAAACCATAAAATAGTGGTTTATCAATCTCCCCACACTTAAACATTAGCATGTCCTCATGCTAAGCTCAAGGAGACCAAAAGAATGAATGGGGAAAATAGGACTCATGCAATGCAATGCAACCTATGTATATGAATGTATATATGCTAAGATATTTCTACCTACTTGGTTAAAAATGAACAAGTTCTCCAAGACAAACAAAAAATCAGATTCCACTAATTCAAATCACACAATAAGAGGCAAGTAAACTTGTAAGAAGATAGCTCATGAAAGCCGGGAACACAGAATCAAGCATTGAACCCTCACTGGAAGTGTATATACACTCTAATCGCTCAGGTGTCTAGGGTTAATCCACTCTAATCTCCTCTAGTCATGCTTTCTAAAACTTTGTTCTTCATCTAACCCATCAACAAATATCTAATGTACAAATGCAAATATCATGAGGGCTTTTCAATGTTGTAATAGGGCTAAGGTAAGGGTTGATGCATGAAAACTTGTCTCTCAACAAATTTCCCTTCGGCAAGTATACCGAATTATCGTCAAGTAATAACTCATAATAGAGTGAGGTCGAATCCCACAGAGATTAACGGATTAAGCAAACAATGATTAATTGATTATCCTAGTTAGACGAATCATATTGGAGTGATAAGTAACAAGGAAATGTAAATGGCATAAAAGTAAAGAAAAGCTATAAAGTGCAGAAGAGTAAAATGGCAAGAAAAGTAAATGTAAGAACTAAAAATAAAATGAACATTGGGATCAAGAGATATTGCAATCCTCCAGATCAAGTTCATTCTCGTCTCTTCCTCAATCAATGCATTCATTGATCTCCTTGGCAATCTTAAGTGATTGAATCCCAATTCCTTGGTAATCTAATCTCTCAAATCTTGATCAATAGCCAATTCCTTGGTCAATTGCTCATGAGAAGAGATGACGTATGGTCACTAATTATACCACATACATTTTCCAATTCAAGTATTGGTAGGATTATAGTCACATATCCATTCCAACCCAAATTGGTCCAGCATGAGAAAGCAATTCTAGCATGATCTCTTCATTCCTCTTCCAAGGTTCCGAAGAGACCCAATTATGGAGAGTTTCTTTTCCAAGATAACTAACCAATTGAATTAAGATTGAAAGCTTTCTAGTAAAATCAAGAGAAAAGAAAGAAGAAGAAGAATAAGAACTACACTTGATCCATTGAATCACAATAGAGCTCTCTAACCCAATGAAAAGTAAAGATGAAGATTAAAACTAAAAATAAAACTTCCAAATTCATAAATGAAAAGTACAAAGAAAAGAAGAGAAGGAAAAGTGAATGAGGGGAGGGAGTCCGAAGACCCCTCTTCAATCCCCAATCTCCAATTCTCAATTCTCGTCCCCCCTTTGAATGTACAAACTAAGGCCTTTATATAGGCTCTCCTAAATTACAAAATGAAATTAAAAGCAAATTACAATTAAATGAAAATTCTTATTCTAGATGCTTCTTGTGGCCTTGATTGGTTGACACTTGTGGGCTTGCTTCCTTGAGGTTGGGTGGTCTTTGAAAGAGAAGTGATCAAATTGAGGCCCATGGTGAAATGCTTCCCAGTTGGTGTTTTTGGGGCTTAGAAGATGCCTCTTGTTTGTGCCTCAATTTCATGCCCACTATAGACTATTATATATCTTTGGAAAGCTCTGAATATCAGCTTTCTAATGCAACTGAAATCATCTCAATTGGATCTCTGTAACTCAAGTTATACTCCTTTGAAGTGGACATGGTCGCTGGCATAGTCGCTAGCGTTAATAGAAAACGTGAGTCACGTTAACGCTAGCGACTAGCGTTAATGGAAAACGTGAGTCACAATAACGCTAGCGATCAGGGGCTCAAACTTAATGTCCACCCCATACTATTAAATATTGTTGGAAAGCTCTAGATGTCTACTTTCCAACGCCTTTGGAAGCGCATCATTTGGAGCTCTACAGCTCGAGTTATACTTCTTGGAAGGTAAAGAGGTCAGTTGGCCTTACTACAGGTTGATACCATGTTCATCTTTGCACTTTCGGGGCAGGTTTTCTCCCTCAAATTTAGTGTCAACCATGTAGTGCCATATATGCTTGGAAATCTCTGGAATCCTACTTTCCAATGCCACTGGAATCACCTTATTTGGAGCTTTGTGGCTCAAGTTATGCGTGTTTGAAGAAGGCATGGTCAGGCTGCCAGGTGGGACTTTTGCCTACGTTAACTACCACGTTAACTTAGTTAACGTGGAAGTTAACGTGGGTCTTTTTTTGCTTCGCCAATGTTAGTGGCACTCACTTTTTCCACTAACGTTGGCATCTTCCTTTCCTTCCACGTTAACTACCACGTTAACTTAGTTAACGTGGCTGTTAACGTGGGTCTTTTTGCTTCGCCAACGTTAGTGGCACTCACTTTTTCCACTAACGTTGGCCCTTCTTCAAAGTTAATGCCATTAACGTTCCCACTTTCCTTCCTTCCACGTTAGTGCCCATGTTAGTGTAACTAACGTAGCCACTAACGTGGCTCTTCTCTTCTTCTTTTGGCCTGAAATCAATCAAACAAAGTGCATCAAAGTCTTGCTCTTAATCATGGGATCATGCATCATCCAATTTATCATTCAATTTATGCATAATTCTCATGAAATCATTCAAAATTCACAATGTTTGCTTGAATCATGGTATGATTGCATTTTCAACCAAATACTTGCTTATTTCTTAAGAAAATGCATGAAACCAACCTAAAGCATACAAAAAATGGCTAGTAAAACTAGCCAAGATGCCCTGGCATCACAACACCAAACTTAAAGCTTGCTTGTCCCCAAGCAAGAAAAGAACTATGCACAAAGAATTCTCTTTAATTGGAATGTATTGAAGAATTGTTTATGATACCTTAGTGGGTGAAGTGAATAAGTGACAGTGGGGTGAACTCTAATTTGTATGCTTATGCAAGGATTCCAGTGCTCATTAGTCCTCACATTTTGAAAGTCTTAGATCTTAGGACTTTCATTCAAATGATATTATGGAAATCTCTTTATAGATTGTCACCTTGAAGCAGCACTTATTTTCTAGCATTTTTCTTTCTTTTTGGGATTTGGCCTCGACTCTAGGTGTCATGTATCAAAGCGGCTTTTTAAGATAAACTTTCAATCAATACTCCCAAACCAGTTGGTCTAAGGTATTAGGTGTTGAAGCACCCCTTAGGATTTACTTGCTCAAGCCTCTCTCTTTGATACAAATCTACCACAAGCATTTAACTAGCACAATAACTCTTTAAGTTCTTATTTTTTTCTTTTTTTTTCTTTCTAGTAATTGATGCTCAGAGCCTTGGGCTTGTTCTTTGTTTTTCTTTTTCTTTTGTTTTCTTTTGTTACTGCTTCTTGGATCAATAGATGTTTGAGAAATTCCATAATACTTCTCTAAACTTCATTTCCTGTCTATGAGCTCCCATGCAAGTTTTCATAAACATGCAACCTCAATACACAATCATACAATCAGAACCTCCACTCCTCTTAATCTTTTGCTTGCCCCATGATTTATAAAATTCTTCAACATTTTCCTTTCAAAAGAATGATTTCTTTCTTGCATTCTTAAAGAGATTGGGTGCAAGTAAAACTCAAGATGATAATCATGATATCATAGCAACATGTTACAAATCAAATATCAAAATTATGCTTATTCACAAGGAGTAATCACACATGCATACAAAGAAAATAGAAGACAATCATGCAATTTAAAGTGCTGGAAATAAGTAAGAGGAAAAAGAAACTTTACCACCTTGTAGTTCATCTTCATTATTGTTGCCCTTTTTCTCCTATTCTTCCCTTCCCACACCAAACTTAGAATGCTTGCTTATACTCAAGCAACAATTAAAACAGTGGTGATGGGGTCTATGATGGATCATGAATGTCTTAGAATGAAGTGTGAGTATGCATGTGTTTCAGCAAGCAAGATTAATGATACAATAAAGGCACAAGAGATACAAATAGAGACATTTTGATTGCATTAATAAGTAGTGTGCTTGGAACTTTGCATGAAAGATAAGTGGCAACACCAAACTTAGTGTGACGCTCTCAATTTAGAATGTTGCAAGTACCCAGTGAAGATTGAAAATCAAATTGTTGCATGGCAACACCAAACTTAGAATGCAATCATATGTCAATTTTTGAAAGTAAACTAAGCAAAGCAAGGAAATGTTACCTACGGTTGGGTTGCCTCCCACAAGCGCTCTTTTAATGTCATTAGCTTGACATGTTGTTCATGAATTTCTTTCTCTTCTTCCAGTTTGTTAAGAGGAATGACCTCAAGATGAAAGAGGAGCCAGTTAATGCCCCTTGCTTAGAGTGCCTCTCCCCAGCAAGCTTTCTTTTGTTGTTAGCTTGAGTAGACTTGCTTGTTAGGGTAGGAATGGGATGGCTTTTGATTGACCTTTTCTTCTTCATGGATATTGTCCTTCTTTTCTTGGTCACCATCCTCTTTTTAGTGCTCATGTTGATTGCCTTCACCACCTTAATTTCAGGACTTGGGTGTTGTATGATGGTTGGAGCATCCTCTTCATCAAGTGCTTCTTGAATTGGTGGTTCAATGAACTCACCCTTTATGCAACTCTCTGTTTCATTGGAGTGTGAGCTCCTTTGATTAACTTCTTCCCTTGTTCTTGACCGTTGAATGCACTCCTCTGTTTCTGGAGAGAATGAAGTGGTCTCTCTTTGTGATTTCAGCTCTTCAATGAATTGTTCTTCAGAATAGAGTTGTGCATTCTGTCTCAAATTTTCTTTATGGTCCCTTTCTGCTATTTTCTCCTCTTCGACTGTCTTCATTATTTTTTCAAGGAGGAGTTCTATCCTAGTGAGTGTATCTTCTTCTCTACTTCTTTTGAGTTCTTCAAGGATGAGTTCCATCCTACAAATCTATCTAAAGGAGGTTGGGTAGGTTGTAATGGTTGGTTGTTTTGTGGTTGTGTGTTCTGAAAGTGGTATGAGTCTTGTGGGTAGTGGATTGAGTTTTGTGGATGATGAAATGAATTGTATGGATTTGGGATAGACCTTTGTGCTGAGGCATACTCAAATGATGAAGAATTTAGGCATGTAAAACTTGGAAGTGAGGTTGTATAATTGAGAGGTGATGGCTCTTGATGAATGGGATATGAATGATGAAATTTCTTTGATTTTGATCTTGCCAGCCACAACTTTAGTAGTGATCAATTTCACCAAAATATGGACCATTTTGTGGCCCTGGGAAGCACCACATTTCATGTTCTTGATACTTCCACCCACCATGAGCATAGTAAGGTGGATCATTCTGTGGTGGTGGAGAGTTTTCCATGAAATTTGATTGACTACCATATGATGGATGCTCCTTTCCTTCCTGCAAAAAGGTCTGTCACAAATAATAATCACCAAAAGAAATTGGAATCTCCATTGTCACAGATGAGGAAATTTCCAGTGAGGCAATATCTCAAACAGTTGGTTAGCAAAAGAAAATAAAGAAACAAAAGAAAACAAAAACAAAAGAAAAGTGTCTAATCTAGTAAATCAATCAACCGGTAGTTTGTTAATCACAATTAATCCCTGGCAACGGCGCCATAAACTTGATGCATGAAAACTTGTCTCTCAACAAATTTCTCTTCGGCAAGTATACCGAATTGTCGTCAAGTAATAACTCACAATAGAGTGAGGTTGAATCCCACAGAGATTAATGGATTAAGCAAACAATGATTAATTGATTATCCTAGTTAGACGAATCATATTGGAGTGATAAGTAACAAGGAAATGTAAGTGGCATAAAAGTAAAGAAAAGCTATAAAGTGCAGAAGAGTAAAATGGCAAGAAAAGTAAATGTAAGAACTAAAAATAAAATGAACATTGGGATCAAGAGATATTGCAATCCTCCAGATCAAGTTCATTCTCATCTCTTCCTCAATCAATGCATTCATTGATCTCCTTCGCAATCTTAAGTGATTGAATCCCAATTCCTTGGTAATCCAATCTCTCAAATCTTAATCAATAGCCAATTCTTTGGTCAATTGCTCATGAGAAGAGATGGCGTATGGTCACTGATTATACCACATATATTTCCCAATTCAAGTATTGGTAGGATTATAGTCACATATCCATTCCAACCCAAATTGGTCCAGCATGAGAAAGCAATTCTAGCATGATCTCTTTATTCCTCTTCCAAGGTTCCGAAGATACCCGATTATGGAGAGTTTCTTTTCCAAGATAACTAACCAATTGAATTAAGATTGAAAGCTTTCTAGTAAAATCAAGAGAAAAGAAAGAAGAAGAAGAATAAGAACTACACTTGATCCATTGAATCACAATAGAGCTCTCTAACCCAATGAAAAGAGTTAGTTGGTCATTGCTCTACAAAATAGAAAAGAAAGAAAGTGCATAAAAGTAAAGATAAAGATTAAAACTAAAAATAAAACTTCCAAATTCATAAATGAAAAGTACAAAGAAAAGAAGAGAAGTAAAAGTGAATGAAGGGAGGGAGTCCGAAGACCCCTCTTCAATCCCCAATCTCCAATTCTCAATTCTCGTCCCCCCCCTTTGAATGTACAAACTAAGGCCTTTATATAGGCTCTCCTAAATTACAAAATGAAATTAAAAGCAAATTACAATTAAATGAAAATTCCTATTCTAGATGCTTCTTGTGGCCTTGATTGGTTGACACTTGTGGGCTTGCTTCCTTGAGGTTGGGTGGTCTTTGAAAGAGAAGTGATCAAATTGAGGCCCATGGTGAAATGCTGCCCAGTTGGTGTTTTTGGGGCTTAGAAGATGCCTCTTGTTTGTGCTTCAATTTCATGCCCACTATAGACTATTATATATCTTTGGAAAGCTCTGAATGTCAGCTTTCTAACGCAACTGGAATAACTTCAATTGGATCTCTGTAACTCAAGTTATACTCCTTTGAAGTGGACATGGTCGCTGGCATAGTCGCTAGCGTTAATGGAAAACGTGAGTCACGTTAACGCTAGCGACTAGCATTAATGGAAAACGTGAGTCACAATAACGCTAGCGATCAGGGGCTCAAACTTAATGTCCACCCCATACTATTAAATATTGTTGGAAAGCTCTAGATGTCTACTTTCCAACGCCTTTGGAAGCGCATCATTTGGAGCTCTACAGCTCGAGTTATACTTCTTGGAAGGTGAAGAGGTCAGTTGGCCTACTACTGGTTGATACCATGTTCATCTTTGCACTTTTGGGGTAGGTTTTCTCCCTCAAATTTTGGAAATCTCTGGAATCCTACTTTCCAATGCCACTGGAATCACCTTATTTGGAGCTTTGTGGCTCAAGTTATGCGTGTTTGAAGAAGGCATGGTCAGGCTGCCAGGTGGGACTTTTGCCTACGTTAACTACCACGTTAACTTAGTTAACGTGGAAGTTAACGTGGGTCTTTTTTTGCTTCGCCAATGTTAGTGGCACTCACTTTTTCCACTAACGTTGGCATCTTCCTTTCCTTCCACGTTAACTACCACGTTAACTTAGTTAACGTGGCTGTTAACGTGGGTCTTTTTGCTTCGCCAACGTTAGTGGCACTCACTTTTTCCACTAACGTTGGCCCTTCTTCAAAGTTAATGCCATTAACGTTCCCACTTTCCTTCCTTCCACGTTAGTGCCCATGTTAGTGTAACTAATGTAGCCACTAACGTGGCTCTTCTCTTCTTCTTTTGGCCTGAAATCAATCAAACAAAGTGCATCAAAGTCTTGCTCTTAATCATGGGATCATGCATCATCCAATTTATCATTCAATTTATGCATAATTCTCATGAAATCATTCAAAATTCACAATGTTTGCTTGAATCATGGTATGATTGCATTTTCAACTAAATACTTGCTTATTTCTTAAGAAAATGCATGAAACCAACCTAAAGCATACAAAAAATGGCTAGTAAAACTAGCCAAGATGCCCTGGTATCAAGGGTGAGGATATATGTATGGCCAAGTGAGGTATAATTTGAATCTTTAACTAACCTAAGTTCTCACCTAACACACACACACACACTCTATGTAATTTTAAAATCATGCTTAGCTACCCAAATTCTCACTTTTGCATATTTTCACATACTCATGTATCAATTTTCAATTCCACTACATATGCATTGATCTTTTATTGAACTTAGCATTGGGGTGATTTTATCCCCTATTCATTTATTCTTTTTTTTTTGAACATGAATGAAAACATAATATAGCAATGCATATGGTTTTTCTAATTTTACATGAGTAAGCACCCAAATTCCCAATATTTGTCGGTGAAAACACAACACATTCTCATTGTCGGTGAAAACACAACACATTCTCATCAGCCCAAGTTCCCACATTTCCCACACTTAGTTGGCACACACTATCTTTAGCTAACCAAAGATTCAAATTGGGTAATTGATTGTTTTTTCACTTAAGGCTAGTGATGTGGTAATATAAAGAATAAATGGGGATTAAAAAGGCTCAAAGTGGCAAACAAGGGTAAATTAAATGGTAGGCTATTTGGGATAAGTGAGCTAATAACAAATAATGGTCTCAATTACATATATGCATGAATGTATACTAAATAATGGACATATAAAATGGAACAAAGCCAAGATTACAATCATAGAGAAGAAAACACACAAGAATGAAAATTATGGTTAAATAATGTAACCATATAATTAAGCTTAAAATCTCAGAGGTTCTGTATTCTTAGCTCTAAACCATGTTCCAATTTAAAATCTTCAAACAAGTTTGACAAAAATTTTAATTTAAATTAATGAAATGCTATAAAATAGGGTCTTGAAGAAAAACTTATTACTTCGACCAAGCAGAACATACATGCATGCAATTATTATCATGCAATCTATCATATCTAACAAAAGAAAAATAGCATATTGGTGTTAAGAGAGAGAGAGAGATTACCTCCGGAAGTCAAGTATTGACCTCCCCACACTTAAGGCTTGGCACGATCTTCCGTGCCATTAATAAGGAGCAAGGTGGGGCTGAGAGTGTCTCCTCCACTGGTCGGGTCGTCATGGCTCCCCGTGCTGCTAGGTGAGGGGGAGTCCGGGGTGTCCTTCTCTTCTGGAGGTGGGTGAGTACCAGCAATGAGCTCCTTCAGATAAGGGTATCGGCACTTGTTACGCCATTCTATTTGCTCCATTCGCCGGTCTTGCCGGTCTAACCTCTGAAGGATCTGAAGGAACATCTGAGTGGTGGATGGTGCCTGAGGTGTGGATGATGGTGGGGCTGAGGACGAAGGAGTGTCTAAAGATGGGCCCGCATACCGGCTCGCAGAAGGTACTGGAAGTCTGATATACTTCCCATTCGGGACATACTGATCATCCTTTGGGATCATGGCTTTCGTATCCCCAGCCCGATAGGAGACATTTGCTGTAGATACAGAATCTGTAACCAGTGTGGGGAAGGGTAGGATGCCCGCAATCTGTACGTGTTCCATGGCCTGCCGGATGTGTCTTGGTAAGTTGCGGAGTTGCTCTGTAAGAATACACCAGATGAGAACAGCCATGTCCCCAGTGAAGGTGGACTCATGAGTGCTTGAGAAGACATAGTGGGACATAATCTGTGCCCACATGCGAGCCTCCAAGGTAAGTGCTTGAGCTGAGATGCTCTTAGGTCGAGTCCGATATTGTCCATGGATCTATGTGCTGCCAGGTTGTGCTATGACTCTAAGGACGCTATGCCAGTCAAACTGGTATGTCTAGCGCTTGAGAGAGGCCTCTTGATAGGCGTCCAATCCCTACGGGCTAGGTGAAAGATCTAATACTCTCTGTATGGCACCTTCGGAGACGGGGACTTACTTTTGGTGAATATAGATAGACTGCAAGGTGGGCGAGTGAAAGTTGAAGTAGAATTCAACTACCCAAGATAAGTTGCCTCTCGCGGTTGTGTTATTAAGAATCCTCACTGTCTTCTTTCAATGCGGGGCTCCACAAAGTCAACTAAATGCGTCGGAAGGATGAGGAGGTGCTCATTATTGTAGTTTCTCTCTGCTAAGATGGGGAACATCCGGTCACAGTAATCTGCAGGAAATGCTCTCTCCGCTTCATCAACTCTGATAATCCTCTTCACCTGCTTAGTAGGGGACTTCACTGTTGTGGATGGTGGTGCCTTAGCAATACTCTTTTAGTTCCTCTCTTCGCTGGTGTCTTGTCAGAAGCCTTTTCTTTGCCTTTCTTGGTGGCTATCCTGAGGAAGGAAGAAGGAAAAGGGATGTCAAAAATAGAGAACTAAAAACCGGATTGAAGAAAGTTCAAGTGATAATGAATGCCAAAGGAAATAAACAATGTCTTGAGTGCAAGGTAGCTACAATATGCACATGGGGCAGCAATTAAAATTATTAAGGCATGTCATAACAACTAGATACAAGAGGGTTAAAAGCATGCAAATAATAGGCATGAGAAGCATAGCTCAAGCATCAATAGCAAAAATAATTATCACATGTAACATGAAAAATGAGCACTTGAATGTTGATAATTAATGACTAATATACTCAACTTACATGGAATACAAATGTTGTGAAAAAGAGGCATTAAAGTGTAAGAGAAAAATAGATAAAAATCAAAATGCCATGTAAGCCTTTTCACAAATACTTGGTGTACAATATAAAAATAAGCATTAAAGTAATTAATCCATGAAAATATGAGACCCAAAATAGAATGTCAATTGTCAAATTACTCCTCATAATATCCACAAGCTAAAATATAGCAAAGTAATCATCTAAATAAAGCTCCAACACAAACATAAAAATGCAAGATAAGGAAATGAAAGAGAAATAAAAAATAACTAAGCTAATAGAAAACTAAAATTAAATAAAACAAATAAATGCAATAAATAAAAGAAGAATGCAAGAGTAGAGGAGAGAAGAAAAAGAGAAACCTTAAGAAGAAAGTGAAAATAGGATGTTGAGTGGGAGTAAGAATGAGAGAAGAGGAGTGAGAATGGAAGAGGAGAAGAAAAGGAGATTGTAGTTGCCGGAGTTAGTGGTCTCCAGTGGTGGCCCGCCGGTGGTGAGGGGAGAAGGGAATAAGAAAGAAGTAAGAATTAGGAGGAGGGAAAGAATGAAGAAGGAAGAAGCAAGAATTAGGATTCAATGAGAATTAGGATTGGAAGGGGGAGAAAATTGAAAGTGGCGGCGCACTGAATAAGTGATGCGGCGCATGCGATGCGCACGCGTCCATCATGCGTACGCGTGGGTTGCGCAAAAGTGGAGGTGACGTGCAAGCGTCTGTCACGCGTACGTGTGACCAGTGCCAGTCGCGTGATTCCAGCCTTGCGCACACACAACTCTCTGTTCGATTTGCAATGGGGTAAGAATTGCATATGACGAATGCTCATGTAGCACGCTCACACGTGGATGGTCTTAAAGTAAAGACGACGCGTACGCATCGGGGACACGTATGCGTGGGGTGAGTTGTGCCTCTAGCACACTTCCTGCGTCAGACCATCATAACTCTCTGTCAAAACACTTGTTTACGCCAATTTCCATGTCCTCGCGTGCGCATCATAGACGCTTACGCGTAGTTAGCCAAAACCACTAG
Organism: Arachis hypogaea; assembly: GCF_003086295.3. Taxonomy (NCBI): domain Eukaryota; kingdom Viridiplantae; phylum Streptophyta; class Magnoliopsida; order Fabales; family Fabaceae; genus Arachis; species Arachis hypogaea. The sequence goes on from NC_092041.1 coordinate 85,582,261, forward strand.
TGACGCATACGCGTGAGGGACGCGTATGCGTGGGTTTCTTGTGCACTAAGCACGCTTCACACACAACTCCCGTAGAACTCTCTGTTCAATTCTAATGTGTTGCGCATTCACGCATGACGCGTATGCATCATGGACGCCTGCGCGTCGAATGCGTCTTTTTTTTATGTATATATGAATGCAACATAGAAGTAATTATGCAGAACGTAACACTGATAAAAATAAAATAGAACTAAGAATAAAAATGAAAGATCGTACCATGGTGGGTTGTCTCCCACCTAGCACTTTTCTTTAACGTCCTTAAGTTGGATGGTCCACAAGCTCACTCTTCTTCTTGTGCTGGATCCTTCAAGAGGAAGATCTCCAGCTCCTTGTTGCTCTTCATCTTCTCAGAATGGTATAGCTTCAAGCGGTGGCCATTTACCTTGAAGAAGGTGGGGCTTGAAGGGTTACTCAGGTGGAAAACTCCATAAGGTTCAGCCTTCTCCACCCTATATGGTCCTTCTCACATTGACCTCAACTTTCCTGGCATAAGTCTCAGCCTTGAGTTATAGAGGAGGACCAAATCCCCAACTCTAATCTCTTGATATTCTTATTGTGCACCGCCTACACCTTTTCCTTATAGAGCCGTGAGTTCTCATATGCTTCTAGGTAAAGGCATTCCAATTCCTGCAATTGTAGCTTCCTTTCAATGCCGGCTCCCCCCAATCCTAAGTTGCATTCCTTCACTGCCTAGTATGCCTTGTGTTCCACCTCTACTGGAAGATAACAAGCCTTCCCGTAAATGAGGCAGAATGGACTTATTCCGATAGGTGTCTTGTATGCGGTCCGATAAGCCCAAAGCGCATTTGCCAGTCGAGCACTCCAGTCCTTCCTGTGAGGCTTCACAATCTTCTCTAATATGTGCTTGATCTCTCTCTTTGACACCTCGGCTTGCCCATTGGTATGGGGTGGTAAGCTGCGCCACCTTGTGAATGATGCCTTGTTTCTTCAGCAGACCTGTCATTCTCCTATTACAAAAATGAGAGCTTTGATCACTCACGATTGCTCGTGGTGATCCAAAGCGACAAATTATATTATTCCTAACAAAAGAAACAACAACATTAGCATCATCAGTACGGGTAGGAATTGCTTCCACCCATTTAGAAACATAATCGACAGCTAACAAAATGTATAAGAAACCATTAGAATTTGGAAATGGACCCATGAAGTCAATACCCCAAACATAAAAAATTTCACAAAACAACATAAGTTGTTGGGGCATCTCATTCCTCTTGGATATATTCCCGAACCTTTAGCATTGGGGGCAAGAGTCACAAAAAGTGCTAGCATCCTTAAAAAGTGTGGGCCACTAGAATCCACAGTCTAAAATTTTTTTAGCAATTCTCTGAGGGCCAAAGTGTCCACCACTCTCAGAAGAGTGGCAGGCCTCTAAAATTGACTGGAATTCTGATTGTGGCACACATCTTCTAATTATTTGGTCAGCACCACATCTCCACAAATATGGGTCATCCCATATGTAATACTTGGACTCACTTTTGATCTTATCCTTTTGATGCTTTGTAAAATTAGGAGGAAAGGTACAACTAACCAAATAATTAGCTCTAGGTGCATACCAAGGAACCACCTCAGATACTGCTTGCAAGATATCAAGTGGAAAAGTATCATTGATAGGAGTGGAGTCACTTTTAATATGTTCCAGGCGACTCAAGTGGTCCGCCACTAAATTGCAACAGCAGTATCCAACGGATTAACCTTGGTTTAGACTCTTTCTTAGCTAACAGATATTTTAGAGCTTCATGGTTTGAGTATACTACCACTTTATTACCAAGTAAGTAGGCTCGGAATTTATTCAGAGCAAAAACAATAGCCAGTAGCTCTTTTTCAGTGGCAGTATAATTAGACTGAGCACCATCTAGAGTTTTAGAATCATAGGCAATTATACAAGGTCCTTACCTTCGCGCTGAGCCAGCGCCGCTCCTACCGCATAGTTGGATGTGTCACACATGATTTTGAATGGCCTACTCCAGTCAGGCCCTCTCACAATAGGAGCTTGGGTCAAGGCAACCTTCAGCTTGTCAAATGCCTCCATGCAGTCTTTACTCAGCTCGAACTCTACATCCTTCTGCAGTAGGTGGGATAAAGGCAGTGCTACCTTACTGAAGTCCTTGATAAATCGCCGGTAGAAACCTGCATGACCAAGAAATAAACAGACTTTCCTTACAGAGGAAGGGTAAGATAAACCAGAAATAATATCTACCTTTACTGGATCAACAGATATACCAGTATTAGAAACAACATGGCCTAAAACAATACCTTGTTTTACCATAAAATAACATTTTTCAAAATTTAGTACAAGGTTCGAACTAACACAAGGGTAATGATCCTTGCGAGTGGCCTGGTTCAGACGACTGTAGTCAACGCACACCCTCCAAGAATTTTTCACTCTAGTAGCCATGAGTTCCCCATGCTCATTTTTCACTGTGGTAACGCCAGACTTCTTCGGAACTACCTGTACTGGGCTAACCCATTCACTATCTGAGATTGGATAAATGATGTCAGCTTCTAGCAGTCTAGTTACTTCCTTCTTCACCACTTCTAAAATGGTGGGATTCAGCTGCCTTTGAGGTTGACGGATAGGCCTCGCTCCCTCCTCTAGAAATATCCGGTGCTCGCAAACCTGAGGGCTTATACCTACTATGTCTACCAAGCTCCACTCAATAGCTTTCTTGTGTCTTCTCAGCACATTAAGCAGTTGCTCCTCCTGTTGGAAAGTGAGTTCCTTTGCAATTATGACTGGGAGCTTCTGATTATCCTCAAGATAAGCATACTTGAGGTGGGGTGGAAGCGGCTTCAATTCCATTTTCAGATCACGGCTTGGTACTTGATCATCTGGAGCCATTGAAGGTAGCAGGGCGTCCTTAGTATGCTCAGATGGCTTCCCCACACTTGTACATTGCTCCATGTGCATCTCATCCATTGCTTCTTGGTGAACTTCTACCACAGTCTCTTCAATAATGTCACATTGGAAGATGGAGTAGTCTTCTGGTGGGTGCTTCATAGCTTCGTCAAGGTTGAAGCTCACTGCTCTTCCACCCACTTCGAAGGAATAGGTACCCGAGAAGGCATCTAATTTAAATCGTGAAGTCTTCAAGAATGGCCTTCCAAGCAAGATGGATGAAGGTCTTCCTGAGTCATTAGGGGGCATCTCTAGAATATAAAAGTCAACAGGAAATGTCAACCCCCTAATGCTCATCAGGACATCTTTCGCAATGCCAACCACCGAGATTATGCTCTTATCTGCCAAAACAAAATGTGCTGCCGACCTTTTCAAGGATGGGAGCCTCAAGGCATCATATACAGATAATGACATAATACTCACACATGCACCTAAGTCACACATGCAGTCAATAAATTGTACACCCCTATGATGCAAGTGACCATGCATGGACCAAGATCCCGAAATTTTTCAGGTATAGCACCCATTAAAGCAGAAATAGAGCTACCTAGAGGAATAGTTTCTAAATTATTTATTTTATCTTTATGCATGCACAAATCTTTTAGAAACTTAGCATATTTAGGTACTTATTGAATGGCATAAAAAAGGGGAATATTTACCTCAACCTTTTTGAAGATCTCTACCATTTTGGGATCAAGCTCCACTTGCTTCTTTGTCCTCCTAGCAAGGTGTGGAAATAGTAGGAATGGCTTCTCTCACAGCATCATCTTCCTTAGGCACTTCATTCCTTGGTTGAGCAACTTTTTCTTCAACCACATTTTGTACTTCCTCCTCTTCTTCAACCTCATCTATTTCAACAACATTTTTTACTTGAACATCTTCTCTTGAGCTTGGCTCTTCAAAACTCCTCTCTTGCAATGTAGTTTCGGACCTCAAAGTGATGGCGTTGATTCCACCCTTGGGGTTGGGTAAAGGTTGAGAGGGAAGTGCAGTAGAGCTTGAAGGTTGGTTGTTAGGGGTAGATGGTGGTTCCATTCGGGATATAAGAGCTTGTAGAGTAGAGGTAAGACTAGTAAGACTAGAGGTAAGTGAATTCTGAAGCTCTTTTTGTCCTTGCAGGATAGAACATAGTGTTTCATCTTGGTTAGAGGAAGGGGGAGGGTAGGTGATTTGAGGGGCTTGTTGTTGGTTGAATAGAGGTGCTTGGTGTTGCCTTTGGTGAGGTGCTCGGTATGGAAGGTTCTGTTGGTTCTGATTGTTGTTCCACCTTTGATTTTGACCGGTGTTTCTGCCTCCTTGGTTGTAGTTGTCCCTCCATCCTTGGTTGGAATTGTCTCTCCATCCTTGGTTGGAGTTCTCTTGCCAACCCTAATTGTAGTTCCCACCTGGATTCGGACGGTCGTAGAAATTATGGGGAGCCACCAAGGTGTTGTCTTCTTGTTGGAGTTGAGGACATTCATAAATGTAATGAGAATAGCAAGCGCATATTCCACACAATCTTTGAGGGACTAACTATTGACAATGTTGTTGTGGAGGAGGTAGAGGTTGTTGTTGATTAAGCTAGAGCTGCTTCAGTATATTGGTCATCTCTCCCAGAGTCTTTGTGAGTGCAGCTGTCTCACTGCTAGAGGAAACTTCTGCAATAGCCTTGTGATGATTGTTCCTCTGCCTTGCATTTCGGATGGACTCAGTTAGATCGGTAATCAGTTGCCATGCTTCTGTCGCCATCTTGTACTTAGTCAGAGAGCCATTACTTGCAGCATCTAAGAGGGTCTTGTCTCCAGGCTTCATGCCTTGGCTAAAGTAGCTAATCAACACCAACTGGTCAATCTTGTGGTAGGGACATGAATCTAGGAGGTTCCTGAAGCGTTCCCAATACTCATAAAGAGTCTTTGATTCGTCTTGGATAATGCATGAAATTTCTTTCCTCAGTCTATCGGTAACCTCTGCTGGAAAGAACTTGTCCAGGAATTCCCTTCTGAGCAGATCCCAGTTAGTAACGATTGCTTCAGGTTGAGTGTAGAACCACTTCCTTGCCTTTTCCTCAAGAGAAAATGGGAAGGCATATAACCAGATAGTAGTCTCATCCACACCATGCCGCCTAGTAGTTGAGCAGGCTATCTGAAAATTCCTAAGGTGCTTGATAGGCTCTTGAGCAGGTAGGCCATGAAACTTAGGTAGTAGGTTGATCAGAGCGGTCTTCAGTTCAAAATCTACAGCTGGATTCGAATGACGCGCTTGATATGTTTGCAGTGTAAAATCCAGAGCTCCAGCTTCCTGGAGAGTAATCCTTCTAGGCTCCGCCACAGTACCTGCACTTAAATCAACAGAATCAGTAGAAGAGGAGCTAGTTTCTTCCTCAAATGTCACTTTAGATTCAACCTCAGATAAGACTGGTGAATTAGTAGAAACCCCTTCACCACCCTCGAAGGCTAACCGACGCCGAGCTTGCCTAATACGTGAAATAGTTTTTTCGATCTCAAGATCAAACGCGGCTAAGCTCGGATCCGGTAGTGAACGTGTCATTCAATAAAAGAAACATATAGCTCATGGTAATAAAATATTAAAAGAAAAATGCAATTATGTAAAAAAAATAAATATTTACACCAACCAATAATTTAGCACACTGTTGTAACTCCCTGGCAACGGCGCCAAAAATTGACAGGCAGAAAATTGCCAGTTAAGAATTTCTAATAAACTAACGTTGTAAGTACAGTTCTTAACTGACTAAAATTCTGCTTATCAATTTAAAAGGGGTTGTCACAAATTTAGAATTAATTAACTGGGAGTATAATTCCCAGGTCGTTTCCCAAAGAGTTGACACAACAGTGTAGATTATTGATCAAGAGTTTTCTGAGAAAATTTAGAGTTGGGTAATAGAAAATAAATGATTATCAATTAAAACAATACAAATTAACAAGAGGTTTTATATATTTAAAATAAAAAGCCTTGACTAGGAGAATATTAATTGGAATTTCTATCATTGTTTATTTTTCCAATTATGATAGTAAGAGGTTTTTACTTCTACTTAGTTATCCTTTACCTATTAAAGAAAAATCAAGTAACTAAACCAACTCTGATTCACAAGTCCTAATCCCCTCCTAGGGAAGGATTAGAGTTAGTGAATAGAGAGTCAGCCAACAACTTCCAATTACAAGTTAATACTTGAGTATTCCAACTCAAGGGCTTCCTATTAATCAACTCCAAAGTCAAATTGGGAGTCTACTCCATTGACATGGATGCCATTTTCGCAAATATTAAAGGGAGTGAAAAGAAGACATGGTAATTAAAATTAATTTAGTAAAAGCAATTTTTTGAACTAATAAATTAATTGGAGATAATCAAACAAATAATGGAATTAAATATAAAAATAACTCTTGGCAACATTATTTTATATCTCGAAATTGGCGCATCCCAATCTGATGTACCAATCTTTCAAAAGAAGATTTTGGGAGTGACTTTGTGAATAAATCTGCCAGATTATCACTTGAGCGGATTTGTTGGACATCAATTGTCCCTGATTTTGAAGATCATGAGTGAAGAAGAATTTGGGAAAAATATGCTTTGTTCTATCATCTTTGATATATCCGCCTTTAAGTTGAGCAATACATGCTGTATTATCTTCAAACAGGACAGTTGGAGCTATCTTATTATCAATTAGTCCACATGATGACAGAATATATTGGATCAAACTTCTCAGCCAAAAACACTCGCGACTATCTTCATGTATCGCTAGTATTTCGGCATGATTAGAGGATGTTGCGGCAATAGTTTGTTTCGTGGACCTCCATGATATAGCTGTACCACCATATGTGAACAGGTATCCTGTTTGAGATCTCCCTTTGTGTGGATCAGACAAGTATCTAGCATCTGCATAGCCAACTAGTTGTGACTTGGATCCATAGGGATAAAACAATCCCATATCAACCGTTCCATGAAGATATTGAAAGATTTGCTTGATTCCACTCCAATGTCTTTTGGTTGGAGAGGAACTATACCTTGCTAGTAAATTCACCGCGAATGATATGTCAGGTCGCGTATTATTAGCAAGATACATTAGCGCTCCAATGGCACTAAGATATGGTACTTCAGGACCAAGGATATCTTCATTCTCTTCTTTAGGACAAAATTGATCCTTCTCCACATCCAAAGATCTTACGATCATTGGGGTACTCAAGGGATGTGACTTATCCATATAAAATATTTTCAAGATCTTTTCTGTGTATGTCGCTTGATGAATAAAGATCCCATTTTTTGTATGCTCGATCTGCAAACCGAGACAAAATTTAGTCTTTCCAATATCTTTCATCTCAAACTCTTCCTTTAGAGTTTTTATAATTGTTGGAATCTCTTCAGGAGTTCTAATGATATTTAAATTATCAACGTACACAGCAATAATAATGAATCCAGATGCATTTTTCTTTATGAAAACACAGGGGCAGATATCATCATTCTTGAATCCGTTTTTGGCCAGATACTCAGTAAGATGATTATACCACATTCGTCTGGATTACTTTAGACCATATAAAGATCTTTGCAATTTAACTGAGTATAACCCTTGCGAATATTCACTGGATGGTTTAGATATCTTTAGTTCTTCAGGGACTTTCATATAGATATCTCAATCTAATTAGCCGTATAAATAGGCTGTTACCACATCCATTAAATGCATATGCAGTTTATGATATGCAGATAAACTGACCAAATAACGCAATGTTATCGCATCCACTATAGGGGAATACGTTTCTTCATAATCTATACCGGGTCTTTGTGAAAAACCTTATGCCACAAGTCGGGCTTTATAGCGCACAACTTCATTTTTCTCATTTTGTTTTCTCACAAATACCCATCGGTATCCAACAGGTTTTACATCTTCAGGTGTACAGACTACAGGTCCAAAGACTTCACGTTTTGCAAGTGAGTCTAATTCAGCCTTCATGGCTTCTTCCCATTTTGGCCAATCATTTCTTTGTCGACATTCTTCGACTGATCTTGGCTCAAGATCCTTACTTTCATGCATGATATTCAATGCCACATTATATGCAAATATTTCATTGACAATTATCTTATTTCGGTCCCATTTCTCTCCTGTAAAGACATAATTTATCGAGATCTCATCATTTTCGCAATTTTCAGGTACCTGAACGTCTTCTGGCGTTAAAATTATATTAGAATTTTGGACAACTGCAGGTGTCTTTACTGTGTCTTTTTCAACAAGAATAGTATTTACCTCTTTTCTCTTTTGAGGATTTTTATCTTTGGAACCGATAGGCCTGCCACGCTTCTGACGTGTATTTGCTTCAGTGGCTATTTGTCTTACTGGAACATCAATTCGAATTGGGGCATTTTCCACCCTGCCACGCTTCTGGTGCGAATTTGCTTCAGTGGCTATTTGTCCTTCTGGGATATCAATTTGAATTGGGGTATTTTTCGCTGGTATATAAGATTTGGTTATCCTCTTTGTATCGGAAAATGCATCAGTCAATTCATTTGCTATTCTTTGCAAATGTATAATCTTTTGAACTTCTAGTTCACATTTCCCTAATCGAGGATCAATGATGATGCATTCCAATTAAGTTCCTTTTCAGGAAGCTTATTCTCTCCCCCTAATGTTGGAAATTTTGATTTATCAAAATGAAAATCTGCAAACTGGGATTTAAATACATCTCCAATTTGTATCTCAAGATACCTCACTATAGAGGAAGAATCATATCCAACATATATCCCCAATTTTCTTTGGGGTCTCATTTTGGTGTGATTAGGTGGTGCAATGGGAACATATATCGCACACCCAAATATTCTTAAATGGGAAATATTTGGCTGCTGGCCAAAAGCTTATTGCATAGGAGAGAACCGATGGTAACTCGTTGGCCTCAAATGAATAAGTGCTGCGGCATGTAAAATAGCATGCCCCAAACCGAAGTTGGGAGATTTGTTCTCATAAGCAAGGGTCTAACAATTAATTGGAGGCGTTTAATAAGTGATTCTGCCAACCCATTTTGTGTGTGAACATAAGCTACTGGATGTTCAACACTTATTCCATTAGCCATACAATAAGCATCAAAAGTTTGGGAAGTAAATTCACCAGCATTATCAAGACGAATTGCTTTGATTGGATTTTCTGGAAATTGTGCTTTTAATCGAATAATTTGAGCCAGTAATCTCGCAAACGCCAGGTTGCGAGAAGATAATAAGCACACATGTGACAATCTCGAAGATGCGTCTATTAGAACCATAAAATATCTAAAAGATCCACATGGTGGATGAATAGATCCACATATATCATCTTGAATCCTTTCTAGGAATTCAGGGGACTCAAATCCAATCTTTACTGGTGATGACCTTAAAATTAACTTCCCTTGAGAACATGCAGCACAATAAAATTCACTAGATTTAAGAATCTTCTGGTTCTTTAGTGAATGTCCATGAGAGTTTTCAATAATTCTCCTCATCATGGTTGTTCTCAGATGACCCAATCTATCATGCCAAGTTATGAATTTATTTGGGCTAGTAAACTTCTGGTTTATAATGGCATGTGATTCAATTGCACTAATCTTGGTATAATTCAACCCAGATAAAAGTGAGGGTAACTTTTCTAATATAACCTTTTTATTTAAATCATGAGTTGTGATACATAAATACTCATGATTTCCCTCATTCATTATTTCAATATGATATTCATTTCGGCGAATATCTTTGAAACTCAACAAGTTCTTCAGAGACTTAGTAGACAATAGTGCATTATTTTTTATAAATTTTGTTTCTCCAGAAAACAAAATTATAGCTCTTCCAGAGCCTTCTATCACATTGCCTGAGCCAATAATAATATTAATATACTATACCTTTTGCACAAGATGGGTAAAATATATATATATATATATATATATATATATATATATATATATATATATATATATATATATATATATATATATATATATATATATATATCACTTTTAAGAATAGTGTGCGAACTTGCACTATCCGCAAGGCAAATATCTTTAGAATATATCCTTGCCATTTTTCTTTCAATAATAATAATAATAATAAAATGAGTAGAAGTACATGCACATTAAAATTATTCACATGAATACTTAACAAACACATACATATATCAAACTATTCCATCATTGATCAAATAGCCAATATTTCCTTCAGAATCCTTAAAGAAATTAGATACATCATAATGAGTGGTGGAATTTTCATCATTTGAAACAAAATTTGTTTCCTTTCCTTTGTCATCCTTTTTTAAGGATACTTGATAAAGATCAACTAGGTGCCTTGGGGTACGACAGGTACGTGACCAATGGCCCTTTCCACCACAACGGAAGCATTTATTCTCAATTGATTTACTTTGCCCATTATTTCTTTCTTTATCCCACTTCTGGTGAGATCCTTTCTTGTGAATATAATTTCTTTTCCTTCCTTAATTTTTCTTGTTACTAAAACCTTGCCATTTACCTCTTCTGGGGTAGTTTGCCGTATTTACTTCAGGAAATGGAGTGGCGTCAGCTGGCGCGCTTCATGATTCTTTTAATAGTAACTCATTGTTGCACTCAGCAACAAGAAGGCAAGAAATTAGCTCAAAAAATTTTTAAATCCTTTTTCTCGATTGCTATTGCAGGAGCACATACGAGGCATAGAAGGTCGAGAAAGTTTTCCCTAACATATCGGGTTTGAGGAAGTATCACATGATTGTACCTTTCTTCAAGGTCTTTCCACATATCTGCAAGATCTTTTAATGTGGGATATTCATTTTTCAATCATACGTCAAGATGACGATGAAGGAAAATTATAGTTTTGGCTTTATCCTTCTGGGATGTATTATTTTCAGTCTCAATGGTATCTCCAAGATCCCTTGAATCAAGATGAATTTCAACATCTATATCCATGATAAATAACTATTTTCAAATATATCAAGAGCATTATATCCAAGATGAAAGAGTTTCGACATAATAAAAATTTGTTACCTGAAGTCTTCTAAAATTTTGTTAAAGTCTCGTGCTGATAACGTGTTATAAAATAAATAAAAAAGATGTACTAGATATAAAATAAAGATGTATAAATGGATAACTTTAACAATAATAATCACCACTTCAATATCTCATACTAATAGAATAATAGAAATATATTAATATTATATATTAATACTTATATACTAACACCCAGAGAGAAGAAAACAAAATTTATAATATTATAGTGCATAAAAAAAAAAGAGAAATAAGAATGTTTTATTATTGTTTGTATGTATTCCTTTACCTCAGTACATGTATTTATAGGCACATAAAATTTACATTTCAAACTTTTTCATTCTAAGAAATTATTTTCTTTAACATAGGAAAAAAAACCATTTGAAAAAAATACCACTCATAAATAAACATCCATCATTTTTATCTATCCATGTAACAACACCCTTATCTATACCAAAGAATTTGGCCAAGTGTTTTACCCACCAAAAGCTATATAAAAGATGTTGAAAAAGGTATTCGCACCACACGTGCCACACGGGTGGGATCCACCACGTAGGTTAACGACAACGTCCGTTTTGAAACGCCGCCGTCTGTTCAACGCTGAGGCTCCTCAACAGCTTGCTCTCTCTTTTTCTCTCTCTCGATTCCAATCATTTCCTGGAAGACAAAAACGACTTCAGAAAACACGCGTTTCCATTTCACACACTCGTAGTCGTAGAATCTAGAATTTCCCTCGACTTTCTCCCTAAGATTCCCCCAAAATTGGTGAACACAGCTCTTCACACTTCGGAAGCTCCTCCTCCCTCCTCGGGCGATTCGATTCGTCTTCGTTTGATTCTGGATGTTTCGATTTCGTGTTGAGGAATGATTGCGCTCTGCTCTTTCAGCTCTTGTTTATTGGGTTTCTTCGATCTCTCCTCAAACCCTCTTAAATCCCCTCCGCGCTCGGATTCGCCTCTACAATTTTGAGTCTCTAGGTAAATTATTTCTTCTGCGTTGTTAGGTTTCTGTTTTGTCGCAGGTTTGCAAATTGAGTATTAGGATGCTACTCATAGTTAATCTAACTTGCTTTTGAGGAGTGTTTGACTTAGGTTTTATAAATTAGTTGGATTGAATTTAATGATTTAATCTCTATGTTCGTAGACAATTCACCAAAAATTCTCTTTTTAATTATTCTTCCATTTTTATTTTGTTTTTATGATATTTGATTTCTCTTGTGAATTAATTGTAGTGATTGCAAGCAACTATGTATCACGCGAAGAAGTTCTCGTCTGCAACGATGGTGCCGCATAAACCTCAAGGTGGTGGCGAACAAGTTGGAAATGTTGGGGTTTTGGATGGATCTGCGGTGAGGAATGCGGGACCTGCTAGTTCTGGTGGAAATGGGAAGCAGCGTTTGCGATGGACATCTGAACTTCATGATCGTTTTGTGGATGCCATTACGCAACTTGGTGGACCAGATAGTGCGTACTTCTTTTCAATAGACATTATAACACATTCCTTGTAAAAGAATAAAAAGAAAAAGAAAAAAAGAAGATGAAGAAAACGAGAGTTTCTATGTACTGTCAACCAGTAACAAATCAATAGTAGGTAGTTATCATAATGCGTAGTTAGTCATCATGATTTGGTAATTTTACTGAAACTTTTACGGTAAAGTTGTGAATATCTATGTGTTTATATATAATTTACATGATCTTTGAGTAACATAGGATAGAGAATACTATTTAGGAGATGCTTCTCTTTCGCGTAAGTTAACATTTGACGGCTGTTTTTTAATTATTATTCTTTATTTTACTGTAGCTTTCAAGGTATTGATTAGTTTGTTACTTGTGGCCCAATGATTACTTTGAATTACAAACACTGATAGGCAATTGTACAATTTTGGAGTGCATTGGTTGAATTCAATTTAATGGATTAAATATTAGAGTTAGTGCTAGTTTAATAATAGCGAAATGCTATATCTATATTTCGAAAACAATATTAACTGTTTGAGGTGCTTTTGTTAAATGTTTTTCCGTATCTAGATCAAGTTTAGTAAAGCTGGTTAGTTTCACAGGCTTACAATTAATCATATGTGACCTAGAGTTTTGTGTTTTGCTTGAATCTCAATTTGCTTCAAATAAAACCTAGACAAGACAAATTCTTGAATGAAACAAAAGCTAGCAATGTAGGCTGGATGAAAGTTGTCACTGTTCTTTCGTCTTACTTTTATGCTTGCCACCGAGGTGGGAACAGTATGATTATGTTCAGAAGTTGATTGAATTATTAATAGTTAAATGGCTGATTATTTTTAGTTGAGGTAGGTTAACATCAACTGCTTGGAAGTGATATTCTTTTCTGAGTGGTTTCCCTTTCTCTTACGTTTTGGTCTTCTACTTCTTTATCATGATGGTGTCCAAATATCTTGCTAATTTTCATTCATTCATGACAGGAGCAACACCAAAAGGTGTTCTGCGAGTGATGGGTGTACCTGGACTTACTATTTATCATGTTAAAAGCCATTTACAGGTGTTGTCATCTGATCTAAAATTTTAGATATAGGCATGTAAAATTTGAAGTTTGTTTTGCTAGTTTGGTGTTGGTTCTAATCTCTCATATTATTTTATGTAGAAATATCGTCTAGCAAAGTACTTGCCTGATTCTCCAGCTGATGGTAAAGGTGCCTTGATTTTCTTTTTCTTCAACTTTCCTGAAACAAATGCCCGTGTTATTTTTACTTTAAATTGACTCTAGGAAGTTTACTTCTTGATTTGTAGACTCTAAAGATGAAAAAAGGACATCTGGAGACACTGTTACTGGCATAGATTCTTCTCAGTGAGTATCTTAGCTGTTTAAGTTAATTACAATTCCTTAGATGTATGTTCTTTACTGTCAACTTTGCTTGTAACATATGATGTTCAGGGGGTTGCAAATCAATGATGCTCTAAGAATGCAGATGGAGGTTCAGAAACGTCTTCATGAACAGCTTGAGGTTTGGTAACTGACCTTGCTTTATTTCTCTTGGTGGAACAGAACCAGATTTAGGCATTTAGCCATAACCATAACCAACTCCTTCCAAAAGAGAAATGGCAAATATAAAAGATGGAAAATAGAAATTTATGAAAGGAAAAATGACATGGTTTGTGTAACTCCCTAATGCTAGTATCGGATCACTCTTATTCCTTTTAGAGACTTCAGTTCATACTATAATGGAAGCTTTTTCAGCTTGGTTCACAGAAAATCTGATTTCATTTATTGTGTGTCGAATGTGGGTATTATACCTTCTTCATTTGTTTATTATTGCTCTACAATATCGGATATTTTCCTTTTTATGATAGATAATTTTTACCATGTGACATATATAGGTCAAGGTTAAATTTGCAATATATCATTAGAATGTTACCGTTGTAATTTGAAGAGATGGGTCCAACTATACCTTAATGGTTGAAATAGACTAGTAACTTTTCATATAATAACCTAGGTATGATGGGCTAATCAGAAAGGCTTTGATTGTGCTGTTGTATTTTTCCCGTAACTTTTTGTAATCTTCTGAAGTATACCAACTATATATTCTTCCTGTATTTAAAACTTCTACATCTTTGCTGGCTGGATAAACCGACTATATATTTACAGTTTTAACTTCTGAAGAAGAATAACAATATATTTAGCCTCAAATTCTGCATGTGATAGTTGAATTATCCATTTTTTTTTATTTCGTTAGCATTGTGCCTTGTTCTTTCTCCCTCCATCAGCTGTGGGAACTTCTGGTAATGGTGAAGCTCTTTGTGGCTTATATGATATTCCAGGTGCAAAAGCAGTTACAAATGAGAATCGAAGCGCAGGGGAAATACTTGCAGAAGATCATAGAGGAACAGCAGAAATTAGGGAGTACCTTGACAAATTCAGACACATTGCCATTGTCCCACGATAAGCAAAATAATCCCCCGTCAGAGCCTTCTGGATCAAGCGATGCCATCGCAGATTCCATGTCTCCACTCAAAAAACAGAGAATCGATGATGGTTCAAAGGATGGCTTTGCTGCTTCTCAGGTGACAACAAAGACTTCACAAAAGACTGATTGTAGTGTTGATCAGTTGGACTCATGAAAATGAGAATGGGTTTGGATTTAATTCAGAGACCGAAAAGTAAGAAGATAAGGAGATTGAGCAGTAAGTAGGTTCCATTGTATTGTCAACATTGGTCCCATTGCATTGTCTAGTATATTTTTCTCTTAAGAGATGCAAATCATCCATGTGTAAATTATATTTCTTGCAATCCATTTGTATATATTAATGTAGATATAGTAGATGCATTCTTGTCTCCTGCTGTGGAAGTCAAACACTGCTTTCACTAAAGGGAAATCATACATGTGGTTATGCATAACATATGAATGTTATTGTGGTGGTGTGGTCCATATCAAAACTATGGCTTACCTAGTGAATTAGTGAATGCTCAACACTATCCAGTGATTCCAGTAGGATAAGCCAAGCCCTAGGCTTGGTTGTTGCAAAGTTCCCTTCAGATTTTACATTAATTTGATATCCTTTAGAGAGTTACTTGTCAATGTCAAATATTTATCTAGATTCATCTCTTGGTGCTTGACTGGTTGTGTACCCCTTTTTTTTTTTTTTTTGTACATTGGACGCCAAGAGGCCGGTTGTGTGTACCTTTATATTACCAAAAGTGAAATCTCCAAAACATAAGATGGGAAAAACAAAAGTTTGCAATATACCCTTAGCACAACAGAAAAAGGATATGTAAGGCCTTTTCTAACATTTTCTCCTTATTTCATTTTGTTAAATTTTATTCGAGTAATACTTCAGGTCAGGCTTGCTGATAACTTATCCTTTAACCCAAAAAAAAAAAAAATTGATTCTCAATTTTTAAAATAAAAAGTTTAGGGTAAAGTATAATTTTTTTCCTTAAAGTTTGTCAAAAATTTTAAAAATACAATTAAATTTTATTTTGTTTTAATTTTGTCCTTGAAGTTTTTGATTTGTTATATTCCTGATAGTTGAAAATTCAGAAAGTTTAGGATCAATCTAGTAATAGATTTGCATATGCTGATAGTTGAATATTTAGAAAGTTTAGGATCAATCTAGTAATAGGTTTGTATATGTTAAAGGTTGTTATTGAGAAATTATTGATAAATTTATCTTAAAAATTTTGAAAAATTAATTATCAAGGATATATTTGAGTTAATATTCAAAATGGCTCCTGACATTTAAGGAGAAATTCAATTTGACCCTTGAAATTTTAATTGACTCAATTTGAACCCGCAATTTAAGTGATTCATGTTAGTCCTTCTGTTAATCTTTATTAATGGCACGTTTACCTAGAATGTTAAGTGACACGTGGGACTGACACCTAGTCTTATTATACGACGACGTTTCTTCCTTGATGCCTAATCTCTCTTCAAACGACATCGTTTTAGCCATTTTTGGGGTTAAAATTCAAAAACACTTCATTACCAATGATCAAACCACTTAAACAGGAAAACTCTTCTTCTCGTTCTTATTCTCTCGCATGAACCATACTGTAAAAGATCAATGTCGCTGCTAGTGTAGGTCGCCGACAAAGCTCGTCGTACGCGTTTCCGTTTGTTAGGACGAGGAAGAACCTTTGCACCACTGTTTCTCCCAAAAAGGTTAGTAACACAAGCATTCTATGTTTGGATTCAATGTTATGTTTTGTGTCTTCTCTTGATTGGGTTTATAGGCCATTGATTTGTGCTCTATTTGATGCTCAAATGGATTGGGTGCATTGTGAAAGTAGATAGTTTTAGTTATTGATCCTCTTCTGTTCAGGTTCTTTTTTTAAAGAGTAATTATGATTAATGTTAACTGCGTTACAGAGAAGAAAGCACATTCAAGTTAGTGAAGTCTACCACTTCTTTATGTACCAGTTTCTCCTTATAGATAATTTCAATAGCTGAGCTTTTATTGTGATTAGTGTTAACTGTGTTTTTTTTTTGACAAATAACTTGGTTAAGTTTTCTATAATGATTTTTTTTTGAAAATATAAAATGAGAAATTTATGAATGAGTAAATAGATTATATTTGTCAATGTGATAATGCGTAGCTGTTAATTATAGATAGCAAAAAATTGTATAGCTGTTGTTACAGGGATAACTTTTATATATAAATTTTTACATTTTCTATTCTAAAAAAAGATTGCTTGGCATGTTAATGTAGAGTCATCTGATGCATGATATAAAAGGCCTTGGATGTTGAAGTTAAGTTGTTAATTGTTTGAATTATATTCGTAGATAGGTAATTTGATAACAATTGTCTATCATCACGGAGACACCTTTGTTACAAAGAATGATGAAAGTGTAGTTTACGAAAGGACAATACGGATGAATTAACTGGACTAGATGAAGATAGATTAGATGTATTTTCACTAAGGGATTACTACAAAGAGTTCGGTTATGCTGACAATGTTGAATGTTGGTGGCTTATTCCTAGTAGACCTTTAAAGAGTGGACTGAGAGCACTTTCACATGACAATGAATTGTTAGAGATGTGCTATCTTGCAAGAATGAACCAAGAAAGAGTCCACTTATATTTTGAGCATGGAGTTCCCAACCCCATGATGATGAAGTACCTGAGTTAATAGAGTTTACTCCCATTGTTCCTAAAGAAAACAAGGATGCACCTATCACCACACCAAATCCAATAGGAAGCCCAAATGATGTTTCAGCTACGAAACCCAATGAAGAACCAACAGTCCAAGTCCAGCCTAAAGCACTAGCCCAGGCCCAAGTAGATCCATCAGCCCAGACTCAATCCGAATCACCAACCCAGGCCCAACCTAATCCATCAGCCAAGCAAAACTTATCTAAACCCAAGTCCACCTCAACCAAATTCATGTACAAGAGCATTTTTTAGTCATGGACCAAAGATGGACAACATTTGTAACAATGGCTGTGAGGTATTTAACTCAATAATCAAAGTTGATGATATTGTCTGTGCTCTTGCTGCTGCAGCAACAGTTGTTGTAGCTAAATCCAAATCCCAAGATAGAGCTAACGCTAATGCACCCAATGATGCTGCGGCAACTGTTGGTATACAAACTGTGGATGCTCCACAGGCTTCAGAGATTGACATCACCCAACCCACTATTTTACAGTAAAAAATTATAAAGTAGGTAACATTATACAACACATTAATTAATTACATTTATGAAAATATCATGTGTTTATTCTTAAACTATCAAATACTTCTAATTACATGTAGGTGCCTCCACCTCCACCTCTACTCACAAGGCTGGATAAGCTACTGCACAAAAAAGAGCAATTCCGAGTGTGGACCCAATGCAAGGAGCTAGTTCTAGGATAGCATCAAAGTTGACAGAATTTATGAAATTTGTCCCCACTCCGGACTTCAAAGCACCAAGGAAGAAATAGAGATTAAATTATATTATCTTTTGTGGATGAATTGATAAATTTAATCCGAAGTTGTGTGTTTTGAGGTTGTTTTGTGGTTATTTTGTGGCTGAAATTTATGTCAGTGGTTGTTTATATCTTTTGTCATGTTTTATATAGGGCATTGTTTTGGAACCTTTTAAATAGCTCTTTTGTTTTGTGTTTGTAATGATAATACTCTAGACATCACTCTTGGTTTATCATGTGTCACAATGGTCATTGTCATGACTATGGTTGACCTATGAAATTAGATTCAAGGTTTATTATTATAATTTATTTTGCAATTTAGAGATTTAGTATATATATGACAAGTTAGTTCATTAATGTTATTTGTAGATTTGTAATATACTTGATCAGCCTCTTTTTTATCCTTACCATTTTACTTTTACAGGTTTAGTCACAACTTTCAATTTATAAAATCGTACATATTTGTAATATCATCACTAAATTTGTAGGTTTAGTCACAACTTATAATTTACAAAATAGATTTGTATTAAAAAAAAACATAATTGTAGTGATATTAATTTAATTTCATTCGTTACTTTCCTACACCCAAGCCATAGTCAATGACTACAACTACAAACAAAACAAGAGAAAAACTCAAAATACTATTCTATACTTTTAAAATCCTAATTTCAGCTTCTATTGCACTAATTCTCCAACCCACATTTATCTTCTAATGCTCAATGCAATTTTCATTTTTATGTCTCCCAGTTATGTCTTTTTCTTTCTCGTTATTTGTCTACACAAAAAGTCCACACCATCTATTTCCAGAGGTCTGTCAGAACAAGAACCACAAAATAAATTATGCATGTATTACAAAAAAGATGTAAATTCAAGAAGGAAGCAATTCAAGAACTTACATTATAGTTTGGACATCCCAAAAATGGTCTCTCTGGATTTGATTCTGTTCCAAACCAGCGAAGAACGGGACGCATCCCACAACCACACCAACGTGGAACCTTTCCAACTTTAGCTCAATTTGGATTCCTTCCCAAACTTCCATGTGAATGAGACTTGTTGCAGCTTACGGAATCTTAGTTGGTACTCCTCATCATCTTCTCCAACACCCAAACAACGATATCAATTGAAAAATTTGACACTTGTTAGGGTTTTATATTCATTAAAAGGGGTTAAATTGAGTCTAAATTTTTTTTTCATGTCAGCAAAATTTTCTCAGGCCACATAATGGATCCACGTGTCACTTAATGTTCCAGATAAGTGTGCCGTTAATAGAGATTAACAGAAGGGTTAATGTGAGTCACTTATTAAAAATTGAAGGTTCAAATTGAGTCAATTGAAATTTCAGGAGCCAAATTGAGTTTGCTCCCAAATTTCAGGGGCTATTTTGAGTATTAACTCGATATATTTGATGCAAATAAAAAACTTTTGAGACAAAATTAAAATAAAATAAAACTTATGAATATTTTTAAACTTTTTAACAAACTTTAAGAAGAAGAAAATATACTTTATCCCAAATTTTATTTTTTATACTTCTAATATTTATATTTATATTTATTTTTAATTTTATTTTTATATTTTTATTTTATTTTATTTTATTTTTATATTAAATATTTCAAAACGTTTCAATTTTTATTTTTAAACAAAATTGACTAAATAAATACTCTTTTTCCATTACTTTATCCTATTTGGTATCGGCTCCGCTAAGTAGACAATAGAGAATCTAAACAACGTGAATAATAAGTTAAAAATTTGGCCCAATAGAATTAAAAAAAACACTCCAACCAAATTACCCAACAAAAAAATCCCGTAATTCAAAAAATTTAACTATCCATTATACCTTAATTTACCAAAGCACCAGTTTCTCCCCCAAACCCTCTACCATCGCCGCCTCACCAACCAATCGCTTTCGCCAGCGTCACTCTCTCCCTCACCGGACATCATCATTGTCTCCTGGATTCTTCACCCCGTTGCTTGGTCGCCAATCGGCCCTATCATCGTCGTTGGGATTCTCTTCACAGCCGTTGGTTCATCAACAAGGACCCTCATCGACACTTACAGATAACCATTCACTTAAGGATAAAAATAATCATCTGCATACCTAGTAAATTGAACATCCAACATATTTTAATTGTATCTAACTAAATCCATTCCAATCAAATAACCATCTGTATGCCTACTAAAATACCATCCGACACATAAGAATTAAAATAAACATCCGCATACCTACTAACATAACCCAAGGAGACAGCGTACTAGATAATAAACGACGGGCTCATGCTGGACAAAAATTCCAGGCTGAATTTGGCGTCTTTCGTGATGAGCGTGGCGCGAGAAAATAGATCCAGACATCGAGTGAGCACAAAGAAAAAAGGAAAAAGGATAACGAGAACAATGCAAATGGCGCAAGTAGAGGGAGTGGCTGAGCTATACATGCGAATATGCGACGGTGATGGCGAATGTGTAAAACAACACAACGGTAAGTGGGGGGGGGGGATATTAATGGCATGCGATGCTACTTTCTCTTACTGCTCTGCATGATATATTATAGTAGCGTCGGCAAGGTCGGCAGGAGGTGCAGCGACAACGGAAATGCACGGGTGCGACTACTATGGGATCTTCCTTTGCTACGGAGGGACAGCGGTGCATGGTAAGGCTTCGGCAATATTGGTAGAAGGTAGCGACGGCGTCGGTACGGCCGTCGGAGGGAGTGCAGCGGCGTGGGGTGAGGCTGCAGTGGCGTGCACAGAGATTGGGAAGTTATGGTGAAATTATAAATAATCGTATGTAATGTGAATGCATTTAATTACTAATCCTAATTTTTCAAAATTTAAAATTTAAAATTAAATAATTAATAATTTAATTTTTAATTTTAATTTTACCTTTTTTAATTTATTACTCACATTGTTTTTTCAATGATCGTTATTTCCTTATACGTTCTCATTTGGTATTTCTTCTTTCAAAATTCTAATTATTTTGCTAACAATTTGGAGCCATTGCATCCTCCACTTTCTTTTCTTACTTTGTTACGAATCAATGAGAGTTGGAGTGAGATTAAGCCAAATAATTTACCTGAAAAGTAACGGATTTAATGTATGAACAAAACAAGTTAAAGAGAAAGAGAAACACTAATATTTTAACATAAAAATTTCTTAAATTAAATGAAAAAATTATGGAAATAAAATAAAAAATGTCTACTATATTTAATTGTAACTATAATATAATATATTATATATAATATGGCATTCTTCTATTATAATTTATAATACCTAGTGAATAATAAAAAATATCATTAAATTCTAGTATATATCACTCGATATTCAGAAATTTATTACATATTCTGAAACACTATATTATAAGAGAAATCTCACTCACAATTTAGCAAGAGGCCTTGGATTGCTTCATATATAGCTGCTTTATTGGTTTGTATTTGGTGGAATGAGAGCTTTAATGTGGCTCCTATTTGTAGCCAAATGGCTTACACAATGCTTGCATTCTTGGCTATAAATCATGACATTTCAGGATCAAAATATTATAAACAATTGCTTCATATTGTTTTACCGCGTGTTACACATATATTTTGTTATGCTTAATTCGTCTCACCAATTTAACTATAATGTATAAAATGGGCAAAACAAATTTCAGGATCAAAATATTATAAACAATTATTTCATATTTACTTTGAGATTCACGTCGTATATCAAAATCGTTCCTGAGATTCAAATTGTACCAAATTATCAATTACGTCTCTAAAATTGATAAAAGCGTACAACTTAAGTTTTTGACCCGTTTTCTGTTAATGACATGCTAACATATTTTAATGGCGTAGACGGTCAGTGATACGTGTCACATCATAGTTTGACTACGTGCAATAGTACGAGAGGTTGGTTAGTGACTCATGTCATGTCAACTTGTGCCATGTGTCAACACTATTTGTCCGTGTGTCATCTACCATATCACTATTGTAGGTGGATCAAATTGGTCTCAAATGCTGTATTAAGTAAGTCATTTTAGTCCCTGAAATTAATTGGACTAAAGTAGGTCTTATCCTTAATTACACTTTTGGATTAGAAAAAAGGACAAATAGGTTTTTGATCATTTTTCCAGCGAATATTTTTGTCCTTGACGATTTAAAAATAGTTTTAAGTTCCTGACCTTTTTAAAAGTTAGATATATGAGTCCCTCCATTCATATGGGTCCATCAGACCTAACGAAAGAGTTTGATGTGGCTCCCATTGTGTTGACCTGACCGTTACGGATGTACACGTAGAGGGAACCATTTTAAAACAGGACAAATAAGTCCCCCTGCTGCAAAACGATGTCGTTTGATAGGCAGCCTTTTATACACACTCTCATTCCTTGTCTTATGTATAATACTCATAACACAAATACCACACTTAGATTGATCCGGTTTGCAAAAATGTTCAAGCATACACTTATGTGCCATCAACATAGCTTCTAACTCTTGTACACTGATACCTTGTGCTATTGTCATTAATGACGTAATTAATGGAGCATAATCGCATAATCCTTAGTAAATCCATGGAAAATAGCATTAACGTGATCACTTTCTCTCTCTGGTTCTCCTACAAAGGTTAGGATATCTATCGTACTCTTAAATTCAAGAACATAATCCTTACCCAAGATCCGATCTAAATACTATTGAGTCAATTCTTTAATTGCATCACTTTTGTTGTAATTTATGATGTAAAATGATCCTCCAATCGCTTCCAAACTTCTTGTGCATAGGTACATCTAGCCATCCATGTGGTAAACGGCTTTGTCATCGACGCAAGGAGCCACGATTTGAGCAGTGCATCCTGTCGCTTCCATCACTTGAATCCAGGATTCACAACTCATGCAGCTCCATTAGTTATAGTAAAGAATTTTGCTAGAATATCTTCTCCAAGAATATGATGTAGAAGATTATTGTCTTCGATCGTGGATGATGCTTGATCTTTCCCCTAAAGATAATTCTCGTAATTAAGTTTCATCGATATAGGAGTTGATGTAAATCCTAGAGCAGCTTGCATTTGAGCAAGACCTGGATCTGAAGTGATGGAACTTATGGTAAATAAAGTTAAGTTTTCTAGCACTATAAAAGTAGTGAAACCTAAACTCTGATACCATAAAGGTATCAGATCTAGGTTGGGAAAAGAGAAGTTACTGGATCTGAGAGATTGAAGAACATGAGAGAAGAGAGTTGACGAGTGCCATTGATAATGAACTAAATTAGTTACAGTATACTTCCTAAAGCTATTTATAGACACAACACCTTATTACATTTGTAACAAACTTCTATTAAGAAGCACTAATTGCCTAACCACTTAGCCACCTCAACTATCTAAAACTTTCCTACTTTCTTCCTGTTCACATAGCTGACTTCACCCGTTTCTCTATGATTTCTCGCAATTCGAATCACTCGTCTGACATGCCCTTAGTTGTATCAATAAAATTTTGATAGAAAATGTTGAGTTACTCACTTTGCATTGTACAACTATTATTACTCAATTTTGATTATATACCTGTAAGTACTAGTTCTTGAATTGTGCAGGTAGTTTCTTTTAAAAACTGGCTTTGGATTTCACATTATAAGAAATGTGTTTGTATTCAAGCACCAAGATGTGAAATCAATGAACTCTTTAAATTTACTACGTCTAGAGCCTTTTTACTGTCAAAACTGGGAAACGAATTTAGGAGATTTTTTCATTTTTGTCTCATCATGAAATTATGTAGAATAGAGAAAGGAAGAATATTTGACACCACTATAATCTTGATTTATCTACTTAGTACAATGCTACCTACATTTAATCTCCAACACAATAATAGTAGAATTGTCACTATAATTTTTAAAAAATTACATTCACCAGTTCCAAAAAATTACACTTAATCCATCTAAACTTCCGAAAATTTTCATCAAGCTAATCAACCACTAAGTTCACCTAGCCTAATAATCTCATTTCTAAATTTTAAACTTTAAGTTCTCACCCAATATACAAAAGGAGAATCTAACATAGGTTCAACTACGATAACATCAAAGTTGACATAAATGACTTTTCTTAAAATTTATCTCTCTTGTTTTTTTTTCAACTTTTTCTAATTTCTTATTTCATAGTCTTTTTCTTGTTACAAAATGAGAGAGAAGAAAAATATGATTTTCAATGAGGCATAATGAAGGAAAAGAATAATAGAAAGCTGAAAATGGGTATCGGTGTCTTTCTCTTCCTTGAAAACAAATTATGGTTGATTGGCATTATATATAAGAGAAAATACAACCAAAAATGGAATCTTATATTTTGAAATTTCTAAATGTTGGAACAGAACATTGGAGAATTTTCAAGCAGGTATAGTTGGTACAATTTGATTGTTCTTGCACCCTCTTTAAATGCCAAGTGTGTAGCCATGATTTAATCATAGTCTTTTGAGATGGTACTATGACATTCTAGAAATTTTTTTTACGTTGACACTAAGTATTGATATTTTCCTTCTAAATGTACTGATACTTTGCAATACTTTTGTGATCAAGTATGGATAAAGATTTTTTTTTCTAATTTGCACTAAAACTGAACCACAATACTCAGTCTGTTTTGTATTTAGATTTGCTATGTTTGTGCAATAAGAAATCTGATTTGAACTTACACAACTAACATACAAAGTTAAACAAATTATGAGATTTTAACTCAACCAAATATTTGTTATTATACAACTATTTATTATTTTTTACACTCAAAAAATTCTCTTTGCCCAAACTTGTAGGCTTTTCTACCTTACAGGAAGTTATTTAAGTTAATCAAACTTTATGAGTAGATGGGTGTGTGAGTGTGTATTTACATGACCAAAAATAAATGATCAAATATTTTCATATTTCATGTTAAAATGATTCAAATATAAAAAAATTAGCCAGATAATGGTGGCACTTTCTCTTTGGAGTAGGAGTATGTAAAACTTGGCTCGAATCTGAAGTATATTTTACTGGGTACAAATTTGTCATTTTTACTTGGTGTCATTTTTGGGTAAGTTTGAATTATGTTTTAGGTAAGTTTGAATTATGTTTTAGGTAAGTATAATTTAATCTATGAAATACAACTAAAATGCATAGTTTAATGTGAAATTAGTAATAGAATATTATATTTTAAATTTGAATTAATATTTTTATATTATGTAACTAAAATGCATAGTTTTGAAGCGGTTAACACTTGTGCAACCTTACTGACTTCTTGATGTAACACCTTACCATACAGAGCCTTACGCTTAAGTCGTAAAGCAGAGGTGCCGAGATATTACGACCTCTAAAAATAAAATACATACATAAATATAGCTGAAAGAATTTATAATTAAGAGCCTTGAAGAAAAAGTTAAGTAAAAGCGAAAACAGAAAATCATGTCACACTCGCAAGGTTAATCATAAAATGGATAGGTGGGATCAAAAGAAGACTAAAAACATAATATACAGATCAAAGTTCCAAAATACAGATATCAAGCTTCAGACAACCTACGAAGCTAAGGCCAGTCAGAGTATGTAATTATATATATTTATACAACCCAAAATATAACTCAAACTACAAAAATAGACACCTGTTTCTCCAAGTCAACCTCTAGGAGGGACAAACATAAAATATATACAGAGGAGAATCTATATACATATATACATAGCATAAATACAAAATACACTAACCCAACTTCGCTGGCACAGGAAACTCCAGATGCCTAGTGAGGTGCCTCTCGACCTGCATATGAAAAATAATAGAAATATGTATGAAATGAGAACTGGGGGTTCTCAGCATAGTAAAGGTGCCTGCATAGTTAATATAAAAGGTCCCAAAAAAGCCAGAGGCATTCTTAAAATTCTGACACTCAGATTTCAGCTTAAAGATCCAACTAAACCAGAAATTAAAGGATTTGGATCCTCTAAAGTTTGAATTTCACTTTAGAGAATAAAGTGTGATCTTTTTACCCTTGAATAGTTTCTCTTTCATATTTATTCTTGGTCCCATATATGAAATAAATGGTGAGAGATCACACTTTACTCTCTAAAGTGGAATTTAAACTTTAGAGGATCCAAATCCAAAATTAAGTATGTTATCTAAGGTATTCAAGTTCTAAGTCTAACTTTAACTTAACACTTCACTTTCTGTCTCCTCCAATCCTCTGAATCACTGGTGGAACACCCCCTCACACCTCTGCCAAGAAGGGTCTCTTAGAAAATATACACATACAATTCAAGTAAGAAAAACACAAATAGAGGTGCAATTACAGCAAGTAGAACAAGTAAGCAGAGTTAAGGAGTTAAGCAAACCAAAACAATGCACACTCAAGCAAAACAAATAAATGCATATGATGTATGCCTCTTCTATGGCTGATGAGTCTCATCTGTTGGTTATATAGCCAACCTGACATATCCTGGTAGTTAGCCATTGGACAGTCCCTCTGTGTGCGCATCCCCAAGCTCAAAAATAATATCCATGGAGTCAAATTCCAAGTTCAAATAATATTCCATGGGGAAAATACCAAGATATATATATGCATGCTCATGGGAGAATCCGGGGAGTTAAAGTGTCCGGTCATATTTTGCGACAAAGGGTCAACAATTAGTCTCAAATATACAAGCCATATAATAATCTTTTTCTTTTTAAAATAACACTTCAAATCAAAACTCCAATTTTATAGAAATTTTGACAGCATTTCTTCTAAAATGCGAACTTCTGCCACCCTTCAAGGGTCCCAACCACCAAACCAAATACCTCTCGATCATTTAAATCATTTCCAGTATCAAATTATTTAAAAATCAAACCAATTCCAATATTAAATCTTTGCCAAAATCCAACCAACTCCAATAGCAAACCGTTTACAAAATCAAATCACGCATCTCTCAACCAATCCATTCAATTCAATTTCACAAACTCACCATCAATCCTCAACACATCAACAATCATCTTTATTTTATACTCATCAAAGCCTTAATCCAACACATACAAACTCATTCATCCTTTATACACACATCATATACCATATACACAATCCATCAATAATTTATTTAGTTCACTCCTATCCTAAGGTCTCTAGCCTAAGTTTTTACGTGACATTAAACATTAACTACAAGAAACTAAAACCATACCTTGGCTGATTCCTCCCTAAGTTTGGAACACCACAAAAGCCTCTCCTTTCACAAGCTCTAAGCTTCTAAACATCAATTTTTTAAGCTTAATCACCTAGATTTCGTTCTAAACTGCTAATGAGGGAAAATCGATTCCACACAAACTAACCGGTAAGTGTACCGGGCTGCATCAAGTAGTAAACTCACCGGAGTGAGGTCGATCCTACAGGAATTGATGGATCAAGCAACTTTAGTGTGGTGATTCATTTAGTCAAGCTAACAGTGGTGAATTGAGTGAAATTGATTAACAGAATGTAAATTGCAAGGAATTTAAAGTGCTAAAAGTAAATGGTAGAATATTAAATGAAGCTCAAAGCAATCAAAATGAGAAATAACACAGAACAAGATTTATTAGGGATTGAAGATATCATAATCCATCATGAATCAAATAGGTCTCAACTTCTTTCTCAATCACATGAGTAGATCTATGGCAGATTGTAAGTGATTAGATCCCAATTCCTTGGCAACCTAATCTCTCTAATCACAATCAATCTTGCCAATTCCTTGATCTAACTGTCATGAGAAGAGGTTAAGCACTTTCTCTCATCCATAACCCACACAAATTATCAAGACCTCAATTTCTCCCGAATAGTGTTGGTCAAGAGAATTGTGAAGGATAGAGCCCCAACTCTAATGCCCATGATTCCCCTTTCGAGGCTCACACAAGCATTCAACAGATTCAAACCCCATTCCGGAGTAAATGAATCTCAAACAAAATAGAGGATATCCTATAGATACTCAAACGGATTGAGAAATAGAACAAGTTCACTCAATCATGTGATTTATAATAGAACTCCTCCCCTAATGAAGTGGGGTTCAATTGATCATTGCTCTAAGAACACTTGCAGGAAATTTAAATTACTTGAAAGTAAATCAATCTCAATGCCAAAGTAGATGTAACATTGCAGAAAGGAAAGTTGCAGAAGAGAAGTGTAAGAAATTGAAATTGCATAAACTAAGCTAAATTCCATACAACTAAAATGTAAAAGTGCAGAAAAGAAAAAGGAAATTTTAAGCAAAGCTATCTGGAGTCTCTAATCCTTCAGCCTTTAGTCCTCGAGAGCCTTCTGCTTCAAGCCTTACTACTCCTCCTAGCTCTTCTGAGTGTCCCCGAATTCTATGAAACCAATGCCTTTATATAGGCTTTCCTAAATTACAAATTGAAATGAAATTTAAAACAAATTACAATAAAATCAAAATTAAATCTAAATGATTCTTGTGGCCTTGATTGAATGATATGAATGGGCTTGCTTGGTTGTTCAAATGGGCTTGGAATGAAATTAATTGAACCACAATTCTGCTCCCAGGAGAACGCAGCGTTTTGAGGAGAGCGCAGCGCTTGGGCACCCATGCGTACAGATACCCCATGCGTACACATGGTTCGGCAATTTGGCATATCGATGCGTATGCATTGCCTTCAGCGCTCTTAAGGGGAGCATAGCAGTCGCGTTAAGAGCGCTCCTCCATGCGTACGCGTCACCTACACATATGCGTGGCTCTTCAAAGATGCCACTTTCACGCAGCGCTTGATTCACGCATTCGCATGCTTCTTCAAAAAAGTCACATCGACGCGTACACGTCACCCACGCGTACGCATTGCCATCCCAATTTTCCACTCTGTTATCGCAGGCGCTCTTGGGTGAAGAATGTAGTGCTCTTGTCTAAGAGCGCTCTTGGTCATGTACGGTGCTATGTAGAAGAACGTAGCACTCTTAGAGAAAGAAACGGAGCACCAAGCTTCCTTTATTTTATCATGGGCCACACTTTTAAAAGCGTGGCCTAAGGTTCCAAAGCGTGCTCAAACTTCAAATTGTGCGCCAAAATTTCTCTTTTCTCCTTTTGAGCTTAATTTGTGCTTTTTTTTGCTTCTTTTTCTACTTATTTCCTACAAAATTTATAAAATCAAAAGATCAAACCAATATACTATTTAAGCACTAAAATACACAATAATTAAGCATTAAATCATCAATTTCTTGTATGAAAAAGCATAGAAAAACCTAACATGATGCCCAGTCATCACAACACCAAACTTAAACTTTGCTTGTCCTCAAGCAAACAAAGATCCATGCAATAGAGTTTGACAATCCAAGGTGAGAAAAACAGCAACTTAATGTTCATGGTTGGCTAGTTTTCTATCCATGCTACAATCACAAAAGAAATTCAAATGATTGATGCTTCTATCTAACTCATTTTATGAAATTTTTTCTTTATGAAATTTTTTCTTTATGTTCCTTCCTTGAAACAAGCTTTTAATTCTCTTCTTAGCTTATCCTTTTGGGTGCTTTGCACCATGAGTTGAAAGCTATGACTCTAACTGCTTTGTTTTCAAGTATTACCACTTGATACATAAGCACCACAAGCATTTAATTAGAGGACTTCTTTAAGCTCATTTGTGTCTTTTCTTTACTCTCTACTCATTGATGCTCAGAGCCTTGAGCTTTGAGGGAGTGTTTTTACACTTAAGCCTAGCCTTGACTCTAAGTGTTTTGTTTTCAAACTTTTTGCTTGATACATAAACACCAAAAGTACTTAACAAATAAATTGTCATTGGTACTCAGAGCCTTCAGCTTTCTCATTCTTTCCCTTTTCTTTTCTTGCCTTATTTGCATTTGCTTCTTCAAGGTTTTTGTGATTTCAAAAAAAAATTTCATAAAAATGTTCTAAATGAAAACTTCAATTAAATAAATTCAAATGCAATTGAGCAACAACAATTAATCATGCTAGCCTCCCAGTATTCATATGTCCATGCTAAGTTCTTCTTTAATGACCTTGTTTGTTTATAATCATGATTACTTGATTACTTTGACTCACAAAATTCAAAATGGTACTCATAATATCACAGCATCATGATACAATTCAGAATTCAAGCTATGCTTTATTCACAAGGAGCAGCCACACATTCATAGAAAAGAATAAAAGACAATCATGCAATTTAAAGTACTAGAAATAAATAAGAGGAAAAGGAACTTTACCACCTTGTAGTTCATCTTCATTGTTGTTGTCATTTCCCTCCTATTATTCTCCTTTCTAACACCAAACTTAGAATGATTGCTTATCCCAAGTAATAAGTAAAACAGTGGTAATAGGGTTTATGATGGGTCATGAGTGTCTTTAACAATGAAATGTGAGTGATGCATGTGCTCAAGCAGGAAAAATTAAGGATACAATAAAGACACAAGAAGTAAAAACAAAGACAATATGATTGCAAAAATAAGTGGGGTGTGCATGATACATTGCATGAAAAATAAGTGGCATACCAAACTTAGTGTGATGTTTTCACTTGGAATTGATGCAAGTATCCAGTAAAGATTGTAAATCATTTTGTTGCAAGGCAACACCAAACTTAGAATGCAATCATATGCCAAATTATTGAAAATAAACAAAGCAGAGAAAGAAAATGTTACCTATAGTTGGGTTGCCTCCCAATAAGTGCTCCTTTAATGTCATTAGCTTGACATGCTGTTCATGGCTTTCTTCCTCTTCTTCCAGTTTATTAAGATGAATGACCTTAGAGAGATAGACGAGCCAGTCAGTATCCCCTGTCTTGGCCTCTTTCCAACAAGCTTTCTTTTGTTATTTGCTTGATTGAACTTGCTTGCTGGATCAGGGGTTGGATTGCTTGTGGTTGACCTTTTCTTCTTCATGGATGTGGTCAATTGTAGCTTGGTCATAATCCTCTCTTCGATGCCCTTGTTGGTTGCCTTCACTTCTTGGATATCATGACTTGGGTGTATGTGATGATTAGAGTGTTCTCTTCATCAAAAGCCTCTTGAATTGGTGGTTCAATGAACCTTTCCTCTATGCAACTCTCTGTTTTACTTGAGTGTGGACTCCCTTGATTGATTTCTCCCCTTTCTTCTACATGATGTTCCATTGAGTCATTTGGGAGGAAGTTTTCATGTTCCTCTGCCACCACAAGTAGCCTCTGTGGATATGGAATCCTAGGCTCATATACCTCAACAACTTCATTCTTCATTGAGATTTCACTTGACACAGGGACCTCTTCTTCCACTTCCTCACTCACAGATTGGTCTCCATCTTTATTGCTTGGCAATCCTAAGTTTTTTCCTATTTGCTCTAAGTGCCCATCCATCTTCTTAAAGAGGATTTCTTGCTCTTTCCAGGATTGTTCTTGACTTTCCAAGAATTGTTCTTGTATTTCCAAGAGTTATTTAGCTCTCTCCTGAGAGTCTATGGCACTTCGAAGGCATTGTTCTACTTGTAGCAAGAGAGGAGAAGGTTGTGGCAGATTTTGTGCACTTGTGGGTATTGTGGTGAAGTTGTGTTGAGGGATATGGAATAAACGTTGTGAGTAATCAGATGTGTTTTGTGGTTGGTAAAATGAATTGTATGGATTTTGGAGGGAACTTTGTGTTGAAGCATAATCAAGTGATGAAAAATCCTCAAATGAAAAATTGGGAGGTGGGGTTGGAAAATTTTGCATAAATGCATTGAAGGTACCCTCAAATGATGATGGCTCTTGATGAATGGAGTATGGACTATCAAGTGCTCTTTGAGTTTGATCCTCCAAAACACAACTTGAAGAATCGTTGAATTCATCACAGTATGGATCATTTTGTGGCACTGGGGAGCAATCTTGCATGAATGTATTGACAGCACAATCAAATGATGATGTCTCTTGATGAGAAAAATATGGATCATTAAAATCTCCTTAGTTTTGACCTTCCTAGCCACAACATGAGTAGTTGTTAGATTCATCAAAGTATGGGTCATGTTGTGTCTCTGGGAGGCATTCATACTCCATCATTCTTTGTTGATACTCCCATCCACCATTAAAATAATGACATGAATCATTTTGTGGTGTTGGGTAATATCCATTGAATTTGTCTTGATCATTTTGTGACTTTGAAGCATATCCCCACTGGGTGGATTACTCATAATCTGTCATTTCTTAGTGATATTCCCAAGCACCATTAGGATAGTCATTTTGTGGTGGTAGGTAATATCCCATGAAATTTTCTTCATCAAAAGATGAGGTGAACTCTATTTGAATTTTGTAGAACACAATCACCAAAGAAGATTGAAATTTCTCATGTCACAGAGAAGAATTTCTTAGTGAGGCAATAACACAAACACCTTAGTGTAAGCAAAAAATAGAAAATAAAAAAGAACTTAAATGACAAGAACAAAGAAAATGCTTAATCTAGACTTATCACCCACTTAATTATTGTCGATCTTAATCAATCCCCGACAACGGCGCCAAAAATTTGATGAGGGAAAATTGATTTCACACAAACTAACCGACAAGTGTACCGAGTCATATCAAGTAGTAAAACTCACCGGAGTGAGGTCGATCCCACAAGGATTGATGGATCAAGAAACTTTAGTATGGTGATTAGTTTAGTCAAGCTAATAGTGGTGAATTGAGTGAAATTGATTAATAGAATGTAAATTACAAGGGATTTAAAGTGCTAAAAGTAAATGGCAGAATATTAAATGAAGCTCAAAGCAATCAAAATGAGAAATAACAGAGAACAAGATTCATTAGGGATTGGAGATATCATAATCCATCACGAGTCAAATGGGTCTCAACTTCTTTCTCAATCACATGAGTAGATCTATGGCAGATTGTAAGTTATTGGATCCCAATTTCTTGACAACCCAATCTCTCTAATCACAATCAATCTTGCCAATTTCTTGATCTAATTGTCATGAGAAGAGGTTAAGCACTTTCTCTCATCCATAACCTACACAAATTCTCAAGACCTCAATTCCTCCCGAATAGTATTGGTCAAGAGAATTGTGAAGGATAGAGCCTCAATTCTAATGTCCATGATTCTCCTTCCGAGGCTCACACAAGCATTCAACAGATTCAAACCCCCTTCCGGAGTGAATGAATCTCAATAAAAAAGAGGATATCCTATAGATACCTAAATAGATTGAGAAGAAGAAGAAGTTCACTCAATCATGTGAATTATAATAGAGCTTCTCCCCTAATAAAGTGGGGTTCAATTGATCATCGCTCTAAGAACACTTGCAGAAAATTTAAATTGCTTGAAAGTAAATCAATCCTAATGTCAAAGCAGATGTAAAATTGCAGAAAGGTAAGTTGCAGAAGAGAAGTGTAAGAAATTAAAATTGCATAAACTAAACTAAATTTCATACAACTGAAATGTAAAAGTGCAGAAAAGAAAAAAGAAATTCTAAGCTAAGCTCTCTGGAAGTTCTAATCCTCCAAGATAGCTCTAGAGCTAATCCTCCAGCCTCTAGTCCTAAGAGAGCCTTCTACTCCAAGCCTTACTACTCCTCCCAGCTCTTCTGAGTGTCCCCGAATTCTATGAAACCAATGCCTTTATATAGGCTTTCCTAAATTACAAATTGAAATGAAATTTAAAACAAATTACAATCAAATCAAAATTAAATCTAAATGATTCTTGTGGCCTTGATTGAGTGATATGAATGGGCTTGCTTGCTTGTTCAAATGGGCATGGAATGAAATTAATTGAACCACAATTCTGCTCCCAGGAGAACGCACCGTTTTGAGGAGAGCGTAGCGCTCGGGCACCCACGCGTACGCATACCCCATGCATACGCGTGGTTCGGCAATTTGGCACATCGACGCGTACGCGTCGCCTTTAGTGTTGTTAAGAAGAGCATAGAGTTCGTGTTAAGAGCGCTCCTCCACGCGTACGTGTCACCCACGCGTACGCATGACCCTTAAAAGATGCCACTTTCAAGCTACGCTTCATTCATGTGTTCGCGTGCTTCTTCACAAAAGTCACACTGACGCGTACGCGTCGCCATCCCAATTTTTCCACTCTGTTATTGCAGGCGCTCTTGGTCATGTATGGTGCTATGTAGAAGAACGTAACGCTCTTAGAGAAAGAAATGGAGTGCCAAGCTTCGTTGATTTTATCATGGGCCACACTTTTAAAAGTGTGGCCTAAGATTCCAAAGCGTGCTCAAACTTCGAATTGTGCCCCAAAATTTCTCTTTTCTCCTTTTGAGCTTAGTTTATGCTTTTTTCTTCTTTTTCTACTTATTTCCTACAAATTTATAAAATCAAAAGATCAAAGCAATATACTATTTAAGCACTAAAATACTCAATAATTAAGCATTAATCATCAATTTCTTGTATGAAAAAGCATAGAAAAACCTAACATGATGCGCAGTCATCAACCGCCAAATTGAACTCCGAATCAACAAGAACACAATATAATTCACAAAATATCACTATAATCATCATAGAGTTTACTAATTCAATGATTCACAAAGATTCAATAGTTTCCTACTTTACCCATGGATCAATTGAACAAAAGCCAATGATTATTCACTGCTAGAGTTCACCTAAATCATCAAAATCATTCAATTCCACAATTCTCAAACTCAAAACCCACGAAATTGAAGAGAGAAAGAACTGGGTGAGAAATGTAAATTTTTTACCACTTTGTTCACATAGAATTAAAGAGAATTCCAAGAAGAACATGTGGCCATTGACGGCTCGTCAATCGGAGCTCCGAATCGAAAGTTATAGGCGATTGAATTTTCGGAGGCAAGGGTTAGGGATTTTTACGTTAAATCTCCTCTTCTCAACAGATCTGTAGAAAATAATGAAGAAGAAGGCTTGTTTTAGTGGTTTTATAGGTTGGGTCTTGGGTTCTGTTCAACCGATTTGGCCTGTTGGCCCGGTTTTGGGCCAAAATCTTTAAAAGTAGCGTCAAAATTCGTATTTTTAATATTTCTATTCCTCTAAATTATAAAAATTTATTTTTCTAATTTCTTTGAATAATAATTAATTTATTATCTAATTATTTATTAATTTCACGGGGTTTACATCATACCGACCTAATTAATAAGTTTGCTCTTAAAATTCAGATTCAATTGCCTGAAAATAAGTGTGGGTAGTCTCTTCTCATTTCAAATTTCAGGTTTCCAGGCATGTTCCTCAATCCCATCTTGACTCCATGCAACCTTTACTAACGGTACTACTCTTCCACGTAGTCGCTTATCACAGGTATCGTCAATTCTAACTGGAATTATTTGAAACGTCATATTCTCCCTCAATTGAACTGATTCGGGTTTTAAAACATGGCTTATCTCAGAATTATAATACCGAAGCTATGAAATGTGGAGTGTGTTATGCAGTTTCAAAAGATACGACGGTAAAATTATTTGATATGCCACCGGTCACTAATCTGCCTTAGTTCTTTAAACGGCCCAATACACCTTGGTTCCATCCCAATTGTCATGATTGCCCATCGATTCCAGTATGTTGAAGTAACCTCCAAGAATGCATAACTTCCTTCTTCAAACTATCTATGTTTTCTTCTCTTTTATTCGCATAACTCTTTTGTTGGCCTTGCGTAGTTAGGATCTTAACTTGAATTCGCTTAAATCTCTTTTTTGTTGTTTTGGCTATCTAATTCAAGATGTAAGACGCTTGATTTTTTCGGATCTACACCAACACAGAAGCGGTTAACACTTGTGCAACCTTACTGTCTTCTTGATATATAGCCTTGCCAATTTCTTTAAAGAATATATTTTATTAATTTATTATATGAAATATGCAAAACTATATAATCTATTCTCATGTCAGGTTGACTTGATTTAATCTAACTTATATGAGATTAATTTGAGATCAAGTTCAAATCTTTAAAATTTGACTGGTAAAATATTAGGGTCAAATCTAGGTCTAACAAAATTAGGTCTAAACCTATCCATGCACACCTTTACTTTGAATGGTGAGAGAAAAAAATAGAAAAAAGGAGATAATGATGATGATAGAGAAAATAGTAATGGTGATAAAGTACTAGACACAATGAAAATAGTTAAGGTAGAATTTATCAATTATCAGAATAAGAGAAGTGGTGTTTTTATTAGCATTTTTGACGTATTTTTACAATTGAGTTATGTTATCTCAAAATAACAAGATTAAATCGTATTACTATTGCTTTTGTAAGGAATTGTATTATCTTTTGTGTAAATAGACCGGGTCACTTATTTTAAATTGGACCTATTTTTAGCCAAAGGTTATACACATTCTATCATCACCAAGTCTTTAAACATTGAGATTGAACATGTGAAAATATTCAGTGTTATAAAAATTAAACTAGACTAGCCAACTCAACCAAAAGACTGACAAACTAGATCTTTATCTAGTTCGATTTGATGTTATGATCATTTGAGGTTGAAAACTGGTCAAATTTACTTAAACTAGTCAAAACTGATGTAAACCACAACTAAATCAGACTGGTCACCTCGTGGTCAACCGCGCGCTGATGATGTTAGTGCATGGATTTGACTTGCGCCTGGTGCACGAAATTGCAATCACACTTTTGCAACTCCGCACAACTAACCAGCAAGTGCACTGGGTCGTCCAAGTAATACCTTGCGTGAGCAAGGGTCGATCCCACGGAGATTGTCGGTTTGAAGCAAGCTATGGTTATCTTGTAAATCTTAGTCAGGATATCAGAAATTATCAGGATTGATTGTGAAAAGCTAAAGAACATGAAATGGTTACTTGTTTTGCAGTAATGGGGAATAGGTTGAGGTTTTGGAGATGCTCTGTCTTCTGAATCTCTGCTTTCCTACTGTCTCCTTCTTCAAGCACGCAAGACTCCTTCCATGGCAAGCTGTATGTAGGGTTTCACCGTTGTCAATGGCTACCTCCCATCCTCTCAGTGAAAATGTTCCTATGCTCTGTCACAGCATGGCTAATCATCTGTCGGTTCTCGATCAGGCCGGAATAGAATCCAGTGATTCTTTTGCGTCTGTCACTAACGCCCTGCCTTCAGGAGTTTGAAGCTCGTCACAGTCATTCAATCATTGAATCCTACTCAGAATACCACAGACAAGGTTTAGACCTTCCGGATTCTCTTGAATGCCGCCATCAGTTCTAGCTTATACCACGAAGATTCCGGTTAAAGAATCCAAGAGATAACTACTTAATCTAAGGTAGAACGGAGGTGGTTGTCAGGCACGTGTTCATAGTTGAGAATGATGATGATTGTCACGGATCATCACATTCATCCGGGTTAAGAACAAGTATTATCTTAGAATGGAAGCAAGCATGATTGAATGAGAAATAGTAGTAATTGCATTAATCCATCAAGACACAGCAGAGCTCCTCACCCCCAACCATGGGGTTTAGAGACTCATGCCGTGAAAGATACACAAAGAAAACATGTAAAGTGTCATGAGGTACTGATACAATGTCAAAAGATCCTATTAATAGTAAACTAGTAGCCTAGGGTATACAGAAATGAGTAAATGACGTAAAAATCCACTTCTGGGTCCACTTGGTGTGTGCTTGGGCTGAGCAATGAAGCATTTTCGTGTAGAGACCTTTCCTGGAGTTAAACGCCAGCTTTTATGCCAGTTTGGGCGTTTAACTCCAAGTTTTATGCCAGTTCCAGCGTTAAACGCTGGAATTTCTGAGGCTGATTTGCCACGCCGGTTTGGGCCATCAAATCTTGGGCAAAGTATAGACTATCATATATTGCTGGAAAGCCCAGGATGTCTACTTTCCAACGCCGTTGAGAGCGCGCCAATTGGGTTTCTGTAGCTCCAGAAAATCCACTTTGAGTGCAGGGAGGTCAGAATCCAACAGCATCTGCAGTCCTTTCCAGTCTCTGAATCAGATTTTTTGCTCAGGACCCTCAATTTCAGCCAGAAAATACCTGAAATCACAGAAAAACACACAAACTCATAGTAAAGTCTAGAAAAGTGAATTTTAACTAAAAACTACTAAAAATATACTAAAAACTAACTTGATTATATTAAAAACACACTAAAAACAATGCCAAAAAGCGTATAAATTATCCGCTCATCACAACACCAAACTTAAATTGTTGCTTGTCCCCAAGCAACTGAAAATCAAAATAGGATAAAAAGAAGAGAATATACTATAGACTCCAAAAATATCAAGGAAACATAGCTCCAATTAGATGAGCGGGACTAGTAGCTTTTTGCTTCCGAACAGTTTTGGCATCTCACTCTATCCTTTGAAGTTCAGAATGATTGGCATCTATAAGAACTCAGAACTCAGATAGTGTTATTGATTCTCCTAGTTAAGTGTAATGATTCTTGAACATAGCTAGTGTATGAGTCTTGGCTGTGGCCCAAAGCACTCTGTTTTCCAGTATTACCACCGGATACATACATGCCACAGACACATAATTGGGTGAACCTTTTCAGATTGTGACCCAGCTTTGCTAGAGTCCCCAATTAGAAGTGTCCAGGGTTCTTAAGCACACTCTTTTTGCCTTGGATCACAACTTTATTTCTTGCTTTTTCTTTCTCTTTCTTTCTCTCTTTTTTTTGTATCCACTGCTTTTTCTTGCTTCAAGAATCAATCTAATGATTTTTTAGATCCTCAATAACAGTTCTCTTTTTCCTCATTCTTTCAAGAGCCAACAATTTCTAACATTCTCAAAACAACAAATTCAAGAGACATATGCACTGTTCAAGCATTCATTCAGAAAACAAAAATTATTGTCACCACATCAAACTAATTCAACTAGTTTCAAGGATAAATTTCGAAATCCTGTACTTCTTGTTCTTTTGTGATTAAAGCATTTTTCATTTAAGAGAGGTGATGGATTCATAGGACATTCATATCTTTAAGGCATAAAATTTCAATTTATTAATTATGAATTAAGAACAAGACTCAAAGATAAATATAAGATGAGACTAAAAAATAAAAAATATAAAAATAGAAAACAAAACAAAAGAAAAAAAAAACGCAAAAACATAGGCTCCTAATGATAGAGGTTTTCACAGAGTTAGGACTCAACAACCTTGATTTTGAGAAGTGGATACTCCCTCAGCTTGAGAGGAGAGCTTTTGGCGTTTCAACTCTTGGAGTTCACGCCCCTGCTTCTCTTGTTCGTTCAGCAATTTGCAGAGCATGCAGTTCTGATTCTGCTGTTCTTCCTTCAGTTGCTCCATAGTCTCTTGCAACTTGGTGATAGATGCTTCTAGGCTGGTCCAGTAGTCAATTCTTGGGAATTCAGGGAGGAATTCCTGCGCCCTCCTCTTGATAGAGTTGTCTTGCATTTGTCCTTCCATTGACTTCTTGGTGATTGGGTGTTCAATGGGTATGAACTCATCTACTCCCATCTTCACCCCAGCCTCTTTACAGAGCAAGGAGATCAAGCTTGGGTAAGTCAATTTGGCTTCAGTGGAATTCTTATTTGCAATTGTGTATATCTCACAAGCAATCACATGATGAACCTCCACTTCTTTTCCAAGTATAATGCAATGAATCATCACTGCTCTCTTGATGGTGACCTCAGAACGGTTGCTAGTGGGCAATATGGAACGCCCAATAAAGTCTAGCCAACCTCTTGCAATTGGTTTGAGGTCTCCCCTCTTGAGTTGGTTTGGGACACCCTTTGAATTGGTTATCCACTTAGTTCCAGGGAGGCATATGTCCTCTAGAACTTGATCCAACCCTTTATCTGCTCTCACCATCCTCCTATTAAAGGATTCAGGATCATCTTGCAGTTGAGGTAGTTTGAAGATTTCTCTTATTTTGTCCAGATGGAAGTACATAACTTTCCCTCTGACCATGGTTCTGTAGGTATGGTAAGCAGTTCCAGTCATTCTCTGCTTATCTGTTAGCCACAGATTAGAGTAGAATTCCTGAACCATGTTCCTTCCAACCTTTATTTCAGGATTGGTCAGAACTTTCCATCCTCTGTTTCGAATTTGCTCTTGGATCCCCGGATATTCATCTTCTTTCAGATCAAATTTAACTTCCGGGATCACTGACCTCAGACCCATTATTTTGTGATAATGGTCTTCATGTTCTTTGGTTAAGAACTTCTCTTGATTCCAAAGATTCTTTGGATTATTCTCTTTCTTTCCTCTTAAATTGGTTTGTTTTCCCTTAGGAGCCATGATCTTGATGAATCTTGGCTTAGTGATCACGGAAAAGCACACCAAACTTAGAGGTTTGCTTGTCCTCAAGCAAAAGAAAGGAAAGAAGAGAGAGAGAGGAAGAGGAAATTCGAATGGTGTGGTGGGAAGAGGGAGCCAAACGTGTATTTATAAGGTGGGGAGGGGAGTTTTCGAAAAAAAAAGAAATTTGAAAAGAGATTTGAGAAGATATGGAAAGAAATTGAGAGAAAGGTGAGTTTTTTGAACAAAATTTGGGAATGATTTGAAAGATTTGAAGAATGATTTTAGATAATTGAAAATTTGAAAGTGAATGATGAGAGATTGAAATGTATTTTTGTAGAAAAATATGGGTGAGAAAAAGAAAGTTTGAAAAAATCTGATTTGAAAACAAAATTGTGGTCCCCCCACCTTACTGGCGTTAAACGCCCAGAATGGCACCCATTCTGGCATTTAACGCCCATTGGATGCCCCTTTTGGGCGTTTAACGCCCAGCCAGGTGCCCTGGCTGGCGTTAAACGCCAGAAATCCTTTATCACTGGGCATTTTTCTGAACGCCCAGGATGCTGCACACCTGGCGTTAAACGCCCAGAATGGTGCCCATTCTGGCGTTTAACGCCCAAAATGGCACCATTCCTGGCGTTAAACGCCCAGAATGGTACCCATTCTGGCGTTTAACGCCCAAAATGCCCCTTACTGGCGTTTTTTCGCCAGTAAGCTCTTTTTCTCTGCTTTTTGAGCTGAATCCTTCTGTAACTCTGTGAATTCCTTCATTTTTGATACTTGCCTCTGTAAAAACAAAACATATAACCTCCTAATGACTGGGTTGCCTCTCAGCAAGCGCTTCTTTACTGTCTTTAGCTGGACCTTCACTGAGAATCATTCAAGTCTCAGTTTTGAGCATTCCTGCTCAAAATTGCCTTCAAGATAATGCTTGATTCTCTGTCCATTAACAATGAACTTTTTGTCAGAATCAATATCCTGAAGCTCAACATATCCATATGGTGATACTCCTGTAATCACATACGGACCCCTCCACCGGGATTTAAGTTTTCCTGGAAACAGTCTGAGCCTAGAGTTGAAGAGCAGAACTTTTTGTCCTGGCTCAAAGACTCTGGTTGACAACTTCTTGTCATGCCATTTCTTTGCCTTTTCCTTATAAATTTTTGCATTTTCAAAGGCATTGAGTCTGAACTCCTCTAGCTCATTTAGCTGGAGCAATCTTTTTTCACCAGCTAACTATGCATCCATGTTTAGGAATCTGGTTGCCCAGTAGGCTTTATGTTCCAGTTCCACGGGCAGATGACAGGCCTTCCCATACACCAGTTGGTATGGAGAGGTTCCTATAGGAGTCTTGAATGCTGTTCTGTATGCCCACAGAGCATCATCCAACTCTTTGCCCAATCCTTTCTTCGGGCTATCACAGTCCGTTCCAGGATTCTTTTTAGCTCTCTGTTAGAGACTTCAGCTTGCCCATTTGTCTGTGGATGATATGGAGTTGCCACTTTGTGGCTAATTCCATATCTAACCATAGCAGAGTATAGCTGTCTGTTGCAGAAATGAGTGCCCCCGTCACTGATTAGTACTCTGGGAACACCAAATCTGCTGAAGATGTGTTTCTGGAGGAATTTCAGCACGGTCTTGGTATCATTAGTGGGTGTAGCAATTGCTTCTACCCACTTAGATACATAGTCCACTGCCACCAGAATGTAAGTGTTTGAGTATGATGGTGGGAATGGCCCCATGAAGTCAATTCCCCATACATCAAACAATTCTATCTCTAGTATCCCTTGTTGAGGCATGGCATATTCGTGAGGCAAGTTACCAGCTCTTTGGCAACTGTCACAGTTACGCACAAACTCTCAGGAATCTTTATAGAGAGTAGGCCAGTAGAAGCCACATTGGAGGACCTTAGTGGCTGTTCGCTCACTTCCAAAGTGTCCTCCATACTGTGATCCATGGCAGTGCCATAGGATCCTTTGTGCTTCTTCTCTGGGTACACATCTGCGGATCACTCCGTCAGCACATCTCTTAAAGATATATGGTTCATCCCAGAGGTAGTACTTGGCATCTGAAATTAATTTCTTTCTTTGCACACTGCTGTACTCCTTGGGTATGAACCTCACAGCTTTATAATTTGCAATATCTGCAAACCATGGAGCTTCCTGAATGGCAAAGAGTTGCTCATCTGGGAAAGTCTCAGAGATCTCAGTAGAAGGGAGGGACGCCCCAGCTACTGGTTCTATTCGGGACAGATGGTCAGCTACTTGGTTCTCTGTCCCTTTTCTGTCTTTTATTTCTATGTCAAACTCTTGCAGAAGCAACACCCATCTTATAAGTCTGGGTTTTGAATCCTGCTTTGTGAGTAAGTATTTAAGAGCAGCATGGTCAGTGTACACAACCACTTTGGATCCCACTAGATAGGATCTAAACTTGTCAATGGCATAGACCACTGCAAGTAACTCTTTTTCTGTGGTTGTGTAATTCTTCTGTGCGTCATTTAGAACACGGCTGGCATAATAAATGACGTGCAGAAGCTTGTTATGCCTCTGTCCCAACACTGCACCAATGGCATGGTCACTGGCATCACACATTAGTTCAAATGGCAATGTCCAATCTGGTGCAGAGATGACTGGTGCTGTGACCAGCTTAGCTTTCAGGGTCTCAAATGCCTGCAGACACTGTGTGTCAAACACAAATGGTGTGTCAGCAGCTAGCAGGTTACTCAAAGGTTTTGCAATTTTTGAAAAATCCTTTATGAACCTTCTGTAGAATCCTGCATGCCCCAGAAAGCTTTTGATTGCCTTAACATTGGCAGGTGGTGGTAACTTTTCAATTACCTCTACCTTTGCCTTATCCACCTCTATTCCCCTGCTTGAAATTTTGTGCCCAAGGACAATTCCTTCAGTCACCATAAAGTGACATTTCTCCCAGTTTAAAACCAGGTTAGTCTCTTGGCACCTTTTCAGGACAAGTGCTAGGTGGTTAAGACATGAGCTGAATGAGTCTCCATATACTGAGAAGTCATCCATGAAGACTTCCAGGAATTTCTCCACCATATCAGAGAAGATGGATAACATGCATCTCTGAAAGGTTGCAGGAGCATTACACAGACCAAAAGGCATCCTTCTGTAGGCAAACACGCCAGAAGGGCAAGTAAATGTTGTTTTCTCTTGGTCCTGAGGATCTACTGCAATTTGGTTGTAACCTGAATAGCCATCCAAAAAGCAGTAGTAATCAGGACCAGCTAGTCTTTCTAGCATTTGGTCTATGAATGGTAAAGGAAAATGATCCTTTCTGGTGGCTGTATTGAGCCTTCTGTAGTCAATACACATGCGCCACCCTGTGACTGTTC
The DNA here is from genome assembly GCF_003086295.3 of Arachis hypogaea. NCBI lineage: Eukaryota > Viridiplantae > Streptophyta > Magnoliopsida > Fabales > Fabaceae > Arachis > Arachis hypogaea. The sequence continues at coordinate 85,625,923 of NC_092041.1, forward strand.
TTGTAGGAACCAGTTCATTTTTTTCATTATGAACCACTGTCATGCCTCCCTTTTTGGGGACAACTTGGACAGGGCTCACCCAGGGGCTATCAGAAATAGGATAAATAATCCCAGCCTCTAGTAATTTAGTGACCTCTTTCTGCACCACCTCCTTCATGGCTGGATTTAGCCTCCTCTGTGGTTGGACCACTGGCTTGGCATTATCCTCCAACAGGATCTTGTGCATGCATCTAGCTGGGCTAATGCCCTTGAGATCACTTATGGACCACCCAAGAGCTGTCTTGTGTGTCCTTAGCACTTGAATCAGTGCTTCCTCTTCCTGTGCATTTAAAGTAGAGCTTATAATCACTGGAAAAGTGTCACCCTCTCCCAGAAATGCATACTTCAAGGATGGTGGTAGTGGTTTGAGTTCAGGTTTGGGAGGCTTATCCTCCTCCTGAGGAATTTTCGAAAATTCCTTTGTTTCCACTGATTCTTCTTGATCAGGTTGAGCATCTTTGAAGATGTCCTCAAGCTCTGATTCTAGGCTTTCAGTCATATTAATCTCTTCTACCAGAGAGTCAATAATGTCAGCGCCCATGCAGTCATTTGGTGTGTCTGGATGCTGCATAGCTTTTACAGCATTCAACTTGAACTCATCCTCATTGACTCTCAGGGTTACTTCCCCTTTTTGTACATCAATGAGAGTTCGTCCAGTTGCTAGGAAAGGTCTTCCTAGAATGAGAGTTGCACTCTTGTGCTCCTCCATTTCCAGCACCACAAAGTCAGTTGGAAAGGCAAATGGCCCAACCTTGACAATCATGTCCTCAATTATGCCTGATGGGTGTTTAATGGAACCATCAGCAAGTTGGAGGCATATCCGGGTTGGTTTGACTTCTCCAGTCAACCCAAGCTTTCTGATAGTGGATGCAGGTATTAGATTGATGCTTGCTCCAAGATCACACAGGGCTGTCTTGGTGCAAGCACCTTCTAATGTGCATGGTATCATAAAGCTTCCTGGATATTGAAGCTTTTCTGGTAAGCTTTTTAGAATGACTGCACTGCATTCTTCAGTGAGAAACACTTTTTCAGTTTCTCTCCAATCCTTCTTATGGCTTAAGATTTCTTTCATGAACTTAGCATAAGAAGGTATTTGCTCAAGTGCCTCTGCAAACGGAATCTTTATTTCAAGAGTCCTTAGATAGTCTGCAAAGCGGGCAAATTGCTTATCCTATTCCGCTTGGCGGAGTTTTTGAGGATAAGGCATCTTGGCTTTATATTCTTCAACCTTAGATGCTGCAGGTTTATTCCTTACAGAAGTGGTTGAAGAAGCCTTGTTAGAGGGATTACTGTCAGCACTCTCAGGTGTCTGATCTTCCCTTGGCGTCTGAACGCCAGGATTGGGTGGAAAATGGGCGTTTAACGCCAACTTTTCCCCCTTTTCTGGCGTTTGAACGCCAGAACTGGGCAAGGAGTGGGCGTTTAACGCCAGCTTTCCTTCCCTCTCTGGCGTTTGAACGCCAATAACATTCCTCTCTGGGCTCTTACTGTCCTCAGAGGGATTTTGAACAGTGGTTTGGTTATCCCCTGTCAATCGTTCATTGTTTGGCTTTTTGCTACTTTGAGCAGTGTTATTCAGTGTCTTCCCACTCCTCAGTTGAACTGCTTGACATTCCTCTGTTATCTGTTTAGATATTTGCTGTTTTGCTTGATTCAACTGCAGTTCTATGTTCTTGTTAGCAACTTTAGTTTCATAGAGCATCTCTTTAAATTCTGCTAACTGTTCTGTCATTCGGAGCAATTGTTGATTAAGCTTAATCATCTGTTCTTGAGGATTAGGGTCAGTGACTACTGTCATGACTTCCTCTTTTGGAGAGAGCTCATTGCTAGAGTACAAATATTGATTTCTAGCAACAGTGTCTATAAGCTCTTGAGCCTCTTCAATTGTCTTCCTCATGTGGATAGATCCACCAGCTGAGTGGTCTAAAGACATCTGAGCTTTTTCTGTGAGCCCATAGTAGAAGATGTCTAACTGTACCCACTCTGAAAACATTTCAGAGGGGCATTTTCTTAGCATACCTCTATACCTCTCCCAGGCATTATAAAGGGATTCATTATCCTCTTGTTTAAAGCCTTGGATGTCCAGCCTTAGCTGTGTCATCCTCTTTGGAGGGTAAAAATGATTCAGGAATTTGTCTGACAACTGTTTCCATGTCTTTATGCTTGCTGTAGGTTGGTTATTCAACCACCTTTTAGCCTGATCTTTTACAGCAAATGAAAACAGTAATAGTCTGTAGACATCCTGATCCACCTCTTTATCATGTACTGTGTCAGTAATTTGTAAAAACTATGCCAGAAACTCAGTAGGTTCTTCCTGTGGAAGACCGGAATACTGGCAATTTTGCTGCACTATGATAATGAATTGAGGATTTAGCTCAAAGCTGCTTGCTTTGATGGGAGGTGTACATATGCTACTCCCATATGCAGCTGTAATGGGGTTAGCATATGACCCCAGAGTCCTTTTGGACTGATCAATTCCACTTAGGTCCATGATGGATAAAATATTTTTTTTTGAATTAATGAAAAAAATAAATTAAAATAAAAGAAAATTAAAATAAAAATTCGAAAATCAAAAAGAAAATAAGATCAAAGCAAATTGAGAACTGAATCAATTAGTTAATCAAAAAGATTTTGAAAACAGCAATTAAAAAGATCTGATTGAAAAATTTTTATGAAAAAGATTTGGTTTTTGAAAAGAGGAAAGAGAAAAACAACAAAAAGACACCAAATTTAAAATTTTTAGAAAATCAAACACTAATTTTCGAAAAATTTTAAGGGAAAAACACAAAGAGGACACCAAACTTAGAATTTTTATGAATCAAAAAGGGACTAAGAACATGCAAATTCGAAAATTAAAAGAAAAAACAAAAGCATGCAATTGACACCAAACTTAAAATATGAACTAGACTCTAAACCAACAAAAATAAACAGTCCTAATCTAAGCAACAAGATAAGCCGTCAGTTGTCCAAACTCGAACAATCCCCGGCAACGGCGCCAAAAACTTGGTGCACGAAATTGCAATCACACTTTTGCAACTCCGCACAACTAACCAGCAAGTGCACTGGGTCGTCCAAGTAATACCTTGCGTGAGCAAGGGTCGATCCCACGGAGATTGTCGGTTTGAAGCAAGCTATGGTTATCTTGTAAATCTTAGTCAGGATATCAGAAATTATCAGGATTGATTGTGAAAAGCTAAAGAACATGAAATGGTTACTTGTTTTGCAGTAATGGGGAATAGGTTGAGGTTTTGGAGATGCTCTGTCTTTTGAATCTCTGCTTTCCTACTGTCTCCTTCTTCAAGCACGCAAGACTCCTTCCATGGCAAGCTGTATGTAGGGTTTCACCGTTGTCAATGGCTACCTCCCATCCTCTCAGTGAAAATGTTCCTATGCTCTGTCACAGCATGGCTAATCATCTGTCGGTTCTCGATCAGGCCGGAATAGAATCCAGTGATTCTTTTGCGTCTGTCACTAACGCCCCGCCTTCAGGAGTTTGAAGCTCGTCACAGTCATTCAATCATTGAATCCTACTCAGAATACCACAGACAAGGTTTAGACCTTCCGGATTCTCTTGAATGCCGCCATCAGTTCTAGCTTATACCACGAAGATTCCGGTTAAAGAATCCAAGAGATAACTACTTAATCTAAGGTAGAACGGAGGTGGTTGTCAGGCACGCGTTCATAGTTGAGAATGATGATGATTGTCACGGATCATCACATTCATCCGGGTTAAGAACAAGTATTATCTTAGAATGGAAGCAAGCATGATTGAATGAGAAACAGTAGTAATTGCATTAATCCATCAAGACACAACAGAGCTCCTCACCTCCAACCATGGGGTTTAGAGACTCATGCCGTGAAAGATACACAAAGAAAACGTGTAAAGTGTCATGAGGTACTGATACAATGTCAAAAGATCCTATTAATAGTAAACTAGTAGCCTAGGGTATACAGAAATGAGTAAATGACGTAAAAATCCACTTCTGGGTCCACTTGGTGTGTGCTTGGGCTGAGCAATGAAGCATTTTCGTGTAGAGACCTTTCCTGGAGTTAAACGCCAGCTTTTATGCCAGTTTGGGCGTTTAACTCCAAGTTTTATGCCAGTTCCAGCGTTAAACGCTGGAATTTCTGAGGCTGATTTGCCACGCCGGTTTGGGCCATCAAATCTTGGGCAAAGTATGGACTATCATATATTGCTGGAAAGCCCAGGATGTCTACTTTCCAACGCCGTTAAGAGAGCGCCAATTGGACTTCTGTAGCTCCAGAAAATCCACTTCGAGTGCAGGGAGGTCAGAATCCAACAGCATCTGCAGTCCTTTCCAGTCTCTGAATCAGATTTTTTGCTCAGGACCCTCAATTTCAGCCAGAAAATACCTGAAATCACAGAAAAACACACAAACTCATAGTAAAGTCCAGAAAAGTGAATTTTAACTAAAAACTACTAAAAATATACTAAAAACTAACTAGATTATACTAAAAACACACTAAAAACAATGCCAAAAAGCGTATAAATTATCCGCTCATCAGCGCCTCCACGAGGGGGCTTGCAGTGTATAGATCACAGTAGGAGCTCCTGAAAATTTTCAAAAGGTGGTGCAAGCAAGTTTCGAAGCTTGTACCTTGTGAAACCATATTAACCACTGAACCAGATTCTTTCTTGCTATATATTTTGTTTATAATTCCCTTATACTTTTTCTTTTATATATTGTAAATAAAATAAAATAATTAATACTGGGAGAGAGTGAAATGTAAAGTAAAAATTATATATTTTTGTTAATGATAGGGCTCACAAGTCACAATAGAATAGATGATGAGCTGATCAGACCAGCACAATGAAGAACGGAAAACTGTTTGTTTATGTATGTGGTGCTGCTTACAATTTGTATATAATTTAATTAAGTTAAAACTAAGTGATTTGAAATATTAATTTTAATTTTTCATTTAATAATAATATTGTATTTTTTATTTTATTATAGATTTATATATTTATTTTATTACTATTAGATTAAACGGTTCGATGAGTGACTTACCAGTCGAATCACTGACCCAGTGACCTAGTACTTTGATAGGGTTGATTGTTGGTTTAGTTTTGATAAGTATAGAAATATCTTTTGCGATAATCATTTGCTACTTTTCAGGCTTATATGTTGCTCTTTCTGAAATATTTTCCTAAGCAAATGTAGTTAACAAATAGTATAGGAAGATTTTCACATATGTCAGTCAGTTTTACTGGCACTTTGCTATGTCATGTATCTTTAAGTTGCAGGTGTGACTTTTGTCTTGTAGTGCGAATGTGAATGTCTAAAGTAACCTCAAGCTCGTTAGAGAAAAGTTAGGAAAACCTAGTAGCAGTAGCGGCTTCCATAGTATGGCGCAGTGCAACCCATATGCAAGTATAACATAGCTGAAAATGTTCAGAGCCGCAGAGGATGGGCTGTTCTTTTAGATGGCCTAACTCATTTTGTTTGGGCTATATGTATGATAAAGTCATAGAGGAAGGGCCTTTCTCTTATGGACTCATTATTTTTTTTTGTGAGACTGCTATACTAGGTAAGAAGTGTCCTCGATAGAGGACCAAAGCAAGCAAAAATTACCTTTTGAAATGTTGGCTTGGGATTGATGGAGAAAAAAGTGTTAGGGTTAAGGCTGAGAAGAAATTGTAGATATACAAGGGGTGTTAATAATGGAATGAGAAAAGTAAAGGTGGATAGCGGTAGGTGAAGATGATCACCGAATCCTGAAGGCTAGGTGATGACGATGGTCGGTGAATGACTCGTTGGAGAAAGCATTAGAGGTACAATCTGATCTCGAGGTAAGAGGTAGATTTAGTGGTTGGTAGCATCATGGCGAATGACGAGTAGTGACGCTAGAATTGTTAAGTAATTGAGTTTGTGTGTTGTGTACCATTTCAGGTAAGAGAACTCCAATGGAAAATGGCATCAAGTAGCAGCAAGGCGGAAGACCCGTGGAAATGAAACGTAGCGACGATGGAGATGTTTTTGCAGGCTGAAACCGATTATGTTGACGAGTAGGTATGTATGCAATTTTCTCTAATTGGCCAAGATTGAATTTTGTCATAGGGTTGATGGTGAGGTATTGTGGTGTAAGAATATAATTGTGAGCAACATGTGATGATTTATTATTAATTAGGGTTTTTAATGGGGCTTTGCCGTTGTGTAGTTAGTGGGAAGGTAACATCGCTATAGGTGTTTTTATTTTTGGGGCTCATAGATGGAGAAGGTGAGGGTGCTGCTTGGTATAAATGTGCAATGACTATTTTTTTGGTATTAAAGAACGGTATAGGACACTGAGGAGTGGTTATGAGTTTGTTAATTATGGTGGAATGATGTTGATGTAATATGTGTCAATTGAGCTTGATGTTAAGTTTGCAAGCAATGTATTTCATCCAACTCATTTTATTATTAATTTCTTTTGAAACCAATCTTTTATTAATAAGTTCAAAATCTAGAAAAACTAAATTTACATGGTTATTGAATTAAGCCGTCATTGTTGTGGGTGATATGTCTTTGGAGAAAAAAATTGCAGGAAATTAAGTAAAGATGGAAAGACATATTTAGAAGAGGGAAACAAAAAGAGAGAAAATAATGAGTGAATGTGTTGCTTTTCTTTGAGTTTGTTTGGGTTTTGAACTTATTAATAAATGACTAGTTTGAAAAAAAATTGAAAATTATGAAATGAGTTTTTTTAATAACTCTTGTAATTTGAAAAAAATGTTGTTATGATTAATTAGTAATTTATTTCATTTAATAATTGTTAGACATGTCAGAGAGGGTAACTTACCCTTTATTTTTAAATAACATGAGCATAATATGTAATTTCATATTAGTAAATTATAAATCAAGTTACCAAAATAAATTGTTTGCCTTTCAATATTAGCAGAAAATAAAATCTATACATTGAAAATGCGAATGTGTTTTTCTTATTTCTATAGAAACCGCGATAAGGGTATGGTGGATTATGATTTGGACGAAAACTGCGGTAAGGGTGTAGCGGTTTACGTTGGGTTGCGTGTGAGAAGAAACTACTACACTCTTCTAGCGGTTTCTGATGGAACGCTTAAAAGGCATAAACCGTGGTACTCCTATAGTGGTTTATACTTGCTTATATCAATTTAAAAGTTGGATGAATAATTGGGATCTTGTCTATATCGATTTCAGGTTATATCCGTAATAATATCAACTTTAGCATATGATTGTTGTATCTTGTTTGGAATTTGAATTTGTTAGTTTGGCAGATGGTTAAGTACGATTTAGGTTGAGTATATACTCTGCACATTTTTTGAGTTTTGACACTACACTAGTTAGCCTAAATAATGATATGTTAAACTTGTATTCATATAAAATAAAAATCTTTCTCATTTATCTAAAATGGAACTTAAAGAGGTATAAAACAAAGAATTATGTGTTGTGTGCATATCATTTTAACTATCATGAGTTAATTAACTTACTATTCATTCCTTTTGGTGTACCATTCTAGATTCATTAGAACCAGATGTAAACCAAAGTGGTATAAAAATAATACAAGTTTTCATAAGTAGTGTTGTTTTAAACTCAACAAAAAAAATATGATACAGTTCATACAAACAACACTAAAATATATAACGACTTCAACCACTCGTACATGTGTACTTAATCCATCACAATAATTCATAGTATTAAGAACTTTAACCTCTCATTTTGTTTTCTTATTCCATTGTACCTTTATAAAATGAGAATAATTCTTGTCAATTTTTTTATTGTATTGTAATAGAGTAAACTACCATTTGTATCCACGAAAGTTGAAAACACTGACATATCTACCTATAGAAGAAAAAAATTACCATTTGTACCCATGAAACATAAAATTTTCCTAACAAAACTATCCAAATCCAAAAAAAAATTATTTGAAATTCCCAAATTACTCTACCATCACCACTTACTCCACGCCACCATTTTTCCAATCCCAAACACACCACCGAAACTCTTCCTCACCACCACCTTAAACCCTAACTACCACCACCACTCAAAATGCTTCCCGTGCCTTCGACAAACATTCCAGAAACAACGATTATTTCAACCAAACACAAAATAAGTACAAACTTCAACCATGTCTTGTTATAACTCAAAGAAAAGAAAGAGACGCACCTGGATTTAGGGTAGAGTCCTTCCATTGAAGGGGTTGCAGATGTGACGGTCATAGAATACAGATCCTAATCCGTTGGTTCTCCTAGGAGCGTTTTATGGCCGTAATGAGGGAGTGATGAATGAATTTTTGTCGGTATAGAAATTATCAAGTAATCAATCGTAGTATAGTCTAAACCGATGCAAAATCCATCATCAAACAATTCTACAATCTATAACCAAGAGTATTAGTCCCGAGTCGTTCTTCCCTAGGAATGCTACAAGGGTGTATGTTAGTGGTTAAGTGATCTTTTGTGGCTTGAAGAGTGTGGCATAAAAGTGCTAATAAAAGAAAACAACAATCAATCAATATTAAAAGCCTTGGCCAAGGTTGAACATTGGAAGTTCCATCACTATAGCTTCCTTCAATTGTGATAACAAAGGAGTGTTGCTTCACTTAGTTAACCCCTAATTATATAGGAAAGTCAAGTAAAAGTAACTAACTTGAGTCACAAGTCCTAGTCTTACCCTAGGGAAGTCTAGCTTTAGTGCACCCTAAATCAATTAGCAATTCTCAATTCTTAATCAACAATTGACATCCATTATTCAAGTGTCTCCAATGACTTAACTACTAGGCCAAGTGAGGGGATGCTACTCCATATCTAAAGTTGGCATTTTCTCAAACATTTGGAGAGCAAGAATGAAAGACATAGTAAAATTGAGAAGAGGTTTAGAATCAAAGTGATTCAACACAAGAGATTAACAAGAATCAACAATGAACAACAATGAAAATGAGATCTTCAATGAATTAATAGAATCCAAAACAACAAAGTTAAATCTAAGATCTATGAGAATTGAACAATTACAAACACTAATTGAGATTAGAGAAGATGATCTACAACATGAACAAAGTAAAGTGAGAGTTGCAATAGATCTCACTAAGGAATGGTTGAGAATTGAGAAAATGAAGATGAATCCTAGAGAGAGGTTGGAGTTTCTCTCTCTACAAATGTAACTAACTAAAAATATCTAAGAAAACTTGTAAAATGAGTCTATGGATGTGAATGTGTGTCAATCCCCTTCAATCCTTGGCTCTTATATGCATTTTGGCGCCAAAGTTGGTTGCTGAAACCTTCCAAAATCGCCAGGCACGTGTTGCAATAACAGAATCACGTGCGGACTACGACGTGTGCGCGCATGGTACGCGTGCGCGTCCCTGGCTTATTCCACAATGTGCGCGCGAGCGCCTTGTGCGAGTGCGCGTGTGATGAGCGGATAATTTATACGCTTTTTGGCATTGTTTTTAGTATGTTTCTAGTAGGATTTAGTTAGTTTTTAGTATATTTTTATTAGTTTTTAGTTAAAATTCACTTTTCTAGACTTTACTATGAGTTTGTGTGTTTTTCTGTGATTTCAGGTATTTTCTGGCTGAAATTGAGGGACTTGAGCAAAAATCTGATTCAGAGACTAAAAAGGACTGCAGATGCTGTTGGATTCTGACCTTCCTGCACTCGAAGTGGATTTTCTGGAGCTACAGATACCCAATTGGCTCGCTCTCAACGGCGTTGGAAAGTAGACATCCTGGACTTTCCAGCAATGTATAATAGTCCATACTTTGCCCAAGATTTGACAGCCCAAACCGGCATTCCAAATCAGCTCAAAACTGCCCGGCGTTAAACACCGGAACTGGCACAAGAATGGGAGTTAAACGCCCAAATTGGCACAAAAGCTGCCGTTTAACTCCAAGAAGAGTCTCTACACGAAAATGCTTCAATGCTCAGCCCAAGCACACACCAAGTGGGGCCGGAAGTGGATTTTTATGTCATTTACTTATCTTTGTAAACCCTAGGCTACTAGTTCTCTATAAGTAGGACCTTTTACTATTGTATTTTCATCTTGAGATCTTTGAATCTTTTGATCTTTGGGATCTTTTGATCATGTTTTGATGATTGAACCCTCTTTGGGAGGCTGGCCATTCGGCTATGCCTAGACCTTTGTTCTTATGTATTTTCAACGATGGAGTTTCTACACACCATAGATTAAGGTGTGGAGCTCTGCTGTACCTCGAGTATTAATGCAATTACTATTGTTCTTCTATTCAATTCAGCTTGTTCTTGTTCTAAGATATCACTTGTTTTTCAACTTGATGAATGTGATGATCCGTGACACTCATCATCATTCTCACCTATGAACGTGTGACTGTCAATCACCTCCGTTCTACCTTAGATTGGGTGGATATCTCTTGGATTCTTTAACCGGAATCTTCGTGGTATAAGCTAGAATTGATGGCTGCATTCAAGAGAATCCGGAAGGTCTAAACCTTGTCTGTGGTATTCTGAGTAGGATTCAATGATTGAATGACTGTGACGAGCTTCAAACTCCTAAAGGCTGGGCGTTAGTGACAGACGCAAAAGAATCACTGGATTCTATTCCAACCTGATTGAGAACCGACAGATGATTAGCCGTGCCGTGACAGGGTACGTTGAACATTTTCACTGAGAGGATGGGAGGTAGCCACTGACAACGGTGAAATCCTACATACAGCTTGCCATGGAAATGAGTAAGAAGAATTGGATGAAGACAGTAGGAAAACAGAGAGACGGAAGGAACAAAGCATCTCCATTCGCTTGTCTGAAGTTCTCACCAATGAATTACATAAGTATCTCTATCTTTATCTTTATGCTTTATTCATACATCATCCATAACCATTTGAGTTTGCCTGACTAAGATTTACAAGGTGACCATAGCTTGCTTCATACCAACAATCTCTGTGGGATCGACCCTTACTCGCGTAAGATTTATTACTTGGACGACCCAGTACACTTGCTGGTTAGTTGTGCGAAGTTGTGATAAATAGTTGAGATTACAATTGTGCGTACCATGTTAATGGCGCCATTGATGATCACAATTTCGTGCACCAAGTTTTTGGCGCTGTTGCCGGGGATTGTTCGAGTATGGACAACTGACGGTTCATCTTGTTGCTTAGATTAGGTTTTTTTCTTCAGAGTTCTTAAGAATGAATTCTAGTGTTTCAAGGTGATGTTCTTACCATCACCAAAGCTGATTGATTCTCATCAATTTAGCTCTTGAATGCAATGTCCTGCTGAAGCTTGACTAGCCATGTCTAATTTCTTTAGACTGAAGCTTTAGACTAACATTGCATGATTCCTGGAATTCTCATTAAGAATTTTGATATTTTTATTTTTCCTCTTCACTTAATTTTCGAAAAATCCAAAAAAAAAATTACAAAATCATAAAAACCAAAAATATTTTAGGTCTCTTGTTGAGTCTAGAGTCTCATGTTAAGTTTGGTGTCAATTGCATGTTTCTGTTCTTCTTGCATTCATTCATGTGTCTTCATTAAATCTTCAAGTTGTTTTTGATGATTTCATTGCTCTGATCTTTAAATTCTCTTGACTTGAGTGTTTTGTGTTTCTCATGCGCATTCTCATTTTGTTAGTGTCAGTAGTATACAAACTGCTAAGTTTGGTGTCTTGCATGCATTGTTATTTGATTTTAGTTGCATTTTGATTATTCCTCATTATTAAAAATCCAAAAAATTTTTTAATTTGTGTCTTTTCAAGTTAATAATACAGAGAATTGAAGATTCAGAATATACAGCAAAGGATTTATACAGAAAAAGATGGGCGTTCAAAACACCCAGTGAGGAAGGCAAACTGGCGTTTAAACGCCAGTCAGGGTGCCTGGCTGGGCGTTTAACGCCCAAAAGGGTAGTGCTTTAGGCGTTAAATGCCAGAATGTATACCATTCTGGGCGTTTAACGCCAGGATGGCACAAGAGGGAAGATTTTGTTTTCAAATCAAATTTTTTTTAGTTTTCAAAATCTTTTCAAAATAAAATCTTTTTCAAATCAAATCTTTTCAATCAAATCTTTTTCAAAATCAACTTTTTTCCATTTTCAAAGATACTTGCTATCAATTAATGATTTGATTCAACATTTCAAGTATGTTGCCTTTTCTGTTGAGAAAGGTTTAATGTTTGAATCATATCTTTTCTTGTTAGCCAAGTTATTAATTTTTAAAATCAAATCTTTTTAAAATATTTTTCAAATCATATCTTCTCAATCACATCTTTTTAAAACCAATCATATCTTTTTAATAACATCTTTTTCAAAATAGTTTTCAATCATATCTTTTTTATTTTCTAACTTCAAAATCTTTTTCAAAAATCACTTGATTTCTTTTCCACTCTTAGTTTTTGAAAATCAATTAGTATTTTTCAAAATGTTTTTAAAATCTTTTACTTAATTTTCGAAAATTTCTTCCCCTCTTCTCACATCTTTCTATTTATGGACTAACACTACTCCTTAATGCACAATTCGAACTCCACATTTCATTGATAAGTTCGAATTCTTCTACTTTTGCCTTCTATTTTTCTTTTCCTCTGTCACCTCAAGGAATCTCTATACTGTAACGTAGAGGATTCCATATTTTCTGGTTTTTTTTCTTTCATATGAGCAGGAGCAAAGACAAAAGCATTCTTGTTGAGGCTGACCCTGAACCTGAAAGGACCTTGAAGCGAAAGCTAAGAGAAGCTAAGGCACAACTCTCTGTAGAGGACCTAACAGAAATCTTCAAAGAAGAAGAACCCATGGCAGCCGAAAACAACAACAATGCCAACAATGCAAGGAAGGTGCTGGGTGACTTTACTGCACCTACTCCCGACTTCTATGGGAGAAGCATCTCTATCCCTGCCATTGGAGCAAACAACTTTGAGCTTAAGCCTCAATTAGTTTCTCTAATGCAATAGAATTGCAAGTTCCATGGACTTCCATTGGAAGATCCTTATCAGTTTTTAGCTGAATTCTTGCAAATCTGTGACACTGTCAAGACTAATGGGGTTGACCCTGAGGTCTACAGACTTATGCTATTCCCTTTTGTTGTAAGAGACAGAGCTAGAATATGGTTGGACTCACAACCTAAGGAAAGCCTGAACTCTTGGGAAAAGCTAGTTAATGCCTTCTTGGCAAAGTTCTTTCCACCTCAAAAATTGAGTAAGCTTAGAGTGGAAGTCCAAACCTTCAGACAGAAGGAAGGAGAATCCCTCTATGAAGCTTGGGAAAGATACAAACAATTAATCAAAAAGTGTCCCTCTGATATGCTTTCTGAATGGAGCATCATAGGTATTTTCTATGATGGTCTGTCTGAACTGTCCAAGATGTCTTTGGATAGCTCTGTTGGAGGATCTCTTCATCTGAAGAAGATGCCTACAGAAGCTCAAGAACTAATTGAAATGGTTGCAAATAACCAATTCATGTACACTTCTGAAAGGAATCCTGTGAACAATGGGACAAATCAGAAGAAAGGAGTTCTTGAGATTGATACTCTGAATGCCATATTGGCTCAGAACAAAATATTGACCCAGCAAGTCAATATGATTTCTCAAAGTCTGTCTGGAATGCAAAATGCACCAAGCAGTACTAAGGAAGCTTCATCTGAAGAAGAAGCTTATGATCCTGAGAACTCTTCAATGGAAGAGGTGAATTACATGGGAGAACCCTATGGAAACACCTATAATCCTTCATGGAGAAATCATCCAAATCTTTCATGGAAGGATCAACAGAGACCTCAACAAGGTTTCAACAATAATAATGGTGGAAAAAACAGGTTTAGCAATGGCAAGCCTTTTCCATCATCTTCTCAGCAACAGACAGAGAATTCTAAGCAGAGTAACTCTGACTTAGCAAACATGGTCTCTGATCTAATCAAAACCACTCAAAGTTTCATGACTGAAACAAGGTCCTCCATTAGAAACTTGGAGGCACAAATGGGTCAGCCGAGCAAGAAAATTACTGAACTCCTTCCTAGTACTCTTCCAAGAAATACAGAAGAAAATCCAAAAGGAGAGTGCAAGGCCATCAACATGGCCGAGTTTGGAGAGGAGGGAGAGGCAGTGAACGCCACTGAGGAAGACCTCAATGGACGTCCACTGGCCTCCAATGAGTTCCCTAATGAGGAACCATGGGAATCTGAGGCTCCCACTGAGACCATAGAGATTCCATTGAATTTACTTCTGCCATTCATGAGCTCTGATGAGTATTCTTCCTCTGAAGAGGATGAGGATGTCACTGAAGAGCAAGTTTCTAAATACTTTGGAGCAATCATGAAGCTAAATGACAAGTTATTTGGTAATGAGACTTAGGAGGATGAACCCCCTTTGCTCACCAAAGAATTAGATGACTTGTCTAGGTAGAAACTACCTCAAAAGAGACAAGATCCTGGGAAGTTCTCAATACCTTGTGCCATAGGCACCATGACCTTTAAGAAGGCTCTGTGTGACCTAGGGTCAAGTGTAAACCTCATGCCTCTCTCTATAATGGAGAAGCTAGGGATCTTTGAGGTGCAAGCTGTAAAAATCTCACTAGAGATGGCAGACAATTCAAGAAAACAAGCTTATGGACTTGTAGAGGATGTTCTGGTAAAAGTTGAAGACCATTACATCCCTGCTGATTTCATAGTCCTAGAGACTGGGAAGTGCATGGATGAATCCATCATCCTTGGCAGACCCTTCCTAGCCACAGCAAAGGCTGTGATTGATGTTGATAGAGGAGAATTGATCATTCAAGTGAATGAAGAATCCTTTGTGTTCAAGGCTCAAGGATATCCCTCTGTCACCATGGAGAGGAAGCATGAAGAGCTTCTCTCAAAACAGAGTCAAACAAAGCCCCCACAGTCAAACTCTAAGTTTGGTGTTGGGAGGCCACAACCAACTTCTAAGTTTGGTGTTGAACCCCCACATTAAAGCTCTAAGTTTGGTGTTGGGAGGTTCCAACATTGCTCTGAGTATCTGTGAGGCTCCATGAGAGCCCACTGTCAAGCTAATGACATTAAAGAAGCGCTTGTTGGGAGGCAACCCAATCTTATTATATTTATCTATCCTCTTTTGTTATTTTATGTTTTCTGTAAGTTGATGATCATGACAAGTCACAAAATTAATTGAAAAAGCAAAAACAGAAAGAAAAATAGCACACCCTAGAGGAGAACTTGCTGGCGTTTAAACGCTAGTAAGGCTAGCAGATGGGCGTTTAACGCCCAGTCTGGCACCATTCTGGGCGTTTAACGCCAGAAAGGGGCACCAGACTGGCGTTAAATGCCAGGAAAGGGCAAGAAGTTGGCGTTAAACGCCAGAAATGGGCACCAGCCCGGCGTTTAACGCTAGAATTGGCACAGGGAGCAATTTTGCTCGCCACTTGGTGCAGGGATGACTTTTCCTTGACACCTCAGGATCTGTGGACCCCACAGGATCCCCATCTATCCCACCACTCTCTCTCTTCTTCACCCATTCACCAATCACCTCAACACCTCTTCCCCAAAAACCCTTCACCTATCAAATCCCATCTTTCTCTTCACCACTCACATCCATCCTTCATAAAACCCCACCTACCTCACCATTTAAATTTAAACCACTTTCCCTACCAAACCCACCCTCCCATAACCGAACCCTAACCCTTTCCCCACCCCTATATAAACCCATCTTCACTCATTCATTTTCACACAACCTAAACACTACTTCTCCCCCTTTGGCCGAACCACAAAGCCATTTTCATCTCCTTCATTTCTTCTTCTTCTACTCTCTTCTTTTCTTTTTTGCTCGAGGACGAGCAAACCTTTTAAGTTTGGTGTGGTAAAAGCATTGCTTTTTGTTTTTCCATAACCATTTATGGCATCCAAGGCCGGAGAAACCTCTAGAAAGAGGAAAGGGAAGGCAAAAGCTTTCACCTCCGAGTCATGGGAGATGGAGAGATTCATCTCAAGGGTGCATCAAGACCACTTCTATGAAGTTGTGGCCTTGAAGAAGGTGATCCTCGAGGTCCCTTTCAAACTCAAAAAAAGTGAATATCCGGAGATCCGACATGAGATCCGAAGAAGAGGTTGGGAAGTTCTTACCAACCCCATTCAATAAGTCAGAATCTTAATGGTTCAAGAGTTCTATGCCAATGCATGGATCACCAAGAACCATGATCAAAGTGTGAACCCAGACCTAAAGAATTGGCTTACTATGGTTCGGGGGAAATACTTGGATTTTAGTCCGGAAAATGTAAGGTTGGCATTCAACTTGCCCATGATGCAAGGAGATGAACACCCATACACTAGAAGGGTCAACTTTGATCAAAGGTTGGACCAAGTCCTCATAGTCATTTGTGAAGAGGGCGCCCAATGGAAGAGAGATTCAAGAGGAAAGCCGGTTCAATTGAGAAGGCATGACCTCAAGCCTGTGGCTAGGGGATGGTTGGAGTTTATCCAACGCTCAATCATTCCCACTAGCAACCGGTCCGAAGTTACTATAGACTGGGCTATCATGATTCATAGCATCATGATTGGAGAAGAAATAGAAGTTCATGAGGTTATATCCCAAGAACTTTATAAGGTGGCGGACAAGTCCTCTACCTTGGCAAGGTTAGCCTTTCCTCATCTCATTTGTCACCTCTGTTATCAGTTGAAATTGACATAGAGGGAGACATCCCCATTGATGAGGACAAGCCCATCACTAAGAAAAGGATGGAGCAAACAAGAGACCCCTATCATCATCAAATCCCTGAGATGCCTCAAGGGATGCACTTTCCTCCACAAAACTATTGGGAGCAACTCAACACCTCCCTAGGAGAATTGAGTTCCAACATGGGACAACTAAGGATGGAGCACCAAGAACACTCCATCCTCCTCCATGAAATTAGAGAAGATCAAAGAATCATGAGAGAGGAACAACAAAGACAAGGAAGAGACATTGAGGAGCTCAAGCACTCCATAGGATCTTCAAGAGGAAGAACAAGCCGCCATCACTAAGGTGGACCCGTTCTTTAATTTCCTTGTTCTTTATTTTCTGTTTTTCGAAAAAATCATGCTTATGTTTATCTATGTTTGTGTCTTGTGATCATTAGTGTCTTAGTGTCTATGCCTTAAAGTTATGAATGTCCTATGAATCCATAACCTTTCTTGAATGAAAAATGTTCTTAATTGAAAAAGAGAAGAATTGCATGAATTTTGAATTTTATAACAGATTAATTATTTTGATGTGGTGGCAATACTTTTGTTTTCTGAATGTATGCTTAAACAGTGCATATGTCTTTTGAATTTGTGGTTCATGAATGTTGGCTCTTGAAAGAATGATGAAAAAGGAAAAATGTTACTGAGGATCTGAAAAATCATAAAAATGATTCTTGAAGCAAGAAAAAGCAGTGAATACAAAAAAAGGAGAAAGACGAAAAAAAAAGGGGAGAAAAGAAAAACGAAAAAAAAAGAGAGAAAAACGAAAAAAAAAAGTTGTGATCCAAGGCAAAAAGAGTGTGCTTAAGAACCCTGGACACCTCTAATTGGGGACTCTAGCAAAGCTGAGTCACAATCTGAAAAGGTTCACCCAATTATGTGTCTGTGGCATGTATGTATCCGGTGGTAATACTAGAAGACAGAGTGCTTTGGGCCACGGCCAAGACTCATAAAGTAGCTGTGTTCAAGAATCATCATACTTAACTAGGAGAATCAATGACACTATCTGGATTCTAAGTTCCTAAAGAAGCCAATCATTCTGAATTTCAAAGGATAGAGTGAGATGCCAAAACTGTTCAGAGGCAAAAAGCTAAAAGCCCCGCTCATCTAATTAATACTGATCTTCATAGATATTTTTGGAGTTCATTGCATATTCTTTCTTTTTATCTTATTTGATTTTCAGTTGCTTGAGGACAAGCAACAATTTAAGTTTGGTGTTGTGATGAGCGGATAATTTATACGCTTTTTGGCATTATTTTTAGTATGTTTCTAGTAGGATTTAGTTAGTTTTTAGTATATTTTTATTAGTTTTTAGTTAAAATTCACTTTTATGGACTTTACTATGAGTTTGTGTGTTTTTCTATGATTTCAGGTATTTTCTGGCTGAAATTGAGGGACTTGAGCAAAAATCTGATTCAGAGACTAAAAAGGACTGCAGATGCTGTTGGATTCTGACCTCCCTGCACTCGAAGTGGATTTTCTAGAGCTACAAAAGTCCAATTGGCGCGCTCTCAACGGCGTTGAAAAGTAGACATCCTGGGCTTTCCAGAAATGTATAATAGTCCATACTTTGCCCAAGATTTGAGGGCCCAAACCGGCGTTCCAAATCAGCTCAAAACTGCCCGGCGTTAAACACTGGAACTGGCACAAGAATGGGAGTTAAACGCCCAAATTGGCACAAAAGCTGGCGTTTAACTCCAAGAAGAGTCTCTATACGAAAATGCTTCAATGCTCAGCCCAAGCACACACCAAGTGGGCCCGGAAGTGGATTTTTATGTCATTTACTCATCTCTGTAAACCCTGGGCTACTAGTTCTCTATAAGTAGGACCTTTTACTATTGTATTTTCATCTTGAGATCTTTGAATCTTTTGATCTTTGGGATCTTTTGATCATGTTTTGATGATTAAACCCTCTTTGGGAGGCTGGCCATTCGGCCATGCCTAGACCTTTGTTCTTATGTATTTTCAACGGTGGAGTTTCTAAACACCATAGATTAAGGTGTGGAGCTCTGCTGTACCTCGAGTATTAATGCAATTACTATTGTTCTTCTATTCAATTCAGCTTGTTCTTATTCTAAGATATCACTTGTTTTTCAACTTGATGAATGTGATGATCCGTGACACTCATCATCATTCTCACCTATGAACGTGTGACTGTCAATCACCTCCGTTCTACCTTAGATTGGGTGGATATCTCTTGGATTCTTTAAACGGAATCTTCGTGGTATAAGCTAGAATTGATGGCTGCATTCAAGAGAATCCGGAAGGTCTAAACCTTGTTTGTGGTATTCTGAGTAAGATTCAATGATTGAATGACTGTGACGAGCTTCAAACTCCTAAAGGCTGGGCGTTAGTGACAGACGCAAAAGAATCACTGGATTCTATTCCAACCTGATTGAGAACCGACAGATGATTAGCCGTTCCGTGACAGTGTGCGTTGAACATTTTCACTGAGAGGATGGGAGGTAGCCACTGACAACGGTGAAACCCTACATACAGCTTGCCATGGAAAGGAGTAAGAAGAATTGGATGAAGACAGTTGGAAAGCAGAGAGACGGAAGGGACAAAGCATCTCCATTCGCTTGTCTGATGTTCTCACCAATGAATTACATAAGTATCTCTATCTTTATCTTTATGCTTTATTCATACATCATCCATAACCATTTGAGTTTGCCTGACTAAGATTTACAAGGTGACCATAGCTTGCTTCATACCAACTGTTCCGAGGGTTACCTGAAACGTGTAGCTCGGTCGTCTTGGAGAAGCCCGAGGTGGGGGGACTGATGACCCGAGCTTGATATGTAGAGTGGTTGGTGGTTGTACCTGCAATGACACTCCGATGCTTAAGTTAGCATGGGTCCAAGCAGATATGTGTAGAATGTGGAATAAATGCCATACCTGGGTGTTCCAGTGTATTTATAGTAGTTGGCCGTGATCTTCCCTGGATAAGATATTCTTATCTTATCTTATCTTTTGGGAGTTTTATCTCTATCTTTTGTGGAACCGCCCTTTCTAGGCCTTTTCGGCCTTTAGGTTTTGGGCTGCGTTCCTTTTGACGGGCCTTCCTTGCTTTATGGTCCGAGGTCCGACCTTTAGGCGTGGGCCTTAGGGCGAGGTCGGACCTTCTATGAACTTGCCGAGTTGGGGAGCTCGGTCAGGGTATGAACAGTGCCCCTGCCCGAGTTCGTCCTTTTGGAGAGGTCGAGCTCGGGCATAGTAGTTTTTCAAAATTCAAAAATGGCCGTTTCAGCATTTATTGCTTTTTACCGTTTCTCCTCGATTTCCGTTCGGGCTCTGTGAAGGCATTATTTATTTGCTCCCTTCCTTTTTCTTCGTTTATTCTGTTCCCTTCCTATTTTTCTAAGTTTTGCCATCTCCTTTTTCGAGCACCGCTTCTTTTCTCTTTGTTCCTTTTTTCCCGAATCTTTTCCGCGTGTCTTTCCGGGGTTTCCTCTGCGCCGCCGTTCCGTTCTCCTTTCTTCGGAGCTCGTCGTCCTCGTTTCTTTCTTCCAGGTTTGTTCCCCTCTCTTTTCTTGCGCATATATGCTTCTGTTTCTTTTGTGTGGCTCTTTGTTTGTTTCTTTTTTCTCTATGCCTGGGTTGCCCCGAAAAGAGGTGCCGCCATCGCTTTGTTTGTTTGTATATGGGGGGGGGCTCTTTTCTCTGGTATTTTGTTCCGGGTTGCTGCATTTTCTTCTAAAAGATCTTTGTTTCTTTGTTTTGCTGAATGGGTTTTCGCTGTCTGCTTTTTATGTGATTTTTGATTGCTGTTGTATTCTTCTTTGTAGGCAAGAATTTTATGTCTCGAAAGGTTCTTCAAGCGATGTCGACCAAGATTCCAAGTGGTCTTGGTTGGGTAGATCCTGTTCCTC
Organism: Arachis hypogaea; assembly: GCF_003086295.3. NCBI lineage: Eukaryota > Viridiplantae > Streptophyta > Magnoliopsida > Fabales > Fabaceae > Arachis > Arachis hypogaea. The sequence goes on from NC_092041.1 coordinate 85,646,458, forward strand.
TAAGAGTCCCTTCTGTGGTAGATTCTGAGTATTTAGCTAGGTTTCGTAGGCAATGTAGCATATGTGAAGATAGAGAGTCTGAGAGGGATTATGAACTAGTAGCCCCGGATTCCGAGGAGAGAGTGTGCTTCCCGCCCCTAGATAGTTCCGAGAAGCTCTTCTTTTACGCTTATGACTGTTTTTTCTCCAAGCTGAGTGTCCGACTTTCTTTTACCGACCTGGAGTCCGAGGTGTTATGGTCTTGTAACCTTGCCCCTACGCAGCTTCATCTAAATTCTTGGGCGTTTTTAAAGCTGTTTCAACTTTTGTGTCAGTTTTTGGGCGTCTCTCCCTCTATTTCTCTTTTTTCCTATTTGTTTGTGTTGACGAAGCCGGGTTCGGGTGGAGGGAAGGTATCTTGGGTCTCTTTTAGGGCTAACCAGGGGAGGAAGTTTTGTACCCTGTATGATGAGTCTTTTCACGATTTTAAGAACTTTTATTTCAAGGTCCGGGCTACTGGAGACGTCCGACCTTTCTTTCTAGATGAGAGTGGGGAGCCTTCCTTTCCTCTTTGTTGGCAGGAGAATGTAGTGTCTGCTAAGTATACCTTTGAGAGTCTAGATGAGGTGGAGCAGGCTTTTGTGGGTGTGGTGAGTAGTTTATGGGGTCGGGCACCTCACTTGGACACGAAGAAAATGTTGGAAGACCCAAGCCTTCTCCGTTCCGAGTTAGGTAGTTCCCGACCTCTTCCGAGATTCATCTTTTTTAGTATTTTGGTTTTGCTTGTTTTTGGTGGAATTTCTGTTGTGGTAATCCTTTTCTTTATTTCTTGTAGAGATGTCTTCTCAGGCGGATTCCATGAAGTTCCTTCGTCGGACGAAGAAGTCTGTGGCTGCTCGGAATATCGAGGCCGGGGAGGCTTCTGCCCGATCTTCTCCGCAGAAGACTACTGTGGGTGTTCAGACTCGGTCGAAGACTATTCCGACTCCCCAGTTCCGAGCTATAAGTCAAGATCCTCCGACCTCTGGGCCTGTTGCTTCTTCTCCTCCTTTGTCTTCGGGTCCTCCTCCCAAGAAGCAGAAGACCTCTCAAGAGCTTGCGGGTTTTAACAATAAGGATTTCGATGCTCTTGGTTGGATTGAACAGCATATTCTCCCTCAGACTTTCATTTCTACTGATGATGTGTCTATGGAGCACCATTTTCAGTATATGGCGCGGAGCTGTGTCCGGATGGCCAGTCTTCATGCTGCTATTGCCCGGGAGTTCAAGAAATCCCCTATTGGTGCGACCAGCTCCCGACTTGAGAAGGCTCAGTCTGAGTTTGAGAGGTTTAGTCAACTGAAGGCTGCCAGGATTACTGAGCTGGAGGCATCTTTGGAGACAGAGAAAGCTAAGGCTACCGCGGCTGTGGCGGCAGCGAAGACATCGGAGGAGATGGCGAAGGCGGCGACGGAGAATTATACTCGGTTATGTGCTGAGCTTGTGGAGACAAAGGAGAAGTTGCAATCTGCTCAGGATGGTTTTTACGAGCTAGAAGGTCATGTGGCCAAGGGTATGGATGCTATGTTTGAAAATCTGAAGGCTCAGGTCCGGGTTCTTGCTCCCGACCTAGATCTGAGCTTATTCAGTACGGATAACGTCGTTGTGGAGGGAAAGATTGTTCCTGCTCCTAACGAGGATGAGGTTCCGGTGTCCGACCCCAGAGTTTCGGTTGCGAACCCGACCTCACCTTTGGCCGGGGATGGCTCTGGTGTGGAGGTTTCAAACCGGGATGACGTTGCCGTCGATGCAGTCCCGATTTCTATGTTTCCTCCGCAGCCTTCTGTTGATGTGGAGTCCGGAAAGGACCTTGATCCTCTGTAACCTTTTTATTTTTGGTGTTTTGCCCGACCTGTGGGCTCTTTTGTTTTTGGATGGTTTCTATGAACGCTTTGGACACCTTTTTGCTTTATTAGCTACTTGTAGTAACTTTTTAGCTTATTTGTGCGGTGTTTTTGTTCGCGTTTTGACTTTTTGTTCCGCTTTTATGCTTTTTAGTTGTTTTTGGATAACAACTTTTTAGCTAGCGTTTGGAAATCTTTGTTTTCGCCGTTTTAAGGCTTCTTTCTTTGGGTCCGGGTTTTTTCTCGGACCTCGGGCGTTCCGAGTACCTCCTTTCGTTGGGTCCGACCTTGTTGTTGGTCGGCCTTTCAAGTTATTTTTGTAATCTCTTTTTATTTGGCTTTTTGAGCCTTTTCAGAGTTACTTTATAACTTCTCACATTAATTTGAACCTCGTCGCTTTATCTTTGCCGACCATGTGTGGCCTCTTGGCAAATGATTTTTTGCGTTTTGCCGAGCATAAATTAATGCGCCTTGGCGGGGTACTTTCTAGGATTTGTTTCATCATGAGGAAGAAGAAAAGAAAATAGAAAAATTTGATTAGTGTTAAAAAAGAAAGAATATTTACATAGTGTTTACCCTTGAATAGGTCGGGTGTCTTTACTTTAACCGGGTGTCTCATTAAAAAACCCTTGTAGGGGAAAAAGAGTACACCTCGGGTTAAATTTTTCTAGCTGTAGTACCGTCTTAGATTACAGGCGTGCCAGGCCCTGGGCAGCTCATTGCCTTCTAGGTCGGATACTTTGTAATAGCCTGTCCCTAAGACTTCTGTTACCTTGTAGGGTCCTTTCCAATTGGCAGCTAGCTTTCCTTCTCCCGATTTTTGTGTTCCGATGTCATTTCGGATTAGAATCAGGTCGTGTATGGAGAAGCTTCGCTTTATCACTTTCTGATTGTATCTGAGGGCCGTTCGCCGTTTTAAGGCTTCTTCTCGAATTCGGGCTCTTTCTCGGACCTCGGGGAGGAGGTCGAGTTCTTCCTTTTGTGCCTGCGGGTTGTCTCCTTCGTTGTAGAAGATGACTCTGGGTGACCCTTCATCTATTTCGATAGGAATCATTGCCTCCATCCCGTAAGCTAGTCGGAATGGTGATTCTCCCGTTGTAGAGTGTGGGGTTGTCCGATATGCCCATAGCACCTGGGGGAGCTCTTCGGCCCATGCCCCTTTGGCCTCTTGGAGTCTTTGTTTTAACCCGGCCAAGATGACTTTATTTGCAGCCTCTGCTTGTCCATTGGCTTGTGGGTGCTCGACTGATGTGAATTGCTGTTTGATTTTTAGTTCGGCCACCAAGTTCTGAAAACTTGTGTCCGTGAACTGTGTTCCATTGTCTGTTGTGATGGAGTAGGGGACTCCGAACCTTGTGACAATGTTTTTGTATAGGAATTTGCGGCTTTTCTGAGCCGTAATGGTGGCTAAGGGTTCAGCTTCGATCCATTTTGTGAAGTAGTCGACCCCTACTATGAGGTATTTGACTTGCCCCGGTCCTTGTGGGAACGGGCCGAGTAGGTCGAGTCCCCATTTTGCGAAGGGCCATGGTGCGGTGATGCTGATAAGGTCTTCGGGCGGTGCTTTGTGAAAATTGGCGTGTTTTTGGCAGGGGGGGGCATATTTTCACAAACTCCGTTGCGTCTCTTTGCAAGGTCGGCCAGTAGAACCCGGCTCTGACTACTTTCTTGGATAGTGCCCGAGCTCCGAGATGGTTCCCACACATGCCTCCGTGGACTTCTTCGAGGACGCTTTTTGCTTCTGAGGTTGGGACGCACCTAAGGAGGGGGTTTGAGAATCCTCTTCTGTATAATACGTCATGAATTAGTGTATAATTCTGGGCGTCTTTCGTGAGTCTTTTAGCTTCCTTTCTTTCGGCGGGGAGAGTTCCCGACTTCAGGTAGTTGAGTATGGGGGTCATCCATCCTTGCTGTTGGTTGGATATATTTAGCGTTTCTTCCTTTTTTAGCACGGAGGGAGATTGTAAGGTTTCTTGGAGGAGACTCCTGTTGTTGCCTCCGGGCTTGGTGCTGGCGAGCTTTGAGAGAGCGTCTGCCCGGGCGTTTTGTTCCCGAGGTATGTGCTGGATTTGTATTTCTGAAAAGTGGCGTAATTGCGCCTGTGTTTGATCCAGGTATTTTTTCATAGTTGGGTCTTTGGCCTGGTAGCTTCCATTTACTTGTGATGTGACGACCTGGGAGTCGCTGAAGATCGTGATTCTCTGGGCTCCGACCTCTTCGGCTAGCTTTAGACCCGCCAGTAGGGCCTCGTATTCGGCTTGGTTGTTCGAAGCCTGGAACTCAAATTTTAGGGATAGTTCTATCCGTGTTCCTTGGTCGCTTTCGAGTATAACCCCGGCTCCGCTTCCTGTTTTGTTTGAGGATCCGTCGACATACAGGTTCCATGAGAGTGGGGTTCCAGGGGTCTCCGTGTATTCTGCGATGAAGTCGGCTAGATACTGAGATTTTATGGCAGTCCGGGCTTCATAGTGGAGGTCGAACTCGGACAGTTCCACCGCCCATTGTAGTATTCGTCCTGCCAGGTCTGTTTTTTGCAGGATGTGTCTCATGGGTTGGTTTGTCCGGACTTTGATGGTGTGGGCTTGAAAGTAGGGACGGAGCCTCCGAGCTGTGAACACTAGGGCGTAGGCGAATTTTTCTATCTTCTGATAGTTTAACTCGGCCCCTTGTAGTGCCTTGCTTACAAAGTATATGGGGTGTTGTGCTTGGTCGTTTTCTCGTATTAACGCTGAAGCGACTGCTCGATGTCCAACCGAGAGGTATAGTACGAGTTCTTCCCCTTTTAGAGGTCGGGTTAGGATTGGTGGCTGCCCGAGGAATTCCTTGAACTCTTGAAAGGCTTTTTCGCACTCCGGGGTCCATGAGAAGGGTTTTCCTTTCTTTAGGAGTGAGTAGAGAGGTAGTGATTTTATCGCTGATCCTGCCAAGAATCTTGATAGGGCAGCTAGCCTTCCATTCAGTTGTTGTACTTCTTTGACACACGTCGGGCTCTTCATATTGAGTATTGCCTGGCATTTGTCCGGGTTCGCTTCGATGCCCCTTTGAGTCAGCATGAAGCCTAGGAACTTTCCGGCTTCTGCGGCGAAGGTGCACTTTGTCGGGTTAAGTCTCATGTTGTGTTTTCTGAGGGTGCCGAAGACACTGGTGAGGTCGGTTAGCAAGTTTCTGTCGTCTTATGTCTTTACCAGCATGTCGTCAACGTACACCTCCAGCTGTAGTCCGATGTGCTCTGAGAACACTTTGTTCATTAGCCTCTGGTAGGTTGCCCCTGCGTTCTTTAGCCCGAAGGGCATTACGACGTAGCAGTAGTTTGCCTTTGGGGTTATGAACGAGGTCTTTTCTTGGTCGGGTCCGTACATCGGGATTTGATTGTATCCTGAGTATGCGTCCATGAAGGAGAGATATCTGTAACCTGAGGCTGCGTCTACTAAGGCGTCGATGTTTGGTAGTGGATATGGGTCTTTGGGGCAGGCTTTGTTGAAATCCGTGTAATCGACGCACATCCTCCATTTACCGTTGGGCTTTTTTACCAGGACCACATTTGCGAGCCATAGGGGGTATTTGACTTCCCTAATGAACCCTGCGTCTAGCAGCGCTTGTACTTGTTCTTCTATTGCTTGCATGCGCTCGGGTCCGAGCTTCCGGCGTCTTTGTTGGACAGGTCGGGATCCCGGGTAAACTGATAGCTTATGGCACATCAGGTCGGGGCTTATGCCTGGCATGTCGGAGGCTTTCCAGGCGAAGAGGTCGGAATTCTCCCTTAAGAGGGTTATGAGTTCCTCTTTTAGGCCCGTTTCGAGGTTTGCTCCTATGTTTGTTACCTTTTCAGATGTGTTTCCGATCTGGATTCTTTCGGTTTCTCCCTCTGGTTGTGGCTGAAGATCTTCTCGGGCTTGAACTCGCCCGAGTTCTATTGTGTTGATCTCTTTTCCTTTTAAGCTCAGGCTTTCGTTGTAGCATCGCCGCGCCAGTTTTTGGTCGCCTTTCAGGGTAGCGATTCCTTTTACGGTAGGGAACTTCATACAGAGGTGTGGGGTTGAGACTATAGCTGCCAGTCTGTTTAGGGTTGGTCGCCCAATGAGGGCATTGTATGCTGAAGTGACGTCGACTATAATGTAATCGATGCTTAATGTTTTAGATTGCTCGCCTTTTCCGAAGGTAGTGTGTAGCGAGATGTATCCTAAGGGATGGATCGGGGTATCTCCTAGCCCAAATAGGTCGGTGGGATAGGCCTTTAGTTCTTTTTCTTCAAGCCCGAGCTTGTCGAAGGCCGTTTTGAACAGGATATCTGCTGAGCTTCCCTGGTCAATCAGGGTTCGATGTAAGTTGGCGTTTGCTAGGATAATGGTGATTACCATTGGATCGTCGTGCCCGGGTATTATCCCTTGAGCATCTTCTCGGGTAAACGAGATGGTAGGTAGTTCGGGCAGGGGACTGTCTTCTCGGACATGGTAGACTTCTTTGAGGTGTCTTTTTCGCGAGGATCTGGATGTTCCTCCGCCTGCAAAACCTCCATTTATCATGTGAACGTGCCTTTCAGGGGTTCGCGGGATTTGTTCGGCCCGATCTTCGTTATCTCCCCGCCTTCTCTTCCTGGTCTCTTCTCCTTTCTCTGCTATGTATCTGTCGAGTTTCCCTTCTCTGGCTAGCTTTTCTATAACATTTTTTAGGTCGTAGCAGTCGTTAGTAGAATGACCGTAAAGCTTGTGATATTCACAGTATTCGGACCGATCTCTCCCCGCTCTCTTGTGCTTTAGCGGTCGGGGCGGGGGGATCTTCTCGGTGTGGCATACTTCTCTGTAGACGTCTACCAGGGAGACTCGGAGGGGGGTGTAGTTGTGGTACTTCCGTGGCTTGTCCGAGTTGGGTTCTTCTTTCTTCTTCTGTTCCCGATCTCGATCTCGGAGTGGGTAGGTTGATTCCTTCCTAGAAGAGTCTCTTAGCTGGGAGGTTTCCTCCATGTTGATATATTTTTCTGCCCGCTCCTGCACCTCGTATAGGGAGATCGGGTATCGTTTGGATAGGGACTGGCTAAACGGTCCCTCTTTTAGGCCGTTTGCTAGTCCCATGATGGCTGCTTCAGTGGGCAAGTGTTGTATGTCCAGGCAGGCTTTGTTGAATCGCTCCATGTATTCTCGGAGAGTTTCTTGGTTACCTTGTTTGATCCCGAGTAGACTGGGGGCATGTTTTGTCTTGTCCTTTTGAATGGAGAACCTTGTTAGGAATTTTTTGGTTAGGTCCTCGAAGCTGGTGATTGATCTTGGTGGCAGGTTGTCGAACCACTTCATGGCTGACTTGGTGAGAGTGGTGGGGAAGGCTTTGCACCAAATCGCGTCGGAGGCGTCGACTAGGTACATTCTGCTTCTGAAGTTGCTGAGGTGGTGACTTGGATCGGTGGTGCCGTCGTAGAGATCCATATCGGGTGGCTTGAAATTTCGCGGTACCTTCTCCTTCATGATCTCTTGCGTGAAGGGATCATGGTTGCATTCGGGGGTGGTGCTGCGTTCTGTCCGGTCTTTTAGATTGGCCTCTATTTTCCGTAGTTTTTCTTCTAATTCTCTGCGCTTTCGAGCCTCCCTCCTCAGATTTTGTTCAGTTTCTTTCTGCTTTTTTATGTCCTCTTCGAGTTGTTTCAGTCGGTTTTGTTGTGCCCGGACTGCTTCTAAAATTTCCGAGCTCTTTTCTTTTTCGGAATTTTGTGGATCTCTGTTTGGGAGTGATGTCTTTGGGCGATTCTGTTTGTTTCCTCCTGGAGTGCGTGGTGATAGAGGGCTGTCCGGTTGTTCTCCGGTGTCAACTTCGTCCTCTTGTTCTGATGCGGCGTGGTCATTGTTGAGAGGGTCGTCCGCCATGGTAAAGGGATGACTTCCAGGTCCCCGGCAACGGCGCCAATGTTCCGAGGGTTACCTGAAACGTGTAGCTCGGTCGTCTTGGAGAAGCCCGAGGTGGGGGGACTGATGACCCGAGCTTGATATGTAGAGTGGTTGGTGGTTGTACCTGCAATGACACTCCGATGCTTAAGTTAGCATGGGTCCAAGCAGATATGTGTAGAATGTGGAATGAATGTCATACCTGGGTGTTCCAGTGTATTTATAGTAGTTGGCCGTGATCTTCCCTGGATAAGATATTCTTATCTTATCTTATCTTTTGGGAGTTTTATCTCTATCTTTTGTGGAACCGCCCTTTCTAGGCCTTTTCGGCCTTTAGGTTTTGGGCTGCGTTCCTTTTGACGGGCCTTCCTTGCTTTATGGTTTGAGGTCCGACCTTTAGGCGTGGGCCTTAGGGCGAGGTCGGACCTTCTATGAACTTGCCGAGTTGGGGAGCTCGGTCAGGGTATGAACACCAACATTCTCTGTGGGATCGACCCTTACTCGCGTAAGGTTTATTACTTGGACGACCCAGTACACTTGCTGGTTAGTTGTGCGAAGTTGTGATAAATAGTTGAGATTACAATTGTGCGTACCATGTTAATGGCGCCATTGATGATCACAATTTCGTGCACCAGCGTGCTTGGCCGAGATCAATTCTTTGGCTTTTTGTGCTTCTCTCCACTTGCATGCTTTCTTCCTTGCTCCTTTGACTCATGCCTAGCTTATTTCAACCTGAGATTACTAGCAAACACATCAAGGCATCTTATGGAATCAAGGATGAATTAAAATTATCAAATTAAAGGCTTAAAAAGCATGTTTTTACACTTAAGCATGAATACGGGAGAGATAACAAAACCATGCTATTTCATAGGCTAAATGTGAGAAAATGTCATCAAAATACTCTAAATTCAATACAAGATAAACCCTAAAAATGGGGTTTATCAGGGAGTTCGACACCAAAGGTCCGTCGTCCTCGGAGGTGGAGGAGGTTGATGAGGGTTTGGAGGAGGGGAGGCGGTCGAGGGACACGCTGATGGAGAGTTCAAGGGCATGCAGCTGGAGGCGTGGGGAGACGGTTGCGGCTGCGGCTACGGCGATGACGGCAGTGTGCGATTGGGTGATTGCGTCGCAGGGGGAGGAGGAATGGGGGGGCCAAGAGAGCAGAGACTATGTGGAGGGAGGTCATCTAGGAAGCCTGTGGATTTTGGATGGCGACATTGATGGTGGTAGTTGGGGATGAGAGTGGTAGTGAAGAAGAGTTTGGGTGATGGTGGGATTTGAGATTAGAAAAGTGGTGGTGAAGATAAGGGTAATTTAGGAATTTTAGGTAATTTTTTAGTGTTTGGATAATTTTGTTGTGCAGAACTCATATTTCATGGGTACAAATGGTAATTTCCTTCTTTTATGGGTAGATATGTCAGCGTTTTCAACTTTCGTGGGTAGAAATGGTAGTTTACTGTTCCGAGGGTTACCTGAAACTGGAGGTCGATCTCGGACGAGATCTTCTATACTGGTCGGTGCTAACGTGTCCGACTGGTGGAAGACGGCCGGAGCTATCGTGTCCGAATTATTGGACTGACTGCACTGCTGATCCCTTGTCACCGAAAGGTGGGGGGTACCTACAAGGAACTCCGATGCTTAAGTTAGCAAGGGTATTAAACAGGTATTGAGAAGAATCAGAGTATGAGTTATACCTGGGTGCTCCAGTGTATTTATAATAGCGTAGAATGACCTTCTTAGATAAGATAAGTTAGTTATCTTATCTTATCTTTATCTTATCTTCAAGGGAGGTCATCTTATCTTTAAGGGAACCGCCTTTATCTCTACGGGCTTGGGCTGCCCTTGGATTTGGGACATGTTCCTCTATTTGGGCCCTTTGTTTGGGCTTTCCTGTGATTTGGCCGAGCTCTTTGAGGAGAGGTCGGATTGTCCTGACCTAAAGAGGTCGGTCGCTTTGTCTTGTCGAACATCCCGGGTCGGACAATTCGACCCAGGGTATGAACATTTACTCTATTGTAATATGAATTTTTATTATCAATTTCAAAAGACTAATTTAACTTGTAGCACTCAAACAAAACTCTACCTTCCAATTTCTTTGTATGAGTTTCATATCATAAGAACTCAACTTTAATTTAGAAGATCATCAGACATATGACTCAGATAATAAAACAAATCCAAATTGGATTCAACGTCAGTATAAATGGAAGAAATTAGGTTTGATGAATCTGAAAACTATTATGAGTTTTTATATTGACAATGACATATCATTTTTTAGAGGATATATAGGCAAACATAAAACACTATAGGGGTAACACGGTTTATGCCTTTTAAGCATTCCATCAAAAACTGCTAGAGAAGTGTAACAGTTTCTTCTCACACGCAACCCAACATAAACCGCTACACCCCTATCGCGGTTTACGTCCAAATCATAATCCACCATACTCCTATCGCGGTTTCTATAGAAATAGGAAAGATGCATTTGTGTCTTCAATATATAGATGTTGTTTATCTATAAATTATAATTTTTTTATTTATATCCTACATCAAAGTTATTCATAAAGAATGACTATAAAATGTGAAATAATTGAGAATATTAAAATATAAATAATATCTCATTAACTTTATATCGTGAACAATTTAACAATTTAACTAAATTAATATTCATGGATGAGTAAAGTTGAGTCACATTTGCAATCTGTGGAGTGTGAGGATAAAATAGAGTATGGTGAGAATTGCAACCATGAAATAGGAAGAGTCGTTAACCAATTCTTAAGAGTTTTGTTCTGGACATACAAATATTTTATTCAACTTCATTTGATGGACCTTTCTACAGGAGCTCCATCAAATACTTTGCCAAGTTTGTAAGGTATATATGATTTTGCTGTCATGGTTTTGTTGACTTTTTTGTAGGAAACATTGATTGACCTGGGTACTAAGGCTAAAGATGTGGTTGGAAATTTGGAGTGCAAAGGTGGGGGTGTCACATGGATATATAAATATGGGTGGCCTTAGACCAGAAGACGTTCTAATAGAATTTAACACGCCTGAGGAAGCAAGTGGTTTCTATAATAACTATAGCTACATTAAGGGTTTGCAACAAGAAAAGGAAAGAAGGTAAGAAATATTGTCGGAGAGATTGTTAGGTGCACTTTTATCTGCAACAGAGAGAGGTTCAGAGAGAAGAAGTGGTTGAAGAAGACTGATAGAAAGAGGAAACACAAAGTAGTAACTCGTTGTAGTTGTGTGGCCAAGAAGAGGATTAAGAGGAAAGACGGTAGCAGAAAGTGGTATGTTTCACGGTTTGTTGATGAGCACAATCACAACTGTTCCGGAAAAGTTTGTGGATTTTTTAAGATCACATAGGAAAATTTCAGAGGTTGAGATTGCTCACCTAACAAACATGCAGGATATAGGAAGTAGCATTCCTAAAATCTATGAATTATTTACAGCCCAGCTTGGTGGCTTCAACATGATCATGTTCACGAAGCAAGATATCTATAACGAGGTGAGGAGGCAAAGAGTATTGTAGGATGGAGATGTGAACGCGAAAATTTGGTTCCTAGAAGGTGTTGGTCATGTTGATGGGAAAATGTTTTGGAGGCATAGATTGGGTCCTGGACAACACTTGTGCGACCTGTTTTGGAGTGATGAGCGCAATAAGTATGATTATGGGGTATTTGGTGATGTGTTGGCATTTGATGCGACCTACGGGTAGAACAAATACAATCTACCCATAGTGGTTTTCTCCAGGGTTAACCATCACAACCGGATGTGCATATTTGGCACCGGTTTGGTGTCATTAGAGTGACAAGAATCTTATATATAGGTGCTTGAACAATTTGTGGAGTGCATGGGGGGTAGCACCAAAGTTGGTAATCACCGATGGCGATCCAACAATGCGCATAGCTATTCAAAGGATTTTTCCTACTGCTCATCACCGGTTGTGCACGTGGTATCTTCTTCAAAATGCGACATCAAATAACGTAACTTTTTAAACATTGCATATTGGCACACATCGAGATAGATGAATTTGAGGTAATGTGGGAGGCAATGCTTGATGAGTGTGGTCTGAGGAGGTTGAATGGGTGCAAGAGTTATATAGGAAGAAGTATTCATGGGCAAGTGCTTATATTAGTGGAAGATTCTTTGCAGGGATTAGAACAACTTCTTGGTGCGAGTCTTTGCACGCCAAACTGGGATGTTTGTGGAAAGTAGTAGATGCATGAGCATCTTTTTTATATTTTTTATTATTTTATATATGAATTTATTAAGTTTTATTGAGATTATAGTGTTTGAAGCCTATTTGGATGCTACTTTGAGGCACATTGTGGTTTTATTTATTTCAGAAAAAACCGAGCGAGTTTGGCAGAGTTCGTGCAAAATAAATAGAAGAAATTTGATGCTGCCAAGTTAGGGCTAAATGCCGCTAGGGCGTTTGGTGCCGGGTTCCTTGTAACGTGTGCAACCATTTTGTTGGGTTAGCACTAAATGCCACGACCTAACATTTAGCACCAGGAGCTTCGTAAGATGTGCCTGACATACACGCTAGGGGTGCTAAATGCCGATCTTGGTGTTTAGCGCCAGGAAGACAGCAAGCACACCATCCGTTTCAGCCTCAGCGGCACTAAACGCCGAGCCTGGCATTTAGCGCCAGTTGCGCAAATCCGGATTCCAAAGAAGGGACTTCGTTGCTGAATCGTTTGATAATAATTAATTTATTTTAATTTCTTTTCATTATTAGTTAAAACAAAACATAATCTTTTGAGTTTTTAGTAGTTATTTTTTTTAGCTTCAAATCAATTATGTTAGATATAAAAGGGAAAAAGATTAAGCCCTTCGGGCTCCTTCTCTTCTCTCTACCTCATTCTACATTTTACACCCTTTTGGAACCCTAATTTTTTCTGAACCATGAGCAACTAAACCTCCTTTGTTAAGGTTAAGAGCTTTGTTTATTCTATGGGTTAATACTATTGCTAGTCTACTTTTAATTAAGGTATTGATTTAAATTCAAGGATTACTTTCGTTCTTCATCTTATGAATTTGAATATATTCAAAAATAGCTTTTTTCTACATGAATTCTTGTTGTTTCTCGGAAAAGTTAACTCACTTGAATAATAGCTTGAAAGTAAATCCTCATAACTCTCTTATTTCTTGGACTTAACGTGATACGTGGTATATAATCACCTTATCTTGAGTAATTAGGGTTTGTGTGGCTAATAAGCTAGAATTGGACTTAAACTTTTAATTTAAATTAAGTGACCAAGGAATCGGTAGTTGATTAGATTAGAGGAGATTAAATTACTAAGAAATTAGGGTAAGGCTTGCCATGAATTAAATCTTTTATGATTAAAGTAGTTGGTAGGAATTGTAAATCCGAAAAAATAAATATCTCTGAAACCTTATCTGTTTCTCACATACTTTTCACACCCAAGCCATTATTTGCTTTCTTAATGTTTGAATTATTGTTTAATACTAATTGCATTCAAAACACTCTTTTCTGTTTGTCTGACTAAGTGAATCACTCAATTATTGTTGCTTGGTCCATCAATCCTCGTGGGATTGATCCTGACTTACCTGATGTATTATTTGTTACGAACCGGTGTACTTGCCGGTTCAATTGTGGTATTCAAAATTCTACACCAGCAGGTATGGGGTGATTGAATTTGTTACAAACTTCCAGAGGTGTGTGTATTTTCTTAGAGACAATGAGAATGAGTTGGAATTTTGATCGTGCTAGGGACTCCGGTGTTGCAAGCTCGGTTCATAGAGTTAGAAAAGTTTGGTGCCACGCTATTCACGCGCGAGATGTTTTGGAGATATCGTGAGTCACTAAAACGGTGTGTGCGGGTGAGGATAAATGCTTGTGATGAGATAGAATGTGGAAAGATTTCAATGTCCAGAAGTATCGCAAGCCAGAAATGCTATGGTAGGTTAAGCACGAGATCAACATAGTGAACACCTTCACGTGCTCCTGTTTGAGAATGGAGTCGTTCGGGCTCCCATGTGTACATATACTAGCTGTTCTTGAGCAGCTTGATGTTGTGGTTATTTCTAATAGCCTCGTGCTACGACGGTGGTCGAAGACAGCAAAGATTGACATGGATCCGGAGACGTGCTCGTGTCCGTCCAGGGAACTATCGACAATCTACCATACTAGATTGGGTGTGTTCTCAATGTTATGCAATAGGCTCGGAAGGGTTACTTGCATCAGTGACGAGGACTTCAATTGATTTCACAAAAGGTTGTGAACGACACATTGTCTTTGGAAAAGAAGTATGGACTTTGAGGGGACAATCTCGTGTCAAATGAAGCGTAAGGAGGAGGTGTGAAGGATTTGCTTCGTGTGAGAACCAAAGGGACTGGACGTGGCAACCAAGCATCCCCATCAACTGGTAGGAGGAGATGGAGATGCAGCAGCTATGGCCGATTGGGCCATCGAAGGACTAGGTGCCTAGGTGTGGCTGTATCAGGGACAATTGGCGGTGGATTTCATGTAGAGGTAGGCACTAGTGGCAAATCAGTTATGGTAAGAACATTTAATTGTATTATGTTAAATTCTTGTTAGGCCCCTGTGATTTAGTTAATGTCCCTGCCTGGTCCGTCATTGAGGCACCACTTCAACAAATTTCTTCTACAACTAAACACAGAAGGGTTCATCAATTTTTCGAAATGAGAGTGATTGTACAACTAAGTGGATTGTGATCCAGTGTGATTCGGGGGATGACCTTATATATAGATGGTGTGCAGAGAGAACGAGAACCTACTAAAGACCTCCCAGTGCCTTCTAAAGTACCTCCCCACGTGTGAATTTGCATGTAACCCCAAGCATTGAAATCTTACTCTTTCCATTTGCATCTCGGACTGCTTGCTTAGGTACAATGACTAGAATAATATAGAAAAAAAAATTATTTCTCAATTTGAACACACAAGACACATTGGGGAAGTAAAATGACTCCATCGCCACTGTATAACACTAATAGTTGGACCTAATCCACTTAATCATTTGGGTTAAAATAAAATCTTCTCTCCACCATAGGCGTAATTTTTATCATTTTCCTTCACCCTGAAGCATCACATCAACCAATGTACTCAGTTGTCATGGTGATCTTGGCGCATAAGGCAGAGATACCTTATCAACAATTGGGATCATACCTGCAACATCGCCTGTCATATTTCTTCCAAATCATTCTTCTTTCGGCGTGTAGGTACCTGGGAAAGGGAATGTGCAAGGATCGCATGCCATATTTACATGAGAGGAAGAACCATTGCGAATAAGTACTGTACTTGGACCAATTTCTTCGCAACACAGAGCAAAAAGTGGCCATTTTCGTACTTGCCATTACATGGAAGGGAACAGAGAAACATGAAGCATGGGCTCTGAAACACCTAATTCCCAGTACGTCATGATCATACTGAACATTGAATGTCACCAACTTGCTTACCTAAAATTTTAACTATTTATTATTAAGCCTGTAATCGTATTAGCGCACTATTGAATTTTTGGGAAAATTTTTTCTTTATTAAAAGATTTGCGATGGCAACTAATTAAACATACACAAGTCATATAAAGGAATTAAGTAAAACATATACAAGGCCAACATTATATATAAACATAACATATATCATAGGTCACACATACATATAAAGGTACTGTCATATATATATATCATAAGTTTGTATACAACCCTTCACATCCTGCTACTATATACATAATCGACATTCTGGGCCTTGGTCCATATAGGAAGCCTCTAAGCTGGCGCCCAAAACTAGCCTAGTCAACTATATACACCTTACTCTCTCAGTGAGTCTAATCAAAAGTGAGAGACTAAACACAAAAGTAAGGCTAACACAAAAAACTACCAAAAGGCACATCCTCAACTCCCAGGCATCAACTGTCGTTGTCAGAGAAAATCACAATCACATCTGAACACACCTCAAAATCTTCATCCTCATCATCAGAAATCTCAAAAATCTCAGAAGGGGCTCTGGCACTCGTACTACTGGTCTGGCCAACACTCGTCGGTCCACTAATGCAGGTGATAAGCGGCTCCTCAGATGACCGCTCAGACAAAGATACTGAGATATGCTCTACAGGAATATCCTCCTCAAGTATAGGCTCTGGTATATGCTCCTCCATAGGCTCAGGCTCAGGGTCCACCTAATCCTCAGGCTAATCGGGATGCTGATAAGGTACATGCCCATCATGGAAGGGGTGAAAGGGAGCATCCGGGTGGAACCAATGCAATAGGTAATCAGAAGGCATACCAGGGTTAAAGTGCGGAGTGTTAATCGGATGAAGAAAGGGTTGGTCGCGTAGAATGTACATACGGGTCCTAATCTCTGCAGCTACTACATAAAACCTATACTGTACAAGTTCCTCATATATATAGGGAGGGTCCATCTGAAGGGGAGGAAGGATAGGGGTAAGAACTAGGGAGTTCTTAGTATGGTCGGGGGTAGTTAGTCAAGTTAGAATTATCATAGTTCAATTAATTCACAACCAAATATACAAGTGTCACAGAGAAATATCTAGTCACAACAATTCAAAATAACATTAAGGAATGCATAAACACAAGAAGACAATCACAAATAATTTCACAGTATCAAGTAAAATGCAAATGCGCAACAAGGATTATGCAAGTCTAGTCCTATCGCAGCTAATGAGCTTATTTGTCGGTTTTGACCTGCACCTGACGCAATCTAACTCACAAGTCGATAAGGCATTCCAGCGACATAACCTCTGCAAGTTTCTACTTCTTGCATGCGCTGATTCTCCAGGTGAAGTATGTCAAACATGACCTCTGTAAGTACTTGCAGGCGCTAATTCTCCAGCTGAAGCATGTGACCCCTTATCTTGGAAGCCATTCGATATTTACGGGCGTCTTTACACAATCATTCACATACAAAGCCCACGGCTTAAGATTTTCACATCGCCACCATAACTATTTACTTTCCATCACCCTCTTGTGACCTTTCAATCATTCTCATAATCACACATGCCGATTTATCTTTTCGCTTTCTTCAGTCTTTCACTTAATTATCCTTAATAATTCAAACTATCTTCACACTATTCTCTAATCATCCACTAAATATTTTATGGAAAGAGAAATATAAGATTCTTTAATTAAGTTGGTGTTCCCTAAAGCTTTTAAAATCACTCTATTTGTCCTTCTTTGACTTATAATAATATTAATAATATTTTTACTAATTAATATTCTTAATAAAATATTAACAATAATATAATTAAAATCATTTAAATAATAAATAAATAATATTTATATCTTTTCTTAAAAACTTAGCTTCGTAAAGCTTTTATTCTTAAAATTTTATTACCTACGTTTTAAACTTCAAACTTTAAATATTTTATTTTTAACCCAATATTTTTATAAAATTATATTTGAAACCTCACTTATCTCAATATTTATAAAAGAAACTCTGAAATTTTATAAAATACCCATTTTTACCCCTGTATTTTATTTATTATCCAAAATACCCAAAAATTTATATAATTACAAATTTTACGTTGATTTTTATGTACAAATACAATATTACCCTTCAAAAATAAAATCTATTTACTAATCTTTCACTTATACCAAAACCAAAACCCTTAACCTTTTACTTTCAAAATATTACTTGTATTTTAATCCATTTTTGAGTTTTTCGATCACCGATTCTTTGTAACTTTTAATTTAATCTCTCGGCTATCAAACCTCACATATTTTTACTTGATCCTCAATGATATTCCAGAAAAAATCCCCAAGACAGTTTGGTCCCTACTAGTTTCATCACAGCCAAGCCATGAACTTCACAAATATATCAATATATTGCAAAAATCCAACATAAATACAACCGAACTCAATCAATAATCAATCACAACATCAAATCACCTAATCAATACATATTTAATCATTGAGATTTACAAAAATTCTACTTCTGTATGAAATCAAAATACTCAAAACTCCGGAGAAGCTTTCTGACCGAGCAACTTAAGAAGAAAACGTCATAAATTAATTCATCTTCCAGGAACACCAAAGGGTCGAACTTCAAGAGGAAGGAGAGTTACGTCACCGTCAACTTCTATCAAATAAAAATGAAGCCAACACGTAGAGGAGGAGGATACAAACACTTTTATCGCATTAGACTTTTGATTGGAGTTACGGATCACAAAAAATTCAAGCCGAAATTTTGGTGGGAGTTACGGTTCTCTTCCATGCAAGCTTCAGTCTCTCTCTTCCTTATTTTCTTTCTTTTGGGTTTGGTGGTGATAAGAAAAGAAATGAAGGATGATGATAGTGATTAATGAAATAAAAGGAATAGGTGATTAATGAAATAAAGGAGATCGGTGTCACATTATGTATATATGTACATTTATATATATATATATATATATATATATATATATATATATATATATATATATATATATAGTGGCGAAACTAGAAATTTCATAAGAGGGGGCCCAATTAAATATAAAATATAATAAAAAATTAACAAAATATGATTTGTAGCATATATATCAAAAGAATAATTATATTATATAAAAGTCAATGATCAACTACATACTTTAAGATTTTGGTATTTTTAAACTTGCTTGACGATGCTTCATGGAACTAAAATCATCAATTATCATCTCTAAAGTGAATTTTGAAGCAATCTCCTTTTCAATATATACAATCATATAATCTGCTAAAAATTCATCTTCCATCTTGTTTCGAAGCCTTGTTTTAATAATCTTCATAGCTGAAAAGGCCCGTTCAGTTGTTGCTGTTGTCACAGGAAGAGTCAAAACAGGACGAATTAATCTATTAATTAAAGGATATATATTTGATTTTTATGTCTGTCAATTTTTGACACAATTCAGCAAGAATAGACAAATCCTGAAAATCTGGAGCTTTAACCACATCAAGTTCATAATGTTGTAACTCATAATCCAATTGAAACTTTTCTTGCTTAGAAAAATCTAAAGAATAGAAATTCTTTGTAAGATTGCATATGTTGCAAACACTGAATAACTTGAAAGCATCTTTAGGATCCAAAGATGTACTCAATATGAGGAGCTCGGTTGCTTGCTCACTAAATCTACTATTTAGCTCTTTCAATTGAAAATCTGTCACGCTAGTAAAAATGTCAACACGATAGTGCTGTTCAACAGTGACAACATCCTTTTTACGATGAGACCGAATTATGTCACTAAAAGAAGCATCCATATCAGGTATCTAAATAGCATGATCATTGCTGAAAGAACTAACTTTCTTCAAAAGTGCTCCCTGATAAACCACTATTTTATGGTTTACAATGTGTTTAATT
Source organism: Arachis hypogaea (assembly GCF_003086295.3). Lineage (NCBI taxonomy): Eukaryota > Viridiplantae > Streptophyta > Magnoliopsida > Fabales > Fabaceae > Arachis > Arachis hypogaea. The sequence goes on from NC_092041.1 coordinate 85,665,497, forward strand.
GTGTGGTTTTATCATGATCTTTACCCACTTATTCATATAATTAGCATGCATTTATATTTCCTTCCTAAAATTATTACATGATTGAAAACATGCTTCTTTGGTCTTAATTTAGCTAATCTTAATCCTCTCTTATTACCATTCGATACCTTGATCTGTGTATTAAGTGTTTCAGGCTTCATAGGGCAGGAATGGCTTAGAGAATGAAGAAGAAGTGTGCAAAGATGGAAGGAATACAAGGAATTGAAGAGATGACCAGCGAAAAGTCACGCGGTCGCATGGCTCACGCGACCGCGTGAAATAGAAGAAATCAGAGTGACGCGATTGATAAACCCCATTTGTAGGGTTTATCTTGTATTGATTTTAGGGGATTTTATAACCTTTTACCCACATTTATCCATTGAAATAGCATGGTTTTATAACTTCTCCTTTAATTGTGCTTAAGAGTGAAAACATGCTTTTTAGGTCTTAAAATAACTAAATCTAATTCTCCTTGATTCTATTAGATGCCTTGATATGTTTTTTAAGTGGTTTAAAGTTTAGGAGGCAAAGATTGGATCAAGGGAATGAAGAAAGAAGCATGAAAAGTTGGAGAACTCATGAAGAAATGAAAGAACCGAAAAGCTGTCAAGCCGACCTCTTCGCACTTAAACGACCATAACTTGAGTTACAGAGGTCCAAATGATGCGGTTTTAGTTGGGTTAGAAAGCTAACATCCGGGGCTTCGAAACGATATAAGATTTGCCATAGTTGCTACACGTATGGTGGCGCGCAAGCGCATAGTACGCGCAAGCGCCGTTGCTGCCACCTGGTTCACTTAAAGCAAAACGTGGCCAGCGAATTCTAAAGCCTTGTGGGCCCAATCCAACTCATTTCTGATGCTATTTAACCCAAGGAATGAAGAAGGAAACACATGTTAGTTACCATTATTTTAGTTTAGTAGTTAGAATTAGTTTCTAGAGAGAGAAGCTCTCACTTCTCTCTAGAATTAGGATTAGGATTAGGATTAGTTCTTAGATCTAGGTTTTAATCTTTGCTTTCTTCTACTTCTACATCTCAATTCCTTGTTGTTAGATTCATTCTTCTTCCATTCTTTTGTTGTAATTTCCTTTATGTTGTTCTTGTATTTTGTTGTAGATCTAGTATTGTTCCTTCCATTTTCTTTTAATTCAATAAGAGGTAATTCATAATAATTGTTCTTCTTTACTTTTCTATTGTTGATCTCTTGCCTTTGTAGTTAGATCTCTCTTTAATTCTTGCAATTTATGTTGTTTACTTTTATTGCCTTTTATGTGTTTGTTGAAATGCCTCTTCTAGATATAGTGTAGATTTTGTTCCTCTTGGCCTAGGTAGAGTAATTAGTGACACTTGAGTTATCTAATTCCTTTGTTGATTGGTAATTGGAGAGATTGCTAATTGGTTTGGAGTGCACTAAAGCTAGTCTTTCCTTGGGAGTTGGCTAGGACTTGTGGCTCAAGTCAATTCATCCACTTGACTTTTCTTTATCTAGTAAGGGTTGACTAAGTGGTAGCAATGGACAATTCTCATCACAATTGAGAAGGATAACTAGGATAGAACTTCTAATTCTCATACCTTGCCAAGAGCCTTTTATAGTTGTTAGTTTACTTTCTTGCCATTTATCTTTCATGTTTCTTATTAAAACCCCAAAATAACTCACAACCAATAACAAGACACTTCATTACAATTCCTAGGGAGAACGGCCCGAGGTTTGAATACTTCGGTTTATAAATTTAGGGGTTTGTTTTAGTGACAAACAACTTTTTGTATGAAAGGATTATTGCTTGGTTTAGAAACTATACTTCGACGAGATTTTATTTGAGAAATTCTAAACCGTCAAAAATCCAATCATCAGCGATCGCATGGCTCACGCGACCGCGCGGATTGGAAAAGCACAAGTGACGCAGAAGCGTGGACGACGCGAACCCGTGGCAGGGAAAAACGCGAATGACGCATCCGCATGGATGACGCGATAGCGTGACGTGCGCGATTTGCAGAATTACAAAAGTCGCTGGCAGAGATTCTGGGTCGCATTTCAACCCAGTTTTTGGCCCAGAAACACAGATTAAAGTCAGGGAACTTGCAGAGACTCATCATGCTCTCATAATTCACTTTTCACAATTTTAGATGTAGTTTTTAGAGAGAGAGGTTCTCTCCTCTCTCTTAGGATTTAGGTAGAGTTTTTAGAAATTAGGATTTAGGACTTCTCCTAGTTTTAGGAGTGACTCTCGATCCCACGTTCAATGTTCTTTGTATTTATTTATTTTCAATGTTCCATGTTTAGATTGATTTTCTTAATTAATGTTATTTGAGATATTTCAGTTTATGATTGTTTTATTTATGAATGCTTTTTATTTAATTTAGATAGTTTTCCTTTTTGGCTTTGGTTAAATAATTGGTGACTCTTGAGTTATCAAACTCATTGTTGATTGAAAATTGGATTTCTTCATTTCATTAATTCAAGTTCTAATAACTCTGACTTTTCCCAAGGAAAGACTAGGACCTGAGGAATCAAAAATTAATTCATTCACTTAACTTACCTTCATAGTTAGAGGTTAACAAAGTGGGAGAAAAATCCAATTCTCATCATAATTGATAAGGATAACTAGGATAGGACTTCCAGTTCTTCATACCTTGCCAAGAGATTTTATTATTATTAATTTATTTTACTTGTCATTTAAATATGCTTGTGCCCATTGCCCAAATTCCAAAACCCCAAAACACACTTTTTCATAACCAATAATAAGAATATACCTCCCTGCAATTCCTTGAGAAGATGACCCGAGGTTTAAATACTCGGTTATCAATTTTAAAGGGGTTTGTTACTTGTGACAACCAAAACGTTTGCACGAAGGGATTTCTATTAGTTTAGAAGCTATATCTACAACGCGAATATTTTTATAAATTTTTTACTAGCAAAAATCCTAACGTCACTCCCCAACTACTATCTCTTAACTGTTGAATCAATGACTTTGTACTAGAAATCAGATGCATAGCATTCAAAATGTCTTGAGATTTTTGTTGTAATGTTTGACAAAGTTTATCAGTGATTCCCATGATTTCTTTCATCATATGCAAAATAAAAACAAAATCAAATGATAATAAAGATTTAGGAGCATAAGTAGCATCACCACGTTGAGAATATGTAGATCCATTAATAGCCAAATCTTCCAGAACTGAAGTTGTTGCTCCAAACATACGTAAAAGGCTACAAATTGAGTTGAAGTGAGAGCCCCACCTGGTATCTCCTGATCTTTTTAATGTACCAATTTGATTTACTCCCCTTTCTGTTTCAATTTGATTAGTTGCAACTAAATGGGAAATTTCAGTTGCATAAGCAGATCGTAATTCATCATTGCGTTTGCTAGAAGAGCACACAACATTGATAATATTACTCAAACTTTGAAAAAAAAACATGAACATCAACAACTTCTTTAGCCGCAGCAACAAGAGCTAGCTATAATTGATGAGCAAAGCAATGAACATAATATGCATAAGGACATTCTTGAATAATTAAAGCTTGTAACCCTTTCCACTCTCCACGCATATTACTAGCCCCGTCATACCCTTGACCTCGAACATTTTGAATGTTGAGATTGTGATGAGATAATGCAAAACAAATTTCTTCTTTTAGAGTAGCAGAAGTAGTATCTTTGACATGAACAACATCTATTAGCCTTTCTTTGACAAATCCATGCTTATCAATAAATCTAACAAGTGCCATTTGTTCTCTTTTAGATTCATCTCTAACTTCATCAACAATCAAACAAAATTTTGCATTACCAATCTTATTGCGAATTTCATTTTGTACCTTTCTAGCAAAAACATGTAGAATTTCCTTTTGAATAGAAGCTGATGTGTATATTGCATTTTGAGGAGCATTCTCCAAGACAACTGCATCCACTTCTTTATTGTAAGAAGCTAATAATTTTAATATTTCAAGAAATTTTTCTCGATTCTGAGACTCATGACTCTCGTCATGTCCCCTAAAAGCACTAGCTTGAAACGTTAACCATCTGACAATATCAATAGAGGTTTTAAGACACAATCTATTGCTTAAAACTTGTTATGAGCTTTGCTTAGCCAATACTTTGTCAATGTGACATAATTGATTAAGCAAATCTTTACAAGACTTAACAGCAATATTATAAGGAGAATTAAGAGATTTACCCACATGAGATAAAAATACACAATCCTTTCCATTATTCACTTTTTTCCCATTGCGAAATTCTCCTGATGTTAATGGACTTGATTTTCTAGAAAATAAATAACATGGAAGATAAAATGCAGCATATACTTCTGAAAAATATTCTAGCCAAGAAAACCTCTTAAACCAATGAGCTTTGAAACGACGAAGATGACTTTCTAGACCAGAAAGAGGGTACTCATCCATAATAAATTGATATGGTCCAAACTTTATGTATGCTCTACGGATTTCATCTTGTTGATTGATAGGATAATTCCAAATTTGCGGATGCTTTCCGAGATCACGCATCAATGTATCAATATTAACTTGATCTATTTCCGTCCTTGTTATTTTGGAAACAGGGGGGTTAAATATCTTGCTCAACAAGTTGTGTCACAGGTTGTATCTTAGGTTGTTCAATAATATTTTGAACATTACTCAAAGAATCTGAAGTTGAACTTTGTTCATCATATATTCTCTCTTTTCTCTTGAAAAGTGAGTGAATTGTTTTCATCTTTGACATTCTTAACTTAACTTGAACTATCTAAAAAAAAAAACCAAAATAATTGCATATATGTTTTTTTTTTTAAAATATTAAACCTATTGAGCAATAACAAATAATTTTAGAAACACAAATATATAATAACCAAAATTAAAGTTATTGATTTACCTTATTATCTTTTGTTCCAAGTCTTATCCAAAAATAACTCTATTGAGTTTTACCCTCACTTCAATTTTTGAACACTATCCATTATAAAAAAAATAAATTAATTATTTTAAATAAATAATATAAATAATACTTGACATTGTTATTAACTTAAAAAAAATGAGATATACCTCTTTAAATTTTTGTTGTGCATTTAATGGTTAATATTTTGCTATTCACTTCAAATCTTCACTGATTTTTCTTCATATGTCTTGTTTTGGTATGGAAAGAAAATTAGAATGAGAAGAATAGAAGACCAAAAGTCTGCACAAATGGGAGTAGGGGTGGAAACAGGCCAGGCCAGGCCAGGCTTTGCTCTTAACAGGCCTGGCCTGTCATACAGTTGATTAACCTGAGCTTGGCCTGCAGCCTGTTATAGGCTCTTTATAAAGTACTAGGCCTGGCCTGTTATTCAGTCTGGCCTGGCCTGAAGCCTGTTAAAAGGCCTGATAATTTTTTTACAAAAATAAAAATATTATTTAAAAAAATATTTTTAATAAAATAGTTATATGTAATATGTCATATATTTAATATTTATAAAAAATTTTAAACTTTTAACATATTTAAAATATTTAAAAATATTTATAATAAAATATAATAAATTTAAAATATTTCATAATTTTATTAATAATAAATAATTATTTATATATTTAATTATATTTTAACAGGTCCAGGCAGGCCTGACAGGCCTATAAGGCTAATTAGTAAGCCTGGGCCTGGCCTATTAATGTATTAAGGCTTTTAAAAGAGTCTGGACCTGTACCTATTTTATAACAGGCCAGGCTAGACCAAGCCAAACACAGGCCAGGCTGCAGGCTCCTGGCAGGCTGTCTGGCCTTTTTCCATCCCTAAATGGGAGCCACTAAAAGAGAGAGAAAGTGGCGTTGATGCCTCTGATGATTTGAAAAAAATGTTTAAAAGATGTACTAATATTACTTTAATTAATAATATGGACTATTGTAGTATTGTCTATTGGGCTAGAATAATAGAACCATTTTTATTAATTATTAGAATGGGCTATTTGTTAACAAGAACAACAATAATCCAAATATTCAATACATAGTGCAGTTTTTAATTACTTTAATTTACAAAATTTTGTATTATATTTTTTTAATATTATATATAAAAAATATTTAATATTATTAATTATTACTATTTACAAATATATATATATATATATATATAAACAAGCCACGTTTGGCTTTCTTTATTTTTGTTTCCTTAATGGCTTAGGTCAAAGAAAGGAATCAAGGAAATTATTATTAAATAATGCTAATTAAAGTGTAATAGTGCCATTAATGAAGGATTGGGTGTCGCATTTATATGCTGCTGAGTGAGCGGTTCAAGTTATAAATATTTTAAATGGGTATTTATGAAAATTGAATATATTAAAACACAAGTAATAATATATATAGAGTTAAATATATATGAGTTACTAATGTAAATGCCATTAATACCTTGAGGATGAAAGATATTTGATGAAGTATTAGCAACTCTAAGCTCATCAAGAAATACCAATAATTACTTATATCGGTAAAAGTAAAATTTGATTATAATAATAATAATATTATCTAGCTCCATTATAATTTGAGCAAGTAAAATAAATAAATAACATAATAATAAAATTATATTACCATTTATTTTACTTTGGGGTTCGAATTCAACTCGTCAAAATAAAACTAATCACTTTAAAATATTATTTTAAGAAAAAATCGCGCTAATGCAAAAATTAGAGTTGTTACAGTCTTCTCCCCTGAAAGAAAATTTGGCCTTCAAAATTTCCTTTACTAATAAACACGTGCTAAGAATGAGTCCTTATCTTATCTTCTAGTTCTTAGTTGTTTTCTATTTCCTCATCTCGTCCCAACTTACGTATAACAGTTAAAGAAATAAAAGAGTCGAATACACCGGAATCGTAAAGTATAGTTAGGAAGCAATTTTTCTTGACACAATACTGACCTTAGGTCAGAGAGTCTGAGTTCGAGCATCTTTGGCAATCACTGTAAATACTCTTCCTAGCTATTGCAATCTAACTACTCATTGTACCGACTTTTCTGGATAATTGCTTGCTATATGCCCTGGTTTACCGCAATTGTAGCAGAATTTCATTCCAAAATAACAAGGCCTACTAATGTGACCCCTTCCACACTGCCTACACGTCGGACCTTCCTAAATCTGCTGAGGTTGCTTACCGGTATTTTGTCTTGGCCTATTTCTATTCCCAGCAGTAGAGCACATAGGAAAGTTTTTAACTTGTTGGTTTTCTCGCATTAGGTACTCCCAGTGCCTTAAAATCAACCTTCCACTGCACCGCATGCCTATGAAAATTATTAAGGTTTCTTGGTGGTAAGCTCGGATGACTCATCCTTGATGCTGCCATCTTATTTTTACAGTCTTCCATCAGCTGACTCTTATTAACAAGCTCCGTAAAATTTCGTATTTGCAGTGGTACTAATGAATGTATCAACTCATCTCGAAGTCCTCCTTCATACTTCAAATACTTCCATTTTTCAAAATAATCTAGATTTTCCTTACAGATCTTAGAGAATCGGCACAGATCATCAAATTTCTGGGTATACTCTTCCACTAACATATTCTTCCGTTTCAACTGCATCAATTCTATCTCTTTAGCATCACGGATGGATCTAGGAAAATACTTTTTGTAAAATTTCTCCTTAAAAGTAACCCAGACAATCTCTTCCATCTCCTATCTCAATAAGCGTTACACTCCATGCGACCAGTGTTCAGCTTCTCCCTCTAGCATATAGGTTGCAAATTCCACGTGTTATCTTTTTGGTACATGTTGCGCTCGCAGCGACTTTTCGATACCGCGTAACTAGTTATTAGCTTCAGTAGCCACTAGTGTTCCTCTAAACTTGGGCGGATTTACTTTTAGAAAAGTTGCCAGCGTCATAGAGTTATGTGATTTCCAACGCCTTCATTACCATTACCATCTCCACTACGCTCACCATTACATCCTCCATGACGATCTCCATTCCTTTCTCCTAAATGGTCAATTGCTTGTGTCGTTGTAATTGCTGTTTTACGCACAGCCTCAGCCATGGTGTTTACCGCAGCTATAAAAGCATTCGCATTCCTCATCGGATCATCTACAGGGTTCGCACCATGCCTACCATGTCCTCGTCCCCGTGCAGCCATCAAGACCCTGTTCACACCCCACATTCAACATTAAGGTGATCAGTCTTAACATTTTAGGCAAAGTGTGAATAGTTTCTAAAATGGATACGCAATGACAATCATGCAATTCATATCACAAGGATATCCTATATACATGAAACACAACTCAGGGTATACAATGAAGCATAATTCAGTCCATTTCTCCAAGCTTTAATGGGAACGAACTGCTTTGATACCAAATTGTAACGACCCAATTCCTGGTATGTCATGATCATACTGAAAACCGAGTGTCACCAACTTGTTTACTTAAAATTTTAACTATTTATTATTAAGCCTATAATCGTATTAGCGCACTATCGAATTTTTGAGAAAACTTTTTCTTTATAAAAAGATTTGCGAGGGCAACTAATTAAACATACACAAGCCATATAAAGGAATTAAGTAAAACATACACAAGGCCAACATTACATATAAACATAACATATATCATAGGTCATACATACATATAAAGGTACTGTCAAATATATGATAAGTTAGCGTACAACCCTTCATAACTTGCTACTATATACATAATCAACACTTTGGGCCCTGGTCCATATAGGAAGCCCTTAAGCAGGCACTCGAAACTAGCCTAGTCAACTATATACACCCTACTCTCTCAATGAGTCTAATCAAAAGTGAGACACTAAATACAAAAATAAGGCTAACACAAAAAAACTACCAAAAGGCACATCCTCAGCTCCCAAGCAACAACTGTCATCGTCAGAGAAAATCACAATCATGTCTGAACACTACTCAAGATCCTCGACCTCATCATCAAAAATCTCTAAGGTTTAATGAGAAAAAGTGAATCTGTGGGTTGGTGAAACTCAAGGCTCAAGGTGTTGACCTTGGAAGAAGAACCCAGCAACATGCAAGGAGATAAAAGAAGACTTTCTGCTCAATCAGAGGCAAGGAGAGAAAACCAGAGTTTGAGAGTAGTGTTCTGCAAAGAAGTTCCTCTACCTGGATAATGCTATCTTTCAAAGAAGCATTTGGCCAATACTGAAGAACTGTATCTGAGGTTTGCAAATCTGGTTTTGCACATAGCAAAGAGGCTGTTGATAAAGTCAATCTCCTTCATGTTTTACAGATTGTGATGTACTTTTCTATGTTTATCTTTCTGTAATTTCTTGTGAGAAAAGGCATTGTGAGAAAGCTCAAGTAAAAGCCATGAGTGGAAAAAGGCTGAGTGATACACTTGAGAGAAAAGCCTAGAGTTATTTTCTGATTTCTTTAAGTTGGTTAAGTGTTTTGTATCTTGTACTTGTTAGGTATCCCTTTCTTAGTTGGGTTAGCACTAAGAGTGAATAGTTAGGTGTTAGCATAGCCAATGCCAAGTTAGGTTAGAACTTGAGTGTAAAATCGGTGTATGTAATACTTTTAACTATAGTGGAAATTCCTCCATTTTTGTGGAAGAGACTAGCGTAGGTTGCATAGTACAAGGCAACCGAACCAGGATATATGCTGGTGTTAGCTTTTTTCTTCTCTGCTGTGTTCTATTTTCTGATATTCATGAGACAAAAATAAATTGTCTCATAAATTTTTGCTGCTGAGTACAAACAGAATTAGAATTGAAAGTTTGATTTAAAAGGTCATAACAGCAACTTAAAAAGGAAGGTCATAACTTTAAAAGGTCAACCCCCTTCTCTAAGCCTACCACAACCTTCAAATTGAACTGTGATAATCCTGACTTGACTAACTACCCCTGACCCTACTAAGAACTCCCCAGTAGTTAGTCAACTCTATGCCTTCCTTTTTAACTCTATGCCTTCCTTTTTAAGTTGCTGTTATGACCTTTTAAATCAAACTTTCAATTCTGATTCTGTTTGTACTCAACAGTGGAAATTTATGAGACAATTTATTTTTGTCTCATGAATATCAGAAAATAGAATACAGCAGAGAAGAGAAAAGCTAACACCAGCATATATCCTGGTTCGGTTGCCTTGTACTATGCAAACAACGCTAGTCTCCTCCACAATAATGGAGGAATTTCCACTATAGTTAAAAGTATTACATACACCGATTTCACACTCAAGTTCTAACCTAACTTGGCATTGGCTATGCTAACACCTAACTATTCACTCTTAGTGCTAACCCAACTAAGAAAGGGATACCTAACAGGTACAAGATACAAAACACTTAACCAACTTAAAGAAATCAGAAAATAACTCTAGGCTTTTCTCTCAAGTGTATCACTCAGCCTTTTTCCACTCATGGCTTTTACTTGAGCTTTCTCACAATGCCTTTTCTCACAAAAAATTACAGAAAGATAAACATAGAAAAGTACATCATAATCTGTAAAACATGAAGGAGATTAACTTTATCAACAGCCTCTTTGCTATGTGCAAAACCAGATTTGCAAACCTCAGATACAGTTCTTCAGTATTAGCCAAATCCTTCTTTGAAAGATAGCATTATCCAAGTAGAGGAACTTCTTTGCAGAACACTACTCTCAAACTCTGGTTTTCTCTCCTTGCCTCTGATTGAGCAGAAAGTCTTCTTTTATCTCCTTGCATGTTGTTGGGTTCTTCTTCCAAGGTCAACACCTTGAGCCTTGAGTTTTACCAACCTACAGATTTACTTTTTCTCATTAAACCTTAGAGTAAATCCACGGTCTCAAACATGTCTGAACACTCACTTTCAAAAGGGGTGGTTCAGTGAAACAACACATTTACCATCCTATTATCCTATTATTATTACTCCTCCTTTTGTCATCAAGGGCGGATAAAAAGCATGATCAACACAAAACAATGTCTTGAATCCTGCAGAAAAGAGTTAGTTCATAGTGCAAAGAACTAACTAAGTTACCAAAAGTGCAACAGTTTTTAGAGTTATTTACAATCATCCAAAATGAAATAGTTCAATAGTAGTAAAAGAAAAGGAGTTCATTAGACAAAAAAGAAAGCGGCAGCAGCAGTTTTCATGAGACAAATCCTAGGCATCAGAACCATTCCCCTCCGAATCAACTTCCTCTTCAACATTAGTAGCAGGGTCTTCATCCTTTTGAAGGTTATCAATGAAGGTCATGAACACAGCTACTCTATCCCTTGATTTTCTTAGGAAATTCTCATGCTTGCTGGCTGGCTTCCTTTGTTCCTTACTCATGGCAATCATATGATTGGATTGAGAGACAAACTCTTGAACAACATCCTTGACCATATTCAGCAGAGCGAATTTCTTCTCAGTATAGATAGAAGTACCCTCAGTGGAAGGAGCAGGGGATTCCTCGGGGACAAAATCATCATCTTCATCATCTAAGACCACCCATTTAGATCGAGTAGGTCCTTTGGGTTGTTTCACTGAACCACCCTTTTAGGTATGAATGTCTATTTTAATATTCCTCATTGGTCAAGTCAACACCAAAATACTCAAATATGCAGGTTAGAAACATGCCATAAGGAAGTGCTTTGTCTTTTTCACTCCTAACAGAGTCAAGCATATATCTAACCATCAAGTATGCAAATGAAATTTCAGTTTTGGTGAGAAGGGCATATAAAACAAGAGTATCAGTGTAGAAACCCCTTTGATATGAGCCACTTTGTGGAAGAATAATGTGGTTGACCATTCGGTGCAACTGAGCATGCTAATATCCTAGGGCTTTGTGAGTGGGTGTAATGCCATCAATTAAAGAGACATGTTCACAAATATGAGCCAATGCATCATGGTAAAAAATTCCAACACCTTCATCCCACTTAACCGAAGTGTAAGCACAAGGCCCAACATCGGTATACTTCAAAGCATCACTGATAGTTTCATTGTTTAAAACTATGTCTCAGCCCTTTATATATGAGTGAACAGTGCCTTCATGATAAGTCATGTTGGCATAAAATTCTTTGACCAATAAGGGATAAACAGGCTTTTTGATGTCAAAAAGATGATTCCAGTCCAGAAAAATCAAGTTATCAACAAAAGGAAAACCTTTTCTTTTCAAAGATGGAAAATCAGCTAGAAAAGATGGACACATTGTACGATACCAAATAACCCCTTCATAAAAGTCATTGTTCATGGCAGATTTGAATCTATAAGTATTATAGTTTGAATGAGAGGTCAAAAAATGAGCTTTGTGATCAAACGACCCAATGTCAGGTTCACTAACTGTTTTAAGAGGAACTCGAGTTTTACCTTGCTGAGAACGCACAGGAATAGACCGTGACCTAGGTTGTGGTGGCTCGGGAACAGGTTCTTCAGTAGCAGGGCATTTGCCCTTAGATGAGGTAGGTTTCGAGGAGCTTGGTTTGAAAGGCGTTGCCTTTGGTGGTGGCGTTGGTTTGGCAGAGGCAGGATACCTTGGCGTGGTCTTGGTTTGCACCATGGGATCAGTGCGAGGAGGAGAGGTAGGAGGAGAAGAAGAGGGTGTGAAGGTTTGAACTTGGGAGCGAGTTGATGGTTTGGTGGAACGCTTGAGGATTTTCTCACGAGGAGGCCTTTTAGCCAGGGTTTTCGTCCTCATTTGGTAAGCTTCAGGCTTTTGAGGGAAGAGAAGTAGTAAAGGGAGTGGGAAGAAACCGAAGGGTCTGAGGAGAAGTTATGGAGGGAAGAGAGGGAGTGTTGGTAACCGTACCCAAAAGAAAGTTTCTCAAACCATGCAACTGCATCACCACTGATTTGACTTGAAAAGACATGACCTCATTAAAGAAAGATTTTATTTGATTTAAAAATAAAACACGAAATTAATTTTAAATTAAAAAAAACCTTAAAAATTAAATCAAACTGAAAATCTTTTTGGACCAGAAAAACATTAAATGAAAGTCCTTTCAAAAAATGTAAAAACATAGCCCAACAAAAGTTAACAACCAAACAAAAATGTAACATTCATATTTGGGCCCAGAGGTAGTTGGATTTAAGGAAACACATTTGACCACTCTAAATCTGGTTTTTGAGGTTGGCCCAAATTATTTTTTCACTTGAAATAAGCCCAGATCACGCTGATTAAGGGGAACGTTCTTCTTCTGCCCAGAATTGTCTCATACCTATTTATGAAACAAAAAGCTCCAGCAAATACATCAGCAGTTATCAAACAAAGAATCATAACTCAAAATTCCTGGACTAGTCCTAAGCATGCAGAATCTGTCCTCAGCTAATGGTTTTGTGAAAATATCTGCTAATTGCTCCTCTGATTTAACAAATTGAATGCTAATATCCCCCTTTTGGACATGTTCTCTTATTGAGTGAAATTTCACTTCAATATGATTAGTCATAGAGTGCAAAACTGGATTTTTAGAAATATTAATGACACTCATATTATCACACATCAAGGGAATATTTTCAGCATTTAATTTGTAATCGGTAAGCTGTGTTTTTAACCATAAAAACTGAGAACAACAAGAAGAAATAGCTATATACTCAGCCTCTATAGTGGATAAGGTCACTGTTGGTTGCTTCTTACTTGACCAAACATTTAAGGACTTTCTAAGGAAACAACATAGGCTTGAAGTGCTCCTTCTATCAACTCTATCACCAGCAAAATTTGCATCATAATAACCAACTACAGAAAAATCATCAATTTTAGGATACCAAAGACCAAAATTGGATGTGTCATGAACATATTTAATGATCCTTTTAACTGCAGAAAGATGTGACTCTTTTGGTTTGGATTGGAACCTAGAACACAATCCTACACTTTGCACAATATCGGATCTAGAGTAAGTTAATTACATAAGAGAATCAATCATTCTTCTATACCTAGTCTCATCAACATCTTTCTCAGTTTCTCCCTTATCTAATTTTGAACTAGGATGCATAGGAGTTCCCATGGGTTTGGCATTTTCCATACCAAATTTCTTAACTAATTCCTTGGCATACTTCTCTTGGTGAATTAAAATACCTTTTTCAATTTGTTTAATTTGTAGCTTAAGGAAAAAATTAAGTTCACCCATCATACTCATGTCAAATTCACTTGTCATGAGTTTTCCAAATTCAGAACAAAGGGATTCATTTGCTGATCCAAAAATAATGTCATCAACATATATTTGGACTAGAATAAAAGAATCATTAGAATTCTTGATAAATATAGTTGTGTCAGTGGTGCCTCTTTGAAAACAATTTTTCAAAAGAAAAGAGCTAAGTCTCTTATACCAAGCTTTAGGAGCTTGTCTTAAACTATAGAGAGCTTTAGATAATTTGAAAACATGATCAGAATGCTCTTTATTTTCAAAACCAGGAGGCTGCTCCACATACACTTCTCTATCTATCACACCATTCAAATACGCACATTTCACATCCATTTGATATAATTTAAAATCACAAAATGCAGCATAGGCTAAGAGAAGTCTTATGGCTTCCATTCGGGCAACAGGGGCAAAGGATTCATCAAAGTCTATTCCTTCTTCTTGGTCATATCCTTATGCCACTAGCCTTGCCTTGTTTCTTGCAATGCTACCATCTTCTCCCAACTTGTTCCAAAATATCCACTTGGTGCCAGTCACTTTCTTTCCACTTGGCCTTGGAACCAAAGTCCACACTTGGTTCTTTTCAAACTCAAGAAGCTCATCCTCCATAGCTTTAACCCAAGAGGGGTCACTAAGGGCTTCCTTGACATTTTGAGGCTCTATTTGTGAGAGAAGGGCACTGTTTGATCCCTCATTTACCTTTCTAGTGGAAGACCGTGTTTGCACTCCATGAGAAACGTCCCCAATGACAAATTCCTCAAGATAATTCTTCAAGAATCTCCATTCACGAGATCTAGTGGATTTGGAGATAGATTCAGATACCAAGGGATTCTGGGTGCTACTGGCTTCAGGATTTCCTTCAAATTCATGAGACAAAATGGAATTGTCTCTTGAATTTTCAGCAGTTGCAGTTTCTGGTTCAGTTTGACCAGAATTTTCTTTTTCATGATTTTGAGTAGTTTTATCTTCCTTTTGAGCTTGATTTCCTGCATCACAATCTTCCAAAATGCTTTGCACCAAATTAGTATCACAAAAGGTAACATGTATGGATTCCTCAATAATCCTAGCATCTTGATGATAAACCCTATAGGATTTACTAGTTATGGAATATCCTACAAACAAACACTCATATGCCTTTGGATCAAACTTACCCATATTTTCCTTGTTATTTAAGACAAAACATTTACATCCAAAGATGTGCAAGTAATCTAAGTTTGGTGGGTAACCTTTCCAAGGTTTATAAGGGGTTTTCTTCAAAATTTTTCTTATGATAGTTCTATTCAAAATGTGGCAAGCCGTGTGTTCATACCCTGGGTCGAGCTGTATGACCCGTGATGTTTAGCAACAAGACGACCGACCTCTTCAGGTCAAACTACCCGACCTCTTCTCAAAGAGCTCGGCCAAATTGCCAGGAAAGGCCAATAAAGGGCCTAAATAGAGGAATACGATCCAAATCCAAAGGCAGCCCAAGCCTATAGAGATAAGGGTGGTTCCCATGAAGATAAGATAAGATAACTAACTTGTCTTATCTGAAAAGGTCACTCTACACCATTATAAATACACTGGAGCACCCAGGTATAACTCATACTCTGATTCTACTAAAAACCTGCTTAATACGCTTGCTAACTTAAGCATTAGAGCCCCTTGCAGGTACCACCACCCTCCGGTGACGAAGAATCAGCACTATCACCAAGTCCAACAAGCTGGACACGGCGGCTCCAGCTGATCTCATCAAGTCGGACTCCACAGCGCCGACCAGTACAGAAGATCTCGTCCGAGATCGACCTACAGTTTCAGGTAACCCTCCGAACATTGGCGCCGTTGCCGGGGACCTGGAAGTCATCCCATCATCATGGCGGACAACATTGACAATGACCACGATTTGGGTCTAGAAGACAGAACGCCACACAAAAACGTAGACACTACACCAAAAGATACCCCGCAACCTAACGGAGACAAAAATTCACCAAACCCGGGAGCCCTTGAGACACTTCAAGATCGTTTAAAACAACTTGAGAAAGAAGCCCAACATCAGCGAGAAGCTGGGAAGGACCTACAAAGGGAGATAAGGCGACGCCGGGAATTAGAAGACAAACTCCTAAAACTCGAAGCCGATCTCAAACCCAAAGCGACTCGATCCACCCACGAGGACAGCTCCCGCAAAGACATCGGAAAAATCATGGAAGTATATGTGGATGACATGTTAATAAAGACACAAAGTGAAAAGACGCTGCTGTCCGACCTCACCCAAGTATTCGACACTATAAGAAGGCATGGCATGCGACTTAATCCTGTAAAATGCACCTTCATAGTAGAAGCTGACAAATTCTTGGGTTTTATGCTCGCACAAAGAGGAATGGAGGGAAATCTGGATAAATGCCGGGCCATACTCGACATGAGGAGCCCGACTTGTGTCAAAGAAGTACAACAACTCAATGGAAGGTTGGCAGCCTTGTCCAGATTTCTAGCGGGATCAGCAATAAGATCTCTCCCTTTCTATGCCACTCTAAGGAAGGGAAAGAGGTTTGAATGGACAACAGAGTGCGAGCAGGCCTTCCAAGATTTCAAAAGATATCTGGGACAGCCGCCTATCCTAACTCGGCCTCAGGAAGGAGAACCACTTATATTATATCCTGCAGTAGGAAGTTGGGCAGTAGCCTCAGCACTAGTCCGGGAAGACGACAATGGGCAACAACCTGGATACTTCATTAGCAAAGCATTACAAGGATCCGAGCTGAACTACCAAAAAATAGAAAAATTTGCCTATGCTCTCATACTAACCTCTCGACGGCTCCGTCCATATTTCCAAGCTCACATCATTAGGGTTCGGACCAACCAACCCATAAAAGGGATTTTGCAGAAAACAGACTTAGCAGGCATAATTTTGCAATGGGCAGTCGAGTTGTCCAAATTCGACCTTCAATATGAAGCTCGGACAGCCATCAAATTGCAATATCTAGCCGACTTCATTGTAGAATTTACAAACACTCCAAAAATTCCTACAGAATGGAATCTTTATGTGGACAGTTCCTCAAACAAAACTAGAAGCGGCGCAGGTGTCATCATAGAAAGCGACCAGGGAACCCAAATTGAACTTTCCCTCAAATTCGGGTTCCCTGCCTCAAACAACCAAGCTGAGTATGAGGCACTACTGGCTGGTTTGAAGTTGGCTAAGGAGGTTGGAGCTCAAAAGCTCATCATCTTCAGCGACTCACAGGTAGTCACTTCACAAATAGCAGGGAGCTACCAAGCCAAAGATCCCACCATGAAAAAGTACCTAGACAAAACTAGGGAACAGCTCAGACAACTTGGGGAATATGAGGTCTGCCACATACCCCGTGTTCATACCCTAGGTCAAACTGTCTGATCCGGGATGTTCTACTGATAAGTCGACCGACCACTTCAGGTCAGGACAAATCCGATCTTTTCTCAAAGAGCTCAGCCAAATCACCAGGAAAGCCCAAAAAGGACCCAAATGGAGAACCATGCCCCAAAACCTAAGGCAGCCCAAGCCTACAGGTAGAAAGGTGGTTCCCTTGAAGATAAGATAACCTCACTCAAAAGATAAAGATAAGATAGGATAACTAACTTATCTTATCTCTAGAAAGGTCACTCCTCATCATTATAAATACACTGGAGCACCCAGGTATAACTCATACTCTGATTCTCCTAAAAACCCTGCTTAATACCCTTGCTAACTTAAGCATCGGAGTCCCTTGCAGGTACCACCACCCTCCGATGACGAAGGATCAGCACCTCCACCAAGTCCAACAAGCCGGACATGACAGCTCCAATCAGTACTAAAGATCTCGTCTGAGATCGACCTACAGTTTCAGGTAACTTTCGAAACATTGGCACCGTTGCCGGGGAACCTAGAAGTCATCCCATTACAATGGCGGACGACCATGACAATGACCACGATTCAGGTCTACAAGATAGAACGCCACACAAAAACGTGGACACTACACCAAAAGACACCCCACAATCCAACAAAGACAAAAACTCACTAAACACGGGAGCTCTTGAGACACTTCAAGATCATTTAAAATAACTTGAGAAAGAAGCCCAACATCAGCGGGAAGCTGGGAAGGATCTACAAAGGGAGATAAGGCGACGCCAGGAGTTGGAGGATAAACTCCTGAAATTCGAAGCCAATCTCAAAACCAAAGCGACTAGTTCCACCCACGAGGACAGCTCCCACAAGGACCAAGATCCATTCACCAAGGAGATCATGAAGACGAAAATCCCAAAAGACTTTAAACTCCCAGATATGGCCTTATATGATAGCACGGCAGATCCCAGCCACCACCTCAGTAATTTCAGAAGTCAAATGTACCTCACTGACGCCTTAGACACGATCCGCTGCAAAGCCTTCCCAAGTATCTTAACAAAAATGGCGATTAAGTGGTTCGACAATCTACCCCCAGATCCATCTCAAGCTTCAATGACCTAGCCAAGAAGTTTCTAGCTAGATTCTCTATCCAGAAAGACAAAACCAAGCATGCCCCAAGTCTATTGGAAATCAAACAAGGAGATCGAAAAAGTCTCCGTAGCTACATGGAAAGATTCAACAAGGCATGTCTAGACATACAAAGTCTACCCACGGAAGTGGCCATCATGGGCCTCATCAATGGCCTACGAGAAGGACCTTTTAGCCAATCCATATAAAAAAAAGTATCCCACATCTCTAAATGAGGTACAAGAACAAGCTAAGAAATACATCAACATGGAGGAGAACGCTCGACTAGGAGATACCTCAAAGTCCGGATTCTCCTATTCCTCCTAAGATAAGGATAAAGAATCCAAGAAAAAAGGAGATCGACATGGAAAAAAGATCAAAAAGTACCACAATTATACCCCTCTTCGGGTATCCCTTGTGGATGTCTACAGAGAAGTATGCCATACTGAAAAGATACCCCCAGCTCGACCACTCAAAAACAAAAAAGGAGGGGAAAACTGGGCAGAATATTGTGAATATCATCGAATCTACGGACATTCCACCAACGAATATTTTTACTTAAAAAATATCATAGAGAAACTGGTAAGGGAATGGAAGTTAGATCGGTATTTGGTAAGCCGAGCTGACGATCCCAGGAAAAGAAAAAGGGATGAAGATGTCAGACAGGTAGAACGACCACCCCGTACACCCGAGAGACACATCCACATGATACACGGAGGATTTATGGGAGGCGAAATCTCCAAATCATCTCGCAAAAAGATATCTCAAAGAATTATATCATGTTGAGGGAAGAGAGGAAACATCCAACATCCCCACAATTACCTTCACCAAAGAGGATGCATTTGGCATCATCCTAGGACACGATGATCCTATGGTCATCACTATCGTATTGGCAAACGCAAATCTCCACCGCACACTGATAGACTAAGGAAGCTCCGCCGACATATTATTCAAAACTGCCTTTGACAAACTCGGCCTAGAAGAAAAAGAGCTTAGAGCATATCCGAACAGCCTATTCGGATTGGGAGACACCCCAGTTCAACCACTTGGATACGTCCCACTACACACAACATTTGGAAAAGAAAACCAGTCAAGAACACTCAAAATAGACTATATTGTGGTCGACGTAAGCTCAGCCTACAATGCTTTAATAGGTAGGACAACATTGAACCAACTCGGCGCAGTAGTCTCGACTCCACATCTATGCATGAAGTTCCCAATAGTAGAAGGAATAGCTACGATAAAAGCAGACTAGAAGACAGCGCACCGCTGCTACAACGAGAGTCTAAACCTCAGAGTCAGAGGAGAAGAATTCCACACCATCAAACTCGGTAGAGCTCAGAGGCAGGAAGAACTCCGTCCACAACTCGAAAGTGAAGTAGAAAAAGTCCAGATCGGAGATATCTCGGACCAAACAACCAATATCGGTACGATTCTAAAAGGAGCCATAAAAGAATCACTCGTACAGTTCTTGCGAGATTACGTCGACCTCTTTGCATGGAAGGCCGTAGACATGCCAGGCATAAATCACAAGTTAATGTGCCACAAGCTAACAGTCTACCCAGGATCTCGGCCAGTACAGCAAAGGCGTAGAAAGCTCGGGCCAGAACGATCCCAAGTTGTGGAAGAACAGGTACAAGCTCTATTGGAGTCACGTACCCACTATGGCTAGCTAACGTTGTCTTGGTGAAAAAATCAAACGGAAAGTGGCGGATGTGCACCAACTACACTAATCTCAACAAAGCCTGCCCAAAAGATCCTTATCCACCCCCAAGTATTGGCGCTCTGGTAGATGCCTCCTCTGGGTATAAATACCTCTCGTTCATAGATGCATATTCGGGATATAATCAAATCCCGATGTATCTACCCGACCAAGAAAAAATAGTGTTCTTAACCCCAAAAGTAAACTACTGCTACATTGTCATGCTTTTTGGGCTAAAAAATGCATGAGCTACCTATCAGAGATTAATGAATAAGATCTTCACAGATCACATCGGAAAAATCATGGAAGTATATGTAGACGACATGTTAATAAAGACACAAAGCGAGAAGACGCTGTTGTCCGACCTCACCCAAGTATTCGACACTATAAGAAGGCATGGCATGCGACTTAATCCTGCAAAATGCACCTTTGCAGTAGAAGCTGGAAAGTTCTTGGGTTTTATGCTCACACAAAGAGGAATCGAGGCAAATCCAGATAAATGTCGGGCCATACGTGACATGAAGAGTCCGACTTGTGTCAAGGAAGTACAACAACTCAATGAAAGGTTGGCAGCCTTGTCCAGATTTCTGGCTGGATAAGCAATAAGATCGCTTCCCTTCTATGCCACTCTAAGGAAGGGAAAGACGTTTGAATGGACAACGGAGTGCGAGCAGGCCTTCCAAGATTTCAAAAGATTCCTGGGACAGCCACCTATCCTAACTTAACCTCCGGAAGGAGAACCACTTATATTATATCTTGCAGTAAGAAGTCGGGCAGTAGCCTCAGCATTAGTCCGAGAAGACGACAGTGGATAGCAACCTGTATACTTCATCAGCAAAGCATTGCAAGGATCCGAGCTGAACTACCAAAAAATAGAAAATTCGCCTATGCTCTCATACTAACCTCTCGACGGCTCCATCCATATTTCCAAGCTCACATCATTAAGGTTCGGACCAACCAACCCATAAAAGGAATTTTGCAAAAAACGGACCTAGCAGGCAGAATTTTGCAATGGGCAGTTGAGTTGTCCAAATTTGACCTTCAATATGAAGCTCGGACATCCATTAAATCGCTATATTAAGCCGACTTCATTGCAGAATTTACGGACACTCCAGAAATTCCTACAGAATGGAATCTTTATGTGGACGGTTCCTCAAATAAAACTAGAAGCGGCGCAGGCGTCATCATAGAAAGCGACCAGGGAACCCAAATCGAACTTTCTCTCAAATTCGGGTTCCCTGCCTCAAACAACCAAGCCGAATATGAGGCACTACTGGCCGATTTGAAGCTGGCTAAGGAGGTTGGAGCCCAAAAGCTCATCATCTTCAGCGACTCACAGGTAGTTACTTCACAAATAGCAGAGAGCTACCAAGCCAAAGATCCCACCATGAAAAAGTACCTAGACAAAACCAGGGAACAGCTCGGACAACTCAGGGAATATGAAGTCCGCCACATACCTCAAGAACAGAACGCCTGAGCTGATGCACTCTCCAAACTAGCCAGTACCAAACCAGGGGGTAACAATAGAAGTCTCATCCAAGAAACACTCCAGAACCCGTCAATCACGGAAGAAGAAAAAATCTTAACCATAACAGATCAGGACCAAGGATGGATGACTCTCATAATCTACTACCTTATATCAGAAACACTCCCTACAGATGAAAAGGAGGCAAAAAGGTTGAAGTAGGAGGCACAGTATTACACCATCATAAATGACATCCTGTACAAAAAAGGAATCTCGACACCTCTGCTAAAATGCGTACCAACCCCTAACACAAAAGAGGTCTTGGAAGAAATACACAGCGGTGTGTGCGGTAATCATCTCGGACCACGAGCCCTCTTCATAAAGGTACTCCGAGCCGGATTCTTTTGGCCAACCTTGTAGAAAGAAGTGGCCAAATTCGTGAAAACATGCCCCTAGTGTCAAAAACATGCTAACTTCCACAACGCCCACCAGAGGAGCTCATTAGCGTAACCTCACCTAGGCCATTTGCAAAGCGGGGACTGGACCTCCTCGGCCCTTTCCTCCAAGGATCGGGACAGGTAAAATTCCTCATTGTAGGGGTGAATTATTTCACAAAGTGGATCAAGGTAGAACCTCTGGCCAATGCCACAGCTCAAAGAAGTCGGAAATTCCTATATAGAACCATCGTCACAAGGTTTGGGGTCCCCTACTCCATAACCACAGACAATGGCACCCAATTCACCGACGCAGGCTTTAGGAAATTGGTGGCCGACTTAAGAATAAAACACCAATTCACCTTCGTAGAACACCCGCAGGCTAATGGACAAGCAGAAGCTGCCAATAAAGTCATACTAGCTGGGTTAAAACGAAGGCTACAGGATGCAAAAGTCATATGGGCATATACGACAACTCCACATTCCACCACAAAGGAATCACCCTTCCGACTAGCTTATGGAATGGAGGCAATGATACCGGTAGAGGTCGAAGAAAGATCTCCCAGAGCAATTCTCTATAGCGACAAAGTCAACTCCCGGCTTCAAAGGGAAGAAATCAACTTACTTCCAGAAATCCAAGAAAGAGCTCGGATCAAAGAAGAAGCGCTAAAACGTCGCATGGCCTTAAGGTACAATCGAAGGGTAGTGCAAAGAAGCTTCGCCAACAATGATCTTATCCTAATCCGAAATGATATCGGAATAAGTAGCCTGGGAGAGGGAAAGCTAGCAGCTAACTGGAAGGGACCTAACCGAGTCATAGAAGTACTGGGAAAAGGCTACTACAAAGTATCCGAACTCAACAGGTGAGAGCTACCAAGATCTTGGCACACCTGCAACCTAAGGAGATACTATAGCTAAAAGGTAATTGAGATCTTAGGATAAGGTGCACTCTTTTTCCTGAAAAACTTTTTTAACGAGGCACCAAGCCAAGATCCACAAATTACTCGACTCAGAGATAAAAACTCCTACATGTATATATCTGCATTTTCTTTTGAATAAAGTTTTTTAGATTCTCTACAAACTCCCAAGACGCATTAGTCTGAAATGCTAAAAATTCATCGCCCGATTACAAAGCTATGAGATCGGAAAAAAGTGAAGATCAGATTCACTGTCCGACCCCGATAAAAGACCAAAGGAGGTGAAAACCAAATTCATCAAAAGGTCAACCAAACCGGGATCAAACCTAACTTCGACGAAATCGGCAAAGATGAAAAAGCGACAAAATAGAATAATGCAAGAAGTTATCAAAAGTGATCCATCGAAAGGACCTGACAAGGTCTTACAAAATGGGTTGCTAAAAATAACTTAAAAGACAGGCCGACGTAAAGAAGTCGGACCTATCGACCACACTAACCAAAGTTATAAAAAGTAAATCCCTGGAAAGAGGCCTGGCCAGCCCTAAAAAAGAGGATTACTAGAAATAACTTAGAAGAGACCGACATGATGAAGTCGGCCTCCCACAAACAAGTTATAAAAAGTAATCACTAAAAGAGACCTGACAAAGGTCCAAAAAAGAGGATTACTAGAAATAACTTAGAAGAGACTGACATGATGAAGTCGGCCTCCCACCAACAAGTTATAAAAAGTAATCCCTGAAAGTGATCTGACAAAGGTCCAAGAAAGAAGATTACTAGAAATAACATAGAAGAGACCGACATGATGAAGTCGGCCTCCCACCAACAAGTTATAAAAAGTAATCCCTGAAAGAGACCTGACAAAGGTCCAAGAAAGAGGATTACTAGAAATAACTCATAAGGGACCGACATGATGAAGTCGGCCTCCCACAAACAAGTTATAAAAAGTAATCCCTGAAAGAGACCTAACAAAGGTCCAAGAAAGAGGATTACTAGAAATAACTCATAAGGGACCGACATGATGAAGTCGGCCTCCTACAAACAAGTTATAAAAAGTAATCCCTGAAAGAGACATGACAAAGGTCCAAAAAAGAGGATTACTAGAAATAACTTAGAAGAGACCGACATGATGAAGTCGGTCTCCCATGAACAAGTTATAAAAAGAAATCCCTGAAAGAGACCTGACAAAGGTCCAAGAAAGAGGATTACTAGAAATAACTCATAAGGGACCGACATGATGAAGTCGGCCTCCCACAAACAAGTTATAAAAAGTAATCCCTGAAAGAGACCTGACAAAGGTCCAAGAAAGAGGATTACTTGGTATCCGAAGTAAGGAAGTCTACATACAAGTCGGACCCAAACACCCACAACCTCAAAAAGAAACAAGCCACAAGTATGAAAATACAAGGGCAATCCAAAGAGGTCGGGCAATAAGGTTCCAACATTGTAAAAGAGGTACCAGACAGATGCAAAACTCTAAAGGGGTACCAAACAGATGCAGACAAACGTGACACAAAAAGCACAAAGTTATAATAATAACAAACTCAAGAGGCCACCAAAATCAACCCCAAGAGCTTGAAAACTACTTTGTTTTTCAAAATAAAAGTTGCTAAACAAGCAACTAGAAAAGTAGCAGAAAGTCAGCACTACCAGTTATAGAATATAAAAAGTTCAAAAGTGTTCCGAGAGTTACTTGAAACTGTAGGTCGATCTCGGACAAGATCTTCTGCGCTCGTCAGAACGGTTGTATTCGATTTGTTGAGCTTGATGGTGATCCTGATTCCTTCGTCCCCGGAGGGTGGGGGTAGCTGCAAGGGACTCCAATACTTAAGTTAGCAAGGGTATTAAGCAGGTATTGAGTAAAATCTGAGTATGAGTTATACATGGGTGCTCCAGTGTATTTATAATGGTGTAGAGTGACTTTTGCAAATAAGATAAGTTAGTTATCTTTATCTTTATCTTTTATGGGAACCGCCCTTATCTCTATAGGCTTGGGCTGCCTTTGGATTGGGGTCGTGTTCCTCTATTTGGGCCCTTTATAGGGCTTTCCTGTGATTTGGCCGAGCTCTTTGAGAAGAGGTTGGGTCATCCTGATCTGAAGAGGTCGGTCGCTTTGTCTGTAGAACATCCCGGGTCGGACACCTCGACCCAGGGTATGAACAGTGCCCTTGCTCGAGCTCGGCTTTTGCTTGGAGGTCGAGTCTTATTTTTAGGACTTCGAACTTTCTTGGGTGAAGCCAAACTCGAGCATTTTGTCGATCTTGTCTTCGTAGAGTTCCTTTTTGAATGCAGAGCGTTTCTGTTTCGTTTCTTCTGAAAGCGCGAGCTTTTGCATTTAGTGTTTTTGCCTTGGGAATGCGCGAGGGTTTTTAATGCCCCCATTAATTGGTTTTCAATGCCCCGCTTCTTTTGCTTCTTTTTATTTTGAACTTTACACACAGAAATGGTTTTTTCTCTTGCTATCGTTTGCCCCTTCGCGTTTTTTCTTTGTGACATTGCTTTGACGATCGTAGGTGTTCTTCTTGCTTTCGACGACAACTCTTGATCTCTTTTGTCTTCGCTCTCCGCACACTTCTCCTTTTTTCAGGTTGGTTTGTCTTCTCTTTTTTGCTTGCTATTCCGCTGTGTCGTGTTTGGTTTTGAAGCTTTGATTTTGACTAAGTGCCTATTGGGAAGCTTGGATTTTTATCGCGCCTTGTTTTGTTACTGTGATGTATGCTTCCTTTTTTGTCCTTTCGTATGCTTCTGAGTGTATCTCCCTGGTTTGGCTCTTTAGGGTTTTGTCTGCTATTTTGCTGATTTCTGAACTGTTATAGCCTTTTTTCTTTTGGCGGTTCGTATGATCTTCTTTGCGTTTGTTTTTCTTGGGAAGGGTTTCCGTTGAGACGCTAGCCTTGTAGATTTTCCTGAAAGTTTTATTCCCCAATTGCCTCCAAAGGATGCCCCTGGACCTTGGGTTGTGTTCAGGGGTTTTCCTTTTTATCTGTTATACTGTCGCTGGGTTGTGCTGAGTTGTTTTGATTTGATCTGGGATGTTTTTACCTTTTTAGTAACCCAATCTTTTTTCTTGTTTGTAGGACTAGTTGGCTATGTCTTCCCGAAAAAATATTTGCGAGGCATCTCCTATGGTTCCTGAGGGGATGTCCGATTGGCTGGACTCCCTTGTCTTGTTGTGTGTTTCTTTAGCCGATTCCAAATTTTGTGTGACGCTTAGAAGGCATCATCGTGTCTGTAGCAGTGAGGATCTAG
Organism: Arachis hypogaea; assembly: GCF_003086295.3. NCBI lineage: Eukaryota > Viridiplantae > Streptophyta > Magnoliopsida > Fabales > Fabaceae > Arachis > Arachis hypogaea. The sequence continues at coordinate 85,691,695 of NC_092041.1, forward strand.
AGAGCAATTACGAGTTAGTGGCACCCAATTCTGGTGATAGAGTTTGCTTCCTGGTCCTGACCCAGGGGGAGTGTCCCTTCTTCTATGCTTATGATTTCTTTTTTGGCTAAATGAACATCACCTTTCCTTTTACCTTTTTTGAAACTGACCTACTATGGTCTTGTAATGTAGCCCCTTCGTAGCTCCATCCGAATTCATGGGGTTTCATCAAGATTTTTCAGCTTGTTTGTCAAGAATTTGGTGTTACGCCTTCTCAAAATCTTTTTCTGTATCTTTTTGTGTTGACCAAACCTGGGACTACCAAGAAGAAAGCTTCCTGGATTTCTTTTAGGTATGCCCAGGGGCACAAGGTTTTTTCCATGTATGACGAATCTTTCCGGGATTTTAAGAACTACTTCTTTAAGGTCCGGGCTGTTGAAGGAGCCCGACCTTTCTTTCTGGAAGAAAATAATGAGCCCTGCTTTCCCTTAGAGTGGCAGAGGAACGTAGTGGTATCCCGATATACTTGGGAGATGTTGAGTGAGGTTGAGCAGGCCTTTGTGAATGTTTTGGAGGATATTTGGGAAGAACCTCATCACTTGGATACTAAAAAGTCTTTAGGAGATCCGTCCCTTATTCGAACTGCTTTGGGTACTGCCTTGATATATTTTGTTTTGTTGATTCCTTCTTATTTTTCTCTCAATTTGATAAATTGTTTTTTTTTTCATTTTTCAGAGATGGCCAAAAATAATGATGCAATGAAGACTTTCAAGAAGGCGAGGAAAGCTACTGCAGCTCAAAACATCTCGGCCCAGGCCGATGAGGAGGGAACTTCCCAAGCTCCTTCGAAGCCACCCGTGCCGAGCTCTCCTGGCCCAAGGAGAATGATCCCTAAACCTCGGGTCTGTTTAGTGGATCCCCCTCAATCTTCTACTGCTATTGTGGTTTCTTCTTCGGCAGCCCCTCCTCCAAAAAGACCTCGAACTGTTGAACTTTTAAATCTAGATGCCCCAGATTTTGATCCTATTGGTTTTGTGGACCAGCAGATCGCTCCTTATGGTGCTCTTTCAATGGATGATGTATCTCTCCTTCATCACTTGGATTTTATAACTCGGAGTAGTGTTAAGATGGCTCATATGGGGGCTGCTTTGTATCGCACTGCACAAAATTTGCATCTGCATGCTACCAAAGTTTTCATGGAGCAAGCTAAGCAGGAATTTGATTGGATGAAGGGTCTAAAAGAGGAGTTTGAAGCGGAAATGAATAAACTGAAGGAGCTGGCGGGGGAGAAGGCCATCTCTCTTGCCCTAGCGGCCTCTGTGCGATTGGCTGAGGATGTGGCTTTGAAGCACAAAGAAAGCTACGTCACGTCCTACCGAGAAGTGATGCATCTTCGGGAGGAGCTAGAGTCGGTCCGAGTTGATTATTTCGAGCTCCAGGGTCATCTTGTGGGTAGCGTAACTGCTGCTTATGAGAACCTGAAGGAGCAGGTTCAGGTTATTGCCCCAGGAGCTGATCTTGCTTTATTTAGCTTGGACAATGTTGTGAAGGATGGTAAGATTGTCCCTAACGATCCCGATGATGATGATGATGTTGTCCCTCCTCCGATTACTTCTGCCAAAGCCTCTGTTGTCCCGCCTTCCTCAACCTCACCAGTTGAAGCTACTCAGCCAGAATCTGATCCAGACGTCTAGATTTTGAACCGGGATGACAGGACAGTGGACGCAGTTCCCCTTCAGACTCGCCCTCTTCTCCCCAACATGCTGCTACTGGGAAGCCTTTGAATTCTCTATAATTTTTCTGATATGTTTGTGTATAGCCCGGTTTTTGGGGGCTTTTGAACTCTTTATTTTGTAAGTTTGTGATCTCTGACCTTGGATACTCCAGTTGCTACTTTAGCAACTTTGTTTTGAAAAACAAGATAATCTCTCTTGCTCTTGGGGTCGGCTTCAAGTGGCCTCTTGGGTCTTGTTTTATGGTAACTGCGTTATTTCTTTGTGATATGCTTGCCTGCAGCTTTCTTTAGCTCAACTTGTCTTATTTGATAGAATACTTTGTAGATTGATTTTGGCGGGATCGTGGTCTTTCGGGTCGAGTTATCTCCCTTTTGACGCGTGCCTTCTATTGGCTGATTCTCTTAGTTGATCTTTTCATGAGATATTTCTAGTAACCCCTTGTGTTTACTTCTTATAACTTTTTGTAGCTTTAGTCCGACTTCTTCATGTCGGTCCCTGTTTCGTTACTAGGTAATCCCTTTTCTTGGATCTTTGTTCAGATCTTTTTTGGAGATTTACCTTTTGTAACTTTTATCTTTCTGGGCCGACTTTGTCATGTCGGGCCCTGTCGAGCTACTTAATAATCCTCTTTCTTGGACCTAGTTCAGGTCTCTTTCAGGGATTTATCTTTTGTAACTTTGTCTTTCTGGGATGACTTCATCATGTCGAACTTTGTCGAGTTACTTGATAATCCTCTTTCTTGGACCTTGTTCAGGTCTCTTTCAGGGATTATCTTTGTAACTTTGTCTTTCTGGGCCGACTTCGTCATGTCGAGCTTTGTCGAGTTACTTGATAATCCTCTTTCTTGGACCTTGTTCAGGTCTCTTTCAGGGATTATCTTTATAACTTTATCTTTCTGGGCCGACTTGGTCACGTCGGGCTTTGTCGAGTTACTTGATAATCCTCTTTCTTGGACTTTGTTCAGGTCTCTTTCAGGGATTATCTTTGTAACTTATCTTTCTGGGCCGACTTCGTCATGTCGGGCCCTGTCGAGTTACTTGATAATCCTCTTTCTTGGACCTTGTTCAGGTCTCTTTCAGGGATTATCTTTGTAACTTTTTTGTAGGAGTCCGACTTCATCATGTCGGGCTCTTCGAAGTTATAGTAATCCTCTTTTATAGGGTTGGCCAGACCTCTTTCCAAGGCTTTACTTATAACTTGGGTTGTTGTGGCTGGTCCGACTTTTTGTGCCGGCCAGTCTTTTAAGTTATTTTATAGCAATCCATTTTATTAGTCGTCAGGTCCTTTCTATGGATCACTTTCTATAACTTCTTGCATTATTCTGTTTTCATCTTTGCCGATTTTGTTGAATTTGGGTTTTAACCCTCGTTTTTATCGTGATCACGCAGTGAATTTTTGGTTTTCACTTTCTGTCGATCTGTACTTTATAATAGGGCGATGAATGTTTCAGAATAATACGACTTGAGCGTTTGTAGAAAATCTGAACAAGTTTTATTAAAAGAAAATGTAAATATACATGGTTAATTTTTCTAAGTCGGGTGATTTGTAGGTCTTGGCTTGGCGCCTCGTTAAAAAACCTTTATTCAGGAAAAAGAGTGCGCCTTGTCCAAGATCTTTCATCACCCTTAGCTGTAGTACCTTCTTAGGTTGCAGGTGTTCCATGACCTGGGAAGCTCTCGCCCGTCGAGTTTGGAAAGCCTGTAATAGCCCTTTCCCAGCACTTCTGTGACTCGATAGGGCCCTTTCCAGTTTGCTGCCAGCTTTCCTTCTCACGGTCGAGTTGTTCCGATGTCGTTTCGTATTAGGATGAGGGCGTCCTTAGTGAAGGTCCGTCGTATTACCTTTTGGTTATACTTGGAGGCCATTCGTCGTTTTAGCACCTCTTCCCTTATCCGAGCTCTTTCTCGGATTTCCAGAAGTAAGTCGAGCTCTTCCCTTTGAAGTTGGAAATTGGCTTTCTCACTAAAGTGGATCACTTTGGGTGACCCTTCTTCGACCTCTACTGGGATCATCTCCTCCATTCCATATACTAATCGGAAGGGTGATTCCTTTGTAGTGGAATGTGGCGTCGTTCGATATGCCCATAGAACCTGTGGGAGTTCCTCGGCCTAGGCTCCCTTTGCATCTTGTAATCTCTGTTTAACCCTGCTAATATGACTTTGTTAGCAGCTTCAGCTTGCCCATTGGCTTCAGGGTGCTCAACAAAGGTGAATTGTTGTTTTATATTTAGGTCGGCCGCTAGTTTTCTGAAGCCTGCGTCTGTGAACTGGGTACCATTGTCTGTAGTGATAGAGTATGGAACTCCGAACCTTGTGACGATGTTTCTATATAGGAATTTCCGACTTCTTTGAGTTGTGGCGTTGGCTAAGGGTTCTGCCTCGATCCATTTTGTGAAGTAGTCTATTCCTACTATGAGGAATTTGACTTGTCCTGATCCTTGAGGAAAAGGTCCGAGGAGATCGAGTCCCCATTTTGCGAATGGCCAAGGTGAGGTTATGCTGATGAGTTCCTCTAGCGGAGCAGTGTGGAAGTTGGAATGCTTCTGACATGGTGAGCATGTCCTTACAAATTTTGTGGCTTCTTTTTTAGAGTTGGCCAATAAAATCCTGCCCGAATTACTTTTTTGGCGAGTGCATGCGCTCCGAGGTGATTGCCACAAATACCACTGTGTATTTCTTCTAGAACATCTTTTGTGTTGGAAGTCGGCACGCATTTTAGCAGTGGTATTGAAATTCCTCTTTTGTATAGAGTATTATTTATGATGGTGTAGTATTGTGCTTCTCGTTTTAACCTCTTTGCCTCTTTCTCATCTGTGGGGAGATCTTCTGTTCTGAGGTAGTTAATTATGGGAGTCATCCATCGCTGGTCGCGACCTGTTATGGCTAGGACCTTTTCTTCTTTTGAGATTGATGGATTCTGTAGAATTTCTTGTATGAGGCTTTTATTGTTGCCTCCTGGTTTGGTGCTGGCTTGTTTTGAGAGTGCATCGGCCCGGGCATTTTATTCTCGGGGTATGTGACGAATATCATATTCTTCGAGTTGTCCAAGCTGTTCCCTGGTTTTGTCTAAGTACTTTTTCATAGTGGGATCTTTGGCTTGGTAGCTTCCTGCTATTTGTGAAGTGACTACCTGTGAATCGCTGAAGATGATAAGTTTTTGAGCTCCAACCTCCCTAGCCAGCTTTAAACCAGCTAGTAGTGCCTCATATTCCACTTGATAGTTTGAGGCAGGGAACCCAAATTTGAGGGAGAGTTCGATTTGGGTTCCCTGATTGCTTTCAATTATTATGCCTGAGCCACTTCCTATTTTATTTGAGGAGCCATCCACATATAGATTCCATTCTGTGGGATTTCTGGTGTGTCCATAAATTTCGCAACGAAGTTGGCCAGATATTGATATTTGATGGCCGTCCGAGCTTCGTATTGAAGGTCGAATTCGGACAACTCGACCGCCCATTGCAAGATTCTGCCTGCCAAGTCTATTTTCTGTAAGATCCCTTTTATGGGCTGGTTGGTCCGAACTTTAATGGTGTGAGACTGGAAATATGGGCAAAGTCGTCGGGATGTTATTATGAGAGCGTAAGCGAACTTTTCTATTTTTTGGTAGTTCAGCTCGGATCTTTGTAATGCTTTGCAGATAAAGTATATGGGTTGTTGCCCACTGTTGTCTTCTCAGACCAGTGCTGAGGCTATTGCCCAATTTCCCACCGCGAGGTACAATATGAGTGGTTCTCCTTCCCGTGACCGACTTAATATAGGTGACCGTCCCAGAAATTTTTTGAAGTCTTGGAAGGCTTGCTCGCATTCTGCTGTCCATTCAATCTCCTTTCCTTTCCTTAGAGTGGCGTAGAAGGGGAGAGATCTTATTGCTGATCCAGCCAGGAATCTGGACAAGGCTGCCAACCTCCCGTTGAGTTGTTGTACCTCTTTGATACAAGTCGGACTTTTCATGTCGAGTACGGCCCTGCACTTGTCTGGGTTTGCCTCGATTTCTCTCTGTGTGATTGGTGGACGAAATTGTGATAAAAGAGTTTCAGGCACTGTTAGAGAAGCTCACAACTCCGTTCAACTAACCAGCAAGTGTACTGGGTCGTCCAAGTAATAAACCTTACGTGAGTAAGGGTCGATCCCACAGAGATTGTTGGTATGAAGCAAGCTATGGTCACCTTGTAAATCTCAGTTAGGCAGATTAAATTGGTTTATGGGTTTCGAAAATAGAAATAAGAAAATAAATAATAAAAGGGATAGAACACTTATGCAGATTCATTGGTGAAAATTTCAGATAAGCGAATGGAGATACTGTATGGCTCAAGGACGCCTGCTTTCCCACTTCTTCAATTCAATCCTTCTTACTCCTTTCCATGGCAAGCTGTATATAGGGGTTCACCATCAGCGGTGGCTACTTTCAATCCTCTCGGGAAAATGATCCTATGCGGCTGTCACTCGCACGGCTAATCGTCTGGAGGCATCACCCATGGTTGATGGCTACATCCCATCCTCGCAGTGAAAACTACGCTCACGCACTCTGTCACAGCATGGCTAATCACTGGTTGGTTCCTGCACCTACTGGAATAGAATCCCTTGATTCTTTTGCGTCTGTCACTAACGCCCAGCACTTGCAAGTTTGAAGCACGTCACAGTCATTCATTACCGAAATCCTACTCGGAATACCACAGACAAGGTGAGACTTTCCGGATTCCCAGGATCCTACTCGGAATACCACAGACAAGGTGAGACTTTCCGGATCCTCATAAATGCCGCCATCTATCTAGCTTATACCACGAAGATTCTGTTGGGGAATCTAAGAGATACACATTCAAGCTCGGTTGCATGTAGAACGGAAGTGGTTGTCAATCACGTGCGTTCATAAGTGAGAATGATAATGATCGTCACTTTCATCATTACACTCATCATGTTCTTGGGTACGAATGAATATCTTGGAATAAGAATAAGAGAGATTTGAATAAAAGAAAATAGAATTGCATTAATACTTGAGGTACAGCAGAGCTCCACACCCTTAATCTATGGTGTGCAGAAACTCCACCGTTGAAAATACATAAGTAAAAGATTCAGGCATGGCCGAATGGCCAGCCCTCTCCATGATCAAGTGACCGAATGATCAAAGACTTAAAGTGGTCAAAAGATATCTAATACAATAGTAACTTATCCTATTTATACTTAGACTAGCTACTAGGGTTTACATGAGTAAGTATTTGATGCATAAATCCACTTCCAGGGGCCCACTTGGTGTATGCTTGGGCTGAGCTTGATCAATACACGAGCTGAGGCTTCTCTTGGAGTTGAACTTCGAGTTATGACGTGTTTTGGGCGTTCAACTCCGAATCATGACGTTTTTCTGGCGTTTAACTCCAGACAGCAGCATGAACTTGGCGTTCAACGCCAAGTTACGTCGTCATTCTTCGAATAAAGTATGGACTATTATATATTGCTGGAAAGCTCTGGATGTCTACTTTCCAAAGCCATTGAGAGCGCGCCAATTGGAGTTTTGTAGCTCCAGAAAATCCATTTTGAGTGCAGGGAGGTCAGATTCCAACAGCATCAGCAGTCCTTTTGTCAGCCTTCTTCAGAGTTTTGCTCAAGTCCCTCAATTTCAGCCAGAATTTACCTGAAATCACAGAAAAACACACAAACTCATAGTAAAGTCCAGAAATGTGAATTTAACATAAAAACTAATGAAAACATCCCTAAAAGTAGCTCAAACTTACTACAAACTATATAAAAACAATGCCAAAAAGCGTATAAATTATCCGCTCATCACAACACCAAACTTAAATTGTTGCTTGTCCCCAAGCAACTGAAAATCAAATAGGATAAAAGAAGAGAATATACTATAAATCTCAGAATATCAATGAATATTAATTTAATTAGATGAGCGGGACTTGTAGCTTTTTGCTTCTGAACAGTTTTGGCATCTCACTTTCTCCTTTGTAGTTTAGAGTGATTGGCGTCTCTAGGAACTTAGAATTTCGGATAGTGTTATTGACTCTCCTAGTTAAGCATGTTGATTCTTGAACACAGCTACTTATGAGTCTTCGCCGTGGCCCTAAGCACTTTGTTTTCCAGTATTACCTCCGGATACACAAATGCCACAGACACATAACTGGGTGAACCTTTTCAGATTGTGACTCAGCTTTGCTAGAGTCCCCAGTTAGTGGTGTCCAGAGCTCTTAAGCACACTCTTTTGCCTTGGATCACGACTTTAACCACTTAGTCTCAAGCTTTTCACTTGGACCTTCATGACACAAGCACATGGTTAGGGACAGCTTGATTTAGCCGCTTAGGCCTGGATTTTATTTCCTTGGGCCCTCCTATCCATTGATGCTCAAAGCCTTGGATCCTTGCTACCCTTGCCTTTTGGTTTTAAGGGCTATTGGCTTTTTCTGCTTGCTTTTTCTTTTTCTTTCTAATTTTTTTTTCGCCATTTTTTTTTCTCGCAAGCTTTTTCTTCACTGCTTTTTCTTGCTTCAAGAATCAATTCATGAATTTTTCAGTTCATCAATAACATTTCTCTTTGTTCATCATTCTTTCAAGAGCCAACAATTTTAACACTCATAAACAACAAGATCAAAAATATGCACTGTTCAAGCATTCATTCAGAAAACAAAAAGTATTGCCACCACATCAATATAATTAAATTAAATTCAAGGATAAATTTGAAATTCATGTACTTCTTGTTCTTTTGAATTAAAACATTTTTCATTTAAGAGAGGTGAAGGATTAATGGGTTTTATTCATAGCTTTAAGGCATGGTTACATACTAATGATCATGAAGTAGAGACACAAAACATAGATAAACACAATACTAAAAACCAAAAACAGAAAGAGATAAAGAACAAGGAATGAATCCACCTTTAGTGGCGTCTTCTTCTTGAAGGTCCAACAATGTCCTTAAGCTCTTCTATGTCCCTTCCTTGCCTTTGTTGCTCCTCCCTCATTGCTCTTTGATCTTCTCTTATTTCTTGGAGAATGATGGAGTGCTCATGATGTTCCACCCTTAATTGTTCAACATTATGGCTCAAATCTTCTAAGGAGGTGTTGAGTTTCTCCCAATAGTTGTTGGGAGGAAAGTGCATTCCTTGAGGCATCTCAGGAATTTGTTGATGATGAGCTTCCTCATGCACTTCTTGAGGGCCGTGAGGAGCTTCTCTTGCTTGCTCCATCCTTTTCTTGGTGATGGGCTTGTCTTCTTCAATGGGGGTATCTCCTTCTATGATGACTCCAGCTGAGTAGCACAGATGGCAAATAAGGTGAGGAAAAGCTAGCCTTGCCATGGGTGAAGGCTTGTCGGCGATTTTGTAGAGTTCATTGGAGATGACCTCATGAACTTCTACTTCCTCTCCAATCATGATGCTATGGATCATGATGGCCCGATCCACAGTAACTTCGGATCGGTTGCTAGTAGGAATGATGGATCTTTGGATGAACTCCAACCATCCTTTAGCCACAGGCTTGAGATCCAGTCTTCTTAGTTGAACTGGCTTGCCTTTGGAGTCTATTCTCCATTGAGCTCCTTCAACACATATGTCCATAAGGACTTGGTCTAACCTTTGATTAAAGTTGACCCTTCTAGTGTAGGGGCGTTCATCTCCTTGCATCATAGGCAAGTGAAACGCCAACCTCACATTTTCCGGACTAAAATCTAAGTATTTCCCCCGAACCATTGTAAGGTAGTTCTTTGGATTCGGGTTCATACTTTGATGATGGTTCCTAGTGATCCATGCATTGGCATAGAATTCTTGAACCATCAATATTCCGACTTGTTGCATGGGGTTGGTTATGACTTCCCACCCTCTTCTTTGAATTTCATGTCGGATTTCCGGATACTCATTCTTTTTGAGCTTGAAAGGGACCTCGGGGATCACCTTCTTCTTTGCCACAACATCATAGAAGTGGTCTTGATGGCTCTTGGAGATGAATCTCTCCTTCTCCCATGACTCGGAGGTGGAAGCTTTTGTCTTCCCTTTCCCTTTTCTAGAGGATACTCCGGCCTTAGGTGCCATTGATGGTAATGGAAAAACAAAAAGCTTATGCTTTTACCACACCAAACTTAAAATTTTGCTCGCCCTCGAGCAAGAAAGAAAAGAAGAGAAGAAGAAGAAGAAGAAGAGAATGGAGGTGAGTGAGGGGAGATGGATTCGGCCATATGGGTGGGATTGGGTGGGAAAGAGAAGTTGAATTGTAAAGGTAGGTGGGGTGTATGGGGAAGAGTGGATAGATGTAGGTGGTGAATGAAAAATAGAAGGGATGACCATGAATGGAAAGAGAGAGGGCGAGGTAGGTGGGGATCCTGTGGGGTCCACAGATCCTGAGGTGAAAAGAAATACCATTCCTTCACCATATAGGCATGTAAAATGCCTTCGTGCATCATTCTGGCGTTTAAACGCCCATTGGTGCATGTTCTGGGCATTCAACGCCCATGTAATGCATGTTTCTGGCGTTGAACGCCAGTTTCATGCTTGTTACTGGCGTTCAGCGCCAGTTTGTCCTCTCTGGGCACATTCCTGGCGTTCAGCGCCAGGATGTTGCTTGTTTCTGGCGTTTAGCGCCAGAATGGTGCTCTGTTCTGGCGTTGAACGCCGGCCAGATGCACCTTACTGGCGTTGAACGCCAGCCCGTGCGTCCTCCAGGGTGAAAAATTTTTTTCTTCTGTTTTTGACTCTGTTTTTAATTTTTTTGATTTTTTTCGTGACTCCTCATGATCATGTACCTAATAAAACACAAAATAAAAATAAAATAAAAATTAGATAAATAAAATTGGGTTGCCTCCCAACAAGCGCTTCTTTAATGTCAATAGCTTGACAGTGGCTCTCATGGAGCCACAAGGTGATCAGGTCAATGTTAGTGTAGTCCCAACACCAAACTTAGAGTTTGGATATGGGGTCTTAACACCAAACTTAGAGTTTGGTTGTGGCCTCACAACATCAAACTTAGAGTTTGACTGTGTGGGTTCTTCTTGACTCTGAACTGAGAGAAGTTCTTCCTGCTTACTCTCTTTTGTCACAGAGGGATGGCCATGTGCCTTAAACACAAGGTAGTCCCCATTTAATTGAAGGACTAACTCACCTCTGTTGACATCTATCACAGCTCCTGCTGTGGCTAGGAAAGGTCTTCCTAGGATGATGCATTCATCATCTTCCTTCCTAGTGTCTAGGATTATGAAATCAGCAGGGATGTAAAGGCCTTCAACCTTTACTAGCACGTCCTCTACTATTCCATAAGCTTATCTCATGGACTTGTCTGCCAATTGTAATGAGAACAAGGCAGGTTGTACCTCAATGATCCCCAGCTTCTCCATTACAGAGAGTGGCATAATATTTATCCCTGATCCCATGTCACATAGAGCTTTTTCAAAGCTCATGGTGCCAATGGTACAAGGTATTAAGAACTTGCCAGGATCTTGTTTCTTTTGAGGTAGAGTTTTCTGAATCCAAGTATCTAGTTCACTAATGAGCAAGGGAGGTTCACTTTCCCAAGTCTCATTACCAAACAACTTGTCATTCAGCTTCATGATAGCTCCTAAGTACTGAGCAACTTGCTCTCCAGTCACATCTTCATCCTCTTCAGAGGAAGAATAGTCTTCAGAGCTCATGAATGGCAGAAGGAGATTTAATGGAATTTCTATGGTCTCTATATGAGCCTCAGATTCCTCTGGATCCTTAATAGGAAACTCCTTCTTGCTTGAAGGACGTCCTAGGAGGTCTTCCTCAATAGGATTTTCGTCCTCCTCCTCCCTAGTGCATTCGGCCACTTTGATTAAATCAATGGCCTTGCACTCTCCTTTTGGATTCTCTTCTGTATTGCTTGGGAGAATACTGGGAGGAGTTTCAATAACTTTCTTACTCAGCTGGCCTACTTGTGCCTCCAAATTTCTAATGGAGGATCTTGTTTCATTCATGAAACTGAAAGTGGCCTTTGACATATCAGAGACAATATTGGCTAAATTAGAAGTGTTTTGTTCTGAACTCTCTGTCTGTTGCTGAGAAGATGATGGATATGGCTTACTATTGCTCAGCCTGTTACGTCCACCATTGTTAAAGCCTTGTTGAGGCTTTTGTTGATCCTTCCAGGAGAAATTTGGGTGATTTCTCCATGATGGGTTATAGGTGTTTCCATAAGGTTCACCCATGTAATTAACCTCTGCCATGGCAGGGTTCTTAGGATCATAAGCTTCTTCAGAAGCTACCTCTCTAGTACTGTTGGATGCATGTTGCAATCCATTCAGATTTTGAGAGATTATGTTGACCTGTTGAGTCAACATTTTGTTCTGAGCTAATATGGCATTCAGAGCATCAATTTCAAGAACTCCTTTCTTCTGAGGTATCCCATTATTCACGGAATTCCTCTCAGAGGTATACATGAACTGGTTGTTTGCAACCATGTCAATGAGTTCTTGAGCCTCTTCAGGCGTTTTCTTCAGGTGAATAGATCCACCTGCAGAATGATCCAGTGACATTTTCGAAAATTCAGAGAGACCATAATAGAATATATCTAATAGGGTCCATTCTGAAAACATGTCAGATGGACATCTTTTGGTCAGCTGCTTGTATCTTTCCCAAGCTTCATAGAGGGATTCACCATCTTTTTGTTTGAAGGTTTGAACATCCACTCTCAGCTTGCTCAGCTTTTGAGGAGGAAAGAATTTATCCAAGAAGGCAGTGACCAGCTTATCCCAGGAGTCCAGGCTATCCTTAGGTTGTGAATCCAACCATATTCTAGCTCTGTCTCTTACAGCAAAAGGGAAAAGCATGAGTCTGTAGACTTCAGGATCAACTCCATTCGTCTTTACAGTCTCACAGATCTGCAAGAACTCAGTTAAAAACTGATAAGGATCTTCAGATGGAAGTCCATAAAACTTGCAGTTTTGTTGCATTAATGCAACTAGTTGAGGCTTAAGCTCAAAGTTATTGGCTCCAATGGCAGGAATGGAGATGCTTCTTCCATCAAACTTGGACGTTGGCTTTGTGAAGTCACCAAGCATTCTCCTTGCATTATTATTATTATTATTTTCGGCTGCCATGTCCTTCTCTTGTTCGAAAATTTCTGAAAGGTTGTTTCTGGATTGTTGTAATTTAGCTTCTCTTAATTTTCTCTTCAGAGTCCTTTCAGGTTCTGGATCAACTTCAACAAGAGTGCCTTTTTCTCTGTTCCTGCTCATATGAAAGAGAAGAAAACAAGAAAAGAAAGAGGAATCCTCTATGTCACAGTATAGAGATTCCCTTATGTTAGTAGAAGAAGAAAGGGGTTAGAAGAATGGAGATGGGGATTCGGACTTTTGGATGAAGAGAGATGAGGAGAAGTGTTAGTAATTAAATAATTAAATAGAAGAAGAGAAGAGAAGAGAAATTTTTGAAAATAATTTTTGAAAAAGAGGTTAGTAATTTTCGAAAATCAAAGACAAAATATAATTAAAATTAAAATTTAAAACAAAAAAGACATTTTGAAAAAGAGAGGGAGAATTTTCGAAAATTAGAGAGGGAGAAGTAGTTAGGTGGTTTTGAAAAAGATAAGAAACAAACAACAAGTTAGTTAGTTGATTGAAAAAGATTTGAAATCAAATTTTGAAAAAGATAGGAAGATAAGAAGTTAGATAAGATATTTTAAAATCAAATTTTGAAAAAGATAAAATTTTTGAAAAAGATAAGATAAAAGATAAAAAGATAAGATAAAAATTTTAATAAAAAGATATTTTGAAAAAGATTTAATTTTTAAAAAGACTTAACTAACAAGAAACTACAAGATAAGATTCTAGAACTTAAAGATTGAACCTTTCTTTAACAAGAAAGTAACAAACTTCAAATTTTTGAACCAATCACATTAATTGTTAGCTAATTTTAGAAAATTATGATATAAAAGATAAGAAAAAGATTTTTGAAAATTAATTTTAAAATTTTCGAAAATAATAAAAAAATGAAAAAGACATGATTTTTGAAAAAGATTTTGAAAAGATAAGATTTTTAAAATTGAAATTCTGACTTGACTTGTAAGAAACAACTAATTTTAAAAATTTTTGACCAAGTCAACCCAAAATTTCGAAATTTTGGAGGAAAATAAGGAAAATATATTTTTTTTGAGTTTTGAATTTTTAAAGAAAAACACAAAAATGACCCAAAACATGAAAATTTTGGATCAAGACACAAGATGCATGCAAGAATGCTATGAATGTCAAGATGAACACCAAGAACACTTTGAAGATCATGATGAACATCAAGAACATAATTTTGAAAAATTTTTGATGCAAAGAAAACATGCAAGACACCAAACTTAGAAATCTTTAATGCATGGAAAATATGAATGCAAAAGTGCACATGAAAAACAACAAACAACACCAAACAAGAAATCATCAAGATCAAACAAGAAGACTTGTCAAGAACAACTTGAAGATCATGAAGAACACTATGAATGCATGGAATTTCGAAAAATGCAAGAAAAAATTTTAAAAGCATGCAATAGACACCAAACTTAAAAATTAACACAAGACTCAAACAAGAAACACAAAATATTTTTGATTTTTATGATTTTCTAAATTTTTTTGTATTTTTATTGATTTTTTTCGAAAATATTTTTGGAAAAATGAAAAATAAAAGAAAAATTTTTGAAAAATATTTTTGAAAAGAAAATTACCTAATCTGAGCAACAAGATGAACCGTCAGTTGTCCATACTCGAACAATCCCCGGCAACGGCGCCAAAAACTTGGTGGACGAAATTGTGATAAAAGAGTTTCAGGCACTGTTAGAGAAGCTCACAACTCCGTTCAACTAACCAGCAAGTGTACTGGGTCGTCCAAGTAATAAACCTTACGTGAGTAAGAGTCGATCCCACAGAGATTGTTGGTATGAAGCAAGCTATGGTCACCTTGTAAATCTTAGTTAGGCAGATTAAATTGGTTTATGGGTTTCGAAAATAGAAATAAGAAAATAAATAATAAAAGGGATAGAACACTTATGCAGATTCATTGGTGGAAATTTCAGATAAGCGAATGGAGATACTGTATGGCTCAAGGACGCCTGCTTTCCCACTTCTTCAATTCAATCCTTCTTACTCCTTTCCATGGCAAGTTGTATATAGGGGTTCACCATCAGCGGTGGCTACTTTCAATCCTCTCGGGAAAATGATCCTATGCGGCTGTCACTCGCACGGCTAATCGTCTGGAGGCATCACCCATGGTTGATGGCTACATCCCATCCTCGCAGTGAAAACTACGCTCACGCACTCTGTCACAGCACGGCTAATCACTGGTTGGTTCCTGCGCCTACTGGAATAGAATCCCTTGATTCTTTTGCGTCTGTCACTAACGCCCAGCACTTGCAAGTTTGAAGCACGTCACAGTCATTCATTACCGGAATCCTACTCGGAATACCACAGACAAGGTGAGACTTTCCGGATTCCTAGGATCCTACTCGGAATACCACAGACAAGGTGAGACTTTCCGGATCCTCATAAATGCCGCCATCTATCTAGCTTATACCACGAAGATTCTGTTGGGGAATCTAAGAGATACACATTCAAGCTCGGTTGCATGTAGAACGGAAGTGGTTGTCAATCACGTGCGTTCATAAGTGAGAATGATAATGATCGTCACTTTCATCATTACACTCATCATGTTCTTGGGTACGAATGAATATCTTGGAATAAGAATAAGAGAGATTTGAATAAAAGAAAATAGAATTGCATTAATACTTGAGGTACAGCAGAGCTCCACACCCTTAATCTATGGTGTGCAGAAACTCCACCGTTGAAAATACATAAGTAAAAGATTCAGGCATGGCCGAATGGCCAGCCCTCTCCATGATCAAGTGACCGAATGATCAAAGACTTAAAGTGGTCAAAAGATATCTAATACAATAGTAACTTATCCTATTTATACTTAGACTAGCTACTAGGGTTTACATGAGTAAGTATTTGATGCATAAATCTACTTCCGGGGCCCACTTGGTGTATGCTTGGGCTGAGCTTGATCAATCCACGAGCTGAGGCTTCTCTTGGAGTTGATCTTCGAGTTATGACGTGTTTTGGGCGTTCAACTCCGAATCATGACGTTTTTCTGGCGTTTAACTCCAGACAGCAGCATGAACTTGGCGTTCAACGCCAAGTTACGTCGTCATTCTTCGAATAAAGTATGGACTATTATATATTGCTGGAAAGCTCTGGATGTCTACTTTCCAACGCCATTGAGAGCGCGCCAATTGGAGTTCTGTAGCTCCAGAAAATCCATTTTGAGTGCAGGGAGGTCAGATTCCAACAGCATCAGCAGTCCTTTTGTCAGCCTTCTTCAGAGTTTTGCTCAAGTCCCTCAATTTCAGCCAGAATTTACCTGAAATCACAGAAAAACACACAAACTCATAGTAAAGTCCAGAAATGTGAATTTAACATAAAAACTAATGAAAACATCCCTAAAAGTAGCTCAAACTTACTAAAAACTATATAAAAACAATGCCAAAAAGCGTATAAATTATCCGCTCATCAGTGATCATAAAACCCAAGAATTTATCAGCTTCTACTGCGAAGGTACATTTTGCGGGATTGAGTCGCATGCCGTGTCATCTTATAGTGTTGAATACTTATGTCAGGTCGGATAATAACATCTCTTCATTTTGCGTCTTCACTAGCATGTCGTCTACGTAGACCTCCATGATCTTTCCGATGTGATCCGAAAAAACTTTGTTCATTAATCTTTGGTAAGTGGCTCCCGTGTTTTTAAGACCGAAGGGCATAACAACGTAGAAGTAATTTTCCTTTGGGGTTAAGAAAGAGGATTTTTCTTGGTCGGGTGACTACATTGGGATTTGGTTATATCCCGAGTATGCGTCCATAAAGGAGAGGTATTTGTAGCCGGAGGAGGCATCTACCAGTGCGTCGATACTTGGGAGTGGATAAGGATCCTTTGGGCATGCTTTGTTGAGGTCGGTATAGTCCGTGCACATTCGCCACTTCCCGTTTGACTTTTTTACTAATACGACATTAGCAAGCCATAGAGGGCATTTGACTTCTCTTATGAAACCTGCCTCCAATAGAGCTCGTACTTGTTCTTCTACAACTTGAGAGCGTTCTGGTCCTAGCTTTCTATGTTTCTGTTGTACCGGCCGGAATCTTGGGTAGACTGCTAGCTTATGGCACATTAGTTTAGGATTTATGCCTGGCATGTCTGCGGCCTTCCATGCAAAGAGGTCAGCGTTGTCTTGTAAAGATCGTATGAGTGATTCTTTTATGTCTCCTTTTAGGAGTGTGCCGATGTTGGTTGTTTGGTCCGGGGTGTCCCTGATCTGGATTTTCCTATTTCTCCTTCAGGTTGTGGGTGGAGTTCCTCCCTCCTCTAAACTCCACCAAGCTCAATTGTGTGGAATTATTCTCCTCTGCCTCTAAGGTTTATACTTTCGTTGTAACAGCGGCGCGCCATCTTCTTATCTGCTTTTATCGTGGCTATTCCTCCTGCAGTTGGAAACTTCATGCATAGATGCGAAGTCGAGACTATTACGCTGAGTTGATTTAACATTGTCCGACCTATTAGGGCATTGTAGGCTGAGCTTACGTCGACTATGATGTAATCTATTTTGAGTGTTCTTGACTGACTTCCTTTTCCGAAAGTTGTGTAGAGTGAAATGTATCCCATCGGTTGAACTGGGGTATCTCCTAGCCCGAACAGGCTGTCCGGATATGCTCTGAGTTCTTTTTCTTCCAAGCCGAGTTTGACGAAAGCAGTTTTTAATAAGATATCGGCAGAGCTCCCCTGGTCTATCAACGTGTGGTGAAGATTTGCGTTTGCCAGTAATAGTGATGACCATGGGATCGTCATGCCCTGATGCGACGCCGGATGCGTCTTCCTTGGTAAAAGTGATCACCGGGATGTCAGGTGCTTCCTCCTTTTCTGTGATATGATATACGTCTTTGAGATGTCTTTTGCGAGATGATTTGGAGATTCCTCCCCCGGGGAACCTGCCGTGTATCGTGTGGACATGTCTTTCTGGCGTTCGAGATGATCGCGCAGTTGGTCCGACATCTTTTGCTCTTCTTCTTTTTCTTTGTTCATCATCATGGGTGGCCAGATATCGATCTATCTTTCCTTCTCGTACGAGTTTTTCTATGACATTTTTTTAGTCGAAACACTCATTGGTGGAGTGTTTGCGGATTCGATGGTATTCACAATATTCAGCCCGGTTTCCTCCTCCTTTTTTGCTTTTGAGTGGTCGAGCTGGTGGTATTTTTTCTGTGTTGCAAACCTCTCTGTATACATCCACAAGAGACAATCGAAGAGGGGTGTAATTGTGGTATTTTTTATTTTTTCTCCATGTCGATCTTCCTTCTTCCTGGATTCTTTGTCTTTATCCCGGGGGGTGAACCCGGCCTTCGAGGTTTCTCCTAACCGGGAGTTTCCTCCATGTTGATGTATTTTTCCGCTCGTTCCTGCACCTCGTTCAGAGATGTGGGGTACTTTTTTGATATAGATTAACTAAAGGGACCTTCTCGCAAGCCATTAATGAGGCCCATATAGCGACTTCAGTTGGTAAGTTCTGTATATCCATACATGTCTTGTTGAATATTTCCATGTAGTTACGCAGGGTTTCCCGTTCTCCTTGCCTGATTCCTAATAAGCTCATAGCATGTTTAGCTTTGTCCTTTTGGATGGAGAATCTGGCCAGGAATTTCTTAGCCATGTCGTTGAAACTTGAGATGGACCTAGGAGGGAGATTGTCGAACCATCTAATTGTTATTTTTGTTAAAGTAGTTGGAAAGGCTTTACAACGAACTGCATCTGAGGCGTCGGTGAGATACATTCTGCTTCTGAAGTTACTGAGATGATGGCTGGGATCTGTAGTGCCGTCGTATAAGGTCATGTCTGGGAGTTTAAAGTCCTTTGGAATTTTCGTCTTCATGATCTCTTTGGTGAATGGGTATTGCTTCTTTCGTGCGTTATCTTCGGGAGTGAATCGGCTGGCTTTGGTCTTGACATCGGCTTCAAGTTTTTAGGAGTTTGCTTTCCAATTCCCGGCGTCGCCTTTTTTCTCTTTGTAGATCCTTCTCAGCCTCTTGTTGACGTAGAGCATCTTCCTCAAGTTGTTTTAATCGATCTTGAAATGCATCCAGGGCTCCCCCGTTTGGGGAGTTCTTCTTATTGTTGATTTGGGTGGTATCTTTTGGTGTGTTGTCCGCATTTTTATGTGGCATTCTTTCTTCTAGATATGAGGTGTGATCGTTGTCATGGTCGTCCACCATGGTAACGGGATGACTTTCAGGTTCCCCGGCAACGGCGCTAATGTTCCGAGGGTTACCTGAAACTGTAGGTCGATCTCAGACGAGATCTTCTGCACTGGTCAGAATGGTTGTATTCGATTTGTTGAATTTAATGGTGATACTGATTCCTTCGTCCCCGGAGGGTGGGGGTACCTACAAGGGACTTCGATGCTTAAGTTAGCAAGGGTATTAAGCAGGTATTGAGTAGAATCAGAGTATGAGTTATACCTAGGTGCTCCAGTGTATTTATAATGGTGTAGAGTGACATTTGCGAATAAGATAAGTTAGTTATCTTATCTTTATCTTTAAATTTATCTTTCATGGGAACCGCCCTTATCTCTATAGGCTTGGGCTGCCCTTGGATTGGTGTCGTGTTCCTCTATTTGGGCCCTTTATAGGGCTTTCCTGTGATTTGGCCGAGCTCTTTGGGAAGAGGTCAGGTCATCCTGACCTGAAGAGGTCGGTCGCTTTGTCCGTAGAACATCCCGGGTCGGACACCTCGACCCAGGGTATGAACAAAAAGTCCACAAGCCGGGCTATCTACACAAATGTCCAGAATAATCATTGAGGACCCGATGACTTCCCAGCAGCATCAACACGGGGTGAAGGAGGACAAGTCTAAAGTGGCACCGCATCCACAGTCCCATCATTCCGGTTCAAGATTTGACAATCAGGTTCTGACTCAGGATGACCAACCTCGGCTGAAGGAGGTAAAGAGGTTGGCGCAACAGAGGTTTTTGTGGCAGGCAATGAAGGAAGGACAACATCATCATCATCAAGGTCATCAGGAACGATTTTACCGTCTTTCACGACGTTGTCCAATCTGAAGAGAGTAAGGTCGAGCTCGGGTACAAGAATCCGAACCTGTTCCTTCAGGTTCTCATAAGCAGCAATTACACTGCTTACAAAGTGACCCTAAAGCTCAGCATAATCAGCTCGAGTAGACTCTAAATCATCCCTGAGACGCATCATCTCCCTATAGGTCGTGACATAGCTATCCTTGTGCTTCAATGCCGTATCCTCAACCAACCTCACAAAAGCCGCCAAGGCAAGAGAACTAGCCTTTTCCCCTCTAACTCCTTCTCCAGCTTGGTCACTTTCACCTCAAGCTCCTCCTTTAAACCCTTCATCCGGTCAAACTCCGACTTAGCTTCCTCCAAAAAGGCTTTTGTAGCATGAATGGAAGATCTTGAGCAGTCCGATATAAAGCCGCACCCATGTGTGCCATCTTGACACTGCTCCGAGTAATAAAGTCCAAATGACGAAGAAGAGAAACATCGTCAGTAGGCATGGTACCATAAGGAACGATTTGCTGGTCCACAAACTCAACGGCGTCAAAATCAGGAGCATCAAGGTTAAAAGGCTCTGCAGTTTTTTGCTTTTTCGGAAGAGGAACGCCAGTAGAAGAAGAGGTAGCAGCAGAAGCCTGTAAAGGATCGGCCAAATGAACCCGAGGAGTAGGGATCATCCTCCTCGGTCTAGGAGAGCTCGAAACAGATAGCTTCGACAAAACCTGGGAGGATCCCTCCCCAGCCACCTTGACCAGGACATTCTGAGCTGCAGTGGCCTTCCTCACCTTCTTAAAGGCCTTCATCGCGTCATTATTTTTTGTCATCTCTGAAAAATAAAAATACAGCAATTTACAAGCCAGAAAAGAAGGCAGAAAACAAAACAAAAAGGGACGTATTTTATAATACCCAGCATGGTACGGATTAGGTATGGATCCCCCAAAAAATTCTTGGTCTTAAGATGGGGAGGCTCCCCCCAAAAATCCTCTAAGACAGCTACAAAAGCCTGCTCAACCTTGTCCAACATTTCCCAGGTGTACCTAGATACAACTACATTCTTCTACCATTCTAAAGGGAAACGAGGCTCGCCATTCTCATCCAAAAAGAAAGGACGAGCTCCTTCAATAGCTCAGATCTTAAAGAAGTAATTCTTAAAATCCCGGAAGGACTCATCATACATGGAAAAAACTTTATGTCCCTGGGCCGACCTAAAAGAAATCCAAGAAGCTTTCTTTTTGGTAGTTCCAGGCTTGGTCAACATAAACAGGTACAGAAAAAGAGTTAAAGAAGGCGTAACACCAAATTCATGACAAACCAACTGAAAAATCTTAATGAAACCCCAAGAATTCAGATGAAGCTGAGATGGGGCTACATTACAAGACCATAACAGGTCGATCTCAAAAGAAGTAAAGGGAAGGGTAATGTTCATCTGGCTAAAAAAGAAATCATATGCATAAAAGAAGGGACGCTCCCCCTGGGTCGGAATAGGAAAGCAGACCCTTTCATCAGAATCAGGTGCTACAATTCATAGTTGCTTTCTTGATTCCCACTACTACATATTTGATGATGTTTCTTAAGCTCCACACAGAATTCCGAGTTAGCTAGAGATACACACAGCAACACAAGGGAGTCCAACCAGTCGAACATCCCCTCAGGAACCTTAGAAGACACCTCGACAATATTTTTGCGAGAAGAAATGGCCAACTAATCTTACAAACAAAGAAAAGGAAATGGATTACTAACCCAAAAACAAGCTCGGGCAATATGGAAATAACTCGGACAATATGATCCAGAGCAATACAAACAGTAAAAGGAAAGACCCAAGACACATACCAAGGTCCAGTGGCATCCTTTGGAGGCAGTAACACAGAACGGAAGACTCAAAGAAAACCCACAGAAAGCTAAAACAACCTAGTGAAAGATTCCAAGCAAAGAAGGCGTAAATCAGAGCAAGATCACCAAGAAAACCATGGTTCTCTACAAAGGCAAACACAACAAAATAGACTCTTTCTTTCAATCAACACTCCGAAGAGAAAAATGGATTAAGCCACCTCTTAGATACAGTTTCAGTCTACAAAAAAATATCAAGCAAAAAAATATACCAAGGAAAAATCATCAAAGACGCAACCCTTCCCAAAATCAAACAAAGACATTATCCCAACAAAAGCTACAAAATCAAAAGGCAGCAAAGTATGCAAAGCCCTAAAAAGCCTCAGTCAAGAGAAATACTAGCAGTATGCATAAAAATAAAAATACATCATAGTGATGAACAAGCACAACAGTACATTCAAGTTTTCCAACATACAGGCAGAATCAAAGCTTTACCAAAAAGTAAAGAAGAACCAACCTGAACGGAGAAGAAAACTTTGAAGAGATTGAAGACGGAGAGATAGAATTATCTTTTCGAGCGACGAACAAAACACCAAATGACATTGTAGAAAGAAACGCAAAAGCGTCAGTCCCAGGCAAAAACTGAAAGCGAGAAAGAGAGAGGAAGTTACAGCAAAGAAACAGGGAAGAGAAACCGTTTTCTGTGAAAAGTTCAAAATGAAACAAAACATCAAAAGCATTAATGAGGTTATTAAAACCTTGCGCATTCCCAAAGCAAGGAGACGCATGTTTTCAAAAGTAAAATTCAAAAGAAAAGGTTTCGCATTCAAAGGAGGACCCTACAAGGAAGAAATCGACAAGATGCTCGAGTCCGGCTTCACCATAAAAGGATCGAAGTCCTAAAACTGAAGACTCGTCCTCAAATAGAAGACCGACCTCGATCAGGGACACTGTTCATACCCTGGGTCAAACTGTCTGACCTGGGATGTTCTACTGATAAGTCGACTGACCTCTTCAGGTCAAGACAAATCCGACCTCTTCTCAAAGAGCTCGGCCAAATCAGCAGGAAAGCTCGAAAAGAGCCCAAATGGAGAACTGCCCCCCAAAACCTAAGGCAGCCCAATCCTACAAGTAGAAGGGTGGCTCCCTTGAAGATAAGATGACCTCACTCAAAAGATAAAAGATAAGATAGGATAACTAACTTATCTTATCTCCAGAAAGGTCACTCCTCATCATTATAAATACACTGAAGCACCCAGGTATAACTCATACTCTGATTCTACTAAAAATCCTGCTTAATACCCTTGCTAACTTAAGCATCGGAGTCCCTTGCAGGTACCACCACCCTCCGGTGATGAAGGATCAGCACCTCCACCAAGTCCAACAAGCCGGACACGACAACTCCGATCAGTACCGAAGATCTCATCCGAGATCGATGGTGCACGAAATTGTGATCATCAATGGCGCCATTAACATGGTACGCTCAATTGCAGTCTCAACTCTTTATCACAACTTCGCACAACTAACCAGCAAGTGCACTGGGTCGTCCAAGTAATAAACCTTACGCGAGTAAGGGTCGATCCGACGGAGATTGTTGGTATGAAGCAAGCTTTGGTCATCTTGTAAATCTCAGTCAGGCAGACTCAAATAGTTATGGATGATTTATGAATAAAGCATAAAATAAAGATAGAGATACTTATGTAATTCATTGGTGAGAATTTCAGATAAGCGTATGGAGATGCTTTGTCCCTTCCGTCTCTCTGCTTTCCTACTGTCTTCATCCAATCCTTCTTACTTCTTTCCATGGCAAGCTGTATGTTGGGCATCACCGTTGTCAATGGCTACAGTCCCGTCCTCTCAGTGAAAATGTTCAATGTGCTCTGTCACAGCACGGGTATTCAGCTGTTGGTTCTCGATCATGTCGGAATAGAATCCAGTGATTCTTTTGCGTCTGTCACTAACGCCCCACAATCGCGAGTTTGAAGCTCGTCACAGTCATTCAATCCTTGAATCCTACTCAGAATACCACAGACAAGGTTTAGACCTTCCGGATTCTCTTGAATGCCACCATCAATTCTAGCTTATACCATGAAGATTCTGATTAAGGAATCCAAGAGATAAACATTCAAGCCTTGTTTGCTTGTAGAACGGAAGTGGTTATCAGGCAAGCGTTCATAAGTGAGAATGATGATGAGCGTCACATAATCATCACATTCATCAAGTTCTTGGGTGCAAATGAATATCTTATAATAAGAATAAGCTGAATTGAATAGAAGAACAATAGTGATTGCATTAATACTCGAGGTATAGCAGAGCTCCACACCTTAATCTATGGTGTGTAGAAACTCTACCGTTGAAAATACATAAGAACAAGGTCTAGGCATGGCCGAGAGGCCAGCCCCCATAATCTAAGAACTAGACGTCCAAAGATGATCTAGAAATCTAAAGTGATCAAAAGATTCAAGTGATCAAAAGATAAAAATACAATAGCAAAAGGTCCTACTTATAGAGAACTAGTAGCTAGGGTTTACAGAAATGAGTAAATGACATAAAAATCCACTTCTGGGCCCACTTGGTGTGTGTTTGGGCTGAGCATTGAAGCATTTTTGTGTAGAGACTTCTCTTGGAGTTAAACGCCAGCTTTTGTGCCAGTTTGGGCGTTTAACTCCCATTCTTGTGCCAGTTCCGACGTTTAACGCTGGGCAGTTTTGAGCTGATTTGGAATGCCAGTTTGGGCCATCAAATCTCGGGCAAAGTATGGACTATTATATATTTCTAGAAAGCCCAGGAAGTCTACTTTCCAACGCAATTGAGAGCGTGCCAATTGGGCTTCTGTAGCTCCAGAAAATCCACTTCGAGTGCAGGGAGGTCAGAATCCAACAGCATCTGCAGTCCTTTTCAGCCTCTGAGTCAGATTTTTGCTCAGGTCCCTCAATTTCAGCCAGAAAATACCTGAAATCACAGAAAAATACACAAACTCATAGTAAAGTCCAGAAAAGTGAATTTTAACTAAAAACTAATAAAAATATAATAAAAACTAACTAAAATATACTAAAAACATACTAAAAACAATGCCAAAAAGCGTATAAATTATCCGCTCATCAATCGACCTACAGTTTCAAGTAACCCTCGGAACACCCCGAGAACAGAATGCCCGAGCTGATGCACTCTTAAAACTAGCCAGCACCAAACCAGGGAGTAACAATAGAAGCCTCATCCAAGAAACGCTACAGAACCCGTCAATTTCAGAAGAAGAAAAAATCCTAGCCATAACAGGTCAGGATGGATGACTCCTATAATTAACTACCTCGAAACAGAAACATTCCCCACAGATAAGAAAGAGGCAAAGAGGTTAAAACGGGAGGCACAATACTACACAATCATAAACAATACTTTATACAAGAGAGGGATTTCAACACCACTATTAAATGTGTGCCGACTTCCAATACAAAGGAAGTCTTAGAAGAAGTACACAGCAGCATCTGTGGCAACCACTTTGGAGCACAGGCTCTTACCAAAAAGGTACTCCGAGCCGGATTCTATTGGCTGACTCTACAAAAAGAAGCAACAGAATTCATAAAGACATGTCCACCATGCCAGAAACATGCCAACTTTCACATCGCCCCACTAGAGGAGCTTATCAGCATAACCACACCCTGGCCATTCGCAAAATGGGGACTCGACCTTATCGGTCCTTTCCCTCAAGGATCTGGACAAGTCAAATTTCTCATCATAGGGGTAGACTATTTCACAAAATGGATTGAGGCGGAACCCCTAGCTAACGCCATTACTCAAAGAAGCCAAAAATTCCTGTATAGAAACATCGTCACAAGGTTTGGAGTCCCATACTCCATCACCACAGACAATGTCACTCAATTTACAGATGTAGGCTTTAGAAAATTGGTGACTGACCTGAACATAAATACCAATTCACATCCGTAGAACACCCTCAGGCCAACGGACAAGCAGAAGCTGCTAACAAAAGTCATATTAGCTGGATTAAAACGGAGATTACAGGACGGAAAGGGATCCTGGGCGGAGGAGCTCCCGCAAGTCCTATGGACATATCGGACAACTCTACACTCCACCAAAAAGGAATCACCTTTCCGATTAGCTTACGTATTGGAGGCAATAATCCCAGTGGAGATCGAAGAAGGATCGCCCAGAGTGATTCACTATAATGAAGAAGCCAACTCCCAACTTCAAAGGGAAGAACTCGACCTACTTCCAAAAATTTGAGAAAGAGCTCGAATCAGGGAAGAGGCATTGAAACGTCGAATGGCTTTAAGATTCAATCAAAAGGTAGTACCGCGAGGTTTTGCTAAGAACGACCTCATCCTAATCCAAAATGATATCGGAACAACTCGACCCGGAGAAGGAAAGCTGGCGGCAAATTGGAAAGGACCCTACCGAGTCATAGAGGTACTTGGAAAGGGCTACTACAGACTATCCGAGCTCGAAGGGCGAGAGCTCCTAAGGTCATGGCACGCCTGTAACTTGAAAAGGTGCTACAGTTAGAGGTAATAAAGATCTTAGGATAAGGCGCACTCTTTTTCCTGAAAAGGTTTTTTAATGAGGTGCCAAGCCAAGATCTACAAATTGCCCGACTTAGAGGGATAAAACACCCACATGTATATATTTGCATTCTCTTTGAATAAAGTTTTAGATTTTCTACAAATACTCGAGACGCATTAATCTGAAACGCTAAAAATTCATCGCCCGATTATAAAGCTACAAGGTCAGCAGAAAGTGAAAATCAAATTCACTGCTCGACCACGAAAAGGACCAAAACAGATGAAAACCGAATTCATCAAAAGGTCAACCAAACGGGGAACAAAACCCAATCTCTACAATATCGGCAAAGATGAAAAAGTGACGAAAATAGAATAATGCAAGAAGTTATCGAAAGCAATCCATAGAAAGGATCTGACGAGGTCTTAATAAAATGGGTTGCTATAAATAACTTAAAAGACAGGCCGACGTAAAGAAGTCAGACCAGTCACCGTAATAACAAGTTATAAAAAGTCAATCCCTGGTAAGAGGCCTGGCCAGCCCTAAAAAAGAAGATTGCTAAAAATAACTTATAAGGGACCGACGTAAAGAAGTCGGCCCCAAAACCAAAAAGTTATAAAAAGTAATCCCTGAAAGAGACCTGACAAAGGTCCAAGAAAGAGGATTACTAAAAATAACTTATAAGGGACCGACGTAAAGAAGTCGGCCCCAAAACCCAAAAGTTATAAAAAAGTAATCCCTGAAAGAGACCTGACAAAGGTCCAAGAAAGAGGATTACTAAAAGTAACTTATAAGGAACCGACGTAAAGAAGTCGGCCCCAAAACCAAAAAGTTATAAAATGTAATCCCTAAAAGAGACCCGACAAAGGTCCAAAAAAAGAGGATTACCAGAAATAACTTAGAAGATGCCGACGTGATGGAGTTGGCCCCCCCGCAAACAAAGTTATAAAAGTAATCCCTAAGAAAGTCCTAACAAAGGTCCAAATCAAAACGAATTACTAAAAATAACTTCAGATAGAAGTAGGGAAGTCGACATACAAGTTGGACCCAAACATCCACAACCTCAAAATCAAGGCACAAGTATGAAAATACAGAGGCAATCACAAGAGGTCAGACAACAAGGCTCCAACATCCCAAAATAGTACCAGACAGATGCAGACAAGCATATCACACAAGAAACAAGGTTATAATAATAACGGGACTCAAGAGGCCACCTGAAGTCAACTCCAAAAGAGCCTGAAAGACTACCTTTTTTTTTCAAAAAATAAAGTTTCTAACAGAAAAGCAACTAAAAGAATTCAGAAGTCAGAACCATATAACTACAAAATAAAAAGAGTTTAAAGCCCACAAGCCGGGCTACACACAAATACACCAAGAGGAAATCATAGAGGATCCAAGGACTTCCCAATTGTAGCATCCCGGGGTGAAGGAGGACGAGTCTGAAGAGGAACCGCATCAATCGTCCCATCATCCCAGTTCAGAATCTAGACATCTGGATCAGACTCAGGCTGAGCAACCTCAACTGCCAGAGTTGAAGAAGGTGGCACAACAGAGGCTTTGGTAGCAGGTACAGGAGGAGGGTCGACTTCATCATCATCAGGGTCATCTGGAACTATCTTACCCTCTTTTACGACGTTGTCCAAGCTGAAAAGAGTAAGGTCAAGATCGGGTGCAAGAACTCGAATTTGATCCCTTAGATTCTCGTAAGCAGCATTTACACTACCCACCAGATAACCCTGCAGCTCGGCATAATCAGCTCGGGCAGACTCCAACTTCTCCTTCAGACCCATCATCTCCCGATAAGTTGTAACATAACTATCTTTATGCTTCAAAGCCATATCTTCAGACAACTTGGCAGAAGCCACCAAAGTAACAGCCCGAGTCTTCTCCCCCTATAATTCCTTCT
The DNA here is from genome assembly GCF_003086295.3 of Arachis hypogaea. NCBI lineage: Eukaryota > Viridiplantae > Streptophyta > Magnoliopsida > Fabales > Fabaceae > Arachis > Arachis hypogaea. Next base: position 85,719,693 of record NC_092041.1, read on the forward strand.
CCAACTTGGCCACTTTCACCTCAAGCTCCTCCTTCAAGCCTTTAATCCGATCAAATTCCGACTTGGCCTCCTCCATAAAGGCCTTTGTAGCATGGATAGGAAGATCTTGAGCGGTCCGGTATAAAGCTGCTCCCATGTGTGCCAGTTTAATGCCACTCCGAGTGATAAAATCCAAGTGACAAAGAATGGATACATCATTAGTAGGCATGACACCATAAGAACCAATTTGTTGATCAACATACCCAACCGCATCGAAATCGGGAGCATATAGATTAAAACGCTCGACAGTCCAGGGTCTTTTTGGAGGAGGAGCGACTGTAGGAGAAGAAACTGTAGCAGAAGCATGGGGAGGATCAAGCACGTGGACTCAAGGGGTAGGGATCATCCTCCTCGGTTCGGGAGAGCTCGGTGCCGATGGCTTGGACAAAGCATAAGAAGATCCCTCCCCAGTCACCCTGGCCGAGATGTTCTAAGCCGCAGTAGCCTTCCTCGCCTTCTTAAAGGCCTTCATCGAGTCGTTATTTTTGGCCATCTCTAAAAAATAAAAAACAACAGTTTACAAACCAGAAAAGAAGAAGAAAGCAGAAATAAAACAAAAACATATCAATTTTTAAATACCCAATGCAGTTCGAACAAGGGACGGGTCCCCTAAAAATTTTTTGGTGTCAAGATGAGGAGGTTCCCTCCAAATATCTTCCAAAACATTTACAAAGGCCTGCTCGACCTCATCGAGCATCTCCCACGTATATCGAGACACCACTACATTTTGTTGCCAACACAAGGGGAAGGCAGGCTCATCATTTGCTTCCAGAAAAACTGGTCGAGCTCCCTCAACTGCTCGGACCTTAAAAAAGTAATTCTTGAAATCCCTGAAGGACTCATCGTACATGGAAAAAACTTTATGTCCTTGGGCAGATCTAAAGAAAACCCATGAGGCTCTCTTTTTTGAAGAAATCCTGGGGTTAGTTAAAACAAACAGATAAAGGAAAAGAGTTTGAGAAGGAGTAACGTCTAACTCTTAGCAAAGAAGCTGAAAGATCTTGATAAATCCCCAGGAGTTCGGATGGAGCTGGGATGGAGCTACATTACACGACCATAGCAGATCGGTCTCAAAGGAAGTAAAAGGAAAAGTGATATTCAACTGGCCAAAAAAAAGTCATAAGCGTAAAAGAAAGGGCGCTCCCCCCGGGTCAGAGAAGGAAAGCAAACCCTCTCCTCAGAATCAGGTGCTACTAATTCATAGTTCCTTTCCTGATCTCTACTCTTACAGAGGCGGTGATGTTTCCTAAGCTCCACACAAAACTCAGTATTCACCACAGAAACACACATTAACACAAGGGAGTCCAACCAATTAGACATCCCCTCAGGAACCTTAGAAGACGTCTCTACACTATTTTTGCGAGAAGACATGGCCAACTAGTCCTACAAAACAAGAAAAAAATGGATTCTAAAAAACATCTCGGACAAAATATGACACAGAGCAATACAAGCAACAAAAGAAAACCCCAGGACCCACACTAAAGATCCAAGGGCATCCTTTGGAGGCAAGTTATGGAATAAGGACTCAGAAAAACCTACAAGTCTACATCTCTACACATCCTAACAGGAAGATAATGCCCTTTTCAACAAAAGTGACACTCTGAGAAAGAAAGCCACGAGCTACAAATCAAAAGTCATCAAAATAATTACCTCCCCAACTCACAATCTCAGCTTATCAACAAAACGGAACTACCAAATAATGAAAGTATCAAGAAGAAAATCAAAATAAGCCACCAGAAAAAATCATTACTTTCTACAAAGGTTCATCAGTAAAATCATCAACATAGCGAAAGTCATCAAAAGGAGCAACCTTTTGGGTAAAGAAAACAGGTTCATAAAAACTAGAAAAATATGCAGCACAACAACAAGTAAGCATGACGGCGCAAAAAGGTTCAAGCTTCCCAACATGCATTCAAGCAAAACCAAAACTTTACCAAAAAACCGAAGGCAAAGCAAAAGAAGTAAAGAGCAGAAAGAAGAACCAACCGGGAAAAAGGAAGCTTCAAAGGAAACTGAAGATGGAAAAATAGAAACCAGAATCGCCTTTCAAGAGCAAAGAAAGCACCGACGATCACCAAACAACGTCGCAGGGAGAAACGCGAAAATACAAATTTCAGGCGAAAACAGAAAGTGAGAAAGAAAAGGGGAAGTTACGAAACAGAGAAAAGAAACCATTTTTGTGAAAAGTTTAAAATAAACAAAGAAACGAAGCATTAAAAGAATTAATGAGGTTATTAAATTCTCGCGCATTCCCAAAGCAAGAGACGCGCGTTTTCAAAAGAATAAAAATTCAAAAAGGAAACGTTCCGCATTCTAAGGAAAACTCTACAAAGATGAAGTTGACAAAATGCTCGAGTTCAGCTTCATCAGAGAAGGATCAAAGTCCTAAAATTAAGGCTCGACCTCAAAAGAAAGACCGAGCTCGAGCAGGGGCACTGTTCATACACTGGTCGAGCTGTACGACCCAAGATGTTTTGCAACGAGACGACTGACCTCTTCAGGTCAAACTACCCGACCTCTTCTCAAAGAGCTCGGCCAAATTGCCAGGGAAGCCCAATAAAGGGCCCAAATAGAGAAATACAACCCAAATCCAAAGGCAGCCCAAGCCTATAGAGATAAGGGCGGTTCCCATGAAGATAAGATAAGATAAGATAAGATAACTAACTTATCTTATCTGAAAAGGTCACTCTACACCATTATAAATATACTGGAGTACCCAGGTATAACTCAAACTCTGATTCTACTAAAAACCTGCTTAATACCCTTACTAACTTAAGCATCGGAGTCCCTTGCAGGTACTACCACCCTTCGGTGACGAAGGGTCAGCACCATCACCAAGTCCAACAAGCCGGACACGGTGGCTCCAGCCGCCCTCATCAAGTCAGACTCCACAGCGCCGACCAGTACAGAAGATCTCGTCCGAGATCGACCTACAATTTCAGATAACCCTCGGAACACCGTGTTAACTGCTTCAGCCCAAAGGAATTTTGGAACATTACTCTCACATAGCATAGCTCTTATCATCTCTTGTATGCTTCTATTTCTTCTTTCCACAACACCATTTTGTTGTGGTGTTCTTGGACAAGAGAAGTTGTGAGATATTCCAAATTCCTCACAAAAGGATTCAAATAAATTATTTTCAAATTCAGTTCCATGATCACTTCTTATAAAAGAGATTTTCAAATCCTTTTCATTTTGAATTTTCTTGCAATAAGGTTCAAATGCCAAAAAGGCTTCATTTTTCTGTGCAAGAAATAAAACCCAACCAAACCTAGTATAGTCATCCACAATTACTAACCATAATTTTTATCACCTAGGCTTTGAGTTCTTGTGGACCAAATAAATCAATGTCTAGCAACTCAAGTGGTCTTTTAGTAGAGATGTCTTCCTTTGGTTTAAAAGAACTTTTTGTTTGTTTTTCCATTTGGCAAGCATCACAAGTGATGTCTTTGTCAAACTTTATCAAAGGAAGACCTCTTAATAATTCTTTCTTTACAAGTTTGTTTATTTGAAACATACTTGCATGGCCCAATCTCTTGTGCCATAACCACTTTTCAGATTCTTTAGAGTGAAGACAAGCTATATTTTGATCCTTTAGTTCATCAAGAGTAAGTCCATACATATTATTAAAACGTTTGGCAACAAACATTACTTCATTTGTCTTTTCATTAACAACACAGCATTCAAGTCTTTTGAAAGTCACTAAATATCCTAAATCACACAGCTGACTTATACTCAAAAGATTGTCTTCAAACCACATACCAAAAGTACATCATCAATGAAAGTAGATTGCTCATTACCTACTTTTCCAACAGCAATAATTTTACCTTTACCATTATCTCCAAAGGTCACAAAACCTCTATCATACTTATTTAGTTTGATGAAGTAAGTTGACCATCCAGTCATGTGCCTTGAACATCCACTATCCATGTACCACATGTCCTTTTTGTTCTTGGATGCAAGGCAAATCTGCATGAAGAGTTTCAAGTAGCCTTACGTATCCAAATTAATTTGGATCCTTTGAAGTTAATCCATCTTGGTTGCCCAAGTGCATTGAAATCACAAACAACATTATAAATTTTGTTTCCTACAACTCTCTTTTCAATGAAATATTGTGCATATGAGTGACCATATTTCTCGCAATTTACACAATGATTTTTTGATGTGCATCGCTGAAATTTAGATGAGCTACCATGCTGAAAATGATTAAATGATTGAAATTTTATGGTTTTTGGAAGAGGTGCATTTCTTTTGAGAAACTGATTTTTGTTATAATTATTCCTCTTTGCAAAAGCATTTTCACCAGAATTTTTGAAAATCTTTGGATTTTTTGAATATGAGGTTTTGTTGTAAAATGGTGGTTTCTTGAAAGCAACCTCATTTTTCGAAAAGTATTCCAAACCTGGTTTGTTTGAAATAGGTTCGGTTCTTGGTAAAGGTTCAGTTTCACTTGTGTGAACTTCATCAAATTTCTCCTCAAGTGTGGGAACATACCCAATACCAGATTTGTTAGATGTAGTTTTTGTATTTGATGAAGAAGCCACAAATTTTTTAGAGGAATCATTAAAAACTGCACTTTCCTTGGTTATGTAACCTAAACCAGATTTTTCAAACAATGATTTTTGGCTTGCAAGTAATTTGTCCAAGTTACTAGAACTTTGAGCAAATTTTGCTAAGTCACCATTTAGCCTTTTAATCATATCATTTAATCTTTCATTTTCAGCAATTAGCTCTTGGGAAGGATCCATAATGTGCTTTCCTTTTAATTTTTGAAGTTCAGATTTTAAAAATCTGTTTTCTTCAATAATGTCCAAAGCACATTCAGTTTCCTTCACTTTTTCTTTCAAAAAATCATTTTCAACTCTTAACACATCTCTTTCAGATCTGCACTCATTATATTTATCTAGCAACTTTGATGTATTTAAAGTGAGATCATCAATAATAGCATGTAAATCATCTATGGTCAAATCATAGTAATTTACCTCATCAAGATTGTTGTTTCCAGTCATGAAACAGTCTTTGTCTTCACCTTCAGATTCTTCTCCTTCATTTGAGTCGTTCTCAAGATCCTCCCAAGCTACCATGAGCACTCTCTTCCTTTCCTTCTTTCCTTTGTCCTCCTTTTTGAGCTTTGGACAGTTTAGCTTGAAGTGTCCAGCCTCCTTGCAGTGATGACACGTCACCTTGCTCAAGTCAATCTTGTGCTACTTTGAACTTGAACCCTTGTATTTATCCTTGTTCTTCATCATCCTTCTAAATCTCCTAGCAAAAAATAAAAGCTCATCATCTGAAATACCATCACTAGACTAACTCTCTTTTGGTTCTATTTGTGATTTGAGGGTTATTCCCTTTTTCTTTGAGTCTTTGTTTATGTGTGTGGTTTCATAGACAAGGATTTTTCCTCTTAGCTCATCATAGGTTATGGGACTTAGGTTGTTGCTCTCGGTTAGGACAGTGGCAGTGGTTTCCCATTCTTTTGTGAGGCTTCTAAGGAGTTTTCTCACCAAGGTTTGTTTTGCATAGTTTGTACCCATAGCATCAAGGTTGTTGATTATGATTGAGAATCTCTCAAACGCTTCATCAATGCTTTCTCCATCCTTCATGTTAAACATCTCGTACTCTTTATGCAGCATATCAATCCTCGTTTCTTTGACTTGTTTAGTGCCTTTCTTGTGTAACCTGGAGTTTTTCCCAGATTTCTTTGATTGTCTTACATCTAGACACCTTCTGGTACTCTTCAAAGCTGATAGCACAGTGAAGAAGGTTGATTGCTTTAGCATTCAGCTCCATCTTCTTCTTATCATCTTCATTCCATTCAGCTTCTTCTTTTGGAGTCACCATTCCATCAACACTTGTTTTTGTTGGGATCTTGGGACCGCTCACAATAATCTTCCATATGTTGTAGTCAATGGATTGGATGAAGATCCTTATCCTTTCTTTCCAGTAGGCATAGTTCTTCCCGTTAAAGAAAGGTAGTCGATTGTTTGACTGGCCTTCAGTGAGGGTGTAGGCAACTGTGGTTGTGCCCAAGTTGTTCGCCATTGGATCTTTGCTCCAAGCGGTTAAGCTTGATTCTTGAGACCTTAGCTCCTGATACCAATTGAAGGTTGTGGTAAGCTTAGAGAAGGGGGGTTGAATCTATGTCTTCCTTTTTAAGTTGCTGTTATGACCTTTTAAATCAAACTTTCAATTCTGATTCTATTTATACTCAGCAGCAGAAATTTATGAGATAATTTATTTTTGTCTCATGAATATCAAAAAACAGAACACAGGAGAGAAGATAAAAGCTAACACCAGCATATATCCTGGTTCGGTTGTCTTGTGCTATGCAACCTACGTCCAGTCTCCTCCACAACAATGGAGGAATTTTCACTATAGTTAAAAGTATTACATACACCAATTTCACACTCAAGTTCTAACCTAACTTGACATTGGCTATGCTAACACCTAACTATTCACTCTTAGTGCTAACCCAACTAAGAAAGGGATACCTAACAGGTACAAGATACAAGACACTTAACCAACCTAAAAAAATCAGAAAATAACTCTAGGCTTTTCTCTCAAGTGTATCACTCAGCCTTTTTCCACTTATGGCTTTTACTTGAGCTTTCTCACAATACCTTTTCTCACAAGAAATTACAGAAAGATAAACATAGAAAAGTACATCACAATCTGTAAAACATGAAGGAGATTGACTTTATCAACAGCCTCTTTACTATGTGCAAAACCAGATTTGCAAACCTCAGATACAGTTCTTCAGTATTGGCCGAATGCTTCTTTAAAAGATAGCATTATCCAAGTAGAGGAACTTCTTTGCAGAACACCACTCTCAAACTCTGGTTTTCTCTCCTTGCCTCTAATTGAGCAGAAAGTCTTCTTTTATCTCCTTGCATGTTGTTGGGTTCTTCTTCCAAGGTCAACACCTTGAGCCTTGAGCTTCACCAACCCACAGATTCACTTTTTCTCATTAAACCTTAGAGTAGAAACTTTGCTTCTTACTTTTCCATCTTGACCGAAAGCCATAAAGCAGCAACCACAAGAGTCTTCCAATGGTCAACTTAATCTGAGCCCTTGAAAACCAACTTGGTCCCCAAGACATGTTTGAGACCGTGGATTTACAGCAGGGAGCAACAGAAATCTTTTTTTCTATATAGCTCAAAACGGAGATACAGAGAGTTGAAGATGAAGAGAAGAAAGTGTGTTGCATGCAAGAGAAAATGGATTACCTTGAACTTTCTGATCTTTTCTTGATATGGTTGATTAGACCTCACCCTTCTTTGCTTAACCTTCTCTTTCCTTCTTCTTTCATGACTAGTTTAGGGACTAAGCTCTCTTTCTTACTTTTTCTAAGTTCAGTGATTTGACGGAGACACAGAAGAAAGGAATGTCGCTTTGGAAGCAATGAAAAAGAGTGAAGACTTCAATCTTGTATGAGAAGCTTGGTGGGATCAACTTGAATTGATAGACACGGGCTTGGATCGGATTTGATTTGCTTGGCCCGTTGGTTCCTTTCTTTGTTTCTTTTGGGCTCCACTTGATTTACCAGCCTATTAGTCTTGATGTTTTTATTTTCATTCCAATTTGGGTTGTTTGATTGAATTTTAGCCTGCAACAATTTATAAATAATTAGTAATATATAATTATTAACACTCAACACTAATTATTTATTTTGCCTAAAAATAATATTTGTCATCACTAATTAATTTAGTTAATTTCTTAACTCAACACAATTAATTCACAACCAAATATACAAGTGTCACAGAAAAATATCTAGTGACAACAATTCAAAATAACATTAAGTAATGCATAAACACAAGAAGGCAATCACAAATAATTTCACAGTATCAAGTAAAATGCAAATGCGTAACAAGGATGATGCAAGTCTAGTCCTATCGCAGGTAATGAGCTCATTTGTCAGTTTCGACCCGCACCTGACGCAATCCAACTCACAAGTCAGATAAGGCATTCCAACGACATAACTTTTGTAAGTTTCTACTTTTTGCAGGCGGTGATTCTCTAGGTGAAGTATGTCGAACATGACCTCTGTATGTACTTACAGGCGCTGATTCTCTATCTGAAGCATGTGACCCCTTCTCTTGGAAGCCATTCCATATTTACGGGCGTCTCCGCACAATTATTCACATACAAAGCCCACGACTTAACATTTTCATATCGGCACCATAACTATTTACTTTCCATCACTCTCTCGTGACCTTTCAATCATTCTCATAATCACACGTGTCGATTTATCTTTTTTCTTTCTTTAGTCCTTCACTTAATTATCCTTAATAATTCAAACTATCTTCACACTATTCCTTCATCATCCACTAAATATTTTATGGAAAGAGAAACATAAGATTCTTTAATTAAGTTGGTGTTCCCAAAGTTTTTAAGATCACTCTATTTGCTCTTCTTTAACTTATAATAATATTAATAATATTTTTACTAATTAATATTCTTAATAAAATATTAACAATAAAATAAATAAAATAATTTAAATAATAAATAAATAATATTTATATCTTCTCTTAAAAACTTAGTTTCGTGAAGTTTTTTTTCTTAAACTCTTATTATCTACGTTTCAAACTTCAAACTTTTAAATATTTCATTTTTAACCTAATATTTTTATAAAATTATATTTGAAACCTCACTTATCTCAATATTTATAAAAGCAACCTTCAAATTTTATAAAATACCCATTTTTACCTCTGTACTTTTATCCAAAATACCTGAAAATTTATATAATTACAAATTTTATCTAGATTTTAGTGTACAAATACAATGTTACCCTTCAAAAATAAAATTTAATTACTAATCTTCAACTTATACCAAAACCGAAATCCTTAACCGTTTTCTTTTAAAATATTACTTCAATTTTAATCTATTTTCGAGTTTTTCGGTCACCAATTTTTCGTAACTTTTATTTTAATCTCTCGAGCATCAAACCTCACATATTTTTACTTGATCCCCAAAACAGTTCGGTCTCTGCTGGTTTCATCACAGTCAAGCCATGAACTTTACAAATACATCAATATATTGCAAAAATTTAACATAAATTCAACCGAATTCAATCAATAATCAATCACAACATCAAATCACCTATTCAATACATATTTAATCATTAAAAATTTACCAAAATTTTATTTCTGTACGAAATTAAAATACTCGAAACTCCAATGAAGTCTTCTGACCGAGCAACTTAAGAAAAAAACGTCAGAAATCGATTCATCTGCCAAAAATACAAAAAGGCTGAACTTTAAAAGAAAGAAAAATTACGTCACCGTCAACTTCTATTGAACAAAAATGATACTAATACATAAAAGAGGAGGATATGAACACTTTTATCAAATTAGATTTTTTATTAAAATTATAGAACGCAAAAAATTGAAGCCAGGATTTTGGTGGGATTTACAGTTCTCTTCCATGCAAGCTTCGATCTGAGCTCTCTCTTCCCTATTTCCTGTCTTTTGGGTTAGGTGGTGATAAGAAAGGAAATGAAGGATGATGATAGTGACTAATAAAATAAAGGGGATAGGTGATTAATGAAATAAAGGGTTGGGTGTCGCATTTGTGTTACTGAGTCAACGGTTTAAATTATAAATATTTTAAATGGGTATTTATAAAAATTAAATATATTAAAACATAAGTAATAATATATAATGATTTTGTATGTAAAAAAAGTTTGAGACAAAAAAAATTTTAGTTTATACTTTAAGGACCAAAATCGTATGTAACCCTTTTTATAACTATTACTGAAAATATAAATAAAAATGAGATAGACGAATATGAGTCACTGTTAACGGTGGAATTGAAGTTTTTTTATTTAGAGTAACTGATGAATGTACGAGACAACCTATTTAACTTAAGGACAACATTGTCATTATATACAAAAATATCAATATAAATTTATTGATATTATTTACAAACTAGTTATTTATAAATGTTATAGCTATTAATTTATTTTTTTAATTCTATTTAATTTAAAATAAATTTAAAAATTCATATTCAGAATACTCTTAATTTCCATATATAATTCTAATAGATACAAAATTTATGTTCCACCGCTTTTTTTAGTTTTTGTAAAATTAATTTCGTTTTCTAATATATTATTTATTCTCTAATTCGTTTATTATATATTTTTTTATTTTTTAATATTATCGTGACCTTATTCACATCACTATTTTTTTGAAAATAAAATCCCTAAAAAATTAAATTATTTTAAAACATTAATTATAAAAGTACACAACTAACATATATCTATTTTATTAAAAAATAAATAATTCAAAAATCAATGACTATAATATTATTTTTATAAAAAAATAAATATAAAACAAAATATACGTTATTTATTTAAAAATATTAATTATACTTAAATATCATATATATTTATTTTTATTTTCATCTTTTAAAAATATTACGTGAAAATATATATCTAAATTTGACAAAAACCTTTATTTAATTACAAACACTAAAAATTTTGATAAATAAATTAATTTTTTTTAATGACTATTTAAACAGTAAATATAGATAAATAATAATTATTTTTATTATCTTAACAATATATAATTGGAGATATATATATAATATTAGTTTTAAAAAACCATGCCTTCCAAATCACTGTTGCTGGGACTCAGTACCGCATATCACTATGGCAATTGGCAAAATGGCACTATTAATTTCTAGAGAATAATTTTATTTTTGGTAAATGAAAATCCTTATTTTTATTTAGTAATACTTTTGTCCACAGCATTACTACTGAAAGAACCATCGAAACTTAAACATCACATAGCCCAACCAAGCTCACGACTTGTAAAATAAATCAAACGCCCATGCTTTTTAGTACAAAAAAAAACCTCACTCACTCCAGCGGCTCCACTTGTGAGCTGAGTTCAACGTTGCGGCTCCACAAACTGACAAAACATTCGACAAGTGCCCTCAATGTCAATACTGCTGTTGCTATTCTGGTCAAGCTTTCAACGGGTTTACAGAACAGCTTACACCTTCCGTCTATGATTCTAGCACATAATAATTTCAATAAATCTACACCATCAACATTTTTAACTATATATCTCAACAGTATTGCAGCATCGCATAGCAAAGTGCCAGTAAAGCTGACTGGCATACGTGAAAACTTTCCAATAGTATAATAGCACTAATGCAAAGATTAGGGATGGACATGTAGAGTTCCAAACTTGACAGAAAATTAGAAACAAATCTTAGCAGGAAAAAGTACACTGTACATGGAATCAGTTTCAAAAACCAAAAGATTACAGGTTTAAACAAAATGCAACTATATATTGATTATAATTTGCACCACACACAACACAAAGATGACAAAGAAAGAAACCTTTTTTGTGAAGTCACATTGCCACAATGTGTCCAAAATTAGAGTAAAGTATATTTTATAGTGCTTGGTAAATTAAAGTTTGGCTTATATGAAATGTACATTCAAGAAAAACACTCTTACAAATGAGCATGCTTAGGAGAACTAACAGCAGCACTACCATAATGAGAAAACCACCCTTCTAACTGTGCAAACTATAGTGTCGAATATATATATTTTGCAAATGAGAACACAGTGAGGGCATTCAAAGGGGTCCCGAACTCGTCCGGCGAAGTTGACGCTTGGGCTCTGGTGGTGGCTCACTTGGCAACACCTTCTCTATCTCCTGCAAGAAAACATTCATAAGTTACTATGAGCAGAGATGAACCATCTAGAACCAACTTTAGAAAGGGCACAATTATGATGGACTCATCTGAGTTCAACTCTATTGGATGAAAGAATACATAGAACGATTGAAAATAATATAGAAAGGAAAAGAGATAGAAAAGATGCAATATGGATATAAAACTTAAGCCATTTATGCACTGTTAAGAATGTGCTGCAAAATATGCAGTTATTCACCTTTTATATTCACTACAAAATTGAGGTAAATCCAAATTCTTGAACAGTACTATTCAAGTTTATCACTCTGATAGCTTATTTCATTAAATAGCACAAACTATAGGTTCTTGATTTCCTAATGATTCTTACAGCATTGGCTTGAAATGAATTAGTAAGTAAAACTGCAGACAAAATGGTTGGAGAAAGAGAAACCCTGAAGCTGCAAGGTACTGCCATATTAGATTGTTAGGTTACTTCTATGGGTATCTTACACCATATTGTATGTGAAATCATTGTATCTCCTTTATTAAACATAATAACAGAGCAAGGTCAAATTCCTATTCACAAAGTTTTGAAACAACTCAAATCTTTAGAGATAGTATGTAACATCAAATTCGGAGAAATCTTATGAGAGGTTTTTTCATGAAATTACTTCTAATCAAGAGACAGAAAACAAATTCGGAAATCTATAGTCCCAATTGCGAGTCCCTTTTTTTGGCACAGCAATATAGGCACTATAGGAGCCTGCTCAAACTACATTCTCCATAAGACTCTTTTGATTACCTGATTTTATGACAAATCTTATTCTGTAGTATATCTCACATTTTTAACTTCAAAAAACCGTGATCTATTAATCTAATTTTTTTTTTCTAAAGACGCAGTAATCAATGAATTTATCATGCCAGTCAAATTAGGCATGTTCTAAAATCTGCACGTTTTCTAGCATCATTTCCAAGAAATTAGTGATAGAGAATAACTAGGAGTTATCAAATTAAGACCACTCAGAATGATGAATGAAGTAGGACAGAAGTGAAACAAGCAGAAGACAGAGGCCATTATAGAAACAAAATTCAACTCACCGATCTCTCAAATTTCGGAATGCCAAGGTTCAATAGAATAATAAAGAAAGACCAAAATGAGAAATACACAGGAGACAAATGGAAGCCTTCTAAAATTGAATGATGAGAGCTATATGGAAGAAACGTTGAGGTCATCTAGAATGTAAGGGAAGCCTTTTGAAGCTCGTCTAGTTTATGCTACTCTTAGCCTTTAGATAATAATGCAACTTAACAACAATAGACATGCAGTGCCTGTGGAGCCGCTAGTATAAAAGAATGCATACTGAAAAAGGAATCAAAACCTACCTGCTGTCTTTTAAGCCTTTCATTTTCTTCTTCTAAACGGGAAACTTTATTCTCCAGTTCTTGTGTGTAAGCCTGTCCATTGACATAGATGTATTCTTGTCTCAAATACAAATTACAAAACTATAAAGAGGAAAAGGAGGCTTCAAAGTTAAAACAAATAACCTGTTTTCTAGCACGCGACCGCGCAGCAGATTCCCTATTCTTTATCATCCTCTTCTGTCTCCTCTCCACAGTTTTCTCAACAACAGTACCAGAGGCAACCCTTTTCCGACCCGGAGTCTGGGTATCTGATAATGTACCCATCAAAGAAGATGGCGACATAGTCACCATTGTCTCAGTGTATCCAGCATCCAGAGCCGGATTCACCACAACAGGAAAAGACTGCTGAACCACAGGGCCAGCGATATAACCAGCAATCATATTATTCTGCTGCTTCTGATGCTGATTATGCTGGAGATGCGGTGCCGGCTGCACTGATGGGATTTGGTATTGAATCCAATGTACTTGATCAGAAACATTGTGCTGAGAAGCCACATTGGAATCAACCCTTGACATAGCATTATCCTCAGTAGCAAAAGACTCAGCAACAACTCCTGCTTTCACCAAGAAATCCTCCAGGGTCATCTCGCCAAATGTTGGTGGTGTCTCCTTTGTTTTCTTATCATTATTATTACTGTTTCCACCACTCTTCTTTCTCTGCATATCTCTCCAAACCTCATCAATGGTTTTCTTGCTAAGATCTCCAGAAACAGTTAGGCTCCCTTGTCGATTCAGGGATGAAACCGAAGCTAACTGAGCATGCTGCTGCTGAATGTTAGCATCAGTCCCAGAACCCAATCCAGAAGAGGCTTGACCACCACCACCACCACCACAACCTCCAGCCTCAGCCGTAAACACACTCTTTAGAAGCTCATCAAGATTCATGCTTCCTAATGGCTTCCCCAAATTTCCAAGCTGGTTTTGAACCTCATCAAGTGTGAGATTATACAATGACCCTTGCCTAGCCAAGGAGCCAGAGCCACCACTCTGTGCCTCTTGGACTGCCCCACCTTGAGAACCCATATTTCTGAAACCCCCAAGTGAAAAAAACAACCTAAAACCCTATCTGTTTCATCTCCTCCAAATTCCAACACCCCAGAAAGCACCTCAATCTCTATTCAAGCAGGCAAGAAAAACCCAAAGTAGAGTAGCTTTTGCAGTGATTATTTTATATCCAAAGGAACAAACTTGGCACCAAACTTGAAACAAGAGAGGAAAAAGAAAGAGAACATACCCCAAAATACAACCAATTTGTGCTGAACTTTGAGATTTGGTCTCACTGTGACATTTACTCAAACACAAGGCATGCCGTGTAAAATGGGGTGAGTGGAAATTTGACCCAGAAGAGAAAAGAAGTTGACCCGGATTCAGCAATCAAGGGAGATTATTGTGGAAAAAACAGTAATGTCACAAAATAACAACACAGGTTGATAGATGAAAGGATAAGACAAAAATTACCAATAACTTATCATGCATGTCATTTGTATACTATAATCACCAAAGTGAATCAAAGAACAAAACCCCAAAATTAATCCAGCAAGTAGCAAGAACATTCAGCATAAATAGTACTATGTTTTGGTCATGGAAACTGCCAAACTGATGGCTGCAAAAACCAACCTATAGGGGGAAATAGCTTACAGTAACCAAAAGAATGATTAAGTTTTCACTTTAAAGGGAAAATATAATTAAAAGAAAGGTGGGAATAATTTATAAAAATGGTTAAATGGATACAGAAATTTTTCGAAACTGTTTAAAGAATAGACTCTTCTGACTACCTCAGTTAGAAACAAAAGAAAATCGAGGGTACCAAGTCCTGTAGGATCCAAATCTGAAATCTTAAAAACAAGTTGGTCATTTTAATTTTATTTTATTTTTTCTTTGGGAGTATGAGCACTAACCCAGACCAAGCAAGGAAAAGTATTAAAAAATTTACAAAAAAAGATATTGATATATGAAGGAATATCTAATCTCTAATATAATAAAGATGGAAAAGGTCCTACATTCTCTTGGATAATGCTCATATTACGTATAAAGTAAGCAAGTTTTTGCTATTATTTTAATCGAAAGTGTAGTGTGATCTTCTTAACTCATTAAAAATTGAAGAGTGAATATGATGAATGTTTAGTTTAGAAATATCTTTTCTCTTTTCTTCTTTTAATCTTCCTTCCTTTTAACTGGTAAATAATATTTGATCAATCATAAAAATAATGAAGATTTGATTCGCACCCAGAACTCAGCTTTTATGTGTTATCTTGCAAGCCAAATGAATTTGTATCCGAAGCAGAAAGGGGTGTTTTATTGAATCATTGAATTTAAAAAAAAAAAATTGACCTGAATATATATTAACTACCATGAAAT
The DNA here is from genome assembly GCF_003086295.3 of Arachis hypogaea. Taxonomy (NCBI): domain Eukaryota; kingdom Viridiplantae; phylum Streptophyta; class Magnoliopsida; order Fabales; family Fabaceae; genus Arachis; species Arachis hypogaea. The sequence continues at coordinate 85,735,158 of NC_092041.1, forward strand.
TGTTCACGACGATTTCAAAAAAGATATTGAAAACGTCATTGACGGCTGCAAAATAAGAAAACGTTTTTTTGTTTTCAAGTTTGCTTTATCTTTTGACCGATTTAGTGAAAAGATTACAAAATATGTTACACAATTTTTTAGAAAGATTGCTTAATTTGGTTCATAAGCAATTGTCACCATTTCGTCAGAATTTACTTCTACTTGCTCACTCATACTATTAGGGGTCATTTTTTTTTAATTATGGTGGAGGGGTAGGTGTTGTGCCGGGATATGGAATGAGGGGGTGTTACACCAAAATGTAGGATAAGTTTTGGCTCAGATTTGGTAGAACCTCTAAATTCTCTGTTTTGAAAATTTTGTAAGTAAATCGGAGGGTTTGTTTTGCTCATAGCACATAGGAGAAATCGGACCATGCGATATGACCTCATCAAAACGGATGGTCCGTTTTTTTGGTTGATTTTTTTTTATTTCGTTATATTAGTCGCTTGTTCCGATTTTTGTTTGCAAATTTTTTTTTTAATTTACAGTAAAAGAAATCGGACGGTGAGTTTTCATTATTTTATAATTTTTTTCGAATTAGGTTATACACAACTCGGTTGGTCCGAATTATATGTGTATATATATAGTTGCTAAGGTGTGCGAACCAGGTTGAATCCGATTTACTAAGTAATAACATTTTCATCTCTAATTGTAATTAATGTACATAGAGCCTATATCTAAGTTGCTGCAAATAATAATTACGAATACATATTTTCACTTTCTATGTAACTAATAATGTTTTAATGTAATAATAATAAAACCTCAACTAAAATAACATACTTCTATATATTAAAAGGCTAACAGGAAACAACTTATTACTACCAAAATCACAAATAAATTATATTTTACAGATCCTAATTTACTATTTGAAATTATCAACATTGTTCCAGAAAAATATACATCGAAAGTATCCTAAAATTATAATTTTTATAATTAATTATAACAATTAACTAATTAATTATTAAATCTAAAACTATTATAAAAAATTATAAACAAGTCATTCTCAATACTAATCTATTATATTAGAAAAACGTCTAAACAGCAATTACTTATTTTTAAACACACATGTTGCTAATCATTATTTAAACATATAACCATAAATTCTTAATATTAAACATAACAGTTAACTTCTTAACTCTAATTACAAAAATTATTACAAAAATTTATAAACAATTCCTATTTAATACTGAACTATTCATAACAAGTCCTATTCAACACCAAACTATTCATACACTCAAAAAATTTCTAAACAAAAATTAATTATATTTAAACCCACTTATCTAACTATTATTTAAATACATATTTTTAAATTTTTTAATTTAATTACAACAGTTAACAACTATAATTTCTAATATTACTACAAAAAATTCTAATATTAATTTTTTTACTTCTAATCTATTATTAAAAAAGAATCTAAACAACAATTAACCACATTTAAACATATATATATTTCTAATTATTATTTAAACATATATTCTTAAATTTCTACAATTAACCATAACTTCTAAAATTATTCCAAATTTTTTTAAAAACTAATTTTTTTTATAATTTATTATATTACAAACAACTCTGAACAAGATGAAACTACTACACTTACACCTTATTTATTTAAACATTTATTTTTAAATTTCTATCAATAAATCTATATACTAATTCATATATATGTTCTTCAGATCAACTCCTAACAACCATAAATATAACTAAATTTAAAAAAAAAATTAAAAATCTTCAAAAAATAAAAAAAAAATTAAAAAAACTTACATAATCAGAGTAGCTCAAATATTTTACAATGTAAAGTTTCGAACCATCAACATTTCTAAGTTTTGATTTTGTTGACATTTTGTCTTTTTTTTCCTCACACAGCAGAAGTTCAGAACGTTGAGGGAGGAAGAAGATGGAGTTGTGTGTGCTGTGTGGGGAAGGAAAGGAAAGTGAATTCGGTTGGTACACATGCAAGCAATGACTCGATTTGGTTGTGTTAAAAAGACACCGTTTGTGGAGAGCAAGCATTCAGTGACGCGTAACTTGGATATACACAACTCGGATGGTCCGTTTTTGGACAAAGAAATCGGAGGGTCCGAGTTTCCCTCACCTACTCGCAGGTCCGGTTTTTTTCTCTACTGACACCACACAAAAGTAAAACTTCCCTCTCCTTCATAACTGAGTCCAACTCAAATTTGCCCTTGATATGGAAATTAAAAAGCGTACTATTAGCATCTCTCAGTCCAATAATCACATTTTGAACTTGTAAGTTCTTTCTTCCCATATGCTTCATCACCTGAACTCACTATGAGTTTTATAATGAATCTTCAATTTTTGGAAATAAGTTTTTACTTTTGAGAATTTATTTTTCCTGAAATTGTATTTCCAGCTTAGCCTTTTATTCTTTCCGTCCACTTTTGAATTTTTTGTGATGTTATGATCAGCCCTTCTCCTTAAATGAAATCGCACTCCTCAATTGCAAATTATATATAGGATAACGTAAATTTGATATCGATAAAATTTATTAAAAATTTTAAAAATATTTTTAGGTTTTTTATTATAATTTTATTTCGAAATTTTTTTTATGTGCATTAATTGTATTACGGATAGCTAAATTTTCAACAAATTTAGAATCAATTCAACTATAATGCTTGATAATTTTGTGTGCGGCTTACTTATATTAAAAATTGTCTTTTTAAAATTATTGGTACATTGATCCTAAAATTATTTGTTCATAGATTTTGTTCTACCTTGCATCACTGTTCTGCCTCCCCTAACTTTCTCCATTATTATGGGTGCTACTAATGTAACCGCCTCTATCCTGCCTTATTTTGATACCAATGTTCTCATTCCTCCCACCACCATTGTTTTGTTCCCTGTTCTGATGTCATTGTTCCCACTCCCCCTCCCTCCTCTCCAGTGTTCTTCCCTTGCCGGTGCGGTGACAATGGATGCAATCATGCAAGTGGAGTGTGTGGAATGGTAGGATGGGATTATAGTTATGATTGGCAATTTGGAATGTGGTTAGATTAAAGGATGTACTTTAAAAATTTTAGATATTTTTTTAATATTTTGGTAAATTTGTCAATTAGAGTTCAGTTCATCTTTTATACATATAATATTAGTTTATTTTTTTATTGCTAAATTTTTTAGCATTTTGAACATTCATGAAAAGAAATAGTAATTTAATTTTAGAATAAACACTTAATCTAATCCACATTTATTATTCAAAAAGATAATACGATTATTACCAGAAAAAGTTGACTATTTGGTCAATAACTCTATTGTGATGAGTCAATGCAACAAAAGAAGTGGAGAGGAGACCAATAATAAAAGAAGGGTGTTAAGGGTCAAATTGTCTTTTTATTATACGAGTTATGTTGTTTTTAAAAATTATATATATATTTAATTAAATATTTTATCTATTAATTAATAACATGTTCTGAAAATATAATTCTTGCAATCTGGTTAGAAAACTAACAAAAATCTAACCAATAACAAGTTAACAAATATATTTAAATTGTATTTTATATTAATTAATTGTCATTAATTAATAATTATTTAAATTTTATTTTTTTAAAATATAAAATTAATAATTTTTAATTTCAATTGTTTAAAATTAACTAATTAAAAATTATTTACCTATACTTTTCCTAATTTTTAATAGTGATATAGTTATCAAGTTTTTTCTACGTGGGACAAGAATTTTAATTTGCTTTCTTATAATTGTGAAGTTTTTACTTTGTTGATATTTATTTCTAATCATGTTATTCATATCACATGGATAAAAAAAATTAGTTATCCATTAGTGAAAGTTTAATAAATATTTGGCATAGGAAAATATATATTTCGTATTCATTAAAAAATTAATTCTATAAAAAAATTGATTATCGTGTTATAAAATGATTATTCTATTATGACATATTTAATAGTATAATGACTAATTACTTTGTTAGAGACATGTATTTAACTTTATACATAAATACAAAAAAAATTATTTAGTGGTTAATTATTTTTTATGTCAATAAATAAGTTTTTATTTCCTTATGTTTATTTTTAAATTATATATGATGAAAAAGACAATGAATATTAACACTTTTGTTTAATTTTTTGTCCTTTTTATTGAAAAAAAAATTGCAAGATCAGATAAGCATTTTATTATAGACTTCATAACTTTTTTATTACCAAGAACATATTTATAAAATATTTTGCATTCTAAATCTTTTTGCTATAAAAGTTCTACTAATATTATATTATAAATTATTCATCTTAAAAATTTAAATTAATACGAAAAAAGATATAAATAGTATATCTCTATAATAAAGAATTTGTGAAAGTTCTAAAAAAAAAAAACTCTTTACATTTTGTTTACAGGTTATTTCCTTGGAAAGTTATTCGCAGGCATCTAGAATTTGGTGGACACAAAGACAAGAGTTGACGTTTCCCAAAAAAAATGAATATATATATATCCCTCAGCAAGATGTGATAAGAAAGCACTAGGAATGATACTGTGAATAGAATTTGAAGGTTAACACCAACCATGACTCCATGAGTGAACCATTATATTAGTTTCATTGTTCCCTGGCTGTAGAGACAACGAAGGATTCCCATAATATTGGTGCTGTGCACGAATATCTTTTGAGGGTAACACCAATTAGAAGCTGGCGTTTGTAGTAAATGTTTGGGGAATGTGCAAATGTGCATGTTTGAATGACCCTCTCCGGCAGTTTCATGTCAAGCAAATACTTTTAAGTAACCATGTGGCAGCCGGACAAGATACTTTGTTCTTATTGGTCATAAATATTTTGAATGTACCAACGTATAGTCTATTGTAATAAAGTGGATACTCTTGTTATTATATCCTAGTGTGAAGATCATATTGTAAATTTTTAGATAAATTAATTTATTTAATTAAATATATTTGATTGAATTATCAAATGATTTACACTAATATTCTTATGTAAAGATATCGTTATTGAAATATATTTTTTATTGTAGTTAGTCGTAGATCGATGTTTCTGATTTTTTAAATAATTGATTTTGAAGTTGAGTATTAAACTTAAAAAATCGCCATGCTAGTAAATTGAAGTGATGCCAGATGAAACATCTCGAAGGTCAAATATAGTTATTTTCAATGAAAAAATACTTATTGTTTTCTATCTGAAAACTTAATACATATATATGTTCTATTAAAATGTGGATTTTTTAGCCTTTTTACATGTTAGGAACGAAAACTTTTTTAATAGACAACTTATAAATATCCTTAATAATGTTGATTTAATTTGACAACATATTCTAATTTTTTGATGATTGAATATCAATGTGAAGGGATGCAAAACCAGTAAGAAATAATTATTCTAAATAATGATTCCTTCCTCCCTTATTTTTAGAATTAATCATATGGTTATAATAAAAATCAGTCACTAATATATGATACGATAGAATTTAATATATATATATATATATATATATAATAATTAATTTAATGACTAATTTTTACTATACATATAACATTTTTAACTTAAAATATATCTAAATATTTTTTTATGGGTGAAATCATAAAAAATAGCCTCAAAATTAGCAAATTTATGACAAGTACTTTCTAAATTTGTTAACCATAAATATACCTTCAAAACAATTAGAGTTTATATTTATATAAATACAATCATTTCAAATTGATTATATGTGTGTCCTATTTGGATATAAATCGTAGAACTCCTACCACGATTTATAAAGAGGCATCAGTTACACATAAACCGTAAAATCCCTGCTACAATTTATGAAGAGCTAAGTCTGTTCATAAATGTGAGATCAAGCAACGGATTGCATTTTTGACTTTGAATTAATCATTTATAAATTAAATAATTCATAAATAAAAGTTTAGGATTTTTTTTGAAATAAATAAATAAAAACATTATTCTCCAATAACAATTAATCCAACATTATATACGAGAATCCAATGTTTTGGATTATCTGCGTAATTTTTAACTAGGTCGTCGGGCGACCTGCAGGTTCTACACACATGTTACCACTCAGATGGGCGACCTATAGAACGATTCTTGCAAATAAAATTCAACCTCGGCCAATTTTAATCCACTCTCACACAAAAAACTACTATTGTGATAATAAAGAAAGTTCTGGAAAGAATAAGAAAAAATTGGGAAAGAAGAGAGTACCAATAAATAAATTTGTACTAAAAATAATTGAGTTTTTTATTAAACATTTTTTTGAATGAATTTGGATTAGTCTAGTTTATTCAATTTTTAAAAATATTATATGCACAAATAATAAGATTAATGTTTGCACTCGTCAACAAATATACTATAAAAATTTGTACTCATTAAATTAGTTATGTATATAAAATATTGAAGGTTCTTGATGGCTTAGAGAATGGTAGTTGAATCTATGACTCTCTTTTAATCTTGAATGATAAGTCCTCAAACCAGAAAATGAAAGTTTGCTTCTGTTTAGTCTACGAGATTAATTATGCAGGAAAAAATTTTATTTTGTCTCATCAATCGGGAAAAACAGAATTAGAACAGGGAAGAAGAAGATGACACATGCATATATCATAGTTCAACTGTCTTGTGCATATATTATGGGTAGCTAGGTGTCGTATTAGAATTGTATAGGTTGTTATATGTGTTTGGTGAGAGCTTAGGCTAATCAAAAATTCAAATTTTATTCCACTTGACCATATATCCTTACCTTGACCCTAGCCTCATTACAATCTTATGAAAAGTTCTCATGATATTTGTATGCATGCATTGAATAATTGTTAATTGTTATATGAAAAATAAATCTTTGAAAACATTCTTAGAGGAGAATCGAGTGGATCGACCCTAAACACTTGAGCAACTAGAACGTATACACATCTGGTAAGGGATTCGTTTGCTCAATTACATGTTTTCACCTATGATCATTCTCATCTTGCAAGTTTATAAATTTTTTTCTATAACTCAATTCAATTGTGGATTTGATTCGATTGTAATTGATTTAACCCTTATGTACATATATGTATTCTTGAAAATTGATTTATTTTAACCAAATAGCTGCATGCATGTAGATAGGTTGCAATGGTGATGAGCGGATAATTTATACGCTTTTTGGCATTGTTTTTAGGTAGTTTTTAGTAAGTTCAAGCTACTTTTAGGGATGTTTTCATTAGTTTTTATGTTAAATTCACATTTCTGGACTTTACTACGAGTTTGTGTGTTTTTCTATGATTTCAGGTAATTTCTGGCTGAAATTGAGGGACTTGAGCAAAACTCTGAAAAAGGCTGACAAAAGGACTGCTGATGCTGTTGGAATCTGACCTCCCTGCACTCGAAATGAATTTTCTGGAGCTACAGAACTCCAAATGGCGCGCTCTCAACGGCGTTAGAAAGTAGACATCCAGAGCTTTCCAGCAATATATAATAGTCCATACTTTATTCGGAAATTGATGACGTAACTTGGCGTTGAACGCCAAGTACATGCTGCTGTCTGGAGTTAAACGCCAGAAACACATCATGATCCGGAGTTGAACGCCCAAAACACGCTATAACTTGGAGTTCAACTCCAATAAACGCCTCAGCTCGTGAATAGATCAAGCTCAGCCCAAACATACACCAAGTGGGCCCCGGAAGTGGATTTATGCATTAATTACTTACTCATGTAAACCCTACTAGCTAGTTTATTATAAATAGGACTTTTTACTAGTGTATTAGACATCTCTAGACGCCTAGTCCTTAGACCATGGGGGCTGGCCATTCGGCCATGCCTGAACCTTTCACTTATGTATTTTCAACAGTGGAGTTTCTGCACACCATAGATTAAGGGTGTGGAGCTCTGCTGTACCTCAAGTTTCAATACAATTATTATTACTTTCTATTCAATTCTCTTTTATTCTTATTCCAAGATATACGTTGCATAACACTTTGATGAATGTGATGATCCGTGACACTCATCATCATTCTCACCTATGAACGCGTGTGATTGACAACCACTTCCGTTCTACTCTAGACCGGGCGCATATCTCTTAGATTCCCCAACAGAATCTTCGTGGTATAAGCTAGATAGATGGCGGCATTCATGGAGATCCGAAAAGTCTAACCTTGTCTGTGGTATTCCGAGTAGGATCCCGAGAATCCGGAAAGTCTAACCTTGTCTGTAGTATTCCGAGTAGGATTCCGGTATTGAATGACTATGACGAGCTTCAAACTCCTGAAGGCTGGGCGTGATGACAAACGCAAGAGAATCAATGGATTCTACTCCAACCTGATTGAGAACCGACAGATGATTAGCCGTGCTGTGACAGAGCATTTGGACCATTTTCACTGAGAGGATGGGATGTAGCTATCAACAAGGGTGATGCCTCCAGACGATTAGCCGTGCAGTGACAGCGCATAGGACCATTTTCCCGAGAGGATTAAAAGTAGCCATTGATGATGGTGATGCCCTACATACAGCTTGCCATGGAAAGGAGTAAGAAGGATTGGATGAAAGCAATAAAAAAGTAGAGATTCAAAAGGATTCTAGCATCTCCACACGCCTATCTGAAATTCCCACTATTGATTTACATAAGTATTTCTATTCCTTTTTATTTTATTTATCTTTATTTATCCAATCTAATCACATTTGACTTTATGAGTCCACTTAACTGGGATTTACAAGATGACCATAGCTTCCTTCATACCAACAATCTCTATGGGATCGACCCTTACTCACGTAAGGTTTATTACTTGGACGACCTAGTACACTTGCTGGTTAGTTGAACGAATTTGTGACTTCAAATAGAGCCAATTATTAAATTTCATACAAGTACAAAGAATATGGATCACAATTTCGTCCACCAAGATTTTGGCGCCGTTACCGGGGATTGTTGAGTTTGAACAACTGACGGTTCATCTTGTTGCTCAGATTAGGTAATTTTCTTTTCAAAAGGTTTTCAAAAAAATCTTTCAAAATTTTTTTATTTATTTTTCGTTTTTCTAATAATGTTTTTCGAAAAAATTAATAAAAATACAAAAAAAAATTCATAAAATCATAAAAACCAAAAATATTTTGTGTTCTTGTTTGAGTCTTGAGTCAATTTTTAAGTTTGGTGTCAATTGCATACTTTAAAAATTTTTCTTGCATTTTTTTCAAAAAATTCATGCATTCATAGTGTTCTTCATGATCTTCAAGTTGTTCTAGGTAAGTCCTCTTGTTTGATCTTCAAGTTTTCTTCAAGTGTATTTTCTTGTTTTTCATATGCATTTTTTGTTTGTTAGAATCCATGCATTAAAGATTTCTAAGTTTGGTGTCTTCCATGTTTTCTTTGCATCAAAAATTTTTTCAAAAATATGTTCTTGATGTTCATCATGATCTTCAAAGTGTTCTTGGTGTTCATCTTGACATTCATGTTCTTGCATGCATTAAGTGTTTTGATCCAAAATTTTCATGTTTTGGGTCATGTTTGTGTTTTTCTCTCTCATAATTAAAAATTCAAAAAATAAAAAAATATTTTTTCCTTATTTTTCTCATAATTTTCGAAAATTTGAGTTGACTTAGTCAAAAATTTTTAAAATTAGTTATTTCTTACAACTCAAGTCAAATTTTCAAAATTTAAAAATCTTATCTTTTCAAAATCTTTTTCAAAAATCATATCTTCTCCAATTTTTCCTCTTTTTCGAAAATTTCAAAAATCTTTTTCAAAATCTTTTTCTTATCTTTATATCAAATTTTCGAAAATTAGCTAACAATTAATATGATTGATTCAAAAATTTGAAGTTTGTTACTTTCTTGTTAAGAAAGGATCAATCTTTAAATTCTAGAATCATATCTTGTAATTACTTGTTAGTTAAGTAATTAATTTTAATTTTAAAAATTAAATCTTTTTCAAACATATCTTTTTATCACATCTTCTTATCTTATCTCTTTATCATATCTTTTTCAAAATTTTATCTTTTTCAAAAAATTTGATTTTAAAATATCTTATCTAACTTCTTATCTTCTTATCTTTTCAAATTTGATTTTAATATCTTTTTCAACTAACTAATTAACTTTTTGTTTGTTTCTTATCTTTTTCAAAACCACCTAACTACTTTTTCCTCTCTAAATTTCGAAAATACCTCCCTCTTTTTCAAAAAATTCTTTTTAATTAACTAATTGTTTCAAATTTTAATTTTAATTTTAATTCATCTTTAATTTTCGAAATTACTAACTCCTTTTCAAAAATATTTTCGAAAATCCCTCTCTCATCTTCTTCTATTTATTTATTTATTTACTAACACTTCTCTTCATCTCTTATCACCTCCCCTATCCTTACTCTTTATACAGACTATTCATCCCTCTCCTTCCATTATCCCCTTTCTTCTTCTACTAATAATAAGGATCCTCTTTACTGTGACATAGAGGATTCCTCTTCCTTTTCTTTTCCTCTTCTCTTTCATATGAGCAGAAACAAGGAAAAAGGCACTCTTGTTGAAGCTGATCCTGAACCTGAAAAGACTCTGAAGAGGAAGTCAAGAGAAACTAAAATCAACAATTCAGAGAAACCTAAAAAAAAAGAGAGAAAAGGGAAGACAAAAAGCTTCCACCTCCAAGTCATGGGAGATGGAGATATTCATCTCAAGGGTCCATAACTCAGTAGAAGAGCATTTGACTGCACATCAAGAGAGCATGAGAAATTCCCTCATCAAGAAATCCCTGAGATACCTCAGGGGATACATGTTCCTCCACATAATTATTGGAAGCAACTAAGGGTAGGAACACCAAAATTACTAGGAATCATTCAACAGAAGCAAGGAAGAGACATAGAGGAGCTCAAAGAGCACCATTGGTTCTTCAAGAAGGCGCCACCCTCACTAAGGTGGACTCATTCCTTGTTCTTATTTCTCTATTTTTTGATTTTTTATGCTTCATGTTTATTTATGTTTTGTGTCTCTACTTCATGATCATTAGTGTTTAGTAACTATGTCTTAAAGTTATGAATAATTCCATTAATCCTTCACCTTTCTTAAATAAAAAATGTTTTTAATTCAAAAGAACAAGAAGTACATGAATTTCGAATTTATCCTTGAATTTAGTTTAATTATATTGATGTGGTGACAATACTTTTTATTTTCTGAATGAATGCTTGAACAGTGCATATTTTTGATCTTGTTGTTTATGAATGTTAAAATTGTTGGCTCTTGCAAGAATGATGAACAAAGAGAAATGTTATTGATGATCTGAAAAATCATAAAATTGATTCTTGAAGCAAGAAAAAGCAGTGAAAAAAGCAAAGGCTTGCAAAAAAAAAAATGGCGAAAAAATAGAAAGAAAAAGAAAAAGCAAGCAGAAAAAGCCAATAGCCCTTAAAACCAAAAGGCAAGGGTAAAAAGGATCCAAGGCTTTGAGCATCAATGGATAGGAGGGCCCAAGAAAATAAAATCCAGGCCTAAGCGGCTAAATCAAGCTGTCCCTAACCATGTGCTTGTGTCATGAAGGTCCAAGTGAAAAGCTTGAGACTGAGTGGTTAAAGTCGTGATCCAAAGCAAAAAGAGTGTGCTTAAGAGCTCTGGACACCTCTAACTGGAGACTCTAGCAAAGCTGAGTCACAATCTGAAAAGGTTCACCCAGTCATGTGTCTGTGGCATTTATGTATCCGGTGGTAATACTGGAAAATAAAGTGCTTAGGGCCACGGCCAAGACTCATAAGTAGCTGTGTTCAAGAATCAACATACTTAACTAGGAAAGTCAATAACACTATCCGAAATTCTAAGTTCCTAGAGAAGCCAATCATTCTAAACTTCAAAGGAAAAAGTGAGATGCCAAAACTCTTCAGAAGCAAAAAGCTACAAGTCCCGCTCATCTAGTTATAATTAATATTCATTGATATTCTGGAATTTATAGTATATTCTCTTCTTTTTATCCTAATTGATTTTCAAGTTACTTGGGGACAAGCAACAATTTAAGTTTGGTGTTGTGATGAGCGGATAATTTATACGCTTTTTGGCATTGTTTTTAGGTAGTTTTTAGTAAGTTCAAGATACTTTTAGGGATATTTTCATTAGTTTTTATGTTAAATTTACATTTCTGGACTTTACTATGAGTTTGTGTGTTTTTCTGTGATTTCAGATAATTTCTGGCTGAAATTGAGGGACTTGAGCAAAACTCTAAAAAAGGCTGACAAAAGGACTGCTGATGCTGTTGGAATCTAACCTCCCTGCACCGAAATAAATTTTCTGGAGCTACAGAACTCCAAATGGCGCGCTCTCAATGACGTTGGAAAGTAGACATCCAGAGCTTTCCAGCAATATATAATAGTTCATACTTTATTCGGAAATTGACGACGTAACTTGGCGTCGAACGCCAAGTACATGCTGTTGTCTGGAGTTAAACGCCAGAAACACGTCATGATCCGGAGTTGAACGCCCAAAACACGCTATAACTTGGAGTTCAACTCCAATAAATGCCTCAGCTCGTGGATAGATCAAGTTCAGCCCAAACATACACCAAGTAGGCCCCGGAAGTGGATTTATGCATCAATTACTTACTCATGTAAACCATAGTAACTAGTTTATTATAAATAGGACTTTTTACTAGTGTATTAGACATCTCTGGACGCCTAGTCCTTAGACCATGAGGGCTGGCCATTTGGCCATGCCTGAACCTTTCACTTTTGTATTTTCAACAGTGGAGTTTTTGCACACCATAGATTAAGGGTGTGGAGCTCTGGTGTACCTCAAGTTTCAATATAATTATTATTACTTTCTATTCAATTCTTTTTTATTCTTATTCCAAGATATACATTGCACAACACTTTGATGAATGTGATGATCCGTGACACTCATCATCATTCTCACCTATGAACGCGTGTGATTGACAACCACTTCCGTTCTACTCTAGACCGGGCGCATATCTCTGAGATTCCCCAACAGAATCTTCGTGGTATAAGCTAGATAGATGACGGCATTCATGGGGATCCGAAAAGTCTAACCTTGTCTGTGGTATTCCGAGTAGGATCCCGGGAATCCGGAAAGTCTAACCTTGTCTGTGGTATTCCGAGTAGGATTCCGGTATTGAATGACTGTGACGAGCTTCAAACTCCTGAAGGCTGGGCGTGATGACAAACGCAAGAGAATCAATGGATTCTACTCCAACCTGATTGAGAACCGACAGATGATTAGCCGTGCTGTGACAGAGCATTTGGACCATTTTCACTGAGAGGATGGGATGTAGCTATCAACAAGGGTGATGCCTCCAGACGATTAGCCGTGCAGTGACAGCGCATAGGACCATTTTCCCGAGAGGATTAAAAGTAGCCATTGATGATGGTGATGCCCTACATACAGCTTGCCATGGAAAGGAGTAAGAAGGATTGGATGAAAGCAATAAAAAAGTAGAGATTCGAAAGGATTCTAGCATCTCCACACGGCTATCTAAAATTCCCACTATTGATTTACATAAGTATTTCTATTCCTTTTTATTTTATTTATCTTTATTTATCCAATCTAATCACATTTGACTTTATGAGTCCACTTAACTGGGATTTACAAGATGACTATAGCTTGCTTCATACCAACAATCTCTGTGGGATCGACCCTTACTCACGTAAGGTTTATTACTTGGATGACCCAGTACACTTGCTAGTTAGTTGAACGAATTTGTGACTTCAAATAGAGCCAATTATTAAATTTCATACAAGTACAAAGAATATGGATCATAATTTCGTCCACCAAATGGCATATAGATAGTTACTTGCATTGAATAAATATTGATACCCCATTCTTGTATCTTTCTTAGTTTATCATGAGAATATACTTGGTTTAAGTGTGGGGAGGATGATAAACTCCAACTTTAGGGTTTATCTTATGTTGAATTTAGTGAATTTTATCAACTAATCTCAGATTTATTCAATAAAATAGCATGGTATTGTGAATTTCTCCTAATTTGTGCTTAAGAGTGAAAACATACTTTTTAGGCCCTTAATTTGCTAAATTTAATTCACTTTAATTCCATTCGATGCCTTGATGTGTTTGATGAAGTGATTTCAGGTTTAGAAGGCAAAGATTGGATTGAAATAATAAAGAAAAAACATGTAAAAGCGGAGAATTCATGAAAAAATGAAATTTTGGAAGTCTGCCCGATTCTGTGTCCACGTGACCCACATGTACGCGTGACCCACGCACACACGTGACAAGCAGCACGTGACCAACTTAAAGAAACACGCTAGGGGCGATTTCTGAGCTCATTTAGGCCTAAATCCAACTCAATTCTGAAGTATTTGAGGCCAAATTCAAGAAGGAACAAGGGGGAAACAATTAGGGTAGCTTAGAAATATGTTTTAGGATAGTTTTCTAGAGAGAGAAGCTCCCTTTTCTCTCTAGAATTAGGGTAGATTTAGGATAATTTCAACTTAAATTTAGGTTTTAATCTTGTCTTGATTTAGTTTTCCTTGCAATTTATTGTTCTTACATCTTTATTCTCTTAGTTTACATTGTTAATTTTTCTTTTATGTCAGTTTTATGTTATGAACTCTTGTTGATTTTCATTTCCTTTAATGCAATTTGATGTTTTATATTTCTTTGATGTTTGTTTGAGTTAGTGTTACTATTTTCTTGTAATTAGTAGTTGTAGATTTTATCAATTCATGTAATTTAATATGCTTTTCTTTTATTGCACACAAAGTGTTTGATAAAATACATGCTTGGGTTAGTTTTAGAGTAAATTTTGAGCATTATTGGCTTGGAAAGAGAAATTAGGTAATCTTGAATTATTAAAACCCAACTTATAGTGGTGATCTAGAGTTGTTAGTTAATCTTGTTTCTATTGACATTACTTATGGATTGGGGTTAACTAGGCATTATTTGATTTTCTTCCGATGTGAAGATAACGTAATAGGCTTAACTCTTGGTAATTATTGTGTTATGATTAATGACTAGGATGGAAAACCTTGATCTTCAATCCTTGCCATGAATGCGTCTTTAGTAATTGTTATCTTTAGTTGTTTAATTTACTTTCTTGTCATTTAAATTTCTTGTCATTTAATTTCTTGTCTTATCATTAACTCACCCCCGTATACTCATAACCAATAATTGAGCACTTGATTGTAATTCTTAGGAAGAACGACTCGAGAGCAATACTCTTGGTTATTTTTATTGGGTTGAACTTGTGACAACCAAACTAAACTTTGATGGAGAATCCATTATTGGTCTAGACTATACTTGCAATGAAGAGATTCTTTTTATTGAGGAATTTTAGACCGACATAAATTCTATTATCAAGTTTTTGGCGCCGTTGTCGGGAGATTGCAATGTGTGCTTGTTATTGGTTATTGTTCATATGTGAATATTGCGAATATTTTTGCTTTTTGTTTCTTTGTTAGTTCTTGCTAGTTTTAGGAGTTGTTTTCTTTATTTCTTACTAGCTTTTGTTTTTATTTTCTCTTGTTACTATGAATTCTCATTTCTTTGTCTATGAGTTTGGTTCAAACTATGTTCAAGGAAATGGAAATGGGAACTTCAATGAGAGTTTGCATTAAATATTTGGAAATCAAAGGTGGGAGGAGCCTCAATCCTATGAACAATCTTCTTGGCAACAACCTCCTCCGATTTCTTATGGGTACAATCCAACTCCTGATGCATACCAACCTAATGGATGTGGTGGACCTTCTTGTTGTTGTCAAGCACACCATATGCATATGAATCCCCTCCTCAACATAGCCTTCAACAACCTTACTCACAAGCCCCATACCACCATTCACCTCCATATGATCTGAACCTATATTCACCATACCAATAATCATATGAACCATACCTAGAGCCACCACCATTCCAACATCAATACTCCAAAGAACTACCAATACTATATACACCACCTTAAAATATTCACCAATATGAACCACCTTCCAATTATGAAACTTTTCTCCCAAACAATGAGCCCTCTTTTTCATTACATCCTTCACTAAACGAAGTTCTCCAACCCCTCATGAAAGAACAATAAGAACTTTACACTCGTCTCCAAAAGCAAGGGGAATTCGTGGCTAGCCTGACCAAAGCGGTGAGCCATATGGTATTATTGTGCTCAAGTATCCAAGACAGCCCCATTGTTGCATGTGGAGGATTAACTGAGGAGCATAATGAGAAGGAGAACTTGGAGCTTCAAGGAGAAAAAAAAAGAGTTGAAGCAAGAATTGCAACAAGAGGAGGAAGTTGAGATCATTGGTACTGAGAAAGTGGTTGGAGAATTGAGGGAAATTGATCGGGAAGTGGATTCCATCATTAGTGATTTTTTGTCCACACTGATCAATCCCCTTGATGATCTTGTTGAACCTTCCCCCGTTGAATTTGAAAAGGGTGTTGACATAAATTTTATGCAACCTCCAAGATATGACTTAAGAGATAGGGAAGAGCTAGAAGACATTGGTGAGGAAGCATTTGAATTTGAGGAAGCTTGGCAAGAGGTGGGGATTGAAGAATCTCGTCATGTGGTGGAAACCCCTCGAAGAGGACGGAGGGAGTGGAAATTACTTTTTCAAGGTGATAAACCACTATTTTATAGTTTATATTGTGTTTAATTGAGTGGTTTTTATCAAATTCTTGCCCACTTATTCATATGATTAGCATGATACTACAATTCCTTCCAAAAGTTGTTCTATGGTTGAAAACTTGCTTTCTAGAGATCCTTTTATTATATATTTTAATTCTCCTTTATACCATTCGATGTCGTGATCCATGTGTTAAGTGTTTCAGGCTTCATAGAGCAAGAATGGTTTAGAGAATGGAGAGGAAGCTTGCAAAAATGGAAGGAACACAAGAAACCAAGGAGATGACCAGCGAACACTGACGTAGACGCATGGCTCACGCGACCGCGCAAAATAGAGAAAATCACAGCGACGCATACGCGTGCCTAACGCGTACGCGTGGATTGGAGTTTGCTCAACGACATGAGCACGTGCCAGACATGCACGCGTGGAGAGGAAAATCGTCAAATGACGCGTACGCGTGACCGACGTGTACGCGTGACATGCGCGATCTGCAGAAAATTCAGGAAACGCTGGGGGCGATTTCGGATCGCGTTTTGACCCATTTTTCGGCCCAGAAACACATAATAAAGCCAGGGAACATGCAGAGACTCAGGATGGATCGTCATTCATGCATAATTCATAATTTTAGTTTTTAGATGTAGTTTTAAAGAGAGAGAGAGAGAGAGAGAGAGAGAGAGGCTATCTCCTCTCTCTTAGGATTTAGGATTAGGATTCCTCTTAAAGGATTTAGGATTTCTTCTTCTCAATTTCCAAGTTTAATGTTCCTTTTATTTATTTTCCCAATTTAACTTATGAACTTTTCCATGTTAGATTTGATTTCTTTTATTAATGCAATTTGAGGTATTTCAGATATACGATTTTTATTTTGCTTTCTATATTCTTGGTTCTGGTTGATTAATTGGTGACTCTTGAGTTGTCAAACTCATCATGATTGATAATTGTTATCTTTGCTGATTGATTTAGATTCCTATAACTCTAGTCTTTCCTTAGGAGTTGACTAGGACTTTAGGTGTTAAATTGATTTGTCCACTTGACTTACCTTCATAGTTAGAGGTTGACTGAGTGGAAGCAAAAATATAATTCTCATCACCATTGATAAGGATAACTAGGATAGGACTTCCAGTTTTCATACCTTGCCAAGAGTTTTCTTTGCTATTGATTTAATTCCCTGCAATCTATTTTCCTTGTTCAACCTTTCAAAAACCCAAAAATTTTGTTTTTCATAACCAATAATAAATCATACTTCCCTACAATTCCTTGAGAAGACGACCCGAGGTTTGAATACTTCGGTTTATAAATTTTACTGGGTTTGTTACTTGTGACAACCAAACTTTTGTACGAAAAGATTCTCTGTTGGTTTAGAAACTATACTTACAACGCGATTATATTTGTGAAATTCTTTACCGATAGAAAGTCGAATCGTCAAAAATGGCTCCGTTGCCGGGGACTTGCAAACGTGTGCCTTATTATTGGTTATTGTAAATATTTTTTGTTTGTTTTCTTTGCTTTGATCTAAAAATTCTAAGTTTGGTGTCATTTTATTGTTTTTCTCTTTCCTCATTAATTTCAAAAATATCTTTTTTCTTTATTTTAATTGATTTTTTTTCGAAAATTACAAAAAAAGTTCAGATTTGTATTTTAAAATTTTTATCTTATCTTATCTTAATTTTAAATTTCAAAATTCAAATATTTTTCAAAAATCATATCTTTTTCAAAATCTTATCTTATCTTATTTCAAAATCAAATTTCAAATTTCAATATTTAAATTCCAAATTTCAAAATTCAAATTTCAAAATTTAAAATTCAAAATTTAATTTTCAAATTCAAAATTTAAATTTCAAAACCTTTTAAAAACTTATATTCTCTTACCTAACTTATCTTATCTTTTCTAATCTTAAAATCAAATCTTTTTCAAACCTTTTCTCTTATTTTATTTTCTTTTGCTTGTCTATTTGTTTTTGTTTTTAATTTTTTTTAGCTACTATGAGTTCTCACCTATGTCGCTTTGAGTTTGGTTCTAATGTTGTTGTAGGGGATGGAAGCTATAACAGGAACATGCATCAAGGTCGAAATAATCAAAGATGGAAGGAGCCACGAGGATCTGATCAACCTTTTTGGCAATAGCCTCCACCAACATACTATGACCAAGAGCCATTCCAAGAAGCATATCAAGATAATGGCTATGGTGAGCGCTCTTTTGATTATCAACAACCACCACCATACGCCTATGAGTCCCCTCCTCAACATAACTTTGAACCACCATGCTCACAAGCCCCCTTTTCACCATTCACCTCCATATGACCCGAACCATCATCCACACTATGAGCCAAACGAACCATACATAGAACAACCCCCATTCCAACCAAATTACTCTCATGAACCACCACATCCATATTTATCATCTCCATACCCTTACCAAGAAGAACCACCTTCCTATTATGAACCCTTTCTCCAAAATAATGAACATTCCTATCCACCCCAACCTCCACTGGATAACAACACTCTTAGTGTTATGCACCAAAGACAAAAGACAATGGAAAACACACTTACCGGTCTGACCTCTACTATACAAGCTCTCGTCTCCTAGATTGGGTCATCAAATGCCTCCAATATTCAACCCTCAAGCTCTAGTACGCTTCCTTTTCAACTACATAACGATCTTTCCATTCCATCACCATCCTCCATGGAAGAGCACCCACATCCATCAATCGAAGAGCAAGATGATCCCAATTATGCTATTAATATGGAACAAGAACGAAGGAATCATCTTCGCGAATCGATACTTCATAAGAAGCTAAAGGAGGCCCTAAGGGTAGCGGTAAGAGAGGCCCTTAAAGATGAAAGAATAGTTGAAAAGAGTTGTCATAGAAAGGAAATCATCAAGGAGGAGTATGATTTTATACTAAAACAACTGGACAAAAGAGATGGATTCGATCATTGATGAATTCTTATCTACAATTGAATCCTCTCCTATTGGACTTGACATGGAGATTAAAGAAGAAGAAGCACAACCTCCCATGCCCTCGGTGAACAATGAAGAAGAGATCGAATTGTAAGAAAGCTACCAAGAGGAAGAGATTGATATTGAAGAAGCTTGTAAAGAGGTAGAAGTTGTCAAAGAAGAGCACAAGGGAGTGGAGCTTGCAAGATCATTAGAAACACCTCTCCCAAAGCCATTACCGTCCAATAAAACATTCAAGTGGGTAAAATTCTTATCCTTAACCTTTACTTTCCCACTTGAATATGGGCTTCTAGAGACGTATGGTCAACTTAGAGCTCTTTGTGGCATTAAGAGCAAGAGGAAAATGGTTAGTGGTTAGAGTTGTCAAGCAAGGTTCAACATGGTTATGTGCTCAAAGTTTAAACACAAAGGTTGGTGTAGAGCTTAACTGAATGGGTCTAAGATGTTGTTTGGCCGCTTCAGTGAGAATTTAGACTGCTTGCCACCCGGATGGAACAATATTGCTCAACAAGAAGACGGGTGCAAAAGCAAGATTTGGGACCCCGTAATTTAGTCTAGTAATCAATACTCTTGGGGTCTTATCACTTGCTTTAACTTGCTTGAAGGCTTTCTGCGCCTAGTTTGGGATCCCGGAGGCTACTGGAATTTCAAACATTGGTAGAGATTTTTGGATGAATTCAAGCACAAGCTATCATAACAGGGAGCTCACCAAATGTCCAACTTAAGGACTTTAACTAAAAGTGCTAGGTGGGAGACAACCCACCATGGTATGGTTATTCCTTTTTCAATTTCAATTTTTATTTCGTTTTGTTTGTTTTTAAGTTTTATTTTATTCTATTTTATTGAACCTGGAAATTATTCATAACAAACACATCAGCATTGTATTATGCATACTTCATAAAAAAGAGAGGGGAAAGCACGCGACTGCATCGCTAACGTGTCCACGTCATGGAAGACTTAACGAAAAAGGAGAATTGAACAGAAAGTCACGCAAAAGCATGGCTAGAGGCGTGCCTTTGGCACAAACTCGCCCACGCAACAGCGTCACTAATGCGTTCGCGTCGTTTGCGAAATAGCCTTCCCACGCGTCCGCGTCACCCACGCGAACACGTGACCCTGTAAAATTGACGTAAACGGGTGTATGGCAGCAAGTTGTGATGGAGTGGGGCTGGAATCATGCTAGAAACACAAGCACTATCACACGAACGCATACTCCATGCGTCCGTGTCGTTTTCAAAATATGGCCATTCACGCGATCGAATCAATCACGCGAACGCGTCACCCTAAAATTTGGCAAAAGGAGTTTTAAACAGAGAGTTGCACGAACACGAGGCTGCTCTTGTGCCAATAGCACAAATCAACTCACGCAACCGCGTGACCCACGCGTTCGCGTCACTTGAAAACACCGCACACCACGCGACCGCGTCACTCACGCGTCCGCATCACATGTGGCGCATAGCTTATCCAGATCAGCCAAACATATTATCTTTTCTTCCCCAAATCCTAATTTTTCTTATCCCTTCTTATTTCTTTCTTCTCCCTTCTTCCTTCTTCCTTCTTTCTCACTTTCTACTTCCTCTTTTTCACCACCATTATCAAGGTTTTTCTTTTCTTCTTCCCTCTTTACTTTTCTATTCTTATTCTTATTTTTATGTTTTCTTCTTCTTTTTCTTTTTACTTTCATTATCTATGTTTTCTTTTTCTTTTAATTGGTGTTGGAAATTTATTTGGGTCATTATTTTCTATATTTTACTTGTGGATTATTAAGGAATTGTTTGACAATTATATATTACTTTTTATAGGGTTACTTGCATGTTCAATTTAATACTTTCAATAACTTATTACCATGCATGCTAAGTATTTGTGAAAAAGCCCGTATGGTATCATGCACTACTTTTACGTTATCCTACTACTTTAATGCCTATTTTTCACAAAATTCCTTTTATATTTTATTAATTAAAATATAATTGTCAATACAAATAGATTGTTAGTTTGAAAGAGATGATAATCTAACTTGGACATTTAGTGCTTGATTTATGCTACTCATGCCTTTGCCAGCATGCCAATAAACATTTTGCATTTAATTGTCATTACATGCACTTGCTATATTTCTATTGATGAACTTTTCACATGAAGTCATGACCATGTGTTAACGACATCCCTGTTTACCGTGCATTGATTATCACCTATACTATCCTCTCTCTTGCTCGAACCCTTAGCTTTACATGTACTTATTTTTTCTCCTTTTTAGGATGGCCACCAAGAAAGGAAAAGAGAAAACTACTCCCAAACCATCAGCAAGGAAAGGAATAAAAAGAGCACTAGCTGCGGAACCACCCGTGCACTTGTACATCTCTGCATGCACTGAGGACGGTGCAATCTTTAAGTGTGGGGAGGTCGATACCGACTTCCAGGGATTAGTTACCTTCTTTTCAACACCAATATTCTATTTTCTTTGTTTGTTCATTATTGCATTTGCATATTTGATTGCATGTTTGTTTGATTTTATGCATTTAGTTACTACTTGGTTGAAGTAATATTTTCTTTTTCAAGAAATTTTTATAGTATTTCACTAATTTAAATTGAAAAATTTTTGTTAAATTTGTTTGAAGTTGTATTTGAAACATAGTTTAAAAAGCTAAGAACACACAACCCGTAAGATTTTGAGCCTAATTACATGGTTACACTATTTAAACCATGAATTTTATTCTTGTGTGTTTTCTTCCCTATAATTACAATCTTTGCTTTGTTCCATTCTATATGTCTACTATTTAGTGTATTTACATGCTTGTATATAATTGAGGCCATTACTTGTTTTAGCTCACTTCTCCCAAATAAGCCTACCCTTTTATGTCACTCTTGTTAGCCACTTTAAGCCTTTTAATCCTATTTATTCTATATTTTACCACATCACTAGCCTTAAGCGGAAAAACAATTAATTACCCCAATTGAATCTTTGGTTAGCTTAAGATAGAGATTGTGTATCAACTAAGTGTGGAAAAACTGTGGGAACATGGGTTAATAAGGGAATGTGTTATGTTTTTACTTTGATAAAACATTGGGAATTTGGGTACCTACTCATGTGAGACCAGAAAAATAAAAAAAAAATCCATGTGCATTGATATGTTATGTTTATTTTCAAGTAAAAAAAAAAGAGAAAAAAAGAGAAAAATTCAAAAATATTCAATAAATAAGTAAATAAATAAGGGAACAAAATTACCCCAATGTAAGGTTAAGTTAATAAAAATATCAATGCATATGTGATAAAATTAAAATAAAGGTTGATGCATGAGTATGTAATGCAAAAGTGGAAATTTTGGGTAGCTAGGCATGAATTTAAAAGTATATAGAGTGTGTGTATAGGTGGGAGCTTAGGTTAGTCAAAGATTCATATTATAGCTCACTTGGTCATACATATACCCTCACCCTTACCTTAGCCCCATTACAACCTTGAAAAGACCTCATGATGTTTGCATTGGTATACTAAATATTTATTGATTGGATAGATGAAGAGCAAAGTTTAGAAAGCATGATTAGAGAAGAGTAGAGTGAATTATCCTATACACTTGAGAGACTAGAGTGATATACACTACTAGTGAGGGTTCAATGCTTGATTCTATGTCTGTTTTCATGAGCTATCTTCTTACAAGTTTACTTACTTTTTATTGTACGATTTGAATTAGTAGAATTTGGTTTGTATTTATCTTGGAGAACTTGTTTGTTTTTAACCAAGTAGATAGAAACATCTTAGCATGTAGTTGCATTCACATTCATAGGTTGTATTGCATGAGTCTTGCTTTTCCCTACTCATTTGTTTTATCTCCTTAAGCTAAGCATGAGGACATGCTAATGTTTAAGTGTGGGGAGGTTGATAAACCACTATTTTATGGTTTATATTGTGTTTAATTGAGTAGTTTTTATCAAATTCTTGCCCACTTATTCATATGATTAGCATGATATTACAATTCCTTTCCAAAGTTGTTCTATGGTTGAAAACTTGCTTCCTAGAGATCCTTTTATTATATATTTTAATTCTCCTTTATACCATTCAATGCCATGATCCGTGTGTTAAGTGTTTCAGGCTTCATAAGGAAAGAATGGCTTAAAGAATGGAGAGGAAGCTTGCAAAAATGGAACGAACACAAGAAACCAAGGAGATGACCAGCGAACACTGACGTGGACGCATGGCTCACGCGACCACGTGAAATAGAGAAAATTGCAGCGACACGTACGCGTGCCTGACACGTACGCATGGATTGGAGTTCGCGCAACGACCCGAGTGCGTGCCAGACGTGCACGCGTGGAGAGGAAAATCATCAAACGACGCGTACGCGTGAACAATGCGTATGCGTGACATGCTCGATCTGCAAAAAATTCAGGAAATGCTGGGGGCAATTTCGGGTCGCGTTTTGACCCAGATTTTGGCCCAGAAACACAGAATAAAGTCAGGAAACATGCAGAGACTCAGGATGGATCATCATTCATGCATAACTCACAATTTTAGTTTTTAGATGTAGTTTTAGAGAGAGAGATGCTCTCTCTTCTCTCTTAGGATTTAGGATTAGGATTCCTCTTAAAGGATTTAGGATTTCTTCTTCTCAATTTCCAGGTTTAATGCTCATTTTATTTATTTTCCCAATTTAACTTATGAACTTTTCCATGTTAGATTTGATTTCTTTTATTAATGCAATTTGAGGTATTTCAGATATACAATTTTTATTTAGCTTTCTATATTCTTGGTTCTGGTTGATTAATTGGTGACTCTTGAGTTGTCAAACTCATCATGATTGATAATTGTTGTCTTTGCTGATTGATTTAAATTCCTATAACTCTAGTATTTCCTTAGGAGTTGATTAGGACTTTAGGTGTTAAATTGATTTATCCACTTGATTTACCTTCATAGTTAGAGGTTGACTGAGTGGGAGCAAAAATATAATTCTCATCACCATTGATAAGGATAACTAGGATAGGACTTCCAGTTTTCATACCTTGCCAAGAGTTTTCTTTGCTATTGATTTAATTCCTTGCAATCTATTTTCCTTGTTCAACCTTTCAAAAACCCAAAAATATTATTTTCCATAACCAATAATAAATCATACTTCCCTGCAATTCCTTGAGAAGACAACCCGAGGTTTGAATACTTCGGTTTATAAATTTTACTGGGTTTGTTACTTGTGACAACCAAACTTTTGTACGAAAGGATTCTCTGTTGGTTTAGAAACTATACTTACAACGCGATTATATTTGTGAAATTCTTTACCGATAGAAAGTCCGATCGTCACAAGGCCATTGGAGACATCTCCTTCTAAGTTACCATCAACCATTATATCATTTATGTGGGTAAACTTCATATCCCTTATCTTTCTTATTCCGCTTGAATATAGTTTGCTTGAGACGGATGGTCAACTTAGAGCTCTATGTGGATTCAAGAGCAACATAGAGATGGTTAGTGGTTGGAAGCATCAATCTAGGTTCATCATGGTTAAATCATCAAAGTTTAAATTCAATGGTTGGAGGGTTGCTAAATTGAATGGGTTTAGGAGGATGTTTGGGTGCTTGTATGAGAATTCTAAACTGAGCATACTACCCGGAGGAAATTACTATGATCAACTTAAAGATGGGTGTAAAAATAAGGTATGAGAACTCGGATTACAAGATGAGGATCAATTTTGGGAGCTCTTAACTTGTGTAGAACTTCATCAAAGTTTGGTGCATTTTGTTGGAAATTCTAACAATCACTGGAGTCCAAGCATTGGTGGAAGTTCAAGGATAAATTCAAGTACAAGCCTCCTTGATTAGAGCTCACCAAATGTCCAACGTAAGGACAATAAATAAAAGTGCTAGCTGGGAGATACCCCACCATGGTAAACTCTTTCCATTCTCTTATATATATAGTTGATGAATGAATTGAGTTGCCCTTATTAGGTACTTTCTTGCTTTGATATCTCTCTTATGTATATTGCCATTAGATGTCAGTTTGTTTGGTTAGATGTGTGTCTCAAGTTGTAGGTTATTTTGAATTTCATCTTTGTTTGAATTGAAATTTTGTTTGAATTTCATAGTAGAGTATTTGAAAAAAATTTTCAAAAAGATAAGGATTTTATTAGATTTGAATTTTGGTTGGTTTTGAAGATGTACATAGTGTGTGGAAAATCTTCATTATCTTTGAGTTAAAAAAAAACAAAGTCCCCTCATGCGTATGCTTGACCCATGCGTACGCGTGACACCCAGAATCTGACCGTGCCAAGATTGTGCGTGGACTGTTCCATGACACGGTCCAAGCAGAGAGTTGTGCACGTAGTGTGTGGGAACTGTGCGTCTAGCATAATTTCTTTCCACACGTATGCGTGACCCATGTGTACACATGCCCACGCGTATGTATCACCTTCTATTTTCCCCTGTCACGCGTACGCATGATCCATGCATATACATGACCGCCCTCTACTCTACCCATTCTTCTTTTCTCCTCTTCTCTCCATTTCTTTTCTTCTTTTCTCTTCTCTTCTCCACTTTCCTTCTTTCAACCATCATCCACCACCACTATTTACCATCCACCATCATCTCCTTTAGTTAGTTAGTTAGTTGGTTAGTTAGTTAGTTAGTTGGTTTGATTTTCTATTTAATTTTCTGTTATGGTGAAAGGTGTTGGATTATTAATCTGATTAGCTTTTTCTTACTACTGAATATGTATTGTTGGATTTTTTTTGTTGAGGTTATACTTTGTTTCTTGGTTTTGAATTCTTCTTGATTAATTTTATGAATACCAAGTACTTGTG
Organism: Arachis hypogaea; assembly: GCF_003086295.3. Taxonomy (NCBI): domain Eukaryota; kingdom Viridiplantae; phylum Streptophyta; class Magnoliopsida; order Fabales; family Fabaceae; genus Arachis; species Arachis hypogaea. The sequence goes on from NC_092041.1 coordinate 85,761,412, forward strand.
AATTGCCTTCAAAGCACCCTAAATCTTTTGAATGACATGTTTTGGCCACCATATGATTTAAATCCTTCATCATGACTAGGCAATTGTGTATAATCGATGCAATTTTTTGTTAGGTGATGCTTGTTTATGATTGATCTTTATTTACGTCACCAAGTTCATGAGTTGAGATTGTGGAATTGTGAAATTGGATCGTAAGCTTACCTAGTGACATATTTTTGAGCTTTTTAAGCTTTGTGGACCATACTTGCTATATGATAGATTTCAACTTCTATATCTATTTTCCTAAGTTGCATAGTACTCATGTTCCACCTTCTATGTCAATTAGGTGATGAAAACTAAACTTCAAAGTGTACCATTGATTGATATGTGAATTTCATATTTCATTTGGTCCATTAAGTTCTTTTGCACATCAATCAATGTCCATTTATTATCCATTTCACAATTTCTTGATTATTTGCTTGAGTGCTTCTATAATTTTTTATTGCTTGTTTGTTTGTCTTAACCTACAAGTTTTCTTTCAAGTATCTCAAGCACACTAGAATGAGTGAAGTGCATACTTCTTTTATATAAATGTGACATAGTTTTCAATGCTAGTGTATGTTCTAAACTGCATGCAACTTAGAATTCACGCACTATTTTCATCAATGTCACAACCTTATTCACTCACTTTATTTTAGTGATTATTACCTCATTCCAACAATTCATGCTTCCTTACTTTTGCATTTATTCGTCTTACTATCCTGCTTTTTAACTTTTAGGATGATTCACTATAAGCAAAAAAAAAAGTAAAAGAAAAAACATGCAACAGCCGGTAGATCCACCAGCTGAAGGTGGCAATTCGTGAAGTCGCCATACCCCTTTGCTCATTTTTTAATGCACCGAGGACGGTGCAAACTTTTAAGTGTGGGGAGGTCGTCCGACCAATCGGCCGATTTTTGGGTCAAAATTTCTAATCTAACCACTTTCACATTTCATTTATTTTTCTTTTATTACTAGGTCTTTTAGAATTTTTATTGCATTTTCTTGGTATTGCATATATATATATAATAAGCTTAGTCAAAATAATAAAATTTTCCAAGAAATTTATATATAGGGCACCCCAATTGATTTGAGTAAAAATTTTTTATTGAACTTGCTTGAATTATATATTATGGAATATATTTTTGAGCTAAGAATACACAAACTTATGAGTTTTTTAGCCTAATTGTGTGTTATTCTCTTTCTATGATTGTAATCTTTGATTTATTTGATTCTTTATGTCCATTATTTTGTGTATAAATGCATTTATATGATTGATGCCTTTATTTCATTTGAGCTCACTTACCCAAATGGCCTTACCCTTTTATCCATCTTTGCTAACCAATTTTGAGCCTGTTTAATCCCTTTTGTTCTTAATTTTAGCACATCACTACCCTAAGTGAAAATTAATAAATATCCTTAAATTAGATCTTTGATTAATTTAGGCTAGTGAGAGTGTATATCATTTTAAGTATGGGAAGTTTGGGAACATTGGGTGAGATAAAAGTGTATTTTATAGTTTTATTGAAAATCTCGAGAATTGGGCACATACTCATGCATTAAATGTTTAAACCATATGCATTGATACTTTTGTATATATTTTATTGTGAAAAAAAGGAGAAAAATAAAAAAAATAGAAGAAAAATAAATAAAAGAATAAAAAGGGGACAAAATTTCTCAAAGAAGAGTAGTAATAACAATACATATGTGTTATGGATGAAAAGAATACATGAGCATGTGAAAAAAGTGAGATTATGGGTAGCTAGGTGTTGTATTAGAATTGTATAGGTTGTTATATGTGTTTGGTGAGAGTTTAGGCTAATCAAAAATTCAAATTTTAGTCCACTTGACCATATACATCCTTACCTTGACCCTAACCCCATTACAATCTTATGAAAAATCCTCATGATATTTGTATACATGCATTGAATAATTGTTGATTGTTAGATGAAAAACAAATTTTAGAAAGCATGATTAGAGGAGAATCGAGTGGATCGACCCTAAACACTTGAGCTACTAGAGCGTATACACATCCGGTGAGGGGTTCGATTGCTCAATTACATGTTTTCACCTATGATCATCTCTTATCTTGCAAGTTTATAAATTATTTTCTAGAACTCAATTCAATTGTGAATTTGATTAGATTGTGATTGTTTTAACCCTTATGTTCATACATGTGTTCTTGGAAATTGATTTATTTTGACCAAGTAGTTGCCTGCATGTAGATAGGTTGCATATAGATAGTTACTTGCATTGAATAAATATTGTTACCTTTTTCTTGTATCTTTCTTGGTTTAGCATGAGGACATGCTTGGTTTAAGTGTGGGGAGATTGATAAACCCTAATTTTAGGGTTTATCTTGCGTTGAATTTAGTGAATTTTATCAACTTATCTCACATTTATTCAATGAAATAGCTTGGTGTTGTGAATTTCTCCTAATTTGTGTTTAAGAATAAAAACATGCTTTTCAGGCCCTTAATTTGCTAAATTTAATTCACTTTAATTCCATTCGATGCCTTGATGTGTTTGATAAAGTGATTCCAGGTTTAGAAGGCAAAGATTGGATTGAAGGAATGAAGAAAAAATATGTAAAAATGGAGAATTCATGAAGAAATGAAGTTTTGGAAGTCTGCCCAATTCCGCGTACGCGTGACCCACACGTACGCATGGCAAGTAACACATGACCAACTTAAAGAAACACACTGGGGCGATTTCTGAGCTCATTGAGACCCAAATCCAACTCAATTCTGAAGTATTTGAGGCCAAATTCAATAAGGAACAAGGGGGAAACAATTAGGGTAGCTTAGAAATATGTTTTAGGGTAGTTTTCTAGAGAGATAATCTCCTTCTTCTCTCTAGAATTAGGGTAGATTTAGGTTAATTTCATCTTAAATTTAGGTTTTAATCTTTTCTTGATTTAGGTTTCCTTACAATTTATTGTTCCTACATCTTTATTTTCTTAGTTTACATTGTTAATTTTCCTTTTATGTCACTTTTATGTTATGAACTCTTGTTTGATAAAATGCTTGGATTAGTTTTAGAGTAGATTTGAGCATTCTTGGCTTGGAAAGAGAAATTAGACAATCTTGAGTCATTAATACCCAACTTGGATTGGTGATCTAGAGTTGTAAGTTAATCTTATTTCCATTGACATTACTTATAGATTGGGGTTAACTAGGCATATTTGACTTTCTTCCGATGTGAAGATAACATAATAGGCTTAACTCTTGGTAATTATTGTGTTATAATTAATGACTAGGATGAAAAACCATGATCCTCAATCCTTGCCATGAATGCCTCTTTAGTAATTGTTATCTTTAGTTGTTTAATTTACTTTCTTGTCATTTAAATTTCTTGCCATTTAATTTCTTGTCTTATCATCAACCCACCCCGTATACTCATAACCAATAATTGAGCACTCGAGTGTAATTCCTAGGGAGAACGACCCGGGAGCAATACTCTCGGTTATTTTTATTGGGTTGAACTTGTGACAACCAAACTAAACTTTGATGGAGAATCCATTGTTGGTCTAGACTATGCTTGTAACGAAGAGATTCTTTTTATTGAGGAATTCTAGACCGGCATAAGTTATATTATCACTTAGCTTTTTTATTCTGCTTGAATATGACTTGCTTGAGACGAATGGTCAACTTAGAGCTCTTTGAGGATTTAAGAGCAAAAGAGAGATGGTTAGTGGTTGGAAATAATATTCTAGGTTCATTGTGGTTGTATCATTAAAGTTTAAATGCAAAGGTTGGCGTAGTGCTATATTGAATGGGTCTAGGAAGATACTTTGGTGTATGAACGAGAATTCGGAATGTTTGCCACCCGATTATAACTTTGATGATCAACTTGAAGACAAGTGTGAAAACAAAGTTTGGGATCCCAAATCACAAAAAGAGGACCAACTTTGGGAGTTCGATCATAACTTGTGTGGAACTCCAACAAACCTTGATGCACCTAATTATGAATTTTGAAGCATTTTGGAGATTCAAGCATTGTTTGAAGTTCAAAGATGAGTATAAGCATAAGCCACCATGACACCTGTTTGCTAATATAAGCATCTGGTGCTAGTGAGGTACCTCCATGATTATCTTGACGTCTTACTTGCATGTAGTAGCTACCATGTTTTTAAGACGTTTCACTCTTTTGTGGCATTAATCCTCACTTGCATTTTCTTAATTCCGATTTTTGTCTCTCTGAGCTTAATGTTTCTTCTTTTTCTTCCTTTTCAGGATGGCCACCAAGAAAGGGATAGAAAAGGACTCTAAAGAGACTCATACAAAAAGGCCAACTCAAAGAGGGACAACTAATGCGCCAACTTCCTCAAAGGCCAAGCCACTTGCTAAGTGGTTGAAGAATTTTAGCCGCATTGATGAGGCAGCAAAGGAAGTTCTCGCAAGATTCACCAACCCACCTATGGTAGAAACCGACAAACCAGAGCCCACTTTGGATCATGGCAAAGAAGTATTCAAGAGGTGAACATGGAGATGTCCTTGTCTTACCATCATATGGCCATTCCGAGTTTTTAAGACGTTTCACTCTTTTGTGGCATTAGTCCTCACTTTCATTTTCTTAATTCCGGTCTTTATCTCTCTAAGCTTAATGTTTCTTCTTTTTCTTCCTTTTTAGGATAGCCACCAAGAAATGGATATAAAAGGACTTTAAAGAGACACATACAAAAAGGCCAACTCAAAGAGCGACCACTAAGGCGCCAACTTCCTCAAAGGCCAAGCCACTTGCTAAGCGGTTGAAGAATTTTAGTCGCATTGATGAGGCAGCAAAGGAAGTTTTCGCAAGATTCACCAACCCACCTATGGCAGAAATCGACAAACCAGAGCCCACTTCGGATTATGGCAAAGAAGTATTCAAGAGGTGAACATGGAGACGTCCTTGTCTCACCATCCTATGGCCATTCGGAATGATACTCCCGGACCCACTCTGTTAATCATTGATAGAACAGAGGACCGTGCAAATTTTTAAGTGTAGGGAGGTCGTTTACTGACTTTCGTAGGTAACAACCCTTCTTTTCAACACGCAAATCTTAATTTTTTTTTTCGATTAGGATAATTTGCATTGCATGGATAGTTTTTGCATTTAAACACATTTTGCATGATAGTTATTTGTAAATATATCTAGAGTTATGCTTGTTAAGTGATTGGGTATGCATGAACTAGATGAATTACTTTTTTCATCCAATCACGTCTTGCTAGGACTACTTGGTTAGAGCAATGATGTCTTTTCCAAAAAACTGTTTTTAGGACACCCTACCAATTTGAAAAAAAAATTGTGTTGAACTTGCTTGAAAGAATTAATTTTGGAACAGATTTTTGAGCTAAGAACACACAAGCATGTGAGTTTTGAGCTTAACTGCGTGGTTACATCATATAACCACTTATTTTCGTTCTTGTGTGCATTATTCTCTTTCTATGATTGTAATACTTGATTTGTTTGATTCTTTATATCCATTATTTGGTGTATGAATGCATTTAGATGAATGAGGCCGTTATTTTAGTAGCTCACTTAGCCAAATAGTCTTACCTTCTATCTACCATTGTTAGTCAATTTTGAGCCTATGTTAAACCCCCTTTTATTCTTTAATTTAGCACATCACTACCCCTAAGTAAAAAATAATAAATATCCTCTAATTTGGATCTTTGATTAGCTTAGGCTAGTGAGAGTGTGTGTCAAATAAGTGGGTGGAAAAATTTGGAAACATTGGTAGAGGTAAAGTGTGTTTTTGTATTTTTTTTCAAAAATTGGGAATTGGGTACACACTCATGTATTGAATGTTTAAACCATATGCATTGGTATCGTTGTATATAATTCATCAAAAGAAAAAGAGAAAAATAAAAAAATGTAGAAAAAAGGATAGAAAAATAAAAGAAAGAAAAATATATAGAAAAGAAAGCAATAAAAAGAGGACAAAATGCCCCAAGGTGAAGCCAATAACAAGCGATGCATATGGGTTGTGAATTGAAAGAGAATGCATGAGTGTGTAAAAAGTGAATAAATGGGTAGTTAGGTTTATATTTGAATTGTATAGGTTGTTATTTGTGTTAGGTGAGAGCTTAGGTTAGTCAAGGATTCAAATCTCAAGCTCACTTGGCTAGGGATAGCAAAATCCCCAACGGGGCGGGTACCCACGGGGATTTACCCGTCGGGGGGCGGATATGGGGGGAAGTTTATACCCGTGGGGACTGGGGACGGTGACCCGTTTATTATACGGGGCGGGGGCAGGGATAGAGGTCCCCGCCCCGTAGGGACCCGTATAATCCCCGTATATATATATATATATATATATATATATATATATATATATATATATATATATATATACGAAAGTGAGGAGTTGAAAATTTGAAACCCTAGCCGTCACTCACACTCGTTCTCCCTCTCCTTTCCACTCCTCTCTTCTCCTCTCACCACTACTAGTTACCACTGCTATCTGGCATCTCCTACCCTCTCACTGCCGCCAACACGAAGCTCATACCCTCTTCTCACGCGTCTGAGTTTCACCATCCCGTTCGCAATCACAATATCGTCGTCGCATCTGGCTAGTCGAGGAGAACATCGCCGTCTCCGCCTGACCCAGTCAAGAAGAGCATCTTCGTCGCCGCCTGACCCAGCCGAGGCAGCAGTGCCAGCGTTGCTACAAAGCCCCTTCGCCTCTCCGTGCCTTGTCGCCGATCTTCACCGTCTGCTCAGCTACTATTCCTCTCGGTAAATTTTGTGAACTACTATTTAAATTTATTCAGTTATGGTTTTAGGGTTCATCTATCATATTATTTCTGTAATTTTAGTTTGCTTTGCAGAATTAGTACTGATTTATTTTAATTTGTTTTGAAGAGTTTGTTAATTTTATTTTGCTTTGAAGAACTTGTTAATTAGCTTTGAAGAACTTGTTCTGATTTATCTTAATTTGATTTGAAGAACTTGTTAATTTTAATTAGATTTAAAGAACTTGTTAATTTTAATTTGATTTGAAGAACTTGTTACTTTTAATTTGCTTTGAAGAACTTGTTAATTTACTTTGAAGAACTTGTTCTGATTTATCTTAATTTGTTTTGAAGAACTTGTTAATTTGATTTTTCTTTGAAGAACTTATTCTAATTTATCTTAATTTGCTTTGAAAAACTTGTTAATGTTAATTTGTTTTGAAGAACTTGTTAATTTGCTTTGAAGAACCTGTTCTGATTTATTTAAGTATGCTTTGAACAACTTGTTAATTATTATAGTATTATTTCTGACTCTGATTATTCCTAATTTTGATTCTATTCATTACAATTTATATTTCTCTGATTTATGTGATTTGATTTTTGTGATTTCTTTGAAGTTTTATTATTCCTGGGATTTGTGATTTTTGTGATTTTTTTAAAGTTTTATGATTCCTGAGATTTGTGGTTTTTTGTTTGATGTAGGATTTGATTTAAATAAATCAGAATCTACCTCACTATCATCACAGGATGAAAGAAGGCTTGAGAATTATATTTTTTAGTTTTTGAATATGTTTGGTTGTTTTAATGTTTTATAAATATATTTAGTAGAGATGTTTGTTGTTTATTACTCTTTAAGTATTTAGAGACGATGAAAAATATGTTTGTAAATACAATTGGGGATGATCTATTTTTTTCTATTTTTTCTGTTTTGTGCATTTTTTTATGTTTATTATTTTTTATAAAAATTCGCGGATATCCATGGAGACCCCGATCCTCGGCGGATACGGGGTCCCCGTTACCCGTCGTGGAGACGGGGCGGGGATGGGGATAGGTTTTGGAGGCGGGGGGCGGGGACGGGGGGCATGTCCCCGCCCCCATGGGGACCCGTTGCCATCCCTACACTTGGCCATATATGCATCCTTGTCTTTTCCCTAGACCCATTACAACCTAAAGATAAGCCCTCATGATAAATGTATGCATACACTAAATAACTATTGATTGTTAGATAAAAAATAAATTTTGGAAAGCATGATTAGTGGAGAATTGAGTGATTAACCCTATACACTTGAGCGACTAGTGCGGATACACTTCCGGTGAAGGTTTGATACTCAACTCCTTATTCCCTGCTTTCACAAGCTTTCTTCTTGCAAGTTGTTTACACTCCATTCTGATATTTGAATTGGTAGAGTTCATGGATCATCTTATCACCTTAGCCCTATGTATTTATATATGTTCTTGGGAGATTTATTTACTCTTAACCAAGTAGATAGAAGCATTTGCATTAGTTGCATCCATGTAGGTAAATTGCATTTCATATGTCTCATTCTCCTATGTTCTTTGGTCTTTTAATTTTTAGCATGAGGACATGCTTGGTTTAAGTGTGGGGAGGTTTGATAAATCCTAATTTTAGGGTTTATCTTATGTAGAATTTGGAGGGTTTTATCAATATTTTAAACACTTATTCATATAAATTGCATGTTTTGTGTTTTCTTTCTAATTATGCTTCATGGTTTAAAACATGCTTCTTTAACCAAAAATGTCAAATTTTAATCCTTTTCTACTACCATTCGATGTCGTGATGTGTTTGTTAAGTGGATTCAGGATCTATAGGGCAAGAATGACCTAGAAGATGGAAAGAAAGCATGCACAAGTGGAAGGGACATGAAGAAAAAAGCTTTGGAAAATTGGTGGCGACGCGCACGCGTGGCTGACGCGCACACGTGGCCGTGTGTAGCTGAGGCTGGCGTGCATAAGTTGGCGCACTTGCGTGGTGATTGCGAAACCCCACCGACGCGTACGCATGACTGACGCGTACTCGTGGCCTGAGGAGTTCACGCGTATGCGTGACTGACGTGCACGCATGACGCCCAGCACGTGACTTATTAATAAAATCGTGGCTGGCAATTTCTGTAAGGCTCCAGGCCCAATTTAAGCTCAATTCTGTATGGAAAAGACCCAAGGAACCAAGGGGGAGAGGAGGACTCACTCATTCACACCATACACATAATTTTAGCTAGTTTTTTGTTCTAGTTTTCTAGAGAGAGAAACTCTTACTTCTCTCTAGATTTAGTTTGTTTTGATTATCCTTTGTTGAATTTTTGAATTGGGTCTTGTTAATTCTAGTTTCTTAATTCTTGTTAATTCTGAATTGGGGAGAGGAGGACTCACTCATTCCACTTTTCTTCTCATTTTATGAACTTTGTTGATTTTGAATTTCTATTATTGCATTGATGCTTTTTATGATTGATAGTGTTATTTGAGTTGTTTTCTATTGATAATTGTTAGTGGGTACTTGTAATTTTCAATTAATTTTGTAATTTAAATAGGTCTTTAGTTAGTGCATACCATGTGTTTGATGAAATATTTCCTTTGATTATGTAGTAGTTTTCTATACTCTTGGCCTAGGCTAAGGGAATTCGGTGACCTTAAGTCATCGAGTCTAAGTGAATTGGTGATTTGAGAACCCTTAGTGGTCAACTTGATACCCATTGACACTAATCTACTACTAAACCAATTAGTAGGTGGATTAGGACTTATGAGTTGAAATTGACCAAGCTATTTGCATACTTTACTTGTAGAAGTAGACTTAATAGGCTTGGTTCCTCATAATTGTCAATATATAGTTATTAGCAAGGTTACGAGAACCGGACCGGTCAATAAACCGGTAAAGTAACTGGTTCACTGGTTTAATGGTTCGACCGGGGTTCAACCGGTTTAATTAAATATTAAATAAAATTACTAAAAATTTTATATATAATTTTAAATATTTAAATTTTAATAAAAGTAAACCTAATAAAATTTAAAATTTAAAATTTCAATATATAACCTAATAATAAAAAATAACAAACAATTGAAATAAATCAGTTATAACCACTCACCATTGAATTTGCAAACATAATCATAATTTAAATTTTGAACAAATGAACAAACAAACAGAATTACAAAAATATATGAAATCAAAACAAACAGATTATGAAATCAAATTGCAGTAACAAATTAACAAAAAGACTTGTTGTAGTTATTGGCATCAATGTATAATTTAATTTTTTAAAATCAACAAAATTATTCTAAAAAATTTAACAAAAGTACCAGCAACCATTAACAAGTCATCAAACAAAAGAATAACAAAAGAGACAGCAACCAGATTTTCTTTCTTTCATCAGTTAATCAATAGAAATAGTTAATCCAATTGAATTTTTTCTTTTACAATTACAACCATCAGAGTTCAATCTATCTAACCATCAGAATCCAAAATATAAAAAACAGCAAATCATAATCATTATAATTAACAAAATAAAAAAATAAATTAAACTACCGAAGAACTCAAGAAACAGGGAGAGCAACATAATCAAACTGTAATTTTCTACGCCGACAGAGTGAGCGAAGAGTCCACGGCGGCAGAAAAAATGTTCAAACTTCGCTGTGAGTTCGACAGAGAAAGGAATCGAAGACAAAGACGGCCAAAGCCGATGAGGACAGAGACAAGTTCATGGAGACCGACGACCACATGGACAGAAGTGGCTTGACGACACCAACAACAGCTCCGAGCAGATCTGGCAATGTGAGGAAAAGGGATCTAGGAGAAGAAGAGGGGCGGCTAACGAGGACGAGGACAGAGGCGGGATTGACGACACCACGATGACAGAGAAGTTGAGAAGGTGACGCTACTGTTGATGGTGGCGGCATTGGAAGTCTGGAACCCAGAGGGGTAGTGGCGGCGCTGGAACTCATAGAGGGAGAGAGCGGTGATGAGCGGATAATTTGTACGCTTTTTGGCATTATTTTTAGTATGTTTTTAGTATGATCTAGTTAGTCTTTAGTATATTTTTATTATTTTTTAGTTAAAATTCACTTTTCTAGACTTTACTATGAGTTTGTGTGTTTTTCTGTGATTTCAGGTATTTTCTGGCTGAAATTGAGGGACCTGAGCAAAAATCTGATTCAGAGACTCAAAAGGACTGCAGATGCTGTTGGATTCTGACCTCCCTGCACTCGAAGCGGATTTTCTGGAGCTACAGAGGACCAATTGGCGCGCTCTCAACGGCGTTGGAAAGTAGACATCCTGGGCTTTCCAGAAATATATGATAGTCTATACTTTACCCAAGATTTGATGGCCCAAACCGGCGTTCAAAGTCACCCTCAGAATTCCCAGTGTTAAACGCCGGAACTGGCACAAGGATGGGAGTTAAACGCCCAAACTGGCACCAAAGCTGGCGTTTAACTCCAAGAAGAGTCTCTACACGAAAATGCTTCAATGCTCAGACCAAGCACACACCAAGTGGGCCCGGACGTGGATTTTTATGTCATTTACTCATCTCTGTACACCCTAGGCTACTAGTTCTCTATATATAGGACCTTTTACTATTGTATTTGGAGCTTTTGATCTTTGAAAGCCTTTTGATCATGTTTTTATGATTGAACCCTCTTTGGGAGGCTGGCCATTCGGCCATGCCTAGACCTTGTTCTTATGTATTTTCAACGGTGGAGTTTCTACACACCATAGATTAAGGTGTGGAGCTCTGCTGTACCTCGAGTATTAATGCAATTACTATTGTTCTTCTATTCAATTCCGCTTGTTCTTGTTCCAAGATATCACTTGTTCTTTAACTTGATGAATGTGATGATCCGTGACACTCATCATCATTCTCACCTATGAACGTGTGCCTGACAACCACCTCCGTTCTACCTTAGATTGGGTGAATATCTCTTGGATTCCTGATACACGATGCATGGTTGATCGCCTGACAACCAAGTGCTCGCCTGACAACCGAGCCAGCCATTCCGTGAGATCAGAGTATTCGTGGTATAGGCTAGAACTGATGGCGGCATTCAAGAGAATCCGGAAGGTCTAACCTTGTCTGTGGTATTCTGAGTAGGATTCAATGATTGAATGACTGTGACGAGTTTCAAACTCCTGAAGGCGGGGCGTTAGTGACAGACGCAAAAGAATCACTGGATTCTATTCCGGCCTGATTGAGAACCGACAGATGGATAGCCGTGCCGTGACAGGGTGCGTTAAACATTTCCACTGAGAGGATGGGAGGTAGCCACTGACAACGGTGAAACCCTTGCATAAGCTTGCCATGGAAAGGAGTAAGAAGGATTGGATGAAGACAGTAGGAAAGCAGAGAGACGGAAGGGACAAGCATCTTCATACGCTTATCTGAAATTCCTACCAATGAATTACATAAGTATCTCTATCTTTATCTTTATGTTTTCGTATATCATCATTCATATCCATTTGAGTCTGCCTGACTAAGATTTACAAGGTGACCATAGCTTGCTTCATACCAACAATCTCTGTGGGATCGACCCTTACTCGCGTAAGGTTTATTACTTGGACGACCCAATACACTTGCTGGTTAGTTGTGCGAAGTTGTGTTTATGCCATGGTATTGAACACCAAGTTTTTGGGATTCAGCACCGGGGATTATTTGTGTTGTGAAAAGTATTGATCACAATTTCGCGCACCAAGTTTTTGGCGCCGTTGCCGGGGATTGTTGAGTTTGGACAACTGACGGTTCATCTTGTTGCTTAGATTAGGTATATTTCTTCAGAGTTCTTAAGAATGAATTCTAGTGTTTCAAGGTGATGTTCTTATCATCACTAAAGCTGATTGATTTTCATCAATTTAGCTCTTGAATGCAATGTCCTGCTGAAGCTTGGCTAGCCATGTCTAATTCCTTTAGACTGAAGCTTTAGACTAACATTGCATGATTCCTGGAGTTCTCATTAAGAATTTTGATATCTTTATTTTCTTTTCCACTTAATTTTCAAAAAAAGCACAAAAAAAAATTTTACAAAATCATAAAAACCAAAAATATTTTTCCTGTTGAGACTCTATTCTCATTTTAAGTTTGGTGTCAATTGCATGTTTCTGTTCTTCTTGCATTCATGCATGTGTCTTCATTAATCTTCAAGTTGTTCTTGATGATTTCATTGCTATGATTTTTAAATTCTCTTGACTTGAGTGTTTATGTGTCTCATATGCATTCTCATTTTGTTAGTGTCAGTAGTATACAAACTGCTAAGTTTGGTGTCTTGCATGCATTATTATTTGATTTTAGTTGCATTTTGATTATTCCTCACTATTAAAAATCCAAAAATATTTTTTATTTGTGTCTTTTCAAGTCAATAATACAGAGAATTGAAGATTCAGAACATACAGTAGAGGAATTATACAGAAAAAGCTGGGAGTTCAAAACGCCCAGTGAAGAAGGACAAACTGGCGTTTAAACGCCAGCCAGGGTGCCTGGTTGGGCGTTTAACGCCCAAAAGGGTAGAGTTTTGGGCGTCAAACGCCAGAATGTGCACCATTCTGGGCGTTAAACGCCAGAATGTGCACCATTCTGGGCGTTTAACGCCAGGATGGCACAAGAGGGAAGATTTTGTTTTCAATGCAAATTTTTTCAAGTTTTCAAAATCTTTTCAAAATCAAATCTTTTTCAAATCATATCTTTTCAATCAAATCTTTTTCAAATTCAATTTCTTTCTATTTTCAAAGATACTTGCTATCAATTAATGATTTGATTCAACATTCCAAGTATGTTGCCTTTTCTGTTGAGAAAGGTTTAATGTTTGAATCATATCTTTTCTTGATAGCCAAGTCATTAATTTTCAAAATCAAATTTTTTTTTAAAAATGTTTTTCAAATCATATCTTCTCAATCACATCTTTTTAAAACCAATCATATCTTCTTAACCACATCTTTTTCAAAATAACTTTCAATCAAATCTTTTTGATTTCTAATTTCAAATTCTTTTTCAAAAATCACTTAATTTCTTTCCCACTTTTATTTTCGAAAATCAATTAGTGTTTTTCAAAATGTTTTCAAAATCTTTTACTTGATTTTCGAAAATTACTTCCCCTCTTCTCACATCCTTCTGTTTATGGACTAACACTATTCCTTAATGCAAAATTCGAACTCCATCTTCTTTGATAAGTTCGAATTTTCTACTTCTGCCTTCTATTTTTCTTTTCCTCTGACACCTCAAGGAATCTCTATACTGTGACATAGAGGATTCCACATTTTCTTGTTATCTTCTCTTTCTTATGAGCAGGAGCAAGGACAAAAGCATTCTTGTTGAGGCTGATCCTGAACCTGAAAGGACCTTGAAGCGAAAGCTAAGAGAAGCCAAGGCACAACTCTCTGTAGAGGACCTAACAGAAATCTTCAAAGAAGAAGAACCCATGGCAGCCGAAAACAACAACAATGCCAACAATGCAAGGAAGGTGCTGGGTGACTTTACTGCACCTACTCCCGACTTCTATGGGAGAAGCATCTCTATCCCTGCCATTGGAGCAAACAACTTTGAGCTTAAGCCTCAATTAGTTTCTCTAATGCAACAAAATTGCAAGTTCCATGGACTTCCATTGGAAGATCCTCATCAGTTTTTAGCTGAGTTCTTGCAAATCTGTGACACTGTCAAGACTAATGGGGTTGACCCTGAGGTCTACAGACTTATGCTATTCCCTTTTGCTGTAAAAGACAGAGCTAGAATATGGTTGGACTCACAACCTAAAGAAAGCCTGAACTCTTGGGAAAAGCTAGTCAATGCCTTCTTGGCAAAGTTCTTTCCACCTCAAAAATTGAGTAAGCTTAGAGTGGAAGTCCAAACCTTCAGACAGAAGGAAGGAGAATCCCTCTATGAAGCTTGGGAAAGATACAAACAAATAATCAGAAAGTGTCCCACTGATATGCTTTCTGAATGGAGCATCATTGGAATTTTCTATGATGGTCTCTCTGAACTATCCAAGATGTCTTTGGATAGCTCTGCTGGAGGAACTCTTCATCTGAAGAAGACGCCTACAGAAGCTCAAGAGCTGATTGAAATGGTTGCAAATAACCAATTCATGTACACTTCTGAAAGGAATTCTGTGAACAATGGGACCAATCAGAAGAAAGGAGTTCTTGAGATTGACACTCTGAATGCCATACTGGCTCAGAATAAAATATTGACTCAACAAGTCAATATGATTTCTCAAAGTCTGTCTGGAATGCAAAATGCACCAAGCAGTACTAAGGAAGCTTCATCTAAAGAAGAAGCTTATGATCCTGAGAACCCTTCAATAGAAGAGGTGAATTACATGGGAGAACCCTATGGAAACACCTATAATCCCTCATGGAGAAATCATCCAAATCTCTCATGGAAGGATCAACAGAGACCTCAACAAGGTTTCAACAACAATAATGGTGGAAGAAACAGGTTTAGCAATAGCAAGCCTTTTCCATCATCTTCTCAGCAACAGACAGAGAGTTCTAAGCAGAATACCTCTGACTTAGCAACCATGGTCTCTGATCCAATCAAAACCACTCAAAGTTTCATGACTGAAACAAGGTCCTCCATTAGAAATTTGGAGGCACAAGTGGGTCAGCTGAGCAAGAAAATTACTGAACTCCCTCCTAGTACTCTTCCAAGCAATACAGAAGAAAATCCAAAAGGAGGGTGCAAAGCCATCAACATGGCCGAATTTGGAGAGGAGGAAGAGGCAGTGAACGCCACTGAGGAAGACCTCAATGGACGTCCACTGGCCTCCAATGAGTTCCCCAATGAGGAACCATGAGAATCTGAGGCTCAAAATGAGACCATAGAGATTCCATTGAATTTACTTCTGCCATTCATGAGCTCTGATGAGTATTCTTCCTCTGAAGAGGATGAGTATGACACTGAAGAGCAAGTTGCTAAATACCTTGGAGCAATCATGAAGCTAAATGACAAGTTATTGGAAATGAGACTTGGGAGGATGAACCCCCTTTACTCACCAAAGAACTGGATGACTTGTCTAGGCAGAAACTGCCTCAAAAGAGACAGGATCCTGGGAAGTTTTCAATACCTTGTACCATAGGCACTATGACCTTCAAGAAGGCCTTGTGTGACTTAGGGTCAAGTGTAAACCTCATGCCTCTCTCTGTAATGGAGAAGTTAGGGATCTTTGAGGTGCAAGCTGCAAAAATCTCACTAGAGATGGCAGACAATTCAAGAAAACAAGCCTATGGACTTGTAGAGGATGTTCTGGTAAAAATTGAAGACCATTACATCCCTGCTGATTTCATAGTCCTAGAGACTGGGAAGTGCATGGATGAATCCATCATCCTTGGCAGACCCTTCCTAGCCACAGCAAGGGCTGTGATTGATGTTGATAGAGGAGAATTGATCATTCAAGTGAATGAAGAATCCTTTGTGTTTAAGGCTCAAGGATATCCCTCTGTCATCATGGAGAGGAAGCATGAAGAGCTTCTCTCAAAACAGAGCCACACAGAGCCCCCACAGTCAAACTCTAAGTTTGGTATTGGGAGGCCACAACCAACTTCTAAGTTTGGTGTTGAACCCCCACATTCAAACTCTAAGTTTGGTGTTGGGAGGTTCCAACATTGCCCTGAGTATTTCTGAGGCTCCATGAGAGCCCTCTGTCAAGCTACTGACATTAAAGAAGTGCTTGTTGGGAGGTAACCCAATGTTATATTTTATCTATTTTCCTTTGTTATTTTATGTTCTTTTGTAGGTTGATGATCATGAGAAGTCACAAAATCAATTGAAAAAGCAAAAACAGAATGAAAAACAGAAAGAAAAACAGCACACCCTGGAGGAGAGCGTGCTGGCATTTAAACGCCAGTAAGGCTAGCTGTTGGGCGTTTAACGCCCAGTCTGGCACCATTCTGGGCGTTTAACGCCAGAAAGGGGCACCAGACTGGCGTTAAACGCCAGAAAAGGGCAAGCATTCGGTGTTAAACGCCAGAAATGGGCACCAGCCCGGCGTTTAACGCCAGAATTGGCTCAAAACGCATTTTTGCTTGCCACTTGGTGCAGGGATGACTTTTCCTTGACACCTCAGGATCTGTGGACCCCACATGATCCCCACCTACCCCACCACTCTCTCTCTTCTTCACCCATTCACCATTCACCAATCACCTCAACACCTCTTCCCCAAAAACCCTTCACCTATCAAATCCCATCTTTCTCTTCACCACTCACATCCATCCTTCATAAAACCCCACCTACCTCACCCTTCAAATTCAAACCACTTTCCCTCCCAAACCCACCCATACATGACCGAACCATGAGCCCCCCCACTCCTATATAAACCCATCTTCACTCCTTCATTTTCACACAACCAAACCACCACTTCTCCCCCTTTTTGGCCGAACACAAAGCCATTCCCTTCTTCCTCATTTCTTTTTCTTCTACTCTCTTCTTTCTTCTTTTGCTCGAGGACGAGCAAACCTTTTAAGTTTGGTGTGGTAAAAGCATTGCTTTTTGTTTTTCCATAACCATTTATGGCATCCAAGGCCGGAGAAACCTCTAGAAAGAGGAAAGGGAAGGCAAAAGCTTCCACCTCCAAGTCATGGGAGATGGAAAGATTCATCTCAAGGGTGCATCAAGACCACTTCTATGAAGTTGTGGCCTTGAAGAAGGTGATCCCCGAGGTCCCTTTTTCACTCAAAAAGAGTGAATATCCGGAGATCCGACATGAGATCCGAAGAAGAGGTTGGGAAGTTCTTACCAACCCCATTCAACAAGTCGGAATCTTAATGGTTCAAGAGTTCTATGCCAATGCATGGATCACCAAGAACCATGACCAAAGTGTGAACCCGGATCCAAAGAATTGGCTTACTATGGTTCGGGGGAAATACTTGGATTTTAGTCCGGAAAATGTAAGGTTGGCATTCAACTTGCCCATGATGCAAGGAGATGAACATCCTTACACTAGAAGGGTCAACTTTGATCAAAGATTGGACCAAGTCCTCACAGTCACATACGAAGAGGGCGCCCAATGGAAGAGAGATTCAAGAGGGAAGCCGGTTCAACTGAGAAGGCATGACCTCAAACCCGTGGCTAGAGGATGGTTGGAGTTTATCCAACGCTCAATCATTCCCACTAGCAACCGGTCCGAAGTTACTATAGACCGGGCTATCATGATTCATAGCATCATGATTGGAGAAGAAATAGAAGTTCATGAGGTGATATCCCAAGAACTTTATAAGGTGGCGGACAAGTCCTCTACCTTGGCAAGGTTAGCCTTTCCTCATCTCATTTGTCACCTCTGTTATTCAGTTGGAGTTGACATAGAGGGAGACATCCCCATTGATGAGGACAAGCCCATCACTAAGAAAAGGATGGAGCAAACAAGAGACCCCTCTCATCATCAAATCCCTGAGATGCCTCAACGGATGCACTTTCCTCCACAAAACTATTGGGAGCAATTAAACACCTCCCTAGGAGAATTGAGTTCCAACATGGGACAACTAAGGGTGGAGCACCAAGAACATTCCATTCTCCTCCATGAAATTAGAGAAGATCAAAGAATCATAAGAGAGGAGCAACAAAGACAAGGAAGAGACATTGAGGAGCTCAAGCACTCCATAAGATCTTCAAGAGGAAGAACAAGCCGCCATCACTAAGGTGGATCCGTTCTTTAATTTCCTTGTTCTTTATTTTCCTGTTTTTCGAATTTTAGTGTGTATGTTTGTCTATGTTTGTGTCTTGTGATCATTAGTGTCTTAGTGTCTATGCCTTAAAGTTATGAATGTCCTATGAATCCATCACCTCTCTTAAATAAAAAAATGTTCTTAATTGAAAAAGAGTAGAATTGCATGAATTTTGAATTTTATAACAGTTTAATTATCTTGATGTGGTGGCAATACTTTTGTTTTCTGAATGTATGCTTAAACAGTGCATATGTCTTTTGAATTTGTGGTTCATGAATATTGGCTCTTGAAAGAATGATGAAAAAGGAGACATGTTACTGAGGATCTGAAAAATCATAAAAATGATTCTTGAAGCAAGAAAAAAGCAGTGAATACAAAAAAAAATTTCGAAAAAAAAAGAGAAAAAGAAAAAGAAAAAGAAAGAAAAGGAAAGAAATAAAGTTGTGATCCAAGGCAAAAAGAGTGTGCTTAAGAACCCTGGACACCTTTAATTGGGGACTCTAGCAAAGCTGAGTCACAATCTGAAAAGGTTCACCCAATTATGTGTCTGTGGCATGTATGTATCCGGTGGTAATACTGGAAGACAAAGTGCTTTGGGCCACGGCCAAGACTCAATAAGTAGCTGTGTTCAAGAATCATCACACTTAACTAGGAGAATCAATGACACTATCTGGATTCTGAGTTCCTAAAGAAGCCAATCATTCTGAATTTCAAAGGATAGAGTGAGATGCCAAAACTGTTCAGAGGCAAAAAGCTAAAAGCCCCGCTCATCTAATTAATACTGATCTTCATAGATGTTTTTGGAATTCATTGCATATTCTTTTCTTTTTATCTTGTTTGATTTTCAGTTGCTTGAGGACAAGCAACAATTTAAGTTTGGTGTTGTGATGAGCGGATAATTTGTACGCTTTTTGGCATTGTGTTTAGTATGTTTTTAGTATGATCTAGTTAGTTTTTAGTATATTTTTATTAGTTTTTAGTTAAAATTCACTTTTCTGGACTTTACTATGAGTTTGTGTGTTTTTCTATGATTTCAGGTATTTTCTGGCTAAAATTGAGGGACCTGAGCAAAAATCTGATTCAGAGACTCAAAAGGACTGCAGATGCTGTTGGATTCTGACCTCCCAGCACTCGAAGCGGATTTTCTGGAGCTACAGAAGCCCAATTGGCGCGCTCTCAACAGCGTTGGAAAGTAGACATCCTGGGCTTTTCAGCAATATATGATAGTTCATACTTTGCTCAAGATTTGATGGCCCAAACCGGCGTTCAAAGTCACCCTCAGAATTCCCAGCGTTAAACGCCGGAACTGGCACAAGGATGGGAGTTAAACGCCCAAACTGGCACCAAAGTTGGCGTTTAACTCCAAGAAGAGTCTCTACACGAAAATGCTTCAATGCTCAGTCCAAGCACACACCAAGTGGACCCAGAAGTGGATTTTTATGTCATTTACTCATCTCTGTACACCCTAGGCTACTAGTTCTCTATATATAGGACCTTTTACTATTGTATTTGGAGCTTTTGATCTTTGAAAGCCTTTTGATCATGTTTTTATGATTGAACCCTCTTTGGGAGGCTGGCCATTCGGCCATGCCTAGACCTTGTTCTTATGTATTTTCAACGGTGGAGTTTCTACACACCATAGATTAAGGTGTGGAGCTCTGCTGTACCTCGAGTATTAATGCAATTACTATTGTTCTTCTATTCAATTCCGCTTGTTCTTGTTCCAAGATATCACTTGTTCTTCAACTTGATGAATGTGATGATCCGTGACACTCATCATCATTCTCACCTATGAACGTGTGCCTGACAACCACCTCCGTTCTACCTTAGATTGGGTGAATATCTCTTGGATTCCTGATACACGATGCATGGTTGATCGCCTGACAACCGAGTGCTCGCCTGACAACCGAGCCAGCCATTCCGTGAGATCAGAGTCTTCGTGGTATAGGCTAGAACTGATGGCGGCATTCAAGAGAATCCGGAAGGTCTAACCTTGTCTGTGGTATTCTGAGTAGGATTCAATGATTGAATGACTGTGACGAGCTTCAAACTCCTGAAGGCGGGGCGGGGCGTTAGTGACAGACGCAAAAGAATCACTGGATTCTATTCTGGCCTGATTGAGAACCGACAGATGGATAGCTGTGCCGTGACAGGGTGCGTTGAACATTTCCACTGAGAGGATGGGAGGTAGCCACTGACAACGGTGAAACCCTTGCATAAGCTTGCCATGGAAAGGAGTAAGAAGGATTGGATAAAGACAGTAGGAAAGCAGAGAGACGGAAGGGACAAGCATCTTCATACGCTTATCTGAAATTCCTACCAATGAATTACATAAGTATCTCTATCTTTATCTGTATGTTTTCGTATATCATCATTCATATCCATTTGAGTCTGCCTGACTAAGATTTACAAGGTGACCATAGCTTGCTTCATACCAACAATCTCTGTGGGATCGACCCTTACTCGCGTAAGGTTTATTACTTGGACGACCCAGTACACTTGCTGGTTAGTTGTGCGAAGTTGTGTTTATGCCATGGTATTGAACACCAAGTTTTTGGGATTCATCACCGGGGATTATTTGTGTTGTGAAAAGTATTGATCACAATTTCGCGCACCAAGCGGTATTAGGGTTTTCTTCGGAGAGATAGGGGTAACTGGGTAGTGGGTAGCTTTTATATAGGTTTTTTTATTTTTTTTTTAACTTTTGAAAACCGTTAAAAAATCGACCGATTTTATTGGTTCACCGGTTAACTGCCGGTTTGACCGATTTTTATATCGGTTTTTTGCCAAACAGTTTTTGGCATCACCCGAACCGGACAGATGACCGGTTCCTAGTTAACTCGATTGAACCGGCCGGTCCGGTTCAATTTTCAGAATAATGGTTATTAGACAAGGATGGTGATCCCGATTCCTATGTCTTTGCCAAGAGTCCTTTTTATAATTCATATTTTAAACCAAAAAATCCCAATTACTTGATTCTTGTTATATCTAGTTTAGTTGTTTACTTAGTAATATAGTAAAAGTATATTTATATGTTTACTTGTTAGATTGCACTTTGTTTATACCTTGCTTTAATTGCTTTGATTTAGTTTCTTGCACTTTAAATTTTCTGCATGTTAAGTTTTAGTAGTTTAAATTCTTGTTCATGACTCCCAACCCTGGAATTCTAACCAATATTGATGCACATATTTGTCCATTCTCTTGAGGACGACCCGAGACCAATACTCTCGGTTACTTTTTATTGGGGTTGAACTTGTGACAACCATATCAAAATTTGATCAAAAGAATTATTTGTTGGTTTAAGACTATACTATGACATGATTTTCTATTGATAAAATTCTAAACCAATGATAATTTTTGTATCAGTAACTTCCCTTTTTCCTTTTGTTTCCCAAATTGCATATGCAGAAGGAAGATGAATTCCACAAGTAATTTACTTGAATATTAATAAAAAAATTTTACTTTTTTTTTCTGAAATAAATCAGTCCTTTGAGTTGATTTAAAGCTCCATTAATTTAACTTACCTTCCAAGATTTGCTTTTTTTTCCTTCCTTTTTTGCACTTAGTGAAAAACTGAACATCTCTTTCTTCTTTGTGCCTTACCAGAGACAACATAGCACCACTAACAGAAAAATACTCTTCCTTTTAAGAATGACAATGGGCTGAACTGGAGGCTTAGTCCAAATAGTTATGGCTCAAATACTTGATTTTGTTGTTTGGGCTACACATGATATTTGTTCTTTTTTTATTGCAGCTTAAACTAATTATGAACTTGCTTATTTTGCTAGTAAAGTTCCTAAGTCTTGGTTAGTATTCAGTAACGTTGGGCATAGTACAACTTCAAATTCTTTTGCCCAAGAACCAACAGCAATAGGCCTTTCTTGAATGTATTTGTTGGGCCAAGAAGAGCAGCAACTTGTTCCTTTACTTAATGTCCAAATTTCAGCTCAATATGCTTAATATATTGATCACTCATCTTCTCTATTATGGGCCTACAAAATAAAACACATTTCAAACAACTTTGGGCTTTCAACCCAAATAACTATTAATATTTGTCATCACCAAAAGTTAATATATAAATTTTCAAACTCAACAATCTCTCCCTTAATGAGAAACATAATATATGAGGTATTAATCAAAGGAATTAAAATAGAACAAATTTAGAGACTTTTTTTTGATGATACCATATTAACTTGATGTGCTCTCCCTCTTTTTTATAAGAGTTGCTCCCGCTTTCTTCCATAAGACTTGCTTCTCCTTAATGTATGCTTATCACTTAATCTGAGGACACAAACAATAATTTCAAAAAAATAGTCTAATATATATACATGCTTATCTAGAATTCCATGATTGCACACAAACATAATAATCTATACGAATAAATATTGCAAACTATTATAAAAAAATATCTTATATGGTAGCATGGGAAGTAACAACAGCAGCACAGGTATTAGCACAACATAATCAAAATCACATAAGTACAACATAATCAAAAGAACATAAGTATCCATGAAGTTCAAAAGACTTAAAGTCAAACAAGTTCAATTCACATCACAAGACTAATCAAAACTAATATTAATAACCAATATTCTCAGTAAGTAAGCCTTATGCCTTATCAAGCCTCAATATATATTTTTCTCTCCCTTTTATCATCAAGGTGGGTAAAAAACATAAAACAAAGAACATAACCTGCAAAATAATATGTTAGAGGCATGTGAAAGTCAAAGATTGTATTCTTGAAAAACAACATCATAGCTGTAGCAAAGAAGTATTATCAGTATCAAACAAAGCTGTCCGAAAAGATAAAATCAAGATATGCAAAAAGTTTAAAAGATGATGAAGGACCAATCCTTGGTAAAAACTCATATGACTTAAAAAGAATATTTTAAAAAACAAAAAGAATCAAATATGTATTAAGATTCAAGTATGGTCCATGTCTTTTTCACTACACTTAAAAAATCAAATCACTCATTACTTATTCAATAAATGTCTCTTTAACTTGCAAAACAAAGGATTTGGATCTTTTAAAGTTTGAATTTTACTTTAGAGAGTAAAGTGTAATTTCTCACTATTTATTTCATATGTGGGACCAAGAATAAATATAAAAGAAATTATTCAAAGATAGAAGATCACAATTTACTCTCTAAAATAAAATTCAAATTTTAAAGCATCCAAATCTCAAAACAAAACACTCAAACAGGACATTAGCAAGATCAAAATAGAAGTTGCATATTTTCTAAAAAATTAAAATTATGAGTATGAGAAATATGAAGAGACATGCAAGATATATGAACAAATTTGCAACTGCAGCAATTAAAAGTGTTTTTGAGAAAAAGAAAAGTTAGAACCTTACGAAGAATTGATTTAAAAAGGATTTCACCTAACATTAAAAAAGTTATTTAATTTTAAAATAATAACTTAAAATTCTGAAAAGACAAAAAATTAAAAAAGATCTTAATGTATAAAAAAAATCAATGAGACCCACTTTTAAATATAAAAACTCATGTTGGGCCTAAGATGGTTGTGTTTAAGAAACACAAAAGACTACTTGTTATCTGAAAAAAACATTTGACCCACTTAAATTTAATTCAAAATAAAAACCCAGAGTCAATGTTCTTAATTTTTAGAATTTATCTTTATGGTTAGAATTTTTTTTATCAGTACTCTTGAAAATTTTATACTCTCAGATTGTTTAGGTAAAAATATCTAAAAGGTATATTATTTTTTTAAATTCTGTCAAATAATTTAAAAATGTAACAAAAATATCTAATTTTTTGTTTTTGCAAATGACAAACGAATTTTATATTTGACAAGCTACTTATGTATTTGATCCAAAATTCTATATGAATATTTAGATAATCGGGTAAGAAATACACAAAAAAAAATAAACTTAGCAAAAAATCACTAAATTTTAAGAATAAAAATATATTTTTTAATAATACTTGCGAAAAATTGTATCAAAATTCAATTTCTAAATCTTTTAAAAATACATATTTAATGTTGGATATTTTTGTCGCGTTTTAAAATTATTTAAAGGCATTTTTATTAATAATAAAATTTGCGTATATTTTTGTTAACGATAAAATTATTCGAGTGTATTTTTTATGGTTTACCCATATATATATATATATAAGAAGATCTTTTGTCTCATGGTAGCCTGTTCCAGTTTCCTTACAAAATTTTTGTTATTGGGTTAGCCATACACTTTACATATTTCTAGCGATTCACATGACATTATCAAATGATACAAGTCTTGGATAAGAATCTACAACGCACTAGAATGACCTTATTGACGATCCTTTACTCCGACAGCATCTAGAGTTCCTCGAACAATGTGATATCTCACACCGGGTAAATTCTTAATCCTTTCCCCTCTTACTAAGACTACAGAATGTTATTATAAATTATGGCCAATACCGGATTTTATATATATATATATATATATATATATATATATATATATATATATATATATATATATATATATTCGATACTTAAAAATTTTAACATTAAAATAGAATACTTTTAAAAAAGAACCAAATTGAAATTTTAATCTTTAAATAAATATGTGAGATAAGCTAATGAAGGTTGTGAGTGTGGAGGTTGTAAAGAAGAGGAGAGGATATGGGAAGGTGAAGAGAGGAAGCAGCATAAGCATGTGAGGAAAGTAGGAAACGGACAAACTCATTCAAAGGCACATGTATTGTATGCATAAGAATCCGCGCGTGCATTCCACCAAGGACCCTCTCCCACGTGCACCTGTTCTTTTTCTTCATTCCTTAGCTTCTTCTATAATCAACACATTGACAACACAACTAGGATTGAACAAAACCTAGTCCAATCTCCTCCTAGGATTCACCACCATCA
This sequence comes from Arachis hypogaea, assembly GCF_003086295.3. Classification (NCBI taxonomy): domain Eukaryota; kingdom Viridiplantae; phylum Streptophyta; class Magnoliopsida; order Fabales; family Fabaceae; genus Arachis; species Arachis hypogaea. The sequence continues at coordinate 85,786,663 of NC_092041.1, forward strand.
CTTCATCACCATTATTAAATAATATGATAATGGCGTGCTCTCTCATCTATGTATTGTCATCTCTTTTTCTCCGTTTATATTGGCTGTCAGTTAGTGTAACAAGTGATTATGATGAAATTGTGTATTTTATTATAATATTAAAACTAATAGTATTTTTCGTAATTTATAAATAACAGTAGAAAGACCAAAAAAATCGCAAAAAAAATGGAAAGACAATTAAAAGTATAGTAAAAACAATTTTATGTATGATGAATATAATTTGTGAGGAAGATAAAAAAATAATCTAAACTATAAGTCTCAAATTTTGTCATTTCCTTCATAAATTGGCTCCATCATATATCAAATCATCCTGTCTATACTTCTATTTGTCTCTTTCATTTTTTCTTTTTTGTTATCTTTTTTGTCTTTTTACTGCTATCTACAAATCATGAAAAACGATTTTTTACTAATCTTCAATATCACAGTAAAATACACAACTACATCATAATCACACATTATACCAAATATTATTCGATATTCAAAAAAATTAACCTCTTTTTCTTTATCACGCTGAGTATTTCTGTTGATCTGTGATGCCATGTTGCATTAATTCTAGGTATGCTATTTGTCTTAATATATTATTATTAATAATCTTTGGTATGAAGCCATTTGATAAATTAATTTCAAAGCCGTACCCTTGGCACGAATGTGGAGATTGATTATGATTTATACTTACAACTTGGAATAAACCAGTTTAGATTTCAACAAGATTTTGTTAGTTATTTTATTGGCTCGCTCTTACCTTGTTAATTTTATTTTTCAGTTCTTCCTATATAGTTTTTTTTTCTAATTAATTATTAAAATTTCATACATATGTACTGATGAAGTGATGATCATCAAAATTCATCAAAAAAAAAAGTTGATAATTGAAGGTTCAGGTACCTGGTGAGGATAGTCGAATAGAAACAAAAAAGTCACATTTCCAGAATAAATTACAACAAAAATAAATACACAACCTAACTAAAATTTAAAATTTACATAATAAATATGTAATGTTATAGTACTTTACCTTTATTCTATTAGTACCAAATGTAAATAACATCACTTTTAGAGAGAAAGGATTGCCTGCAAATTAAACTGCAATGTATGTGTCTACAACTTTTTCATTCTATTTTTAACAAATAAATGAAGAGATAAAGTCACACAGTCTAACATGAGTGAGTTGGAGGCCACTCTTGTGTGTCAGGCATATGAGCACGAGTGTTAGGGTCTGGCGGCAGATACTAGAGATTCCCATTCTCATCAACACAAACCTTTTCGTCTCAAAATCATAGTCTTCAAAAAATTAACTATTAATGTATTATATAAAATGGTATTGTACTTTATCATATGTATGACTGCGTCCATGAGGTTTATAAGTCCCATGGTTGTATGAAATTTGAAGGTAAGTGTGATTGATGCAATGATGCTTCATAGTTTTATAGGGAGGGAAAAAAGACATATAATTCAGTTCTTGGATAATGTTATGATACATCTGATTAAATTTAATTACGTATTATTAAAATTATGTGTTAAAGTAATTTAATGAAAAAATTTTAAATTATAATAATACTACTTCTACTATTTTATGATTTAATAATATATAATTAAATTATTATAGCGGTATATAATAGCACACTATAATTATACATCTATACATGCGTTTCTTAAACTATAGATTGCAACTTTTGAAGTATGATTAATGTTTTATTGAAGAAATAGAATTAGGAATGGAAAATGCCTTATGGCAAATATTTTTTAATATGAGACCGTTATGGGTGTTTTTTTTATAAATATGGTTATGTTTGGTTAAATTTAACAAATATGGAATGTGTTATAAGAAAAAACAAATCAGTAGTGTTGTTTTGACTCACTATTTCATTTAAAAATAATTTCTAAATTTTTCTTTGAAAATAAATCACTAATAGCGATGAAAATAAAAAATTGTAAATTTAAAACAATGAAGTGATGATGATAGACGATTTCATAAAAAAAAAATTTATTGCAGAGGCACATAAGACCATCTCCAGTAGGGAACTCATATCAGTTTCTGTTTATAGCCCACCTGTCATAAAAAGTAACTCCACATCAGCTTTTGCGTCATAAACAGTAAATAGAAACTCAAAGCATCTCTCTCTTCTCCATTAGGAGGAACTGGCTTTAGTCCCTGTTGTGGTCCCATTTAATTAATTAATTAAAATACTTAAAATTAATGTAATTAATTTTTTCAATAATATTATTTAAATTTATAAATTTAAAAATAATTTACTATTAAAAGATATTAATATTAAATAAATTCATATATAATAATAATACATAATATATAATTCGAAATTACACTAATTTATAGTTTTGTGTTTACAACTGCTAATTCGAAATTACACTAATTTATAGTTTTGTATTTACAACTGCTAATTTTAAATTTTAAAAATAAAAATAACCAACTCAACTAAAAATTATTTTGTAAGATGTAAAAATTAAATTTATTTTTGAATGTAGGTAAATTTAATTAATTATAATTTAATATAATAATATAAATAATATTTAATATTAATTATGATATAAATAATTAATATAAATTATTAATTAAATAAAAATTTAATTATTTAATCTAATTAATTATTAAAATTATTAATAAATTAATTATAATTTAATTATTTAATTAATTATTATTTAAATAATTAATATAAATTATTAATTAAATAAAAATATAATTATTTAATATAATTATTTATTATAATTATTACTAATTTAATTATTATTTAATTATTTAATATAATTAAATATAATTATTTAATTATTTTAGATTTATATATTTTTTTTAATAACTTGCCAAGTGGCAAGTTATTATTAGTTGATTGGAGTCCCTGTTTAGAGAAATTCTCTCACCTTGAAATATGTGCAGGAACTCAACTCCTTCTCTCCAACGGGGTTATCTACTTTTGTCAAAAAATAGGGCCTCAACATTTGTCCATTGGAGTTGCTCTAAGACCATCTCCAGTAGGGAACTCATCTCAGTCCCTATTTATGGTCCACCTGTCATAAAAAGTAACTCCACATCAGCTTTTGCGTTATAAACGGTAAATAGGAACTCAAAGTATCTCTCTCTTCTCCATTAGGAGGAACTAACTTTAGTCCCTGTTGTGGTCTCACTTAATTAATTAATTAAAATACTTAAAATTAATGTAATTAATTTTTTTAATAATATTATTTAAATTTATAAATTTAAAAATAATTAACTATTAAAAGATATTAATATTAAATAAATTCATATATAACAATAATACACAATATATAATTGTGGATTAAACTAATTTATAGTTTTGTGTTTACAACTGCTAATTTTAATAATATCGTTAACATTTTAAATTTTAAAAATAAAAATAACTAACTCAACTAAGAATTATTTTGTAAGGTGTAAAAATTAAATTTATTTTTTAATGTAAGTAAATTTAATTAATTATAATTTAATATAATAATATAAATAATATTCAATATTAATTATGATATAAATAATTAATATAAATTATTAATTAAATAAAAAATTAATTATTTAATATAATTAATTATTATTTAAATAATTAATATAAATTATTAATTAAATAAAAATATAATTATTTAATATAATTTTTATTATAATTATTACTAATTTAATTATTATTTTATTATTTAATATAATTATTTAATTATTTTAGATTTTATATTATTATTTTTTTAAAATAATTTGTCAAATGGCAAGTTATTATTAGTTAATTTGAGTCCCTGTTTAGAGGGACTCCCTCATCTTAAGACTCGTGCGGGAACTCATTCCTTCTCTCCTCCAATGGTTAGAGTTTCTATGTGTCAGAAAAAAGTGAAAGAGGAACTCACCATTGTAGGTGCTCTAAAGTGAGCGACCCTCCCAAATAGACAAGCTCCATTTCTAATCTCCAATGAATATCGAACTCGGAAGAGATGATTAAGGAACACAAACCCTCATCCATATGTGCCAACTTGTATTAGTATAAATCATTATATTTGAAATCAATATATTTCAAATAAATTTTCGATTAAAATATTCGTGCGTTATCTTTTCTTCGCTGCTACATACTCTGGTAAAAAAATTTACTTTCAGTTACCTCAGTGGCGAATATTTTCAACACGGGTAATTTAAATTTTAAAGTGATCAACATTTGAAATATTGCTATATTCTAACCCTCTTGTGAAATTAAGTAATTAACTGCCAATGGTAAAGTGGGGCTATAATTTTTTATTTACTTATATCTATCTAATATATATAAAATTAAAAATATATCTTTGCTCTCAGATTTTATACTAAAGCTACAAGCCATACCTGGAAAGGGAAACTAATTCAAATGAATTAATTAATGAAGATGCTTTTGTCTCATAACCCAACTTCTTGTTTACGTCATCTATCTTATTAATTTTCCTATTTTACAAGCTTCACACATGCAGCTTAATGTATGTATCTGGTATGAATCTTTAATTTCTTTATCGAATTAACAGGGGGTTTACAAAGGTTGGACAACTTAAATGGGCATGTCTACTCTTTGAATCCATTGACCCACTCCTCTTTCTTAATTTATACCTTCGGGTTTAATCAAATGCCAATAACTAGGCTTCTTATCAAACAATACTTCACACATTTAATGTGTACTGTAAATTTATTTTAATTAGGTACATCTACATGGTAGCATAAAATAAAATAAAATGTTTAAAAAATAATAAAAAATCAATCTAAATTAAAGTAATTTAAAATTATTTTATTTTGTATTTCTTAATTATTGTTTATTACTTTATTTTTATCTTGGTCTTTTTCTCTTTTATTGATATTTTTAATTATCCCTTATCTTGATCTTTGTTTTTCTCTTATTTGTTGATATTTTTTTCTTTTTTTTTTGTTTGGATGCACCTATCTATGAGACACTAATGAATCTATATTTGATGATAAATTTTGGACTGAATTGAGTGAACTTTATCATATAAACCCACATTTATTCACCTAAATAGCATGCTTTTGTGTTTTGTCTCTAAATTGTGTCTAATTGTGAAAACATGCTATTTTATGCTTAATTTAATCAATTTATTCCACTTGCATTCCATTTGATGCCTTGATGTTTTTTATGAGTGATTTCAGGTGTAATAGGTAGGAATGACTTGATAAGAGTGGAAGAGAAGCATGCAATTGGGAGAAAATATGAAGAAAACAAAGGAGAAGAAAACAAAGGAGAAGCACACAGTCAAGTGTGCGTAGCGTACACACAACTTCTTGTGTGAACGTACAAGTGAAAATCAGCAAGTGTGCGTACGCACACATGAAACATCTGTGTGTACGCACAAGTCCCAGCGTGTGACTTCATTAAAAAGTCACGTGGCTTGCAATTTTGAAGACTTTTTGGCCCATTTCTGAAGGGTCTGAAGCATATAAGGAAGGGCTAGTAAGGGGAGAAGATATCATACTATTAGGAGTAGTATTAGATAGTTTAGGAAGCTTTTGGTTTAGATTTTCTTAAGTTTTCTCTCAACTTTCTTAGGGTTTAGTTAGGGTTTATACTATAAGTTTTCATTTTCCAATTTTGATCTTGGATTCTAGTTTATTTTCATTGTAAGTATTTATTAATTTTCTCTTTTATTACACTACTTTTTTTTACACTTTCTTATCTTTTTATTCACTTTACCATTAGATATATGCTTTTGCAATTTTAAGTTCTAGTTAATGAATTTGATGTTTAGTGGTTATTATATATTTGTTGAGTTGCCATTGTTGATTTTGTTCATTGATTTTTTATAGTTTTAAGTATTTTTATAATTTTGCCATGTTCTGAGAATATACCCACCATATGTATGATGAAATGTCAATTTTGATTATGGAGTAAATTTTCACTCCTTGACTTGGAAAAATGAGTATATGGGATACTAGAGTCATAATGTCCGATATTTAGTGATAATTCTTGGGTTGTTAGTTGTTATTGTTTCCACTAAGGCTAGCTTTTTACTAAGGTAATTAGTAAGTTAGCTAGGATTTGTGGATTAAGAATAATTATGCTCACTTGACTTACTCTTCGATATTAAGGGTTGACTAGGTGAGGTTAATCCATTATAATGATCATAGTTGTGGTTATGACAAGGAAGGGATTCCCTAACTCACCCCAAGCCAAGGCACCCATTTATGTTTTGAACCATAATTCAATCATTTTTAAGCTTTATTTGTTTATACTACATAAATAATTCTTTAATTCCTTTATTAGTTTATTAATTGCAATTTTGATTGTTCTTTAATTCCTTTAATTTTTGCCTCCTTATTGAAACCCTCGATTTCACAACAAACTTGTGCACTTGTGGTCACTAGTTCCTTGAGAAGACGACCCGAAATTTAAACTCCCAGATTTTTGTAAAAATTTAGACTGGCACTAATCCACACACCAAATTTTGGCGCCGTTGCCGGAGAACTAAGTGCAATGAGTGCTATAATTTTAGTTGATGTGAATATGTGAATAGTGTGAATAGATACTTTTTGGGTTGTTTGTTTGTTTTTGTTAGTAATTAGGATTTTTGTTTCTTTCGTTGGTTGATGTCTTTTGTTCTTATTTTCTATTTTTTTCTATGAGCTATCACCCTTTTGGCTTGGAGTTCGGTTGTTATGATGTTGTAGGAAATGGCAAGCTTAATGATGGTGTGCACCAAGGGTTGAGCTATCACTTGAGGGAGGAGCCATATTCATATGGTCAATCCTCATGGCAACTTCCTCTTCCATACCACTATGATCATACTTCATCCTACATTGCATACCAACCACCATATTCCTATGAAACCTACCTTTAACATTATCCTCAACCACAACACCCTCAAACCTCACTACATCACTAAATACCTCCTTGGGATCCACTTTCATATCTATCTCACAACCCACCTTATGAACTACCATCACTCCAACATCACTACTCCCATAATCACCATAACCAACTACCTCTATATACACTACCTCAATATCCTCACACTTATGAACTAATCCCATTTATGAAGACTCTCTCCCATATGATGAGCTTTCTATTCCACCTCAACCTCCCTTGGATGATAATGAGAAACAAGAATCGGTCAAGCATTATCAAGCCATCATGGCTAACTTGACCGAAGTCTTAGCCCGCTTAGACTCACCACATTCATACCACAACCAAAGTAATTTTGTGGGTGAATGTGAAAAACCAACCTCAATTGAAGAGTACAAGATGAGGGAAGGTTTGGAACCCCAAGTGGAAGATGAAGAGTTGAAGCATGATTCGCCACAAGTGGGAGAAGTTGAGCTTATTGAAGTTGAAGAAGTGGTTGAAGAATTGGGAAAGATTGAACAAGAAGCAGAAGTGATCGAAGAGGAGCACAAAAGAGTGGAAATTTCAAAGCTATGGGAAGTCTCCCTTCCTAAGCAACCATCCGACACATCTTTTAAGTGGGTACAATCTCATTCTTTAACTTCATTAACTCACATGAATATACTTTGTTAGAAACGGATGGTCAACATAGGGTACTTTGTGGAGTGCTAAGTGAGAAAGAGATCCATATTCAGTGCCATGGTGGATTAAGGCTAACAAATGTTGACCCCTTAAGATTTGAGTTCCACGGGTGGTGTAAGGCACAATTGAATGGTTTTCGAAGAAGGATTTATAGTCTTGATGGGAATTTAAGAAGTTGGTCACCCCATTGGAAGCTTGAAGATCAATAAGAAAGGGTGTTAACAAACAAAGTATGGGACTCCAGAGGACAAATGAAGACCAAGCATGGGTGGAGAATCAATAAGGAATGGAAGCATAAGCCTCCTTGATGTGAGCTCCTCAAAGAGTCCAACTTAAGGACTTTAAATAAAAGTGCTAGATGGGAGACACCCCACCATGGTAACATCTTTCTAACCCTTTCCTTGTTTATAGTCTTGAATGATTGCATTTTGCTTCTTTTGCTAGTTTAGGTTTTGTTTGATTTTTGAGCTTAGGATAGGTTGATTTTTCATATGGATCGCGAGTTGATGAATTTTTGAATGTTTTGCGTTGAAACTTATGTTGAGCTAAAGTTGAGTGCCTTAGAAATTAAGGCAAATTTTTTGGAGAAATAGGGCAGTGTGCGTATGCACACCCTTGTGTATATGCACACAATCACTAAATTCCATGCCTTGTGCGTACGCACTCATATGTATGTGCGCCAACTCTTTTGCGCAGCCTCTGTTGGGAGTGCTCGAACTTCCTTGTGCGTGCGCATCCTGTCTTTCTCGTCCTATGTGCGTGCGCACAAGTTTGTGCGTACACACACCAACCCCATTTGTGCATCCTATGTGTACGCAAACCTAATTGCAACCCTTCTGTTGGGAGCGCTCTGATGAGCGGATAATTTATACGTTTTTTGGCATTATTTTTAGGTAGTTTTTAGTATGATTTAGTTAGTTTTTATTATATTTTTATTAGTTTTTATTCAAAATTCACATTTCTGGACTTTACTATGAGTTTGTGTATTTTTCTGTGATTTTAGGTATTTTCTGGCTGAAATTGAGGGACCTAATTGATTTAGAGGCTGAAAAATGACTGTAGTTGCTGTTGGATTCTGACCCCCTACACTCGAAATGGATTTTCTGGAGTTACCAAAGCCCAATTGGCGCGCTCTCAATTGCGTTGGAAAGTAGACATCCTGGGCTTTCCAGCAATATATAATAGTTCATACTTTGCCCGAGTTTTGACGACGTAAACTGGCGTTTGAACGCCAACTTCTTGCCATATTCTCGCGTTAAACGCCAGAACTGAGTTGCAAGCTGGAGTTAAACACCCAAACTGGCACCAAAGCTGGCGTTTAACTCTAATAAAAGTCTCTACACATGAAAGCTTCAATGCTCAGCCCAAGCACACACCAAGTGGGCCCGGAAGTGGATTTCTGTATCATTTACTTATTTCTGTAAACCCTAGTAACTAGTTTAGTATAAATAGAACTTTTTACTATTGTCTTTATACTAATCTTTGGATCATCTTTTGATCTTTTGATCACTTTTGGGAGGCATGGCCATTTGGCCATGTCTAGACCTTGTTCTTATGTATTTTCAACGGTGGAGTTTCTACACCTCATAGATTAAGGTGTGAAGCTTTGTTGTTCCTCATGAATTAATGCAAAGTACTATTGTTCTTCTATTCAATTCAAGCTTATTATTATTCTAAGATATTCATTCGCACACAAGAACAGGATGAATGTGATGATCAAGTGACACTCATCACCATTCTCACTTATGAACGCGTGCCTAATAAACACTTCTGTTCTACATGAAAACAAGCTTGAATGCATATTTCTTGGATCTCTCTTCAATGATTCACATCGTCTCTCCTGACAACAGAGCATCTGAATCTGAGATTAGAATCTTCGTGGTATAGGCTAGAATCAATTGGCAACATTCCTGAGATCCGAAAAGTCTAAACCTTGTCTATGGTATTCCGAGTAGGATCTGGGAAGAGATGACTGTGATGAGCTTCAAACTTGCGACTGTGGGGCACAGTGACAGTGCGCAAAAGGATCATTGGATCTTATTCTGACACGATTGAGAACCAACAGCTGATTAGCCATGCGGTAGCTGTGCCTGGTATTTTTCATCCGAGACGAGAAATCCGACAGTTGATTAGCCGTACAGAAACCGTAAAGGACCATTTTCACTGAGAGGATGGGAGGTAGCCATTGACAATGGTGATCCCCAACATACAGCTTGCCATGGAAAGGAGTATGAATGATTGAATAAAGGAAGTAGGAAAGCAGAGATTCAAAAGGAATAACACATCTCCAAACGCTTATCTGAAATTCCCACCAATGAATTACATAAGTATCTCTATCTTTATTTTATGTTTTATTTATCTTTTAATTATTAAAATCCCATAACCATTTGAATCCGCCTGACTGAGATTTACAAGATGACCATAGATTGCTTCAAGCCGACAATCTCCGTGGGATCGACCTTTACTCACGTAAGGTATTACTTTAACGACCCAATGCACTTGCTGGTCAGCAGAGTTGTGAAGAAAGTGTGTGAGATCACGATTTCGTGTACCAAGTTTTTGGCGCTGTTGCCGGGGATTGTTAGAGTTTGGACAACTAATGGTTCATCTTGTTGCTTAGATTAGGTATTTTTCTTTTTATTATGTTCTTTAGAAATTTTAAGAATGAATTCTAGAGTTTCAGATGATACTCTTGTCATCACAGAAGCCAGTTGATTCCCATCAATTTGGCTGTTGTATGTAATGTCCTGCTGAAGCTTGGTTGACCATGTCTAATCCTTTTAGACTAAAGCTTTAGACTAACATTGCATGATTCTTGGAATTCTTATTAAAAATTTTGAGTTTCTTATTTTATTTTTCAAAAAAAAATAATTTTCAAAAAAAATTCATAAAATCATAAAACAAAAAATTTATTTTATGTTTCTGGTTTGAGTCTAGTGTCAATTTTTTAGTTTGGTGTCAATTGCATGTTTCTATTTTTCTTGCATTTTTCGAAAATGTGTACTTGTGTTCCTTATTGATCTTCAAGTTGTTCTTAATGATTTTCTTTGTCTGATCTTTAAATTCTCTTGTTTTGTGTCTTTTGTTATTTTTCATGTGCATTCTCAAATTGTTAGTGTCTCTAGTATGAAAATTTCTAAGTTTGGTGTCTTGCATGTCTTTTTTTTCTTAAAAATTTTCAAAAATATGTTCTTGATGTTCATCATAGTGTTCTTGATGTTCATCTTAACATTCAAAGTGTTCTTGCATGCATTCCTTGTTTTGATTTTAGTTTTTCATGTTTAATTCCATTTTGTTGTTTTTCTCTCTCATCATTAAAAATTCAAAAATTTTTAAAAATATATCTTTTCAAGTCAATAATACAGAGAATTGAAGATTCAGAACATACAGCAGAAAAATTACAGAGAAAAGTTGGGCATTTAAAACACCCAGTGAGGAAGGAAATCTGGCGTTTAAACGCCAGCCAGGGTACCTGACTGGGCGTTAAACACCCAAAAAGGTAGTGTTTTGGGTGTTAAACGCCAGAATGGATACCATTTAGGGTGTTTAACGCCAGGATGGCACAGGAGGGGAGATCTTGTTTTCATTTCAAATCTTTTTCAAATTTTCATGTTTTAATACTTATTTTTGAAATCATATCTTTCAAAATCAAATCTTTTCAATCATATCTTTTTCAAAAATCAAATCTTTTTCAGTTCTCTTTCACTATTTTCAAAAATCTTGATTAAAAAATTTCAAGTTTGTTACTTTCTTGTTAAGAAAGGTTCAATATTTGAATTTTAGAATAATATCTTTTAGTTTCTTGTTAACCAAGTTATCAATTTTAAAAATCAAATCTTTCAAATTGTTTGCCAATCATATCTTTTTAAACCATATCTTTTTCAAATCACATCTTTTTAAAATTCTAATTTCAAAATCTCTTTCTAACTTCTTATCTTTTCAAATTTATTATTTATTATCTTTTTCAAAACCACCTAACCACTTTCTCACTTTTGATTTTCGATAACCATTAACCATTTTTAAAATTCTTTTTAAATAACTAATTGTTTTAAATTTTGATTTAATTTTTGAAAATTACCTCTCTCTCATCTCTTTCTATTTAATCACTAACACTCCTCCTCTACTAACAATTTGGGCTCTCTCGTTCCTTATATGTTTGAATTCGCCTCTATCTACCTCACCCTTCTATTCTTATTTTCCTCTGACACCTTAAGGAATCTCTATACTATGACATAGAGGATTCCTCTTCCTTTCTGTTCTCTTCTTTTTCATATGAGCAGGAGCAAGGACAAGAACATTCTTATTGAAGCTGACCCTAAACCTGAAAGGACTCTGAAAAAGAAGCTAAAAGAAGCTAAAGCACAATAATCCAGAGAAAACCTTACAGAGAATCTCGAAAAATAAGTAATGGCCGAACCCAACAACAACAACAATGCAAGGAAGGTGCTTGGTGATTTTACTACACCAACTTCTAACTTTCATGGAAGAAGCATCTCAATCCCTGCCATTGGAGCAAACAATTTTGAGCTAAAGCCTCAATTAGTTTCTTTGATGCAACGGAATTGTAAGTTTTATGGACTTCCATCAGAAGATTCTTTTCAGTTTTTAACTGAATTCTTGCAGATCTGTGATACTGTTAAGACTAATAGAGTTGATCCCGAGGTCTATAGACTTATGCTTTTTCCTTTTGCTGTAAGAGACAGAGCTAGAATATGGTTGGACTCTCAACCTAGAGATAGCCTGAACTCATGGGATAAGCTGGTAACGGCTTTCTTAGCCAAATTCTTTCCTCCTCAAAAGCTGAGCAAGCTTAGAGTGGATGTTCAAACCTTCATGCAAAAAGAAGGTGAATCCCTCTATGAAACTTGGGAAAGATACAAGCAACTGACCAAAAAGTGTCCTTCTGACATGCTCTCAGAGTGGACCATCCTGGATATATTCTATGATGGTCTGTCTGAATTGTCTAAGATGTCATTAGACCATTCTGCAGGTAGATCTATTCACATGAAGAAAATGCCTCCAGACGCTCAGGAACTCATTGAAATAGTTGCAAATAACCAGTTTATGTACACCTCTGAAAGGAATCCTGTGAATAATGGGACGCCTAAGAAGAAGGGAGTTCTTGAAATTGATGCTCTGAATGCCATATTGGCTCAGAACAAAATATTGACTCAGCAAGTTAATATGATTTCTCAGAGTCTGAATGGATTGCAAGATGCATCCAACAGTACTAAAGAAGCATCTTTTGAAGAAGAAGCTTATGATCTTGAGAACCCTACAATGGCAGAGGTGAATTACATGGGTGAAGCCTATGGAAACACCTATAATCCATCATGGAGAAATCATCCAAATTTCTCATGGAAGGATCAACAAAAGCCTCAACAAGGCTTTAACAATAATAATGGTGGAAGAAACAGGTTTAGCAATAGCAAGCTTTTTCCATCATCCTCTCAGCAACAGACAGAAAATTATGAGCAGAACCCATCTAGCTTAGCAAATATAGTCTTTGATCTATCTAAGGCCACTCTCAATTTCATGAATGAAACAAGGTCCTCCATCAGAAACTTGGAGGCACAAGTGCGTCAGGGTTACTGAAACTCCTCCTAGCACGCTCCCAAGCAATACAGAAGAAAATCCCAAAAGAGAGTGCAAGGCCATAACCTTACTTAGTGTGGTCGAACCTGGAGAGAGTGAAAAGACAGTGATTCCCATTGAGGAAGACCTCAAGGAACGTTCACTGGCCATTAAGGAGTACCCCAATGAGGAACCAAAGGAATTTGAGGCTCATACAGAGACCATAGAGATTCCATTGAACTTTCTTTTACCATTTATGAGCTCTGATGATTATTCATCTTCTGAAGAAGATAAAGACATTGCTGAAGGGCAAGTTGCCCAGTATTTAGGAGCAATCATGAAGCTGAATGCCAAGCTATTTGGTAATGAGACTTGGGAAGATGAACCTCCATTGCTCATTAATGAATTGAATACCTGGGTTCAGCAAACTTTACCTCAAAAGAAACAGGATCCTGGTAAATTCTTAATACCCTGTACCATAGGCACCATGACCTTTGAGAAGGCTCTGTGTGACCTAGGGTCAGGTATTAACCTTATGCCACTCTCTGTAATGGAGAAACTAGGAATCTTTGAGGTACAAGCTGGAAGAATCTCACTAGAGATGGTAGACAAATCAATGAAACAGGCTTATGGACTAGTAGAGGACGTGCTAGTGAAGGTTGAAGGCATTTACATCCCTGCTAATTTCATAATCCTAGACACTGGAAAGGATGAGGATGAATCCATCATCCTTGGCAGACCTTTCCTAGCCACAGTAAAAGCTGTGATTGATGTTGACAGAGGAGAGTTGGTCCTTCAATTGAATGAGGACTACCTTGTATTTAAGACTAAAGGTTCTCCTTCTGTACACATGGAGAAGAAGCATGAGAAGCTTCTCTCAATACAGAGTCAAACAAAGCCCCCAAATTCAAACTCTAAATTTGGTGTTGGGAGGCCACAACAAAACTCTAAGTTTGGTGTTGAGAGGCCACAACAAACTCTAAGTTTAGTGTTGAGAGGCCACAACCATGCTCTGATTATCTGTGAGGCTCCATGAGAGCCCACTATCAAGCTATTGACATTAAAGAAGCGCTTGTTGGGAGGCAACCCAATTTTTATTTATCTATGTTAAATTTCCATTGTTATTTTATGTTTTTCTTAATTTGATGATCATGTGGAGTCACAAAAATAACTGCAAAAATCAAAGCAAATTCAAAAACAGCATTAAAAATAGCACACCCTGGAGGAAGAACTTACTGGCATTTAAACGCCAGTAAGGGTAGCAGGATGGGCGTTAAACGCCCAGTTTGGCACCATTCTAGGCGTTTAACACCAGAAATGGGCACCAGACTGGCGTTTAACGCCAAAACAGGGCACCAAGCTGGCGTTAAACACCAGAAAAGGTATAAAAGCTGGCGTTTAACGTCAGAAATAGGTAGCAGTCTAGCGTTAAATGCCAGTATTACATACAGAGGGCATTTACACGCCTAAATGGTGCAGGGATGAGAAATCCTTGACACCTCAGGATCTGTGGACCCCACAGGATCCCCACCTACCCCACCTCTCTCTCTCTCCCCCTCACACATCTCTATAACACTCTACCCAAAACACCACTCACCTATCAAATCCTATCCTCTTCCCTATATTCTCTTCACCAATCACCTCCATCACTCTTCCCCCAAAACCCCACCTACCTCAATTTTCAAATTCAAACACTTTTCCCTCCCAAACCCAACCCCAAATACACGAACCTACCTCTCTCCCTACTCCTATATAAACCCCTCCACACTCTTTCATTTTCACACATTACCAACACTACTTCAACCCCTTGGCTGAACCACATACCACCCTCTATCTCCTCAATTTTCTTATTCTTCCCCTTCTTTATTTCTTCTTTTGTTCAAGGACGAGCAAACCTTTTAGGTTTGGTGTGGTAAAAGCATTGCTTTTTATTTTTTCATAACCATTTATGGCACCTAAGGCCAGAGAAACCTCTAGAAAGAGGAAAGGAAGGCAATTGTTTCCACCTCCAATTCATGGGAGATGGAAAGATTCATCTCAAAAGCCCATCACCAAAAAGAGGATGGAGCAAAAAAGAGATCCCACTCGTGGACCTCAACAAAAGCATGAGGAATTCCCTCATCAAGAAATCTCTGAGATGCCTCAAGGGATACATTTTCCTCCACACAACTATTGGGAGCAACTAAGGATAGGAGCACCAAAAGCACTAAGGATGGAGCATCAAATAGCCATGAGGGAAGAGCAACAAAGGCAAGAAAGAGACATTGCGAAGCTCAAGCACTCCATAGGATCTTCAAGAAGAAGAACTAGCCACCATCACTAAGGTGGACCCGTTTTTTAATCTCCTTGTTATTATTTTTTTTTAGCTTTATGTTTGACTAGGTTTTGTGTCTCTATTACATGATCATTAGTGTCTAGTGTTCATGTCTTAAAGCTATGAATAATTCCATGAATCCTTCACCTTTCTTAAACGAAAAATGTTCCTAATTACAAAAGAACAAGAAGTACATGAATTTCAAATTTTATCTTGAAATTAGTTTAATTATTTTGATGTGGTGTCAATTCTTTTTATTTTCTGAATGAATGCTTAAACAGTGCATGTTTTTTATAGTGAAGTTTGTGAATGTTAAATTTGTTGGCTCTTGAAAGAATGATATACAAAGAGAAATGTTATTGATAATCTGAAAAATCATGAAATTGATTCTTGAAGTAAGAAAAAGTAGTGAAAAAGAAAAGGCTTGCAAAAAAAAAAGAAAAAAAGGCGAAAAAAAGAAAAAGAAAGAAAAAGAAAAAGCAAGCAGAAAATGCCAATAGCCCTTAAAACCAAAAGGCAAGGGTAAAAAGGATCCAAGGCTTTGAGTATTAATGGATAGGAGGGCCCAAAGAAATAAAATCCTGGCCTAAGCGGTTAAATTAAGCTGTCCCTAACCATGTGCTTGTGTCATGAGGGTCCAAGTGAAAAGCTTGAGACTGAGTGGTTAAAGTCATTATCCAAAGCAGAAAGAGTGTGCTTAAGAACTCTGGACACCTTTAACTGGGGACTTTAGCAAAGCTGAGTCACAATCTGAAAAGGTTCACTCAGTTATGTGTTTGTGACATTTATGTATCCAGTGGTCATACTGGAAAACGAAGTGCTTAGGGTCACGGCCAAGACTCGTAGAGTAGCTGTGTTCAAGAATCAACATACTGAACTAAGAGAATCAATAACACTATCTAAATTCTGAGTTCCAATATATGCCAATTATTCTGAACTTCAAAGGATAAAGTGAGATGCCAAAACTGTTCAGAAGCAAAAAGCTACTAGTCTTGCTCATCTAATTGGAGCTAAGCTTCATTGATATTTTGAAATTCATTGTATGTTCTCTTCTTTTATTCTATTTTGTTTTCAGTTGTTTGAGGACAAGCAACAATTTAAGTTTGGTGTTGTGATGAGCGGATAATTTATACGCATTTTGGCATTATTTTTAGGTAGTTTTTAGTATGATTTAGTTAGTTTTTATTATAT
Source organism: Arachis hypogaea (assembly GCF_003086295.3). NCBI lineage: Eukaryota > Viridiplantae > Streptophyta > Magnoliopsida > Fabales > Fabaceae > Arachis > Arachis hypogaea. The sequence continues at coordinate 85,803,268 of NC_092041.1, forward strand.
TTTTATTAGATTTTATTCAAAATTCACATTTCTGAACTTTACTATGAGTTTGTGTGTTTTTCTGTGATTTCAGGTATTTTCTGGCTGAAATTGAGGAATCTGAGCAAAAATCTGATTCAGAGACTGAAAAAGGACTGCAGATGCTGTTGGATTCTGACCTCCTACACTCGAAATAGATTTTCTGGAGCTACAGATACCCAATTGGCGCACTATCAATTGCGTTGAAAATTAGACATCCTGAGCTTTCCAGCAATATATAATAGTCTATACTTTGCCTGAGTTTTGATGACGCAAACTGGCGTTTAAACGCCAACTTCCTGCCCTATTCTGGCTTTAAACGCCAGAACTGAGTTGCAAGCTGGAGTTAAACGCCCAAATTGTCACCAAAGCTGGCGTTTAACTCCAAGAAAAGTCTCTACACATGAAAGCTTCAATGCTCAGTCCAAGCACACACCAAGTGGGCCCCGAAGTAGATTTCTGCATCATTTACTTATCTCTGTAAACCCTAGTAACTAGTTTAGTATAAATAGGACTTGTTACTATTGTCTTTATACTAATCTTTGGATCATCTTTTGATCTTTTGATCACTTGTGGGAGGCATGGCCATTCGTCCATGTCTAGACCTTGTTCTTATGTATTTTCAATGGTGGAGTTTCTACACCTCATAGACTAAGGTGTGGAGCTCTGCTGTTCCTCATGAATTAATGCAAAGTACTATTGTTCTTCTATTCAATTCAAGCTTATTCTTATTCTAAGATATTCATTCGCACACAAGAACATGACGAATGTGATGATCAAGTGACACTCATCACCATTCTCACTTATGAACGCGTGCCTGACAAACACTTCCGTTCTACATGAAAACAAGCTTGAATGCATATCTCTTGGATCTCTCTTCAACGATTCATATTGTCTCTCCTAACAACAAAGCATCTGAATCCGAGATTAGAATCTTCGTGGTATAGGCTAGAATCAATTGGCAGCATTCCTGAGATCCGAAAAGTGTAAACCTTGTCTATGGTATTCCGAGTAGGATCTGGGAAGGGATGACTGTGACGAGCTTCAAACTCGCGACTGTGGGGCACAGTGATAGTGCACAAAAGGATCATTGGATCTTATTCCGACACGATCGAGAACCAACAGCTGATTAGCCATGCGGTAGCTGTGCCTAGTATTTTTCATCCGAGAAGAGAAATCCGACAGTCAGAAACCGTAGAGGACCATTTTCATTGAGAAGACGGGAGGTAGCCATTGACAACGGTGATCCCCAACATACAGCTTGCCATGGAAAGGAGTATGAATGATTGAATGAACGCAGTAGGAAAGCAGAGATTTAGAAGGAATAACGCATCTCCATACGCTTATCTGAAATTCCCACCAATGAATTACATAAGTATCTCTATCTTTATTTTATGTTTATTTATCTTTTAATTATCAAAATCCCATAACCATTTGAATCCACCTGACTGAGATTTACAAGATGACCATAGCTTGCTTCAAGCCGACAATCTCCGTGGGATCGACCCTTACTCACGTAAGGTATTACTTAGACGACCCAGTGCACTTGCTGGTCAGCTACGCGGAGTTGTGAAGAAAGTGTGTGAGATCACGATTTCGTGTACCACGCTCGCACCTCTTCGTGCGTGCACACCTTAGCCATTTTTCCTCTCTGTCCGCACGCACACATGATCCTAAAAAAGAAAGTCTTCTGTGCGTACGCACCCCCTCTGTGTGTACGCACACTTCTTAATTCTCTCTTTTTTGAAAGCACTCGCTCACCCTTGTGCGTCTGCATACCCCCATTTCCACCCCCATTTCCACCCAGTGTGCGTACGCACAAGTACTATTTTGGGAAAATTTTTTATTGCACTTTGAATTAAATCCTAACGCACTTTTACCCTGCTCTATCTCTCTTTTCTTGCTTTTTCCCTATTTTCTACGTATCCTAGTTAGTTTTAATTGCACTTCATTTTCATTTTAGTAATTATATTAGGTTTGGTGATTATTTGTTGATTAAATAAGTTGCAAGTATTTGCTTGATGTTGATTGGGTTGCTTCTTGCTTGAAATTTGGCATAATTTTTTATGAGTATGTGCACTAAGCATTAAGTCTTCGTTTAATTGCCTAAATGAACCTTGAGTTTAATTCATATGTTGTAGCTACCATATGCTTTAAACTATATTATTGTTCAGAATTCTATTCATTGTGCACTTTTGAATCATTTATGATGTTATCTTGGATTGAAATTTTCATAATGTACTTGTTTGTTACTTTGAGTTATTAGTACCAAATTTGATAGAAGAATTACCATGGGTCCCATATTTGGTGTAATTTTTAACAAGTGTATTGAATATTTGTGAATTGAATTGATCTCCTTATTCATCATGATTTTTAAATCAACATAATCACATTACAAGGTACTTGTTTGTTTTTAATGCTTTGCATTTGTTTGAGTGACTCAACTTGATTCTTATCAAGCTTGTCAGTTTTTGCAACAAGTATCTTTACCATGTGACTATTTCATTATATTTCAAGATGAATAAGGAGTTTTCTTTTCATTATTGGATTGGTTATTATTTATTGTGCTTCTATATCAATTTTGCGCTTTCACTTTCACAATTTCAATATCGAATATCTCATATATTCAATTCACTTTAGTTGTGGTTACCTAGGTTTGTTTGTACCCTATCTCTTGCTTATTCTTTACTTGCAAACTAGACTACTTAATTGAAGAACACATGCTATTTCTTTTGATTCAGTGGTTACCGTTTTACCCGACCAATGTGTGTGTTCTAGAAAGCATGATTTTAACATAAAACTTAATAAGGAAAATATACACAAACATCTCTAAAAATATCAAAATGCACAAGTTAATTCATAAACCTCACACTTTTTAGCATAAAATAAAATGATAAAATGGAGTTTATCACCAGGTCATTAAAGCAAGTGATCGACTTGAGTGGATGACTATCAAACCACTTTATTTCTGCCTTGGTTAATGTAGTCAGGAATGCTTTGCATCGGACATATCTGCTAAGTACATATGACTTTTAAAATTGCCTAGATGATTTTGAATCTCTGTAACGTTATTATAGAGGTTCATGTCTGGACTTTTAAAACTTCTGAAACTCTAGCCCACATGATTTTTTCCGAAAAAGGGCCGTCGTTCCTTGGAGGGGTCATATCTCATTCAGTTTGAGAATTTTTGCCTTTAAGGTCGAACTCCGGCCTTTTAAACCTTTTTTTAAGCTCCTTTCGACTTTGCATCTCCCTCTTTAGTAATCATTTAGATTCTCGTATTCACTCTACCTCAATCTCTAATTGCTCTAAACAACCTTGATAACCATGAATTAATCCCAGGATCTCCGTTGCCTTTTTGTTTCATAATTTTTCAGGGATGTGGATCTGAGAGCCTAACCTTCTTCTTCTAAAGTTGCTTCTACCTCCATCATTAGCAGGACCTTCAACATTTTCTAAATGTCAGGGTATGTTGAGCACTCGATCATTGTTTGGGTGTTTCCCACTTTAGGATTCTGAATCAGATGCGATTCATTGTCCTCTGGGTGATCTTTCATCCTAGTTTGGTGTTGACTTCCAGCTCTCCAGCAATGGCGCCAATGTTCTGAAGGTTACCTGAAACTGAAGTGGATTAGGTCTAAACGCGATGTCCAAACTCATTTTGATGAGGGTTCTGACATCTTTCCCAACAAGACAAATTCGTACGAGATCTTTGAGTGAGTATGGGGGTGGCACCTGCAAAGGACTCCTATGATTAAGTTAGCAAGAATTTCAGACAATTTTTATGAATTAAGATTTTTAAATACTTGTATGTATTGGGGTATTTATACAGTTGAAGTGAAGGTCAAGCTATCACTTTGTAACTCTGCCACCTATAATGATGGGTGGTTATTCCTTCGTGTTTCGGGAATTGTTGTGATCCCATATTAAAAATAATGGGTGAGTTTATAGGGATACGTGTTGGTGCAGTTGAGATTTTCTTGCTGCGAAAGTCAAGTCGGGTACGTAGATTCAAGAGATCCAGTTTTTTTGCGTAAGTCAAATAGAGAAAGGATATCCAGATACTTTATCTTTTATAAATTGGGCTTATCTATTATGGGTTTAACTTTTATATTGGGTAATGATATGAACAACTCGGATGGAAGATAGATAGAACGAGGTGATATTAGAACTGGTAGTCAAGTAATCAAGCTACTGCCCTCCCTTGGGAGGGATAGGAGCCCTTCTTCTCGAGCATTGAATAGCATGATGTAACGACCCAATTTCTGGTACATCATGATCATACTAGAAACTGAGCGCTACCAACTTGTCTTTCTAATTATTATCAATTATTTATTATATGAGTCTGATTCATTGTTAAAAGTGTAGTTATTTTTTGAGGTACTTTTTTTTGAAAACGTTTGGATTAATCGACGGAATCATTCATGATCAATTCAAAATAATAACAGATGAAACAGTTGTAAACAGTTGTAAACAACCACACTTATATACATCTCAAGCAGTTAACAACATTCAGTTATCCAGTCGTTATCAGAGTAGAGATCATAGTTAGAACACCTCTAGAAATAGTTAGATAATAACTATATACATATATATACACGAAACTTCCCAGGCCCTGATTTAACGTATGTATTTAAAGCTTATATAAATTTCGGTATGAATAGTTAGCCTGTCCCAAGTATAGGTTCATTAAATCTATACTGAAACAGCTTAACATTTCATATTATACCTAACCCTAGCCGCAACTTAAGAACTAACTATGTTGCTCCTAGTTTGTTCACTAATCTCTGTTTGTTTCTGTCAGTAAAACTTTACAGACTTTTTCTTCGATTTTTGTCTCTTCTTTAACTTTTTTCCTTTGTCTTTGCCTCACTAATATGTTATTACCACTCCTTAAGTATTTTATGAAGGTAATTATGAGATTCTGAGATAAAAGTTGTCTTTCTAAAGCTTTTATGAAAAACTGATTTTTCTGTATTATTTTATTATTTTTAATAATATATTTTTGAAAATAACCTTACCTTTACCTTTCAACCTTTAAAATTCACTTTTTACCCCGGTAACTTTTAATATTTTTACTTTAACAACCCTAACTTTTAATATTTACAAAATAACCACTCAAACACCAAAATAATTACTTCCTTGCCCTTTTATGAATTAAAAAGGTGTTCTTTATTGTTCTTCATCACGCTCAAAGTATTCTTCGTGTTCTTCGTAAATTTTTAGATTCTTTCTTTGTTTTCACCCGTTTTTCAATATTTTCAATAATCGATTTTTACCATAATTCGTAATAAATTAGCAGCCACCAAAAGCCCATATTTTCTACTTGATTTTAATATAAATTGAACCCCAATTTAAGGGTTAGGATTTCGGTTTTCAGCAGCTCCAAGAACATAAACTCATAGCTTGAATTTCATCAAATTTCATCAAAATTTCACCAAAATTTCGACAAGAATCACTCATATAAACAATTAATTTCAAGCATAACTAAACCATATCATAATCACACAACTCAAACACAATTAATCAAGATTATTTTTACCAAATCCTACCTTGATTTGCTACCTCAAATTCGGTTATGCTTCTAGGTGTTCTTTAAGCACTTTTTCCTCCTAAATTACATCAAGAACAACTTTGAATCTATAAAACATCAACTGACCAAACCTTAATCAATATGTTAGGAAGGGATTTCTCACCTTAAATGTGCTGGAAATTGAAGATTCTTGGCTCACAAGTCAAGCTAAGCAAGAGATTTAAGGAAGAAGATCAAGAAAACACATGTTTAAACATGTTTCCTTGAAAACCAAATTCAAAGGGAAAAGAAACAGCGAACTCACCTTATTTACAGCTTTGATAAGTTACATGGTTATGTAGAGGAAGAAGAGAGGATCATTTTGTTGTAATCGGCGTTTTAATTTGAGTTTTAGTTCAGAAGAAATCAAACTTTGAAGATTAAGTGTTCATGAAGTTTTCTCTCTTTTATCTCTTTTCAATTTCGGCCAAAGGGAGTAAATGACCAGCCTTGGAGTGTCTTGGGGGTGTAGGAAGAGTTGTGATTGGTTGGCTTGGAGGTGGATTAAAATAATATTAAAATATCTCTAGTGTATAACTACTAAAACTAGGTGTATCGAAACACACGTAAAAATATTTCTAAAAATTCTTTTCTGAGCTACTAGCATAAATGACACTAGTAACAAATTTAATACAAGAATAGATCATGTATGATGAGACATTAGCATTGCTAAAGTCATCAAAGAATGCTGGTGTTAAGCTTCACCAGTAAACTGTGAATCTGGTTAAACCTATTTCCTATTTTTAACTAAAACAGACCAGGTAATATTATAATATCATTCAAGTAGATTCTAGTACTAATATAATGATAATATTATATTATTATCTTTCTTCTCTAATAAATTGAGTCCAGTTTGTCAAACTGAGACTATTTACAGAAACCAGAATTAAAACTCCTAACTGATACGGTTCAAAAACTAGGTCCTTCGTGACTGCGTTGTCGAGCGTACCTCAAATGAGGTCCTGGCTTAAAGATGACATAATAACAATGAGAGTTGAGATGCTTGATGATATAATAGAGGTATTTCCTTCATTGATCTTTCGGAGAAATCCGTGTCTTCAAAAAAGATCCCGCGTACTCGAAAACTAGGTTGTTACATTCTACCCTTCTAAAAGAAAATTTTGCTCTCAAAATTTCAGCCACATGCAGAGTCCATCTTCAAGCGATCTATTCCCTTCAAGCCACCTTGAGGTAGAGATCCGTCCATTCCTTACAACATCCAAATCTCACATAGTCATATCCTGGAGATCATAATAGCTATGAAGATAGCTGCGGCTCGCATCGATTCATCATTTCAAGCTGGATTAAACTATGCCTATTCGCAGTCATTAAGGTCCTATCCGCACCCAACAATCAACATTAAGGTGATCAGTCTTAATATCTCAAGTTAAGCACTAACATTCCCAAAATGAGCGCTCATAGACATTCATGCCAAATGTAACTTAAAGATACCCTAACGGCATGAGACACACATGCAGAGTATGTAGTAAAGCATAGTCAATCCACTCCCCAGGCTCTACTGGAAACGAACTACTCTGGTACCAAATTGTAACGACCCAATTTCTAGTACGTCATTATCATACTAGAAACTGAGCGCTACCAAGTTGTCTTCCAAATTATTATCTATTATTTATTATATGATCCTGATTCGTTGTTAAAAGTGTAGTTATTTTTTGAGGTACTTTTTATTGAAAATGTTTGGATTAATACACGGAATCATTCATGATCAATTCACAATAATAACAAATAAAATAGTTGTAAACAACCACACTTATATACATCTCACGCAGTTAACAACATTCACTTATCCAGTCGTTATCAGAGTAGCGATCTTAGTTAGAACACCCCTAGAAATAGTTAGATAATAATTATATACATATATATACATGAAGCTTCCCAGACCCTGACCTGTTCAAGAAGTCCCTAAGCTGGCACCTAGGCTAGCCTAGACTCTAAACTCACCTAGTCCTTCTAAACTACTAAAGCAAGGGAAAGTACGTTCTAGGTCTTCAAAACTCAAGTCAGGTAGAATGTCATCAAAAGGTAGAACACCTTCTACTACTTCTCAGCACGATCATACATCGTCTTAGAGTATACCACTGGTACTTTATTGAGTGGCTGCATAACAGCAACGTCGTACGGAGGACTTAGGTTAAAGTTTATAGATAAATGGGGCATAGAGGCGGCTGGTCCCACGGTATATGCATATAAATAGATAATAGACTTCACTCATGACTCAGAAGAATACCTAGAGTGGAATCCTCTTTGCGAAACAATCATCAACGAACTACGGAAAGGTACTTTTGCTTCCATCTGAAGGGGGAAGGGAGAGAGAAAGGGTAAGAATTTGGGAGTTCTTAGTATGGTTGGGGTTATTTGTTAAGTTCATTAATTTGGTGTTGTTTAGTGGACAAATAACATAATACAGAGAAGCAGTAAACAAAAAAAATAGATAGATAGAGAAAATAGAGAAAATAGAAAGCAAACCACAAACAAAGAAATACAAGAAAATAAAACACATACATCCAGAATAAAATACAAACAAATAAAGCATACATTCATACACCAATCATAACAGACAGAATGCACAACCAAGTATGATGCATGTCTAGCCCTAGTGCACGTAATGAGCTCATTTGTCGGTTTCGACCCACTTGCGATGTTACCCAGCAACCTCTATCTGGATAAGGCTTTCCCGTTGGCAATACCCACTGCAAGCAACCTTTATCTTGCAGGGTATCCACTGCAAGCAACCTTTATCTTGCAGGGCAGCACTTATTAGCCGATATACGCCCAACACACTCACTACAAGCAACCTTTGTCTTACAGGAGCACAACACACTCACTGTAAGCAACTTCTGTCTTACATAAGCACACTGATCTCGATACCTCTATAAGCAAACTCTGTCTTATAGCATAGCATTATAGCTAGGTATCCCAGAAAAGCACTCTCAGTGGTCGCACCACCATCTATCTGACTGCTTCAATACATCATATGAACATACAAATATCTCTGGAGTTGCTTTAATGCAACAAATGACCTTTCAACAGGCCCTCTGCGTGTTCTCTAATCTCTTTATCATATTACTCTTTTCACTTTCTCTTTTTACTCTACTCTGGTTACTCTTTTTTTTGTATCTCTTTACTCTACTCTGATTACTCTTTTCTCTTTATCTCTTTACTCTACTCTAGTTACTCTTTTCTCTTCTTTATCTCTTTACTCTACTCTGCTTTCTCTGTTTAACGTATGTATTTAAAGCTTATGTAAATTTCAGTATGCATAGTTAGCTTGTCCCAAGTATAGCTTCATTAAATCTATACTGAAACAGTTTAACTTTTCATATTATACCTAACCTTAGGCGCAACTTAAGAACTAACTATGTTGCTCCTAGTTCATTCACTAATCTCTGTTTGTCTTTGTCATTAAAACTTTACAAACTTTTTCTTCGATTTTTATCTCTTCTTTAACTTTTTATCTTTTCTTTGTCTTTGCCACACTAATATGTTATTACCACTCCCTAAGTATTTTTTAAAGGTAATTATGAGATTCTGAGCTTAAAGTTGTCTTTCTAAAGCTTTTACGAAAAACTGCATTTTCTGCATTATTTTATTATTTTATTAAAATATTTTTTAATTAAATATTATTATTTATTATTTTGTTAATATATTATTATTTATTATTTTGTTAATATATTTTTGAAAATTACCTTACCTTTACCTTTCAATTTTTAAAATTCACTTTTTACCCTGGTAACTTTTAATATTTTTACTTTAACAACCCTAACTTTTTATATTTACAAAATAACCCCTCAAACGCCAAAATAATTACTTCCTTTCCCTTTTATGAATCAAAAAGGTGTTCTTCATTGTTCTTCATCACACTCAAAGTATTCTTCATGTTCTTCGTAAATTTTTCAGATTCTTTCTCTGTTTTCACCCGATTTTCAATATTTTCAATAACCAATTTTTACCATATATAATTCATAATAAATTAGCAACCAACAAAATCCCATCTTTTCTACTTGATTTTAATACAAATTGAACCCCAATTTAAGGGTTAGGGTTTCATTTTTCAGCAGCTCCAAAAACATAAACTCATAGCTTGAATTTCATCACATTTTATCAAAATTTCATCAAAATTTTAACAAGAATCACTTATATAAACAATCAATTTCAAGCATAAACAAACCATACCATAATCACACAACTCAAAAATAATTAATCAAGATTAATTTTACCAAACCCTACTTTGATTTGTTGCCTCAAATTCGGTTATGCTTCTAGGTGTTCTTTAAGCACTTTTTCCTCCTAAATTACATCAAGAACAACTTTGAATCTATAAAACCTCAACTGACCAAACCTTAACCAACATGTTAAGAAAGGATTCCTCACCTTAAAAGTGCTGGGAATTGAAGATTCTTGGCTCACAAGTCAAGCTAAGCAAGAGATCTAAGGAAGAACATCAAGAAAACACATGTTTAAGCATGTTTTTGAAAACCAAATTCAAAGGGGGAAGGGACAGCCATCTCACCTTATTTACAGTCTTGATAAGTTATATGGTTATTTAGAGGAAGAAGAGCGGATCATTTTGGTGTAATCGGAATTTTGATTTGAGTTTTAGTTCAGAAGATTTCAAGCTTTGAAGACTAAGTGTTCATGAAGTTTTCTCTCTTTTCTCTCTTTTCAATTCAGCCAAAGGGAGTAAATGACCAGCCTTGGAGTGTCTTGGGGGTGTAGGAAGATTTGTGATTGGTTGGCTTAGAGGTGGATTAAAATAATATTAAAATATCTCTGGTGTATAACTACTAAAACTAGGTGTATCAGAACACATGTAAAAATATTTCTAAAAATTCTTTTCTGAACTACTAGCATAAATGACACTAGTAACATATTTAATATGAGAATATATCATGTATGATGAGGCATTAGCATTGCTAAATTCATCAGAGAGTGCTAGTGTTAAGCTGCACCAGTAAATTATGAATCCGGTTAAACCGATTTTCTGTTTTTAACTAAAACAGACCAGGTAATATTATAATATCATTCAAGTAGCTTCTATTACTAATATAATGATAATATTATTCTATTATCTTTATTCTTTTATGAATTGAGTCCAGTTCATCAAACTGAGACTATTTACAAAAACCAGAATCAAAACTCCTAACCGATACGATTAAAAAACTAGGTCCTTCGTGACTGCATTATCGAGCGTGCCTCAAATAAGGTCCTGGATTAAAGATGACATAATAACAATGAGGGTTGAGATACTTGATGATATAACAGAGGTATTCTCTTCACTGATTTTCCTAAGAAATCCGTGTCTTCAGAAAAGGTCTCATGTACTCGAAAATTGGGTTGTTACACACCAAGTCCATGTCAATTTCTGATCTTACAAGCCGAGTGTAACAGAACTCTTCGGGAAGCTAAAAAAAGAAAGCTGGACGGCTTTTTCGAATCAACTATAAAGCTAGTATTGAAGTGGAATTAGGCTGCTAGTAGTGGTAAGATATAGCTACAAGAAGATTCTAGTGTTTAAGGTAGAGAAAATGAAATCCCTACGCCTATACACGTGCTTAGGACACTTCAATTGGTTGGAGAAGGTTTGCTGCAGGTGAGACCAGGAATGAAAATTATATAGAAGGATGGAATTCAGTAAAAGCATTATGGGTTAGAGTCAATCGAGTAATGAGCAAAAAAGGACACAGACACAGGAAGAAATATAGTATAACTGGCTTTATGCCAATTTTTTCTGGTCAATGGATAGTCTTGGAACTAGGAGTTTCATAGTGAGATAGACGTTGATGAGTAGATAATTTATACGCTTTTTGGCATTATTTTTATATAATTTTTAGTATGTTTTATTCACTTTTTATTATATTTTTATTAGTTTTAAAGAAAAAATCATATTTCTGGACTTTACTATGAGTTTATATATTTTTCTGTGATTTCAGGTATTTTCTGGTTGAAATTGAGGGACTTGAGCAAAAATATGATTCAGAGGCTGAAAAAGGACTGCTGATGCTGTTGGATTCTGACCTTCCTGCACTCGAAATGGACTTTTTGGAGCTACAGAAATCCAAATGGCGTGCTCTCAATTGAGTTGAAAAGTAGACATCCAGGGCTTTCCAGAAATATATAATAGTCCATACTTTGCCCGAGTTTAGACAACACAAACTGGCATTCAACGCCAGCTTTCTGCCCTATTCTGGCGTTAAACGCCAGAAACAAGTTGCAAGCTAGAGTCAAACGCCAGAAACAAGTTACAAACTGGCGTTTAACTCCAATGAAGGCCTCTATATGTGGAAGCTTCAATACTCAGCTCAAGCACACACCAAGTGGGCCCTGGAAGTGGATTTTTGCATTATTTACTTATTTCTGTAAACCCTAGTAACTAGTCTAGTATAAATAAGACCTTTTACTATTGGATTAGACATCTTTTGATCATCTTTTGATCTCTTGATCATGTTTTGGGGGCTGGCCATTCGGCCATGCCTGGACCTTGTTCTTATGTATTTTCAACGGGGGAGTTTCTACACACCATAGATTAAGGTGTGGAGCTTTGCTGTTCCTTGAGTATTAATGCAAAGTACTATTGTTCTTCTATTCAATTCATGCTTTTTCTTATTCTAAGATATTCATTCACACACAAGAACATGATGAATGTGATGATTATGTGACACTCATCACCATTCTTACTTATGAACGCGTGATTGACAACCACTTCCGTTCTACATGAAGACAAGCTTGAATGTATATCTATTGGGTTTCTAATCAATGATTCACATCGACTCCCCTCTGATAATGGGGCATCTGAAACTGAGATTGGAACCTCCATGGTATAGGCTAGAATCCATTGGCAGTATTCTTGAGATCCGGAAAGTCTAAACCTTGTCTGTGGTATTCCGAGTAGGATCTGGGACGGGATGACTGTGACGAGCTTCAAACTCGTGACTGTAGGGCATGGTGACAGACAAAAAAGGATAGTGGATCCTATTCCTACACAATCGAGAACCAACAGCTGATTAGCCATACGATATCTGTGCATGGTATTTTTCATCTGAGACGAGCAATCCGACAGTTGATTAGCCGTACAGAAACCGTAGAGGACCATTTTCACTGAGAGGACGGGAAGTAGCCATTGACAATGGTGACACCCAACATACAGCTTGCCATAGAAAAGAGTATGAAGGATTGGATGAAGGCAGTAGGAAAGCAGAGATTCAGAAGGAACAACGCATCTCCATACACTTATCTGAAATTCACACCAATGAATTACATAAGTATCTCTATCTTTATTTTATGTTTATTTATCTTTTAATTATTAAAACTCCATAACCATTTGAATCCGCCTGACTGAGATTTACAAGATGACCATAGCTTGCTTCAAGCCGACAATCTTTGTGGGATCGACCCTTACTCACGTAAGGTTTATTACTTGGACGACCCAGTGCACTTGCTGGTTAGTTGTGCGAAGCTGTGAAAAAGAGTTGAGATTACAATTGTGCGTACCAAGTTGTTGGTGCCATTGAAGATCACAATTTCGTGCACCAAGTTTTTGGCGCCGTTGTCGGGGATTGTTCGAGTTTGGACAACTGACGGTTCATCTTGTTGCTCAGATTAGGTAATTGTCTTCTTGTTTTAACCATTATTTTATTTTCAAAAAGTTTTCAAAAATCTTTCAAAATTTTTCTTCTTTTTCGTTTTTCTAAAAATAATTTTCAAAAAATCCAAAAAAATTAATAAAATCATAAAAACCAAAAAATTTTGTGTTTCTTGTTTGAGTCTAGTGTCAAACCTTTTAAGTTTGGTGTCAATTGCATGTTTTTAAAATTTGTGCATTTTTCGAAAAATTCATGCAATGCATTCTTCATGATCTTCAAGTTGTTCTTGATAAGTCTTCTTGTTTGAGCTTCATATTTTCTTGTTTTGTGTCTTTTGTTATTTTTCATATGCATTTTTTAATCCATAGTGTCTAAACATTGAAATTTTCTAAGTTTTGTGTCTTGCATGTTTTTCTTTTCTTGAAAATTTTTCAAAAATATGTCTTGATGTTCATCTTGATCTTCAAAGTGTTCTTGGTGTTCATCTTGACATTCAAAGTGTTCTTGCACATTTTCTTTGTTTTGATCTTAATTTTTCATGTTTTGAGTCATTTTTGTGTTTTTCTCTCTCCTAATTAAAAATTCAAAAAAAAATAAAAAATATCTTTTTCTTATTTCACTCATAAATTTTGAAATCTTTGGGTTGATTTAGTCAAAATAAATTTTTAAAAATTGGTTATTTCTTGTTAGTCAAGTCAAGATTTCAATTTCAAAAATTTATCTTTTCAAAATATTTTTCAAAATCAAATCTTTTATTTTTCCTTTTTTTTTTCGAAAATTCTTTAAAATTATTTTCAAAAATCTTTTTCTTAATTTTATCTTTTATTTTCGAAATTATTACTAACATTTAAGGATTTGATTCAAAAATTTCAAGTTTGTTACTTGCCTATTAAAAAAGGTTCTATCTTTAAATTTTAAAATCATATCTTTTAGTTTCTTGTTAGTCAAGTAATCAAATTTAATTTTAAAAATCAAATCTTTTTTATTTCCTTTTCAAATCTTTTTCAAAATAAATTTCAATCATATCTTTTCAAACATATCTTTTTCAAATCATATCTTCTTCAAACTTTAATTTCAAAATATCTTTTCTAAACTTCTTATCTTTTCAAAATTGATTTCAAATTTTTTTTAATTAACTAATTGACTTTTTGTTTCTTTTACTATTTCTTATCTTTTTCAAAACCACCTAACTACTTTTCTCTCTCTAATTTTCGAAAACTCCTTACCCTTTTATAAAATTCTTTTAATTAACTAATTGTTTCAAATTTTAATTTTAATTTTATTTCTTCGAATTCTAACTTAAAATTAAAATAAAAACAAAAATAATTTCCTTTTCTTAAAATTAATTTTTGAAATTCTCTCCCACTTATCTTTTTCTATTTATTTTATTTATCTACTAACACTTCGATGCGTGGAAACTTGTCTCTCAACAAATTTCCCTTTGGCAAGTATACCGAATTGTCGTCAAGTAAAACTCACAGTAGAGTGAGGTCGAATCCCATAGGGATTGATTGGTCAAGCAATTTTAGTTAGAAGAAAGTGCTAGTTGTGCTGAGCAGAAATTGGATTTGGAATTTGTAGAAAATTAAATGACTAGAAAGTAAATAGCAGGAATTAAAGTGCAGAATCTTAAATGGGGAGTTGGGGTAATATGCATGAAATCAAACGGCAGAAAGTAAAGATAATGGGTAAGATAAGATATGGGGAAATCATTGGGTTCAGGAGATGTTGCATTCTCCGGATCAAGTTCATTCTCATCTCTTCCTCAATCAATGCATTCATTGATCTCTTTGGCAATCTTAAGTGATTGGATCCCAATTCCTTGGCAATCCAATCTCTCTAAGCTTGAACAATTGCCCAATTTCTTGATTTAATTGCTCATGGAAAGAGATGAAGTGTGGTCACTGATTATACCACATGTATTCCCAAATCAAAGTGTTGGTAGGATTACATGTCACAATATCCATCCAAACCCCAATTTGGTCCAACATGAGAAAGCATTTCTAGCATGATCTCCTCATCCCTTTTCCAAGGCTCAAAAGAGATCCAATTATGGAGAGTTTCTTTTCCAAGACAACTAACCAATTGAATTAAGATTGAAAGCTTTCTAGTAAGATCAAGAGAAAAGAAAGAAGAAGAAGAATGAAAACTATAATTGATCCATCAAATTACAACAGAGCTCCCTAACCCAATGAAAGGGGGTTTAGTTGTTCATAGCTCTAGAAATGAAAAATAGGAGAAAAGAAGAATCCATGCTAAAGTGTAGGAAAAGTAAATCTATAGAGAGTAGTGCCCAGAAGTGCCAAGCTCCTCTCTAGTTCAAAACTACTCCTATATATACTACTCCTCATGATCTTCTAGTGAGTTCTTCAAGTTTTGGATGTGGGCTCTGGACCTTGAGTTGAAGCAGTTCTCATCTTTAGTGGGCCCAGCTTGCAGAGAAATATGAGTTAGGCTTGGGCATTTAGTGGGATTAACATTGAGTCACATTTTTGGGTGCGAGAACGTTAGTGGCATTCACTTTTTCCACTAACGTTCCACCTTTATATACCCACGTTAACTCCAATATTAGTAGTCTTAACGTGACTACTAACGTATCCTATTCAATCCTTGGCCAACGTTAATGGGACTCACTTTTCCCATTAACGTTGGCTTGCCTCTTGCTCCTACGTTAAGTCTCACGTTAGCTTAGCTAACGTGGCTCTTAACATGGGTGTTCTTCACCTTCGAGAGCGTTAGTGACACTCACCTTTGTCACTAACGCTCTAATTGCCTAAAGTTCCTATGTTAGGACTCACGTTAACTAAGTAAATGAAGCCATCTCCCACCGTTAGTGACAAAAGTTAGTGTCACTAACGTTGGTTCTTTGAATTCAACTCTACGTTAACTTTCACGTTAACAATCTTAACGTGAGAATTAATGTAGGCAATGCTAATGATCCAACGTTAGTGACAAAAGTGAATGTCACTAACGTTGGCGTTGTTGCTCCTCTTCCACGTTAGAGTTCACGTTAACTAAGTTAACATGACTCTTAACGTGAGACATTGCCTAGTTTCCCAATGTTAGTAGTGTTCAATTTTCTCGTTAACGTGGAGTTCCCCTTTTTCTTCTACGTTAACTACCACGTTAACTTAGTTAACATGGCTATTAACGTGAGCTATGGATGGCTTCGTAGGCGTTATTGGTGATCAATTTTCTCATTAACATTGCAAGCTGCTTGCCATTCCACGTTAGTGTTCTCGGTAACTAAGTTAACGTGAATGCTAACGTGGTTCTTCCATGCTTCATTTGTCCTGAAATCAAGCAATTAAAGTGCGTCAAAGCTCTAGCCAAAGTCATGAGATTATGCATCATCAAGTTATCATGCAATTCTAGCAAAAATCTCATGAAATCATGCAAAATTCACATTAGTTGCTTGAATCAATGTGTAAGTGTATTTTCACCCAAAACTTGCCTTATTCACTAAGAAAATGCATGAAACTACCCTAAAATAGTAAAGAAAAGGTCAGTGAAACTGGCCTAGATGCCCTGGCATCACAACACCAAACTTAAAGCTTGCTTGTCCCTAAGCAAGTACTGAAGCATAAGAAAAATGAAATGAAAGAACAAGAAGATAAAATAGAAGTGGCATTCTGATAAACCCCGATTTTGTGGTTTATCTTGTGCTTATTTTGGGGGATTTTATCTCATTTTCTCACATTTATTCAATGAAATAGCATGGTTTTGCAATTCTCCCTTGAATTGTGCTTAAATGTAAAAACATGCATTTTAGGCCTTAAATTGGTGATTTTAATTCACTTTAATCCCATTCGATGCCTTGATGTGTTTGTTAAGTAATTTCAGGTTCATAAGGCAAGTATTGGATGGAAGAAATGAGGAGAAAAGCATGCAAAGAGGAGAATGCATGAAGAAACAAAGATATGGAATGCACCAATGGACGCGCACGCGTAAAAAGTGGCTTCTCACAAGGATGCACACGCGTACACGCCGCTTACGCGCGGATTGGGAATTTGCCATCGACGTGCACGCGCACATGTCGCGCGCGCGCCGATTCTGTCCGTGGGTTCACTTTAATGAAATCGCCCCCCCAGCGATTTTGCAGCTCATTTTGGGCCCAATCCAACCCATTTCTGATGCTATTGAACCCAAGGATTGAAGGGGGAATGAACACACTTAGTCATAGTTAGTTTTCATCATGTTTTAGGTTAGAATTCTAGAGAGAGAGGCTCTCTCCTCTCTCTAGATTTTAGGATAGTTTTAGTTAATTTTTCTTAAATCCAAGTTTTAATTCTTGTTTTGATTTAGTTTCTCCTTTTAATTTCTTGTTATTACATCTCTACTCTTCTAGTTTTACTTGTCATTTCCTTTATTTTGTCCTCTTTTATGTTTATGAACATTGTTGAATCTTAATTTTCTTTAATGTAATTTTATGTTTGATGTTCTTTTTATTGTTGATTTGTGTTGAGATCTTAC
Source organism: Arachis hypogaea (assembly GCF_003086295.3). Lineage (NCBI taxonomy): Eukaryota > Viridiplantae > Streptophyta > Magnoliopsida > Fabales > Fabaceae > Arachis > Arachis hypogaea. The sequence goes on from NC_092041.1 coordinate 85,820,932, forward strand.
TTTCCTTGCTATTGGTAGTTGGTAGATTTTATTATTCTTGCACTTTTACTATGCTTTCCTTTTATGCCTTCCAAGTGTTTGATAAAATGCTTGGAAGGATGTTAGAGTAGATTTTGAGCATTCTTGGCTTGGAAAGAGTAATTAGGCAATCTTGAGTCATGAAAACCCAACTTATGTTGGTGATCTAGAGTTGTTAGCTAATATTATTTCCATTGACGCTAATCTTTTGCTAATTTAATTAGTGAGTTGATTAGGACTTATGGAATATTGTTTCCATTGACGCTAATCTTTTGCTAGTTTAATTAGTAAGTCGGTTAGGACTTTTGGATTGAGATTAGCTAGTCTCGTTAGACTTTCTCCCTATTTGTTGGAGTTGACGTAATGAGATAAATTCTTGTTTATATTTGTAACATGATTGATTAATCTTGTTTGACTTTCTCCCTATTTGTTGGAGTTGACTAAATAAGATGAATTAATCATGAATTCTCACCCCTTTGGCTATGAGTTTGGTTCAAACTATGTTGTAGGAAATGAAAGCTTCAATGAGGATGTGCGTCAAGGATGGAACAATCAAAGATGGGAGGAGCCTCAAGGGATTGATAAACCTTATTGGCAACAACCGCCTCCGGTTTCTTATGGGTATAATTCTCATCCTAATGCATATCAATCTAATGGATGTGGTGACCCTTATTGTGATTGTCAACAACCACCACCACATGCCTATGAACCACCCCCTCAACATGACTTTGAACCCCCTTACTTACAAGCCCCATACCACCAAATATTTCATTATGACCCTAATCCCTATCCACCATACCAACCACCTTATGAGCCATATGAACCATACATGGAACCACCACCATTCCAATACAATCCCTCTCAAGAACCACCTCAATATACACCACCTCCATACCCTTACCAAGATGAACCGACTTCCGATTATGAACCTTTCTTCCCAAACAATGAACCTTCTCTTCCACCATCACCTCCCGATGAAGCCCCCACGCAAGAACTAAGAGATCTTGAATCTCATATCTTAAGGCGACAAGAGGAGGATGAAAAGAAGTTTAAAGAGCTAGGAGCCAAGATGGCTATCCTAGTGGAAGCCGTTAGCAATATGGCCTCTTCCCAACTAAGCAATCAAGGAACTCCCATTGACGAATGTGGAGAAGCAACCAAAGAGCATAGTGAGGGAGTGAGTTTAGAGCTTCAAGGTGAAGAAGAGAAGTTGAAGCAAGAATTGCCACAAGGGGAAGAAGTTAAAATAATTGAGCCGGAAGAAGTGGTTGAAGCCTTTGAAGAGGTTGACAAAGAGATGGATTCAATCATTGAAGAATTCTTATGTACAATTGAATCCTCTCCAATTGTGTTTGACATAGAGGGTAATGAAGAAGATACCTCACCTCCCATACCCTTGGTAAGCAATAAAGAAGGGATTGAATTGGAAGGAAGCCACCAAGAGGAGGAGGTTGAGCAAAAAGCAAGCTCCACCATTGAAGATGATTCCACACCAACTAATGAGTCTTTTGGAATTGATGAATCTCCCTCATTGTGTTATGAAATTAATGACAAGGAGGACCGTGCACAACCTTCGACACATGGTTTGAGCAATGAAGGGTGTATAGAAAAAGTTGGTGAGCAAGAAATTGAAGTTGAAAAAGCTTGCAAAGAGGTGGAGGTAGTCAAGAAAGAGCACAAGGGAGTAGACCTCGCACTGTCTAAGTGTGGGGAGGCCCCCCTTCCTAAGTCACCATCCTACACAACATTCAAGTGGGTAAAATTCTTATCTCTAATCTTTACTTTCCCACTTGAATATGGTTTGATTGAAAATGATGGTCAACTTAGAGCTCTTTGTGGAGTTAAGAGTAGGAGAGAGTTGTGTAGTGGTTGGAAACATCATTCTAGGTTCTTCATGGTTGCATGTTCAAAGTTTGATTGCAAGGTTTGGTGTGGAGCTAAATTGTATGGGTCTAGGAAGTTGTTTGGAGGCTTCTTTGAGAATTCCAAGGCTAAACCACCCAATTGGAGCTATGATGATCAACTTGAAGATGGGTGTAAAAACAAGATTTGGGATCCGGTAATATATGAGGATCAATTATGGGAGCTCATATCATGGGAAGAACCTCACCCAAGCTTGGTGAAGATGGTTGGAAGTTCTGACAACCAATTGAAAAGCAAGCATTCTTGGAGGTTTAAGGATGATCACAAGCATAAGCCACCATGACAAGGAGCCTCCAAATGTCCAACTTAAGGACTTAAACTAAAAGTGCTAGGTGGGAGACACCCCACCATGGTAAACTCTTTCCACTCTCTTTTAGATTAGGTTAATAAGTGATTTGAGTTGCCATTGTTAGGTAGTTTTCTTCTTTGCATACTCTTGTTTTAATATTTTGGTTGTTGGTTTGTTTGATTAGATTTATGCCTTAAGGTGTAGCTTAGTTGTTGTTGAGTAGTGTTTGCTTGTAGTATAAGTTTTGTTTTTTAGTGTATCTGAAAATTTTTCAAAAAACCAAAAAGATTTGTTGTTGAATTTAATTTTTGTTATATTAGAATGCTTGTAGATTAGGAGAGTGCCCTGTTTTTGAAAAAAAAGGGGAAAAGGGCATCCGCGCGCGAGCACACTGCGCGCGTCCGCGTCGGTGGTGCATTTTGCACTCCTGGTACAAAAACCAGAGAGTTGTGCCCACTTTGTGCCCATTTCGTGCCAGGCACCCATGCGTCAGCGTGCATGACGCCTGCGCACCGATTGTGCAATCTGAACTCCCTGGTACAAAAACCAGAGAGTTGTGCCAAACTGGTGCCTACCCTGTGCCCGAACTGACGCGCAGGCGTACTTGGCGCGTCCGCGCCAGTTGGTGGACGAAATTGTGATTGCCCTCTTTGTATTTGCATGAGATTTATTTAATGGCTCTTTGGCATATGTAATCACAACTACGTTCAACTTAACCAGCAAGTGTACTGGGTCATCCAAGTAATACCTTACGTGAGTAAGGGTCGATCCCACAGAGATTGTTGGTATGAAGCAAGCTATGGTCACCTTGTAAATCTCAGTTAGGCAGATTATTGGTTTAAATTTGATTAATGGAATAAATAGAAAATAAAAGGGATAGAAATACTTATGTAAATCAATAGTGGGGATTTCAGATAGGCGTATGGAGATGCTGTGCTCCTCTCGAATCTCTATTTTCTTATTACATCCATCCAATCCTTCCTACTCCTTTCCATGGCAAGCTGTATGTAGGGCATCACCGTTGTCAATGGCTACATCCCATCCTCTCAGTGAAAATATTCCTATGCTTTGTCACAGCACGGCTAATCATCTGTCGGTTCTCAATCAGGTTGGAATAGAATCCCTTGATTCTTTTGCGCTTGTCATCACGCCCAGCCTTCAGGAGTTTGAAGCTCGTCACAGTCATTCAATCCTAGAATCCTACTCGGAATACCACAGACAAGGTTTAGACTTTCCGGATCCTCATGAATGCCGCCATCTATCTAGCTTATACCACGAAGATTCTGTTGGGGAATCTAAGAGATATGCGCCCGGCCTAAAGTAGAACGGAAGTGGTTGTCAGTCACATACGTTCATAGGTGAGAATGATGATGAGTGTCACGGATCATCACATTCATCAAAGTTAAGTATAATGTATATCTTGGAATAAGGATAGAAGAGAATTGAATAGAAAGTAATAATAATTGTATTGAAACTTGAGGTACAGCAGAGCTCCACACCCTTAATCTATGGTGTGTAGAAACTCCACTGTTGAAAACACATAAGTAAAAGGTTCAGGCATGACCGAATGGCCAGCCCCCTGAATGTGATCAATAGCCTCCTAAGATGAAGAATAATACAAAACTGAGACCAAAGATGTCTAATACAATAGTAAATTATCCTATTTATACTAGACTAGCTACTAGGGTTTACATGAGTAAGTATTTGATGCATAAATTCACTTCCGGGGCCCACTTGGTGTATGTTTTGGCTGAGCTTGATCTATCCATGAGCTGAGACTTTTCTTGGAGTTGAACTCCAAGTTATAACGTGTTTTGGGCGTTCAACTCCGGATCATGACGTTTTTCTGGCGTTTAACTCCAGACAGCAGCATGTACTTGGCGTTCAACGCCAAGTTACGTCATCAATTTCCAAATAAAGTATAAACTATTATATATTGCTGGAAAGCTCTGGATGTCTACTTTCCAACGCCGTTGAGAACGCGCCAATTGGAGTTTTGTAGCTCCAGAAAATCCATTTCGAGTGCAGGGATGTCAGATTCCAACAGTATCAGCAGTCCTTTTGTCAGTCTTTTTCAGAGTTTTGCTCAAGTCCCTCAATTTCGGCCAGAAATTACTTGAAATCACAGAAAAACACACAAACTCATAGTAAAGTCCAGAAATGTGAATTTAACATAAAAAATAATGAAAACATCCCTAAAAGTAGCTTGAACTTACTAAAAACTACCTAAAAACAATGCCAAAAAGCGTATAAATTATCCGCTCATCACAACACCAAACTTAAATTGTTGCTTGTCCCCAAGCAACTGAAAATCAAATAGGATAAAAAGAAGAGAATATATTATAAATTCCAGAATATCAATGAATATTAATTATAATTAGATGAGCGGGACTTGCAGCTTTTTGCTTCTGAACAGTTTTGGCATCTCACTTTTTCCTTTGAAGTTTAGAATGATTGGCTTCTCTAGGAACTTAGAATTTCGGATAGTGTTATTGACTTTCCTAGTTAAGCATGTTGATTCTTGAACACAGCTACTTATGAGTCTTGGCCGTGGCCCTAAGCATTTTGTTTTCCAGAATTACCACCGGATACATAAATGCCACAGACACATAACTGGGTGAACCTTTTCAAATTGTGACTCAGCTTTGCTAGAGTCCCCAATTAGTGGTGTCCAGAGCTCTTAAGCACACTCTTTTTGCTTTGGATCACGACTTTAACTACTCAGTCTCAAGCTTTTCACTTGGACCTTCATGACACAAGCACATGGTTAGGGACAGCTTGATTTAGCCGCTTAGGCCGGGATTTTATTTCCTTGGGCCCTCCTATCCATTGATGCTCAAAGCCTTGGATCCTTTTTACCCTTGCCTTTTGGTTTTAAGGGCTATTGGCTTTTTCTGCTTGCTTTTTCTTTTTCTTTCTATTTTTTTTCGCCACTTCTCTTTTTTTTTCTTCGCAAGCTTCTTCTTTTTCACTGCTTTTTCTTGCTTCAAGAATCAATTTCATGATTTTTTAGATCATTAATAACATTTCTCTTTGTTCATCATTCTTTCAAGAGCCAACAATTTTAACATTCATAAACAACAAGATAAAAAATATGCACTGTTCAAGCATTCATTCAGAAAACAAAAAGTATTGTCACCACATCAGTATAATTAAATTAAATTCAATGATAAATTCGAAATTCATGTACTTCTTGTTCTTTTGGATTAAAACATTTTTCATTTAAGAGAGGTGAAGGATTAATGGAATTTATTCATAGCTTTAAGACATAGTTACTACATACTAATGATCATGAAGTAGAGACACAACACATAGATAAACATACAACATAAAAACCAAAAAGTAGAAAGAAATAAGAACAAGGAATGAATCCACCTTTAGTGGCGTCTTCTTCTTGAAGGACCAACAATGTGCATGTTTGGGCGCCATTATTTTGTTAAAAAAAGATCTTTTTTCAATGAAAAAAGATCTTTTTTTATTTTTTAACGTGTTTGGCAAATTTCTAATAGTAAAAGTAAAAGCACTAGTAAAATCAAAAAAAGATCTTTTTTGAGAAGCTGTAATTTACATCTTTTTTTAAAAGATCTTTTTTCCTTAAAAAAAAGATGTTTTTCATGTAATAAATAAACAAAAAGTACTTTTATATTGTTATACCCAAACATAATTGATAGATAAAAAGACCTTTTTACATGAGATATCCAAACATAAAATTACTTTTACTTCTCTATAAGATCTTTTAAAAAAAGATAACTCAAAAAAGGATCTTTTTTTAAAAGCTCACCCAAACAAGCTCAATGTCCTTAAGCTCTTCTATGTCCCTTCCTTGCCTTGGTTGCTCCTCCCTCATTGCTCTTTGATCTTCTCTTATTTCTTGGAGAATGATGGAGTGCTCATGATGTTCCACCCTTAATTGTTCCACATTGTAGCTCAAATTTTCTAGGGAAGTGTGGAGTTGTTCCCAATAGTTGTTGGGAGGAAAGTGCATCCCTTGAGGCATCTCAGGGATTTCTTGATGATGAGCTTCCTCATGCATCTCTTGAGAACCGTGAAAGGTCTCTCTTGCTTGCTCCATCCTCTTCATGGTGATGGGCTTATCCTCTTCAATGGAGATGTCTCCTTCTATGATAACTCCAGCTGAGTAACATAGATGGCAAATAAGGTGAGGAAAAGCTAGCCGTGCCATTGTGGAGGACTTGTCGGCTATTTTGTAGAATTCATTGGAGATGACCTCATGAACTTCTACTTCCTCTCCAATCATGATGCTATGAATCATGATGGCCCGATCCACAGTAACTTCAGATCGGTTGCTAGTAGGAATGATGGAGCGTTGAATGAACTCCAACCATCCTCTAGCCACAGGCTTGAGGTCCAGTCTTCTTAGTTGAACTGGCTTGCCTTTGGAGTCTCTCTTCTATTGAGCTCCTTCCACACATATGTCCATTAGGACTTGGTCCAACCTTTGATTAAAGTTGACCCTTCTAGTGTAGGGGCGTTCATCTCCTTGCATCATGGGCAAGTGAAACGCCAACCTCACATTTTCCGGACTAAAATCTAAGTATTTTCCCCGAACCATTGTGAGATAATTCTTTGGATTCAGGTTCATACTTTGATCATGGTTCCTAGTGATCCATACATTGGCATAGAACTCTTGAACCATTAAGATTCTGACTTGTTGCATGGGGTTGGTTAGGACTTCCCAACCTCTTCTTCGGATCTCATGTTGGATCTCTGGATACTCATTCTTTTTGAGCTTGAAAGGGACCTCGGGGATCACCTTCTTCTTTGCCACAATATCATAGAAGTGGTCTTGATGGCTTTTGAAGATGAATCTTTCCATCTCCCATGACTCGGGGGTGGAAGCTTTTGTCTTCCCTTTTCCTTTTCCGGCCTTAGGTGCCATTGATGGTAGTGGAAAACAAAAAAGATTGTGCTTTGACCACACACCAAACTTAAAATATTGCTCGTCCTCGAGGAATAGAAGAAAGAAGAGAAGAAGAAGAAGAAGAGAATATGGTAGAGAGGGAGAGAGGTAAGTTCGGCCAAGGTGAGGAAGAGGGGGTTGTGTTGTGTGAAAATGAAGTAGAATGGAAGGGTATTTATAGGGAGAGGGGGGAGTGAAGTTTCAGCCATATAGGGAGGGAATGGGTGGGAAAATGGTTTTGAATTTTTGAAGGTAGGTGGGGTTTATGGGGAAGAGTGGATGGATGTGAGTGGTGAAGGGGGTGATTAGGAAGAGGAATTGAGGTGATTGGTGAAGAGTGTTGGGAAGTGTGACATGGGGAATACAAATCACAAAAATAGGATTAGAAGGTAAGGTGGGAATATAGTAGGTGGGGATCCTGTGGGGTCCACAGATCCTGAGGTGATCCTGTGGGGTCCACAGATCCTGAGGTGTCAAGGAATTCCATCCCTGCACCAAATAGGCATGTAAAATGCCTTTGCACACCATTCTGGCGTTTAAACGCCGTGTGGTGCACATTCTGGGCGTTCAACGCCCATGTAAAGCATGTTTCTGGCGTTGAACGCCAGTTTCATGCTTGTTACTGGCGTTCAGCGCCAGCTTTTCTTCTCTAAGCACATTCCTGGCGTTCAGCGCCAGAATGTTGCTTGTTTCTGGCGTTTAGCGCCAGGTTGATGCTCTGTTCTGGCGTTGAAGACCAGCCAGATGCATCTTACTGGCGTTGAACGCCAGCCTGTGCTTCCTCCAGGGTGCGAATTTTTTCTGCTGTTTTTGCTTTTGTTTTTAATTTTTATGATTTTTTTCGTGACTCCACATGATCATGTACCTAATAAAACACAAAATAAAAATAAAATAAAAATTAGATAAAGAAAATTGGGTTGCCTCCCAACAAGTGCTTCTTTAATGTCAATAGCTTGACAGTGGCTCTCATGGAGCCATAAAGGTGATCAGGTCAATGTTGTATAGTCCCAACACCAAACTTAGAGTTTGGATATGGGATCTTAACACCAAACTTAGAGTTTGGTTGTGGCCTCACAACACCAAACTTAGAGTTTGACTGTGGGGGTTCTTCTTGACTCTGAACTGAGAGAAGTTCTTCATGCTTACTCTCTTTTGTCACAGAGGGATGGCCATGTGCCTTAAACACAAGGTAGTCCCCATTCAATTGAAGGACTAATTCACCTCTGTTGACATCTATTACAGCTCCTGCTGTGGCTAGGAAAGGTCTTCCAAGGATGATGCATTCATCCTCTTCCTTCCTAGTGTCTAAGATTATGAAATCAGCAGGGATGTAAAGGCCTTCAACCTTTACTAACACGTCCTCCACTATTCCATAAGCTTGTCTCAATGACTTGTCTGCCAATTGTAGTGAGAACAAGGCAGGTTGTACCTCAATGATTTCCAGCTTCTCCATTACAGAGAGTGGCATAAGATTTATCCCTGACCTTAGATCACATAGAGTCTTTTTAAAGGTCATGGTGCCTATGGTACAAGGTATTAAGAACTTACCAGGATCTTGTTTCTTTTGAGGTAGAGTTTTCTGAATCCAGGTATCTAGTTCACTAATGAGCAAGGGAGGTTCACTTTCCCAAGTCTCATTACCAATCAACTTGGCATTCAACTTCATGATAGCTCCTAAGTATTGAGCAACTTGCTCTCCATTCACATCTTCATCCTCTTCAGAGGAAGAATAGTTTTCAGAGCTCATGAATGGCAGAAGGAGATTTAATGGAATCTCTATGGCCTCTATATGAGCATCAGATTCCTTTGGATCCTTAATAGGAAACTCCTTCTTGCTTGAAGGACGTCCCAGGAGGTCTTCCTCACTAGGATTTTCGTCCTCCTCCTCCCTTGTGCATTCGGCCACATTGATCACATCAATGGCCTTGCACTCTCCTTTTGGATTCTCTTCTGTATTGCTTGGGAGAATACTGGGAGGAGTTTCAATGACTTTCTTACTCAGCTGGCCCACTTGTGCCTCCAGATTTCTGATGGAGGATCTTGTTTCATTCATGAAACTGAAAGTGGCCTTTGACAGATCAGAGACTATATTGGTTAAATTAGAAGTGTTTTGTTCGGGACTCTCTGTCTGTTGCTGAGGAAATGATGGATATGGCTTGCTATTGCTCAGCCTATTGCGTCCACCATTGTTAAAGCCTTGTTGAGGCCTTTGTTGATCCTTCCATGAGAAATTTGGATGATTTCTCCATGATGAGTTATAGGTGTTTCCATAAGGTTCACCCATGTAATTAACCTCTGCCATGGCAGGGTTCTCAGGATCATAAGCTTCTTCAGAAGCTGCCTCTTTAGTACTGTTGGATGCATGTTGCCATCCATTCAGACTTTGAGAGATCATGTTGACCTGCTGGGTCAACACTTTGTTCTGAGCCAATATGGCATTCAGAGCATCAATTTCAAGAATTCCTTTCTTCTGAGGTATCCCATTATTCACGGAATTCCTCTCAGAAGTATACATGAATTGGTTGTTTGCAACCATGTTAATGAGTTCTTGAGCCTCTTCAGGCGTTTTCTTTAGGTGAATAGATCCACCTGCAGAATGGTCCAATGACATTTTCGAAAATTCAGATAGGCCATAATAGAATATATCTAATATGGTCCATTCTGAAAACATGTCAGATGGACATCTTTTGGTCAGCTGCTTGTATCTTTTCCAAGCTTCATAGAGGGATTCACCATCTTTTTATTTGAAGGTTTGAACATCCTCTCAGCTTGCTCAGCTTTTGAGGAGGAAAGAATTTATCCAAGAAGGCAGTGACCAGCTTATCCCAGGAGTCCAGGCTATCCTTAGGTTGTGAATCCAACCATATTCTAGCTCTGTCTCTTACAGCAAAAGGGAAAAGCAAGAGTCTGTAGACTTCAGGATTAACTCCATTCGTTTTTACAGTCTCACAGATCTGCAAGAACTCAGTTAAAAACTGATAAGGATCTTTAGATGGAAGTCCATAAAACTTGCAGTTTTGTTGCATTAAGGCAACTAGCTGAGGTCTCAGCTCAAAATTATTGGCTCCAATGGCAGGAATGGAGATGCTTCTTCCATCAAATTTGGACGTTGGCTTTGTGAAGTCACCAAGCATTCTCCTTGCATTATTATTATTTTCGGCTGCCATCTCCTTCTCTTGTTCTAATATTTCTGAAAGGTTACCTTTAGATTGTTGTAACTTAGCTTCTCTGAATTTTCTCTTTAGAGTCCTTTCAGGTTCTGGATCAATTTCAACAAGAGTGCCTTTATCCTTGTTCTTGCTCATATGAAAGAGAAGAAAACAAGAAAAGAAAGAGGAATCCTCTATGTCACAGTATAGAGATTCCTTTATGTTAGTAGAAAAAGAAAGGGGAGAAGAATGAAGAAGAGTGGGTTCGGATATTTAGATGGAGAGAGGTGAAGAGAAGTGTTAGTAATTAAATAATTAAATAGAGTAAGAAAAGAGAGGGCGAATTTCGAAAATAATTTTGAAAAAGGGGTTAGTAATTTTCAAAAATTAGAAATAAGATAAGATTAAAATTAAAATTTAAAACAATTAAAAAAATTTTTGAAAAAGAGAGAAGTATTTTCGAAAATTAGAGAGGGATAGGTAGTTAGTTGGTTTTGAAAAAGATAGGAAACAAACAAAAAGTTAGTTGATTGAAAAAGATATTAAAATCAAATTTGAAAAAGATAAGAAGATAAGAAGTTAGATAAGATATTTTGAAATCAAATTTTGAAAAAGATAAAATTTTTGAAAAAGATATGATAAAAGATAAAAAGATTTAATTCAAAAATTTGAAATTACTTACTTCACTAACAAGAAACTACAAGATAAGATTCTAGAACTTTAAAGATTGAACCTTTCTTAACAAGAAAGTAACAAACTTCAAATTTTTGAATCAATCACATTAATTATTAGTGAATTTTCGAAAATATGATATAAAGATAGGAAAAATATTTTGAAAAAGATTTTTGAAATTTTTGAAAAATAGAAAAAAATGAAAAAGATATGATTTTTGAAAAAGATTTTGAAAAGATAAGATTTTTAAAATTGAAAATTTGACTTGACTTGTAAGACACAACTAATTTTGAAAATTTTTGACTAATTTAACTCAAATTTTCGAAAATTATGAGAAAAATAAGGAAAAGATTTTTTTTTTGAATTTTTAATTATGAGAGAGAAAAACACAAATATGACCCAAAACATAAAAATTTTGGATCAAAACACAAGACGCATGCAAGAACACTATGAATGTCAAGATGAACACCAAGAACACTTTGAAGATCATGATGAACATCAAGAACATAATTTTGAAAAATTTTTGATGCAAATAAAACATGCAAGACACCAAACTTAGAAATCTTTAATGCATGGACTCTAACAAACGAAAAATGCACATGAAAAACAACAAACAACACAAAACAAGAAATCATCAAGATCAAACAAGAAGACTTGTCAAGAACTACTTGAAGATCATGAAGAACACTATGGATGCATGGAATTTTCGAAAAATGCAAGAAAAATTTTAAAAGCATGCAATTGACACCAAACTTAAAAATTGACTCAAGACTCAAACAAGAAACACAATATTTTTTATTTTTATGATTTTCTAATTTTTTTGTATTTTTATTTTAATTTTTTTGAAAATAAAGTTTGGAAAAACGAAAAAGAAAAGAAAAATTTTGAAAAAGATTTTTGAAGAAATTTTTGAAAAGAAAATTACCTAATCTGAGCAACAAGATGAACCGTCAGTTGTCCATACTCGAACAATCCCCGGCAACGGCGCCAAAAACTTGGTGGACGAAATTGTGATTGCCCTCTTTGTATTTGCATGAGATTTATTTAATGGCTCTTTGGCATATGTAATCACAACTACGTTCAACTTAACCAGCAAGTGTACTGGGTCATCCAAGTAATACCTTACGTGAGTAAGGGTCGATCCCACAGAGATTGTTGGTATGAAGCAAGCTATGGTCACCTTGTAAATCTCAGTTAGGCAGATTATTGGTTTAAATTTGATTAATGGAATAAATAGAAAATAAAAGGGATAGAAATACTTATGTAAATCAATAGTGGGGATTTCAGATAGGCGTATGGAGATGCTGTGCTCCTCTCGAATCTCTATTTTCTTATTACATCCATCCAATCCTTCCTACTCCTTTCCATGGCAAGCTGTATGTAGGGCATCACCGTTGTCAATGGCTACATCCCATCCTCTCAGTGAAAATGTTCCTATGCTCTGTCACAGCACGACTAATCATCTGTCGGTTCTCAATCAGGTTGGAATAGAATCCCTTGATTCTTTTGCGCTTGTCATCACGCCCAGCCTTCAGGAGTTTGAAGCTCGTCACAGTCATTCAATCCTAGAATCCTACTCGGAATACCACAGACAAGGTTTAGACTTTCCGGATCCTCATGAATGCCGCCATCTATCTAGCTTATACCACGAAGATTTTGTTGGGGAATCTAAGAGATATGCGCCCGGCCTAAAGTAGAACGGAAGTTGTTGTCAGTCACATACGTTCATAGGTGAGAATGATGATGAGTGTCACGGATCATCACATTCATCAAAGTTAAGTATAACGTATATCTTGGAATAAGGATAGAAGAGAATTGAATAGAAAGTAATAATAATTGTATTGAAACTTGAAGTACAGCAGAGCTCCACACCCTTAATCTATGGTGTGTAGAAACTCCACTGTTGAAAACACATAAGTAAAAGGTTCAGGCATGGCCGAATGGCCAGCCCCCTGAATGTGATCAATAGCCTCCTAAGATGAAGAATAATACAAAACTGAGACCAAAGATGTCTAATACAATAGTAAATTATCCTATTTATACTAGACTAGCTACTAGGGTTTACATGAGTAAGTATTTGATGCATAAATTCACTTCCGGGGCCCACTTGGTGTATGTTTGGGCTGAGCTTGATCTATCCACGAGCTGAGGCTTTTCTTGGAGTTGAACTCCAAGTTATAACGTGTTTTGGGCGTTCAACTCCGGATCATGACGTTTTTCTGGCGTTTAACTCCAGACAACAGCATGTACTTGGCGTTCAACGCCAAGTTACGTCGTCAATTTCCAAATAAAGTATGAACTATTATATATTGCTGGAAAGCTCTGGATGTGTACTTTCCAACGCCATTAAGAACGCACCAATTGGAGTTCTGTAGCTCCAGAAAATCTATTTCGAGTGCAGGGAGGTCAGATTCCAACAGCATCAGCAGTCCTTTTGTCATCCTTTTTCAGAGTTTTGCTTAAGTCCCTCAATTTCAGCCAGAAATTACCTGAAATCACAAAAAAACACACAAACTCATAGTAAAGTTCAGAAATGTGAATTTAACATAAAAACTAATGAAAACATCCCTAAAAGTAGCTTGAACTTACTAAAAACTACCTAAAAACAATGCCAAAAAGCGTATAAATTATCCGCTCATCACCAGTCGCCATCTTGACCAGGCACGCATCCGCGCCGGTCGCCAACTCGGTCAGGCGCGCGTCCGCGTACTGTGCGCGTCCGCGCCGGTAAAAAAAAGAGTTTTTTCTCTCCTCTTCCATTTTCTTTTGTTTATTGCATTCATATACTTCTATTCTTTACATTTCAATTTTGGTTTTATAGCCTGTTTTCAATTTTTTTTTTCTAAGTCTCTTCTTTTAATAATGGTGTTGAATCTTCTTACTCAATTGTTGAGAATTTCTTGGTTAATCTTGGTGCTTCATGACTTGTTTGCTATTGTTGGGTGATGAAACTTTTGAATCAATGCTTAACCCTTGATGATTCTTGTATCCTTTGTGCATTGATATGAACTTACATGTCTTTCATGACCCACTCTTTCTAGTTGAACTTGATGCTTTTGGGTGCTCTTCATGCTTTGACTTTACTCTTGCATCAAGTATTAGTTGATATGCCTCTTGTCTACATTGCTCTCTCACTTACATGCGTAGCTAACATGTAGTGAGAACCTTACTCTTATTTGGCATTAGCTCCCACCTATATTCTACTTGCTTTCATATATTTGTTATAGGCTTAATTCTCTTTATTTTTCTTCCCCTTTAGGTTGGCCACCAAGAAGGAAAGAAAAGGAAAAGCTTCTAAATTGGGCAACAAACAAGTCACCCGCACAACCCTTTGAAGAAACTCATTAATTGTAGCAACCCGTCCACCTTGCTTTTCTTTGCATGCACCGAGGACGATGCAAATTTCTAAGTGTGAGGAGGTCGTCCGACCGACCTCCATGGGTAACAACTTCCTTTTTCAACACCAATTTTTAATTTTTGTCTTTCTTAGATTAGTTATTGCATTGTATGATAGGTTTCATGTTAGTTAGAATTTATACATATTTTTACCACTTCCTTTTTATGTTAGGACTACTTGGTTAGGGTGATAATTTCTTTTCCAAGAAACTATTTTTAGGGCACCCTACCAATTTGAAAAAAAAATTTTTTTTCTGACAAACTTGCTTGAAGAATATATTTTGGAACATGGTTTTTGAGCTAAGAACACAAGCATGTGAGTTTTGAGCCTAATTGTGTGGTTACATTTTATAACCACTTATTTTTCATTCTTGTGTGCATTGTTCTCTTTCTATGATTGTAATCTTTGATTTGTTTGATTCTTTATGTCCATTATTCCATGTATACATGCATTTATATAATTGAGGCCATCATTTCATTTAGCTCACTTACCCAAATAGCCTACCTTTCATCAACCATTGTTAGCCAAATTTGAGCCTATTTAATCCCTTTTGTTTTTAATTTTATCACATCACTACCCCAAGTGAAAAACAATAAATGTCCTCAATTTGGATCTTTGATTAGCTTAGGTTAGTAAGGGTGTGTATCATTTGGGTATGGAAAACTTGGGACATTGGTTGAGAGAAAAGTGTGTTTTTATATTTTTGTTGAAGATTTTTGGGAAATTGGGTACATATTCATGCACAATATGTAAAACCATATGCATTGATATGTTTGTATATACTTTAGAAAAAAAATGATAAAGAAAAAAACATATATATATATATATAGAAAAAGAGAAAAGAGAAAAAGAAATAAAAAGGGGACAAAAATGCCCCAAAGTAAAGTTCAATAAAAATCAATGCATATGGAATGTGAATTAAAAAGAATGCATGAGTATGTGAAAAAGTGGGAATCATGGGTAGCTAGGCATTGTATTAGAATTGTATAGGTTGTTATATGTATTTAGTGAGAGCTTAGGCTAATCAAAGATTCAAATTTCAAGCTCACTTGACCATATGCATCCTACCTTTACCCTAGCCCCATTACAACCTATGAATAAGTCCTCATGATGAATGTATGCATGCATTGAATAATTGTTGATTGTTAGATGAAAAACAAATCATGGAAAGCATGATTAGCAGAGAATTGAATGATCGACCCTATACACTAGAGACTAGAGCGGATACACATCCGGTGAGGGTTCGATGTTCAATTCCTTGTTCCTGGCTTTCATGAGCTTTCTTCTTGCAAGTCTATTTGAACTTTATTTTGATATTTGAATTGGTAGAGTTTGTGAGTCGTCATATGACCTTTGCCCTACTTGCTTATATATGTTCTTGGAGATTGATTTGCTTTTGACCAAGCAGGTAGAATCATATTGCATTTAGTTGCATTCATATAGATAGGTGCATATAATTTCTTTGCATTGAATAAATGTTCATACCTTTTCTTGTCCTTCTTTATTCTTAGCATGAGGACATGCTTGGTTTAAGTGTGGGGAGATTTGATAAACCCCGATTTTGTAGTTTATCTTGTGCCTATTTTGGGAGATTTTATCACATTCTCTCACATTTATTCAATGAAATAGCATGGTTTTGCGATTCTCCCTTGAATTGTGCTTAAATGTAAAAACATGCTTTTTAGGCCTTAAATTGGTGATTTTAATTCACTTTAATCCCATTCGATGCCTTGATGTGTTTGTTAAGTAATTTCAGGTTCATAAGGCAAGTATTCGATGGAGGAAATGAGGAGAAAAGCATGTAAAGAGGAGAATGCATGAAGAAACAAAGATATGGAATGCACCAATGGACACGCACGCGTACAAGGCGCGCACGCGCAAAAAGTGACTTCTCACAAGGACGCGCACACGTACACGCCGCTTATGCGCGGATTGGGAATTTGCCATCGACGCGCACGCACACATGCCGCGCGCGCGCCGATTCTGTTCGTGGGTCCACTTTAATGAAATCGCCCTCAGCGATTTTGCAGCTCATTTTGGGCCCAATCCAACCCATTTCTGATGCTATTGAACCCAAGGATTGAAGGGGGAATGAACACACTTAGTCATAGTTAGTTTTCATCATGTTTTAGGTTAGAATTCTAGAGAGAGAGGCTCTCTCCTCTCTCTAGATTTTAGGGTAGTTTTAGTTAATTTTTCTTAAATCCAAGTTTTAATTCTTGTTTTGATTTAGTTTCTCCTTTTAATTTCTTGTTATTACATCTCTACTCTTCTAGTTTTACTTGTCATTTCCTTTATTTTGTCCTCTTTTATGTTTATGAACATTGTTGAATCTTAATTTTCTTTAATGCAATTTTATGTTTGATGTTCTTTTTATTGTTGATTTGTGTTGAGATCTTACTTTCCTTGCTATTGGTAGTTGGTAGATTTTATTATTCTTGCACTTTTACTATGCTTTCCTTTTATGCCTTCCAAGTGTTTGATAAAATGCTTGGAAGGATGTTAGAGTAGATTTTGAGCATTCTTGGCTTGGAAAGAGTAATTAGGCAATCTTGAGTCATGAAAACCCAACTTATGTTGGTGATCTAGAGTTGTTAGCTAATATTGTTTCCATTGACGCTAATCTTTTGCTAATTTAATTAGTGAGTTGATTAGGACTTATGGAATATTGTTTCCATTGACGCTAATCTTTTGCTAATTTAATTAGTAAGTCGGTTAGGACTTTTGGATTGAGATTAGCTAGTCTCGTTAGACTTTCTCCCTATTTGTTGGAGTTGACGTAATGAGATAAATTCTTGTTTATATTTGTAACATGATTGATTAATCTTGTTTGACTTTCTCCCTATTTATTGGAGTTGACTAAATAAGATGAATTAATCATGCATGACTAGGATAGAAAGCCTATGATCTCAATCCATTGCCATGAATGTCTATCTTTATTACTTGCTTGATTTACTTTTCTTGTTATTTAAATTCTTGTCCATTTAATTTCTTGCCTCATATCAATCAAAACCCCCCTTGATCCCCATAGCCAATAATTGACCACTTCATTGCAACTCTTCGTGAGACGACCCGGAGTCTTAATACTTCGGTTAATTTTCATTGGGGTTTGTATATGTGACAACCAATATTTTTGATTGGGAGGATTGTTTGTTGGTGTAGAACTATACTTGCAACAAGAATTCATTCAATTGAGGAAATTCTATACCACGACAATTTTCTTAAATCACATTCCTGGTTCATGGAGTTTCATGCATAGCAACTTAGGTTCTTTCCCTTTAGGTTTCAAGCCTTTATCAAATCCCTAGTCACTCTCTTGATTGCATCCCTGGAGGCATCTTTCTTAGTGATCCTTCCTTCCTTTTCAAAGTTTATTTTTCTTATTGCTAAGTGCTTTGTAAGAGGGCAACTCTTTATGATAAGCTTTCAGCCAACACTCCCAAACCAGTTGGTTTTAGGGTGCTAGGTGTTAAGACACCCCTAAGGACTTACTCCCTCAAGTCTCTTTTCCTCATACATACACACCACAGGCACATGGTTTGTTATTCTTTCTTTCTTGAGACCTTGGTGTCCAGCACCTCTTTGGGTTACTAAGTGCTCTGTAGCAAAGGTTACTCTTGATAGTGGACTTTCAGCTGATAATCCCGGATTAGTTAACCCAAGTTACCAAGTGATAAGGCACCCCTAAGAGCTTATTCATCCAAGTATATCCCTTGTACATAAACACCACAGACACATGCCTCAAGTTTGAAACCCTTGGTGCCTAGCATTGTTTCTTATTGTGTTCCTTTTCTTATTTTCAATTGTATTGCTCTTTTTCTTTTCTTGTTGGGATCTTATTGTTTAGCTAGCCTCAAAAAATGTGTCTCAAACATAGGACTTAGGATGGATAGTTGCTTTCTTTCCTTTCTTGGTGAACCAACTTAGCTTACTAATCAACCTACCACAAACATTCAGAATGCACTTCACAAAATGACTCCACTCTTGTTCTTTGCATAACATTTTCTTTTAGATAAACTTAGAGAGACAAGCATACAAGTAAGGAAGATGAAAGTGAGCATTCAAGACATTAGGCTAGCACACTAGGATGTGAATAAAGAAGAACAAGTACAATATGCAGGTTCCATTCAATCAATTTTTACTTAGGGTTCGGTATTTCGAGATGGTTTGATACAACCTCATGATATCTTCCTTGGCGTTATCGTCCTAGCAATCACGTCCTTGTCTGTTTCCTTGGATAATGAGGTATGCCCATCCCCTAGGGTTGATTGGAATCCTGTAACACTATTGAAAGTTGCTTGTTCCCCAAGCACTTGGAAAAGAGTTAGCATGCATGTGTATGTGTGAGCTTCTGATCTTGGATTGGTGTGTGAACACCAAACTTAGTTCCTTGCTTACCTTGAAAAATTGGATGTATGCAATAACTTTGTGTGCTTTTTATTCTGAAACAACTATGAGTTAAAAAGACAATCTATGTATTAGAGGCTAAGCCTCTGTCAAGTGAGTTCTCTAATTGCTAGAGCAATACTTCATCATTAAGGGCTGCAATGCACTCTTAGGCTGGGGTTTTGGTGGGACACCAAACTTAGAGCCCTATATTCACCCTTGCATTGTTTTTGGTGTGTAACATCAAACTTAGCTCTTCACACTATAGAGAACCCAACTTGACATTTTTATCAAAAGACCTATGAAAAGAAAATTACCTCAGGTTGGGTTGCCTCCCAACAAAGCGCTTTTTTAGCGTCGCTAGCTCGACGATTCTTTCCTCAGTTGAGGTTGTACTTCTGTTTGGGGGTCTCCCCCATGCTGCCCAGGTAGTGTTTGAGTCTTTGCCCATTCACCGTGAACCTTCTCCTTGAGTTTTCTTCCATTATTTCTATGTGTCCATAAGGTGAGACTTTTGTGACTAGAAAGGGTCCCGACCATCTTGATTTGAGTTTCCTAGGAAAGAGTTTCAGTCTAGAGTTGAGAGAAGCACATGTTGCCCTTCTTCGAAACTTCTGGGTACCAAGTTGAGATCATGTCTCCTTTTTGCTTTTTCTTTATAAATCTTGGAATTTTCATAGGCTTGAGACCTAAATTCTTCCAATTCTTGAAGCTATAGGACCCTTTTTTCACCAGCAGCAGTGCTATCTAGGTTCAGTGTTTTAAGGGCCCAGAAGGCCTTGTGCTCCAATGATAAACCACTATTTTATGGTTTATCTTGTGCTCAATTGAGTGGTTTTTATCAACTCTTTACCCACTTATTCATACTATTTGCATGTTTTATATTTTCCTTCCTGATTTTGTGCTTTGATTGAAAACATGCTTCTTTGGACTTATATTTGCTTATTATTAATCCTCTCTTATTACCATTAGATGCCTTGATATTTGTATTAAGTGTTTTCAGAGATTACAACGCAGGAATGGCTCAGAGGATGGAAAGGAAGCATGCAAAAGTGGAAGGAATACAAGAAGTTGGAGAAACTGCTAAGCTGTCCAGCCTGACCTCTTCGCACTCAAATGGCTATAACTTTAGCTGCAGAGGTCCAAACAACGCGGCTTCAGTTGCCTTGGAAAGCTAACGTCCGGGGCTTCGATTTGATATATAATTTGCCATAGCTGCCCCGACGCCAGGCGACGCGAACGCGTGGGTCACGCAGACGCGTGACCTAGCAGGAGCGCAACCCGCGCGGCCGCGTGGACGACGCGACCGCGTCACTTGCCTGCGACCTGAACGTAACAGAAATGGCTGGGAGCAATTTCTGGGCTGTTTTTGACCCAGTTTTCAGCCCAGAACACACAGATTAGAGGCTATAAAGTGGGGGAATGCATCCATTCAGGAGGAGGCTTTAATAATTCACTTTTCATGTTTTAGATGTAGTTTTTAGAGACAGAGGTTCTCTCCTCTCTCTTAGGATTTAGGTAGAGTTTTTAGAAATTAGGATTTAGGACTTCTCTTAGTTTTAGGAGTGACTCTCAATCCTAGGTTCAATGTTCTTTTACTTTATAATTATTTGTTATTTTCAGACATTTGAATGCTTGCTTATATTAGTTATGTTGCCTAATTGGCCTATGCCACTTTCATGATGATTTTATTATTTAATGATATTTGAGGTATTTCAGTTTATGATTGTCCCTTTTTATTATCCCTAATCTGAAGATATTGTTATTCCAGTAGATTTAATTTCCTTCCTTTTGGTCTTGGTTAAGAAATCAGTAACTCAGGAGTTATCTTAGCTCAACATAATTGATAACTGTTATCTTTGCTAATTGAACTGAACTTCAATAATCCCAACCTTTTCTTAGGAAATAAATAGGATTCGAAGGTCAATTAATTAGTCCCTTGACTTTCCTTTGCTTTAGCAAAAGTTGACTAAGTGGAATTAAGATTCAACTTTCATTATTATTGATAAGAATAACTAAGTCTGAATTTCCAATTTTTCGTACCTTGCCAAAGGATTTGTTTTACAGTACAATTGTAATCTCAACTCTTTATCACAACTTCGCACAACTAACCAGCAAGTGCACTGGGTCGTCCAAGTAATAAACCTTACGCGAGTAAGGGTCGATCCCACAGAGATTGTTGGTATGAAGCAAGCTATGGTCATCTTGTAAATCTCAGTCAGGCAGACTCAAATGGTTATGGAGGATAACATAAAACATAAAGATAAAGATAGAGATACTTATGCAATTCATTGGTGAGAATTTCAGATAAGCGTATGGAGATGCTTTGTCCCTTCCGTCTCTCTGCTTTCCTACTGTCTTCATCTAATCCTTCTTACTCCTTTCCATGGCAAGCTGTATGTAGGGTTTCACCGTTGTCAGTTGCTACCTCCCATCCTCTCAGTGAAAATGTTCAACGCGCTCTGTCACAGCACGGCTATTCAGCTGTCGGTTCTCGATCATGTTGGAATAGAATCCAGTGATTCTTTTGCGTCTGTCACTAATGCCCTACAATCGCGAGTTTGAAGCTCGTCACAGTCATTCAATCCTCGAATCCTACTCAGAATGCCACAGACAAGGTTTAGACCTTCCGGATTCTCTTGAATGCCGCCATCAATTCTAGCTTATACCACGAAGATTCTGATTAAGGAATCCAAGAGATAAACATTCAAGCCTTGTTTGCTTGTAGAATGGGAGTGGTTGTCAGGCACGCGTTCATAAGTGAGAATGATGATGAGCGTCACATAATCATCACATTCATCATGTTCTTGGGTGTGAATGAATATCTTAGAACAAGAATAAGCTGAATTGAATAGAAGAACAATAGTAATTGCATTAATACTCGAGGTACAGCAGAGCTTCACACCTTAATCTATGGTGTGTAGAAACTCCACCGTTGAAAATACATAAGAACAAGGTCTAGGCATGGCCGAATGGTCAGCCTCCCAAAGAAGGTTCAATCATAAAAACATGATCAAAAGATTCAAGTGATCAAAAGACTTAAATACAATAGCAAAAGGTCCTACTTATAGAGAACTAGTAGCTAGGGTTTACAGAAATGAGTAAATGACATAAAAATTCACTTCCGGGCCCACTTGGTGTGTGCTTGGGCTGAGCATTGAAGCATTTTCGTGTAGAGACTCTTCTTGGAGTTAAACGCCAGCTTTTGTGCCAGTTTAGGCGTTTAACTCCCATTCTTGTGCCAGTTCCGGCGTTTTACGCCAGAATTCTTGAGCTGACTTGGAACGCCTGTTTGGGCCATCAAATCGCGGGCAAAGTATGGACTATTATACATTGCTGGAAAGCCCAGGATGTCTACTTTCTAACGCAATTAAGAGCGCACCAATTGGGCTTCGGTAGCTCCAGATAATCTACTTCGAGTGCAGGGAGGTCAGAATCCAACAGCATCTGCAGTCCTTTTCAGCCTCTGAATCAGATTTTTGCTCAGGTCCCTCAATTTCAGCCAGAAAATACCTGAAATCACGGAAAAACACACAAACTCATAGTAAAGTCCAGAAGAGTGAATTTTAACTAAAAACTAATAAAAATATAATAAAAACTAACTAAAACATACTAAAAACATACTAAAAACAATGCCAAAAATTGTACAAATTATCCGCTCATCACAACACGAAACTTAAATTGTTGCTTATCCCCAAGCAACTGAAAATCAAATAAGATAAAAAGAAGAGAATATGCAATGAATTCCAAAAACATCTATGAAGATCAGTATTAATTAGATGAGCGGGGCCTTAGCTTTTTGCCTCTGAACAGTATTGGCATCTCACTTTATCCTTTGAAATTCAGAATGATGGGCTTCTATAGGAACTCAGAATCCAGATAGTGTTATTGATTCTCCTAGTTAAGTATGATGATTCTTGAACATAGCTACTTTATGAGTCTTGGCCGTGGCCCAAAGCACTTTGTCTTCCAGTATTACCACCGGATACATACATGCCACAGACACATAACTGGGTGAACCTTTTCAGATTGTGACTCAGCTTTGCTAGAGTCCCAAATTAGAGGTGTCCAGGGTTCTTAAGCACACACTTTTTGCCTTGGATCACAACTTTATTATTTCTTTCTCTTTTTTTTCTTTTTTTCGCATGTACCATCTCTCTTTTTTTTTGAATTCAATGCTTTTTCTTGCTTCAAGAATCATTTTTATGATTTTTCAGATCCTCAGTAACATGTCTCCTTTTTCATCATTCTTTCAAGAGCCAACATTCATGAACAACAAATTCAAAAGACATATGCACTGTTCAAGCATACATTCAGAAGTCAAAGTATTGCCACCACATCAAAATAATTAATCTGTTATAAAATCCAAAATTCATGCAATTCTTCTCTTTTCCAATTAAGAACATTTTTCTTTTAAGAAAGGTGATGGATTCATAGGACATTCATAACTTTAAGGCATAGACACTAAGACACTAATGATCATAAGACACAAACATAGATAAACATAGGCATAAAAATTCGAAAAACAGGAAAATAAAGAACAAGGAGATTAAAGAACGGGTCCACCTTAGTGATGGCGGCTTGTTCTTCCTCTTGAAGATCTTATGGAGTGCTTGAGCTCCTCAATGTCTCTTCTTTGCCTTTGTTGCTCCTCTCTCATGATTCTTTGATCTTCTCTAATTTCATGGAGGAGGATGGAATGTTCTTGGTGCTCCACCCTTAGTTGTCCCATGTTGGAACTCAATTCACCTAGGGAGGTGTTGATTTGCTCCCAATAGTTTTGTAGAGGAAAGTGCATCCCTTGAGGCATCTCAGGGATTTCATGGTGAGTGGGATCTCTTGTTTACTCCATCCTTTTCGTAGTGATGGGCTTGTCTTCATCAATGAGGGTGTCTCCCTCTATGTCAACTCCAACTGAATAACAGAGGTGACAAATGAGATGAGGGAAGGCTAACCTTGCCAAGGTAGAGGACTTGTCCGCCACCTTATAAAGTTCTTGGGATATAACCTCATGAACTTCTATTTCCTCTCCAATTGTGATGCTATTAATCATGATAACCCGGTCTATTGTAACTTCGGACCGGTTGCTAGTGGGAATGATTGAGCGTTGTATAAACTCCAACCATCCTCTAGCCATGGGCTTGAGGTCATGCCTTCTTAGTTGAACCGGCTTCCCTCTTGAATCTCTCTTCCATTGAGCGCCCTCTTCACGAATGTCAATGAGGACTTGGTCCAACCTTTGATCAAAGTTGACCCTTCTAGTGTAAGGGTGTTCATCTCCTTGCATCATGGGCAAGTTGAATGCCAACCTTACATTTTCCGGACTAAAATCTAAGCATTTCCCCCGAACCATTGTAAGCCAATTCTTTGGGTCCGGGTTCACACTTTGATCATGGTTCTTGGTGATCCATGCATTAGCATAGAACTCTTGAACCATTAAGATTCCAACTTGTTGAATGGGGTTGGTAAGAACTTCCCAACCTCTTCTTCGGATCTCATGTCGGATCTCCGGATATTCACTCTTTTTGAGTTTGAAAGGGACCTCGGGGATCACCTTTTTCATGGCCACAACTTCATAGAAGTGGTCTTGATGCACCCTTGAGATGAATCTCTCCATCTCCCATGACTCGGAGGTGAAAGCTTTTGCCTTCTCTTTCCTCTTTCTAGAGGTTTCTCCGGCCTTAGATGCCATAAATGGTTATGGAAAAATAAAAAGCAATGCTTTTACCACACCAAACTTAAAAGGTTTGCTCATCCTCGAGCAAAAGAGGAAAGAAGAGAGTAGAGGAAGAAGAAATAGAGGAGATGGAGGTGGCGTTGTGGTTCGTCCAAGGGGGAGAAGTAGTGTTTAGGTTGTGTGAAAATGAAAGAATGAAGAACAGTTTATATAGGAGTGGAGAGGGGGTGTATGGTTCGGCCATGTGAGGGTGGGTTGGGAGGGAAAGTGGTTTGAATTTGAATGGTGAGGTAGGTGGGGATCCTGTGGGGTCCACAGATCCTGAGGTGTCAAGGAAAACTCATCCCTGCACCAAGTGGCGAGCAAAAATGCTCTTTATGCCAATTCTGGCATTAAACGCCGGGCTGGTGCCCATTTCTGGCATTTAACGCCAGCTTCTTGCCCTTTCCTGGCGTTTAACGCCAGTCTGGTGCCCCTTTCAGGCGTTAAACGCCCAGAATGGTGCCAGACTGGACGTTAAACGCCCATTTGCTGCCCTTACTGACGTTTAGACACCAGCAAGATTCTCCTCCAGGGTGCGCTGTTTTTCTTTCTGTTTTTCATTCTGTTTTTGCTTTTTCAATTGATTTTGTGACTTTCCATGATCATCAACCTATAGAAAACATAAAATAACAAAGGAAATTAGATAAATATAACATTGGGTTGCCTCCCAACAAGCGCTTCTTTAATGTCATTAGCTTGACAGTGGGCCCTCATGGAGCCTCACAGATATTCAGAGCAATGTTGGAACCTCCCAACACCAAGTTAGAGTTTGAATGTGGGGGTTCAACACCAAACTTAGGATTTGGTTGTGGCCTCCCAACACCAAACTTAGAGTTTGACTGTGGGGGCTCTGCTTTGAGAGAAGCTCTTCATGCTTCCTCTCCATGGTTACAGAGGGATATCCTTGAGCCTTAAACACAAAGGATTCTTTATTCACTTGAATGATCAATTCTCCTCTGTCAACATCAATCACAGCCTTTCCTGTGGCTAGGAAGGATCTGCCAAGGATGATGGATTCACCCATGCACTTCCCAGTCTCTAGGACTATGAAATCAGTAGGGATGTAATGGTCTTCAATCTTTACCAGAACATCCTCTACAAGTCCATAAGCTTGTTTTCTTGAATTGTCTGCCATCTCTAGTGAGATTCTTGCAGCTTGCACCTCAAAGATCCCTAGCTTCTCCATTACAGAGAGAGGCATGAGGTTTATGCTTGACCCTAGGTCACACAGAGCCTTCTTGAAGGTCATGGTGCCTATTGTACAAGGTATTGAGAACTTCCCAGGGGCCTGTCTCTTTTGAGGTAATCTCTGCCTAGTCAAGTCATCCAGTTCTTTGGTGAGCAAAGGGGGTTCATCCTCCCAAGTCTCATTACCAAATAACTTGTCATTTAGCTTCATGATTGCTCCAAGGTACTTAGCAACTTGCTCTTCAGTGACATCTTCATCCTCTTTAGAGGAAGAATACTCATCAGAGCTCATGAATGGCAGAAGTAAATCCAATGGAATTTCTATGGTCTCAGTGTGAGCCTCAGATTCCCATGGTTCCTCATTAGGGAACTCATTAGAGGCCAGTGGACGTCCATTGAGGTCTTCCTCAGTGGCGCTCACTACCTCTTCCTCCTCTCCAAGTTCGGCCATGTTGATGGCCTTGCATTCTCCTTTTGGATTCTCTTCTGTATTGCTTAGAAGAGTACTAGGAGGGAGTTCAGTAACTTTCTTGCTCAACTGACCCACTTGTGCCTCCAAGTTTCTAATGGAGGATCTTGTTTCAGTCATGAAACTTTGAGTGGTTTTGATTAGATCAGAGACCGTGGTTGCTAAGTCAGAGTAGCTCTGCTTAGAATTCTTTGTCTGTTGCTGAGAAGATGATGGAAAAGGCTTGCCATTGCTAAACCTGTTTCTTCCACCATTATTGTTGTTGAAACCTTGTTGAGGTCTCTGTTGATCCTTCCATGAGAGATTTGGATGATTTCTCCATGAAGGATTATAGGTGTTTCTATAGGGTTCTCCCATGTAGTTCACCTCTTCCATTGAAGGGTTCTCAGGATCATAAGCTTCTTCTTCAGATGAAGGGTCCTTAGTACTGCCTAGTGCAGCTTGCATTCTAGACAGGCTTTGAGAAATCATATTGACTTGCTGAGTCAATATTTTTTTCTGAGCCAATATGGCATTCAGAGTATCAATCTCAA
The DNA here is from genome assembly GCF_003086295.3 of Arachis hypogaea. Taxonomy (NCBI): domain Eukaryota; kingdom Viridiplantae; phylum Streptophyta; class Magnoliopsida; order Fabales; family Fabaceae; genus Arachis; species Arachis hypogaea. The sequence continues at coordinate 85,847,596 of NC_092041.1, forward strand.
GAACTCCTTTCTTCTGATTCGTCTCATTGTTCACAGAATTCCTTTCAGAAGTGTACATGAATTGATTATTTGCAACCATTTTAATGAGTTCTTGAGCTTCTGCAGGCGTCTTCTTCAGATGAAGAGATCCTCCAGCAGAGCTATCCAATGACATCTTGGACAGTTCAGACAGACCATCATAGAAGATACCTATGATGCTCTATTCAGAAACCATATCAGAAGGACACTTTCTGATCAATTGTTTGTATCTTTTCCAAGCTTCATAGAGGGATTCACCTTCCTTCTGTCTGAAGGTTTGGACTTCCACTCTAAGCTTACTCAATTTTTGAGGTGGAAAGAACTTTGCCAAGAAGGCATTGACTAGCTTTTCCCAAGAGTTCAGGCTTTCTTTAGGTTGTGAGTCCAACCATATCCTAGCTCTGTCTCTTACAGCAAAAGGGAATAGCATAAGTCTGTAGACCTCAGGGTCAACCCCATTAGTCTTGACAGTGTTACAGATTTGCAAGAACTCAGCTAAAAACTGATGAGGATCTTCCAATGGAAGTCCATGGAACTTGCAATTCTGTTGCATTAGAGAAACTAATTGAGGCTTAAGCACAAAGATGTTTGCTCCAATGGCAGGGATAGAGATGCTTCTCCCATAGAAGTCGGGAGTAGGTGCAGTAAAGTCACCCAGCACCTTCCTTGCATTGTTGGCATTGTTGTTGTTTTCGGCTGCCATGTCTTCTTCTTTGAAGATTTCTGTTAGGTCCTCTACAGAGAGTTGTGCCTTAACTTCTCTTAGCTTTCGCTTCAAGGTTCTTTCAGGTTCAGGGTCAGCCTCAACAAGAATGCTTTTGTCTTTGCTCCTGTTCATATGAAAGAGAAGAGAACAAGAAAATATGGAATCCTCTATGTCACAGTATAGAGATTCCTTGAGGTGTCAAAGGAAAAGAAAGAGGTAGAAAATTCGAACTTATCAAGGAAAGATAGAGTTCGAATTGTGCATTGAGGAATAGTGTTAGTCCATAAATAGAAGGATGTGAGAAGAGAGGAAGAAATTTTCGAAAATAAATTAAAAATATTTTAAAAACATTTTGAAAAATACTAATTGATTTTTGAAAAATAAGAGTGGAAAAGAAATCAAGTGATTTTTGAAAAATTTTGAAATTAGAAATTAAAAAGATATGATTGAAAATTATTTTGAAAAAGATGTGATTAGGAAGATATGATTGAAAAGTTATGGTTTTAAGAAGATATGATTGAAAAGATATGAAAAAAAAAACAATTTGAAAAGATTTGATTTTTAAAATTAATGACTTGGCTAACAAATTAAAAGATATGATTCAGACATTAAATCTTTCTCAACAGAAAAGGCAACATACTCTGAGATGTTGAATCAAATCATTAATTGTTAGCAAGTATTTTTGAAAATGGAAAGAAATTAATTTTGAAAACACATGATTGAAAAGATATGATTTGAAAAAGATTTGATTTCAAAAATTTTGAAAACTTGAAAAAAATTGGCATTAAAGACAAAATCTTCCCTCTTGTGCCATCCTGGCATTAAACGCCCAGAATGGTGCACATTCTGGCGTTTAACGCCCAAAACACTACCCTTTTGGGCGTTAAACGCCCAGCCAGGCACCCTGGCTGGCGTTTAAACGCCAGTTTTCCTTCCTCACTGGGCGTTTTGAACGCCCAGCTTTTTCTGTGTAATTCCTCTACTGAATGTTCTGAATCTTCAATTCTCTGTATTATTGACTTGAAAAGACACAAATTAAAAATTTTTTTATTTTTTTAATAATGAGGAATAATCAAAATGCAACTAAAATCAAATAAACAATGCATGCAAGAAACCAAACTTAGAAGTTTGTATACTACTAACACTAACAAATTGAGAATGCATATGAGAAATAACAAAACACACAAAACAAGAGAATTTAAAGATCAGAGCAAGTAAATCATCAAGAACAACTTGAAGATTAATGAAGACACATGATAAATGCAAGAAGAACAGAAACATGCAATTGACACCAAACTTAAAATGAGACACTAGACTCAAACAAGAAATATTTTTGGTTTTTATGATTTTGTAATTTTTTTTTTGTTTTTTTCGAAAATTACATGGAGAAGAAAATAAAGAGATTCAAAATTTTTAATAAGAATTCCAGGAATCATGCAATGTTAGTCTAAAGCTTCAGTCTAAAGAAATTAGACATGGCTAGCCAAGCTTCAGCAGGACATTGCATTCAAGAGCTAAATTGATGAAGATCAATCAGCTTTGGTGATGATAAGAACATCACCTTGAAACACTAGAATTCATTCTTAAAAATTTTGAAAAATACCTAATCTAAGCAACAAGATGAACCGTCAGTTGTCCAAACTCAAACAATCCCCGGCAACGGCGCCAAAAACTTGGTGCACGAAATTGTGATCATCAATGGCGCCATCAACATGGTACGCACAATTGTAATCTCAACTCTTTATCACAACTTCGCACAACTAACCAGCAAGTGCACTGGGTCGTCCAGGTAATAAACCTTACGCGAGTAAGGGTCGATCCCACGGAGATTGTTGGTATGAAGCAAGCTATGGTCATCTTGTAAATCTCAGTCAGGCAGACTCAAATGGTTATGGAGGATAACATAAAACATAAAGATAAAGATAGAGATACTTATGCAATTCATTGGTGAGAATTTCAGATAAGTGTATGGAGATGCTTTGTCCCTTCCGTCTCTATTCTTTCTTACTGTCTTCATCCAATCCTTCTTACTCCTTTCCATGGCAAGCTGTATGTAGGGTTTCACCGTTGTCATTGGCTACCTCCTATCCTCTCAGTGAACATGTTCAACGCGCTCTGTCACAGCACGGCTATTCAGCTGTCGGTTCTCGATCATGTCGGAATAGAATCCAGTGATTCTTTTGCGTCTGTCACTAACGCCCCACAATCGCGAGTTTGAAACTCGTCACAGTCATTCAATCCTCGAATCCTACTCAGAATGCCACAGACAAGGTTTAGACCTTCCGGATTCTCTTGAATGCTGCCATCAATTCTAGCTTATACAACGAAGATTCCGATTAAGGAATCCAAGAGATAAACATTCAAGCCTTGTTTGCTTATAGAACGGGAGTGGTTGTCAGGCACGCGTTCATAAGTGAGAATGATGATGAGTGTCACATAATCATCACATTCATCATGTTCTTGGGTGCGAATGAATATCTTAGAACAAGAATAAGCTAAATTGAATAGAAAAACAATAGTAATTGCATTAATACTCGAGGTACAGCAGAGCTCCACACCTTAATCTATGGTGTGTAGAAACTCCACCGTTGAAAATACATAAGAACAAGGTCTAGGCATGGCTGAATGGCCAGCCTCCCAAAGAGGGTTCAATCACAAAAAGATGATCAAAAGATTCAAGTGATCAAAAGACTCAAATACAATAGCAAAAGGTCCTACTTATAGAGAACTAGTAGCTAGGGTTTACAGAAATGAGTAAATGACATAAAAATCCACTTCCGGGCTCACTTGGTGTGTGCTTGGGCTGAGCATTGAAGCATTTTCGTGTAGAGACTCTTCTTGGAGTTAAACGCTAGCTTTTGTGCCAGTTTGGGCATTTAACTCCCATTCTTGTGCCAGTTCCAGCGTTTTACGCCAGAATTCTTGAGCTGACTTGGAACGCCTGTTTGGGCCATCAAATCTCGGGCAAAGTATAAACTATTATATATTTCTGGAAAGCCCAGGATGTCTACTTTCCAACGAAGTTGAGAGCGTGCCAATTGGGCTTCTGTAGCTCCAGATAATCTACTTCAAGTGCAGGGAGGTCAGAATCCAACAGCATCTGCAGTTCTTTTCAGCCTCTGAATCAGATTTTTGCTCAGGTTCCTCAATTTCAGCCAGAAAATACCTGAAATCACAGAAAAACACACAAACTCATAGTAAAGTCCAGAAGAGTGAATTTTAACTAAAAACTAATAAAAATATAATAAAAACTAACTAAAACATACTAAAAACATACTAAAAACAATGTCAAAAAGCATACAAATTATCCGCTCATCTCCAAGTCATTAATTTTAAAAATCAAATCTTTTTAAAGTGTTTCTCAATCATATCTTTTCAATCATATATTTTTTAAAACCATAACTCTTCAATCGTATCTTCTTAATGACATCTTTTTCCAAATAATTTTCAATCTTTTTGATTTCTAATTTCAAAATCTTTTTCAAAAATCACTTTATTTCTTTCCCAACTTTAATTTTCGAAAACCATTCTTCAATTTTTCAAAATTTCTTCAAAATCTTTTAATTTATTTTCGAAAATTATTCCCCTCTTCTCACATCCTTCTATTTAAGGACTAACTGGTGCACGAATTTGTGATCATCAACAATGGCTCCAATAGTTTGGTAGCTCTCACACGTGAATCACACTTAGTCACAACTCCGCACAACTAACCAGCAAGTGCACTGGGTCGTCCAAGTAATACCTTACGTGAGTAAAGGTCAATCCCACGGAGATTATTGATATGAAGCAATCTATGGTCATCTTGTAAATCTCTGTCAGGCTGATTCAAATATGATTGGATTAGATATTCAAAAGATAAATAAAATAAACAGGAAATAAAGATAAAGTTACTCATGTAATCCAATGGTGGGAATTTCAGATAGGTGCATGGAGGTGCTGTGTTCCTTCCGAATCTCTACTTTCTTATTACATTCATCCAATCCTTCTTACTCCTTTCCATGGCAAGCTGTATGTAGGGCATCACCGTTGTCAATGGCTACATCCCATCCTCTCAGTGAAAAAGGTCCAAATGCTCTGTCACAGTACGGCTAATCATCTGTCAGTTCTCAATCGGGTTGGAATAGAATCCAGTGATTCTTTTGCGTCTGTCACTAACGCCCAGCCTTCAGGAGTTTGAAGCTCGTCACAGTCATTCAATCCCGGAATCCTACTCGGAATACCATAGACAAGGTTAGACTTTCCGAATTCCCATGAATACCGCCATCAATTCTAGCTTATACCACAAAGATTCTGATTAAGGAATCCAAGAGATATGCGCCCGGTCTAAGGTAGAACGGAAGTGGTTGTCAGTCACGCGCGTTCATAGGTGAGAATGATGATGAGTGTCATGGATCATCACATTCATCAAGTTGAAGTGCAACGAATATCTTAGAACAGGAATAAATCGAATTGGATAGAAAATAATAGTAATTGCATTGAAACTTAAGGTACAGCAGAGCTCCACACCCTTAATCTATGGTGTGTAGAAACTCCACCGTTGAAAATACATAAGTGAAAGGTCCAGGCATGGCCGAATGGCCAGCCCCCCATGAAGGTCTAAGGACTAGGCGTCCAGAGATGTCTAATACAATAGTAAACTATCCTATTTATACTAGACTAGCTACTAGGGTTTACAGGAGTAAGTAATTGATGCATAAATCCACTTCCAGGGCCCACTTGGTGTATGTTTGGGCTGAGCTTGATCTATCCACGAGCTGAGGCTTCTTTTGGAGTTGAACGCCAAGTTGTAATGTGTTTTGGGCGTTCAACTCCGGTTCGTGACGTGTTTCTGGCGTTTGACTCTAGAATGCAGCATGGAACTGGCATTGAGCGCCAGTTTACATCGTTTAATCACGAATAAAGTATGGACTATTATATATTGCTGGAAAGCTCTGGATGTCTACTTTTCATCGCTGTTAAGAGCGCACCATTTGGAGTTCTGTAGCTCCAGAAAATCCATTTCGAGTGCATGAAGGTCAGATTCCAACAACATCAGCAGTCCTTTGTCAGCCTCCTATAAGAGTTTTGCTCAGGTCCCTCAATTTCAGCCAGAAAATACCTGAAATCATAGAAAAACACACAAACTCATAGTAAAGTCCAGAAATGTGAATTTAGCATAAAAACTAATGAAAACATCCCTAAAAGTAACTAGATCATACTAAAAACTACCTAAAAACAATGCCAAAAAGCGTATAAATTATCCGCTCATCACAATACCAAACTTAAATTGTTGCTTGTCCCCAAGTAACTAAAAATTAATTAGGATAAAAAGAAGAGAATATACTATAAATTCCAAAATGTCAATGAATATTAATTCTAATTAGATGAGCCGGACTTGTAGCTTTTTGCTTCTGAACATTTTTGGCATCTCACTTTTTCCTTTGAAGTTTAGAATGATTGGCTTCTCTAGGAACTTAGAATTTCGGATAGTGTTATTGATTCTCCTAGTTAAGTATGTTGATTCTTGAACACAGCTACTTTTATGAGTCTTGGACGTGGCCCTAAGCACTTTGTTTTCCAATATTACCACCGGATACATAAATGCCACAGACACATGACTGGGTGAACCTTTTCAAATTGTGACTCAGCTTTGCTAGAGTCCCCAGTTAGAGATGTCCAGAGCTCTTAAGCACACTCTTTTTGCTTTGGATCTTTTTTACGCTTGCCTTTTGGTTTTAAGGGCTAATAGCTTTTTCTGCTTGCTTTTTCTTTTTCTTTCTATATTTTTTTTCGCCAATTTTTTTTTCACAAGCTTTTGCTTTTTCACTGCTTTTTCTTGTTTCAAGAATCAATTTCATGATTTTTTAGATCATCAATAACATTTCTCTTTGTTCATCATTCTTTCAAGAGCCAACAATTTTAGCATTCATAAACAACAAGATAAAAAATATGCACTGTTCAAGCATTCATTCAGAAAACAAAAAGTTTTGTCACCACATCAATATAATTAAACTAAATTCAAGGACAATTTTCGAAATTTATGTACTTCTTGTTCTTTTGAATAAAAAACAATTTTCATTTAAGAGAGGTGAAGGATTAATGGAATTATTCATAGCTTTAAGACATAGTTACTAACTACTAATGATCATGAAGTAGAGACACAAAACATAGATAAACATATAACATAAAAAACCAAAAAAAAAACAGAGAGATAAGAACAAGGAAGTTAAGGAATGAGTCCACCTTAGTGAGGGTGGCGCCTTTTGAAGGTCCAATGGTGCTTTTTGAGCTCCTTTATGTCTCTTTCTTGCTTCTGTTGCATGATCCCTAGTGATTTTGGTGTTCCTACCCTTAGTTGCTTCCAATAATTATGTGGAGGAACATGTATCCCCTGAGGTATCTCAGGGATTTCTTGATGAGGGAATTTCTCATGCTCTCTTGATGTGCAGTCAAATGCTCTTCTACTGAGTTGTGGACCCTTGAGATGAATATCTCCATCTCCCATGACTCAGAGGTGGAAGCTTTTGTCTTCTCTTTTCTCTTCTCTTTCTTTTCTCTCTCTCTCTTTTTTTTTTTGAGATTTCTCTGGCCTTAGGTGCCATCAATGGTTATGGAAAAAGCAAGAAAAGCAAAAAATATATGATTTTACCACACCAAACTTAGAATGTTGCTCGCCCTCGAGCAAAAGAAGAAAGAATAGAAGAAGGAGAAGAAGATATGGGGGAGAGGGAGAGATGTTTGTGTTTTGGCCATGTAGGGTGGGTTTGGGTGGGAAGGATGGATGGATGTGAGTGGTGAAGAGATGATGGGGAAGAGGGATTAAGGTAATTGGGAAAGAAGGGAGAAGGTGAGTTGAGGTAGGTGGGGATCCTGTGGGGTCCACAGATCCTGAGATGATCCTGTGGGTCCACAGATCCTGAGGTGTCAAGGATTTACATCCCTGCACCAATTAGGCATGTAAAATGCCTTTGCATACAATTCTGGTGTTTAAACGCCGAGGTGATGCATGTTCTGGGCGTTCAACGCCCATGTGTAGCATGTTTCTGGCGTTGAACACCAGTTCCATGCTTGTTTCTGGCGTTGAACACCAGTTCCATGCTTGTTTCTGGCGTTTAGTGCCAGCTCTATGCTCTGTTCTGGCGTTGAACGCCAGCCAGATGCTTCTTACTGGCGTTTAAACGCCAGTAAGTCCTTCCTCCAGGGTGTGATTTTTCTTCTGCTGTTTTTGATTTTCTTTTTAATTTTAGTATTTTTTTCGTGACTCCACATGATCATGAACCTAATAAAACATAAAGAACAATAAAAAGAAAAATAAAATTAGATAAATAAAAATTGGGTTGCCTCCCAATAAGCGCTTCTTTAATGTCAATAGCTTGACAGTGAGCTCTCGTGGAGCTTCAGAGATGTTCAGAGCATTGTTGGGACCTCCCAACACCAAACTTAGAGTTTGAATATGGGGGTTCAACACCAAACTTAGAGTTTGGTTGTGGCCTCCCAATACCAAACTTAGAGTTTGACTGTGGGGGCTCTGTTTGACTCTGCATTGAGAGAAGCTGTTCATGCTTCCTCTCATTACCAAATAACTTGGCATTTAGCTTCATGATGGCTCCTAGATGTTGAGCAACTTGCTCTCCATTTACATCTTTATCCTCTTCAGAGGAAGAATAGTCTTCAGAGCTCATGAATGGCAGAAGGAGGTTTAATGGAATCTCTATGGTCTCTATATGAGCCTCAGATTCCTTTGAGTCCTCAATAGGGAACTCCTTCTTGTGGGAGACGTCCCATGAGGTCTTCCTCATTGGGATTCACCACCTCCCCTTCCTCCTTGCATTCGGCCATATTAACTATATCAATGGCCTTGCACTCTCTCTTTGGATTCTCTTCTGTATTGCTTGGGAGAGTACTAAGAGGAGTTTCAGTGATTTTCTTACTCAACTGGCCTACTTGTGCCTCCAGATTTCTGATGGAGGACCTTGTTTCACTCATGAAACTTAAATTGGCCTTAGACAGATCAGAGACTAAATTTGCTAAGTTAGAGGTATTCTGTTCATAATTCTCTGTCTGTTGCTGAGAAGATGATGGATAAGGCTTGATATTGCTGAGCCTATTTATTCCACCATTATTAAAGCCTTGTTGAGGCTTTTGTTGATCCTTCCATGAGAAATTCGGATGATTTCTCCATGATGAATTATAGGTGTTTCCATAAGGTTCACCCATGTAATTTACCTCTGCCATTGCAGGGTTTTCAGGATCATAGGCTTCTTCTTCAGAAGATGCCTCTTTAGCACTGTTGGATGCATTTTGCCATCCATTCAAACTTTGAGAAATCATGTTGACTTGCTGAGTCAACACTTTGTTCTGAGCCAATATGGCATTCAGAGCATCAATTTCAAGAACTCCCTTCCTCTGAGGCGTCCCATTATTCATGGAATTCCTCTCAGAAGTATACATGAATTGGTTATTTGCAACCATGTCAATAAGTTCCTGAGCTTCTGCAGGCGTTTTCTTGAGGTGAATGGATCCACCTGCAGAGTGGTCCAATGACATCTTGGAAAACTCAGATAGACCATAATAGAATATATCTAATATGGTCCACTCTGAAAACATGTCAGAAGGACACTTTTTGGTCATCTGCTTGTATCTTTCCCAAGCTTCATAGAGGGATTCACCATCTTTTTTCTTGAAGGTATGAACATCTACTCTAAGCTTGCTCCGCTTTTGAGGAGGAAAGAATTTATCCAAGAAGGCTGTGACCAGCTTATCCCAGGAGTCCAGGCTATCTTTAGGTTGTGAGTCCAACCATGTTCTAGCTCTGTCTCTTACAGCAAAAGGGAAAAGCATGAGCCTGTAGACTTCAAGATCTACTCCATTCGTCTTTACAGTCTCACAAATCTGCAAGAACTCAGTTAAAAACTGGTAAGGATCTTCAGATAGAAGTCCATGAAATTTGCAATTCTATTGCATTAGAGCAACTAATTGAGGTTTCAGCTCAAAATTATTTGCTCCAATGACCGGAATGGAGATGCTTCTTCCATCAAATTTGGACGTTGGTTTAGTGAAGTCACCTAGCATTCTCCTTGCATTATTGTTGTTGGGTTCGGCTGCCATCTCCTTCTCTTGTTCAAAAATTTCAGAAAGGTTGTCTCTAGATTATTGTAATTTAGCTTCTCTTAGTTTCCTCTTCAGAGTCCTTTCAGGTTCAGGATCAGCTTCAACAAGAGTGTCTTTTTCCTTGTTCCTGCTCATATGAAAGAGAAGAAAAAAAGAAAAGGAAGAAGAATCCTCTATATTTGGACAAAGACGATCCTTATTATTAGTAGAAGAAGAAAGGAATAAAAGTGGAGAATCCAATCACAAGGGTGAGGATAGAGGCAGTGATTGGAGATGAAGAGAGGTGAAGAGAAGTGTTAGTAAATAAATAAATAAATAGAAGAAGAGAAGAGAGGGAGAATTCGAAAATAATTTTGAAAAAATAGTTAATGATTTTCAAAAATTAAAGATAAGATATAATTAAAATTGAAATTTAAAACAGTTAAAAAGAATTTTTGAAAAAGAGATGAGATATTTTTGAAATTTAAAGAGGGAAAAGTAGTTAGGTAGTTTTGAAAAAGATAAAAAACAAACAAAAAGTCAAATAGTTAGTTGAAAAAAAATTTGAAAATCAAATTTGAAAGATAAGATAAGAAGTTAGATAAGATATCTTGAAATCAAATTTTTGAAAAAGATAAAATTTTGAAAAAGATATGATAAAAAAACAGATATGATAAAAATATATGATAAAAAGATAAGATTTTTAAGAAAAAGATATTTTGAAAAAGATTTAATTTTTAAAATTAAAATTACTTAACTAACAAGAAACTAAAAGATATGATTCTAGAATTTAAAGATTAAACCTTTCTTAACAAGAAAGTAACAAACTTCAAATTTTTGAATCAATCACATTAATTGTTAGTATAATTTCAAAAATTATGAAATAAAATTAAGAAAAAGATTTTGAAAATAATTTTAAATTTTTGAAATTAATAAGATAAAGATGAAAAAGATTTGATTTTTGAAAAAAAAAATTGAAAAGATATGATTTTTAAAATTGAAAATTTGACTTGACTTATGAAAAACAACTAATTTTAAATTTTTTTTGACTAAGTCAACCCAAAATTTCGAATTTTTGAGAGAAAAAAGGAAAATATATTTTTTTATTTTTAAATTTTTAATAAGGAGAGAGAAAAACACCAATATGACCCAAAACATGAAAATTTTGGATCAAAACACTTAATGCATGCAAGAACACTATGAATGTCAAGATGAACACCAAGAACACTTTGAAGATCATGATGAACATCAAGAACATATTTTTGAAAAATTTTTGATGCAAAGAAAACATGCAAGACACCAAACTTAGAAATCTTTAATGCTTGGACTCTAACAAACGAAAAATGCATATGAAAAACAACATACAACACAAAACAAGAAATCATCAAGATCAAATAAGAAGACTTGTCAAGAACAACTTGATGATCATGAAGAACACCATGAATGCATGAATTTTCGAAAAATGTAAGAAAAATTTTTAAAGCATGCAATTGACACCAAACTTAAAAATTGACTCAAGACTCAAACAAAAAACATAAAATATTTTTTATTTTTATGATTTTCTAATTTTTTTGTATTTTCTTTTATTTTTTTCGAAAAACATATGGAAAAAAGAAAATAAGAAATTCAAAATCTTTAAGAATAATTCTAGGAATCTTTTTATGTTAGCCTAAAGCTCTAATTCAGGGGTTGGACATGGCTTAATAGCCAGCCAGCTTTAGGATGGCATTACATGCATTGTGGTGATTAGTTGAAGACCAATCCCAAAGGAGTTTGAATATGGCTTTACAGCCAGCTAGGATTCAACATGTTACTATGAAACTCTAGAATTCATTCTTGAAAGTTTTGAAGCCATAGAATAATTTAAAAAAAATTTCAAAAATAATTTTTTTTGGAAAAACGAAAACAAAGAAAAATTTTGAAAAATTTTTGAAAACTTTTTGAAAAGAAAATTACCTAATATGAGCAACAAGATGAACCGTCAGTTGTCCACACTCGAACAATCCCCGGCAACGGCGCCAAAAACTTGGTGCACGAATTTGTGATCATCAACAATGGCTCCAATAGTTTGGTAGCTCTCACACGTGAATCACACTTAGTCACAACTCCGCACAACTAACCAGCAAGTGCACTGGGTCGTCCAAGTAATACCTTACGTGAGTAAGGGTCGATCCCACGGAGATTGTTGATATGAAGCAATCTATGGTCATCTTGTAAATCTCAGTCAGGCTGATTCAAATATGATTGGATTAGATATTCAAAAGATAAATAAAATAAACAGGAAATAAAGATAAAGTTACTCATGTAATCCAATGGTGGGAATTTCAGATAGGTGCATGGAGGTGCTGTGTTCCTTCCGAATCTCTACTTTCTTATTACATTCATCCAATCCTTCTTACTCCTTTCCATGGCAAGCTGTATGTAGGGCATCACCGTTATCAATGGCTACATCCCATCCTCTCAGTGAAAAAGGTCCAAATGCTCTGTCACAGCACGGCTAATCATCTGTCGGTTCTCAATCGGGTTGGAATAGAATCCAGTGATTCTTTTGCGTCTGTCACTAATGCCCAGCCTTCAGGAGTTTGAAGCTCGTCACAATCATTCAATCCCAGAATCCTACTCGGAATACCACAGACAAGTTTAGACTTTCCAGATTCCCATGAATGCCGCCATCAATTCTAGCTTATACCACGAAGATTCTGATTAAGGAATCCAAGAGATATGCGCCCGGTCTAAGGTAGAACGGAAGTGGTTGTCAGTCACGCGCGTTCATAGGTGAGAATGATGATGAGTGTCACGGATCATCACATTCATCAAGTTGAAGTGCAACGAATATCTTAGAACAGGAATAAATCTAATTGGATAGAAAATAATAGTAATTGCATTGAAACTTAAGGTACAGCAGAGCTCCACACCCTTAATCTATGGTGTGTAAAAATTCCACCGTTGAAAATACATAAGTGAAAAGTCCAGGCATGGTCGAATGGCCAGCCCCCCATGAAGGTCTAAGGACTAGGCGTCCAGAGATGTCTAACACAATAGTAAACTATCCTATTTATACTAGACTAGCTACTAGGGTTTACAGGAGTAAGTAATTGATGCATAAATCCACTTCCAGGGCCCACTTGGTGTATGTTTGGGCTGAGCTTGATCTATCCACGAGATGAGGCTTCTTTTGGAGTTGAACGCCAAGTTGTAACGTGTTTTGGGCGTTCAACTCCGGTTCGTGACGTGTTTCTGGCATTTGACTCTAGAATGCAGCATGAAACTGGCGTTGAGTGCCAGTTTACGTCATCTAATCACGAATAAAGTATGGACTATTATATATTTCTGGAAAGCTCTGGATGTCTACTTTCCAACGACGTTAAGAGCACACCATTTGGAGTTCTGTAGCTCCAGAAAATCCATTTCGAGTGCAGGAAGGTCAGATTCCAACAACATCAGCAGTCCTTTGTCAGCCTCCTATCAGAGTTTTGCTCAGATCCCTCAATTTCAGCCAGAAAATATCTAAAATCACAGAAAAATACACAAACTCATAGTAAAGTATAGAAATGTGAATTTATCATAAAAACTAATGAAAACATCCCTAAAAGTAACTAGATCATACTAAAAACTACCTAAAAACAATGCCAAAAAGCGTATAAATTATCCGCTCATCACTAACACTCCTCCACTATCAACAATTCGAACTCTATCTCTCTTGATAAGTTCGAATTCTTCTTCTTCTACCTCCTCCTTCTATTCATCTTTTCCTCTGACATCTCAAGGAATCTCTATACTGTGACATAGAGGATTCCATATCTTATTGTTCTCTTCTCTTTCATATGAGCAGGAGCAAAGACAAAAGCATTCTTGTTGAGGCTGACCTTGAACCTGAAAGGACCTTGAAGCGAAAGCTAAGAGAAGCTAAAGCACTACTCTCTGTAGAGGACCTAACAGAAATCTTCAAACAAGAAGAAGACATGGCAGCCGAAAGCAACAACAATGCAAACAATGCAAGGAAGGTGCTGGGTGACTTTACTGCACCTACTCCCGACTTCTATGGGAGAAGCATCTCTATCCCTGCCATTGAAGCAAACAACTTTGAGCTTAAGCCTCAATTAGTTTCTCTAATGCAACAGAATTGCAAGTTCCATGGACTTCCATTGGAAGATCCTCATCAGTTTTTAGCTGAATTCTTGCAAATCTGTGACACTGTCAAGACCAATGGGGTTAACCCTGAGGTCTACAGACTTATGCTATTCCCTTTTGCTGTAAGAAACAGAGCTAGGATATGGTTGGACTCACAACCTAAAGAAAGCCTAAACTCTTAGGAAAAGCTAGTCAATGCCTTTTTGGCAAAGTTCTTTCCACCTCAAAAATTGAGTAAGCTTAGAGTGGAAGTCCAAACCTTCAGACAGAAGGAAGGTGAATCCCTCTATGAAGCTTGGGAAAGATACAAACAATTGATTAGAAAGTGTCCTTCTGACATGCTTTCTGAATAGAGCATCATAGGTATCTTCTATGATGGTCTATCTGAACTGTCCAAGATGTCATTGGACAGCTCTGCTGGAGGATCTCTTCATCTGAAGAAGACGCCTGCAGAAGCTCAAGAACTCATTGAAATGGTTGCAAATAACCAACTCATGTACACTTCTGAAAGGAATCCTGTGAATAATGGGACAAATCAGAAGAAATGAGTTCTTAAGATTGATACTCTGAATGCCATATTGGCTCAGAACAAAATATTGAGTTAGCAAGTCAATATGATTTCTCAAAGTCTATCTGGAATGCAAGCTGCACCAGGCAGTACTAAGGACGCTTCATCTGAAGAAGAAGCTTATGATCCTGAGAACCCATCAATGGAAGAGGTGAATTACATGGGAGAACCCTATGGAAACACCTATAATCCTTCATGGAGAAATCATTCAAATCTCTCATGGAAGGATCAACAAAGACCTCAACAAGGTTTCAACAACAATAATGGTGGAAGAAATAGGTTTAGCAATGGCAAGCCTTTTCCATCATCTTCTCAGCAACAGACAGAGAATTCTAAGCAGAGCCACTCTGACTTAGCAACCATGGTCTCTGATCTAATCAAAACCACTCAAAGTTTCATGACTGAAACAAGGTCCTCCATTAGAAACTTGGAGGCACAAGTGGGTCAGTTGAGCAAGAAAGTCACTGAACTCCCTCCTAGCACTCTTCCAAGCAATACAGAAGAGAATCCAAAAGGAGAGTGCAAGGCCATCAACATGGCCGAATTTGGAGAGGAGGAAGAGGCAGTGGTAGCCATTAAGGAAGACCTCAATGGACGTCTACTGGCCTCTAATGAGTTTCCTAATGAGGAACCATGGGAATCTAAGGCTCACACTGAGACCATAGAGATTCCATTGGCTTTACTTCTGCCATTCATGAGCTCTAACGAGTATTCTTCCTCTGAAGAGGACGAAAATGTCACTGAAGAGCAAGTTGCTAAGTACCTTGGAGCAATCATGAAGCTAAATGACAAGTTATTTGGTAATGAGACTTGGGAGGATGAACCCCCTTTGCTCACCAAGGAACTGGATGACTTGACTAGGCAGAGATTACCTCAAAAGAGATAGGACCCTGGGAAGTTCTCAATACCTTGTACATTAGGCACCATGACCTTCGAGAAGGCTCTATGTGACCTAGGGTCAAGCATAAACCTCATGCCTCTCTCTGTAATAGAGAAGCTAGGGATCTTTGAGGTACAAGTTGCAAGAATCTCACTAGAGATGGCAGACAATTCAAGAAAATAAGCTTATGGAATTGTAGAGGATGTTCTGGTAAAGATTGAAGACCATTACATCCCTGCTGATTTCATAGTCCTAGAGACTGGGAAGTGCATGGATGAATCCATCATCCTTGGCAGACCCTTCCTAGCTACAACAAAGGCTGTGATTGATGTTGACAGAGGAGAATTGATCATTCAAGTGAATGAAGAATCCTTTGTGTTTAAGGCTCAAGGATATCCCTCTGTAACCATGGAGAGGAAGCATGAAGAGCTTCTCTCAAAACAGAGTCAAACAGAGCCCCCACAGTCAAACTCTAAGTTTGGTGTTGGGAGGCCACAACCAAATTCTAAGTTTGGTGTTGAACCCCCACATTCAAACTCTAAGTTTGGTGTTGGGAGGTTTCAACATTACTCTGAACATCTGTGAGGCTCCATGAGGGCCCTCTGTCAACCTACTGACATTAAAGAAGCGCTTGTTGGGAGGCAACCCAATGTTATATTTATCTATTTTCCATTGTTATTTTATGTTTTCTATAGGTTGATGATCATGTGAAGTCACAAAAACAATTGAAAAAGCAAAAACAGAATGAAAAACAGAAAGAAAAATAGCACACCCTGGAGGAAAAACTTGCTGGCGTTTAAACGCTAGTAAGGGCAGCAAATGGGCGTTTAACGACCAGTCTGGCACCATTCTGGGTGTTTAACGCCAGAAAGGGGCACCAGACTGGCGTTTAATGCCAGAAAAGGGCAGCAGCCCAGCGTTTAACGCCAGGATTGGCAGAAAGGGCATTTTACACGCCACTTGGTGCAGGGATGAGCTATCCTTGACACCTCAGGATCTGTGGACCCCACAGGATCCCCACTTACCCCACCACTCTCTCTCTTCTTCACCCATTCACCAATCACCTCAATACCTCTTCCCCAAAAAAAACCCCTCAGCCAAACCACAAAAGCCCCCTCCATCTCCTCTATTTCCTCTTCTTCTACTCTTTTCTTTCCTCTTTTGCTCGAGGACGAGCAAACCTTCTAAGTTTGTTGTGGTAAAAGCGTTGCTTTTTGTTTTTCCATAACCGTTTATGGCACCTAAGGCTGGAGAAACCTCTAGAAAGAGGAAAGGGAAGGCAAAAGCTTCCACCTCCGAGTCATGGGAGATGGAGAGATTCATCTCAAGGGTGCATCAAGACCACTTCTATGAAGTTGTGGCCATGAAGAAGGTGATCCCCGAGGTCCCTTTCAAACTCAAAAAGAGTGAATATCTGGAGATCTGACATGAGATCCGAAGAAGAGGTTGGGAAGTTCTTACCATCCCCATTCAACAAGTCGGAATCTTAATGGTTCAAGAGTTCTATGCCAATGCATGGATCACCAAGAACTATGATCAAAGTGTGAACCCGGACCCAAAGAATTGGCTTACAATGGTTCGGGGGAAATGCTTAGATTTTAGTCCGAAAAATGTAAGGTTGGCATTCAACTTGCCCATGATGCAAGAAGATGAACACCCCTACACTAGAAGGGTCAACTTTGATCAAAGGTTAGACCAAGTCCTCATAGACATTTGTGAAGAGGACGCTCAATGGAAGAGAGATTCAAAAGGGAAGCCGGTTCAACTGAGAAGGCATGACCTCAAGCCCATGGCTAGGGGATGGTTGGAGTTTATCTAACGCTCAATCATTCCCACTAGCAACCGGTCCGAAGCTACTATAGACCGGGCTATCATGAGTCATAGCATCATGATTAGAGAGGAAGTAGAAGTTCATGAGGTTATATCCCAAGAACTTTATAAGGTGTCGGACAAGTCCTCTACCTTGGCAAGGTTAGCCTTCCCTCATCTCATTTGTCACCTCTGTAATTCAGTTTGAATTAACATAGAGGGAGACATCCTCATTGATGAGGACAAGCCCATCACTAAGAAGAGGATGGAGCAAACAAGAGATCCCACTCATGGACATGAGGAAATTCCTCATCATGAAATTCCTGAGATGCCTCAGGGGATGCACTTTCCTCCCCAAAACAATTGGGAGCAAATCAACACCTCCCTAGGAGAATTGAGTTCCAACATGGGACAACTAAGGGTGGAGCACCAAGAACATTCCATCATCCTCCATTAAATTATAGAAGATCAAAGAAACGTGAGAGAGGAGCAACAAAGGCAAGGAAGAGACATTGAGGAGCTCAAGCACTCCATAAGATCTTCAAGAGGAAGAACAAGCCGCCATCACTAAGGTGGACCCGTTCTTTAATCTCCTTGTTCTTTATTTTTCTGTTTTTCGAAAATTATGCTTTATGTTTTATTTATGTTTGTGTCTTATGATCATTGGTGTCTTAGTGTCTATGCCTTAAAGTTATGAATGTCCTATGAATCCATCACCTTTCTTAAATGAAAAATGTTCTTAATTGAAAAAGAGAAGAATTGCATAAATTTCAAATTTTATAACAGATTAATTATTTTGATGTGGTGGCAATACTTTTGATTTCTGAATGTATGCTTGAACAGTGCATATGTCTTTTGAATTTGTTGTTCATGAATGTTAAAATTGTTGGCTCTTGAAAGAATGATGAAAAAGGAGACATGTTACTGAGGATCTGAAAAAATCATAAAAATGATTCTTGAAGCAAGAAAAAACAGTGAATTCAAAAAAAGAGAGCAAGCAGAAAAAGTCAATAGCCCTTTAAACCAAAAGGCAAGGATAATAAAAAGGATCCAAGGCTTTGAGCATCATTGGATAGGAGGGCCTGCAGGAATAACATCCTGGCCTAAGCGGCTAAACCAAGCTGTCCCTAACCATGTGCTTGTGGCGTGAAGGTGTCAAGTGAAAACTTGAGACTGAGCGGTTAAAGTCGTAATCCAAAGCAAAAAGAGTGTGCTTAAGAACCCTGGACACCTCTAATTAGGGACTCTAGCAAAGCTGAGTCACAATCTGAAAAGGTTTACCCATTTATGTATCTGTGGCATGGATGTATCCGGTGGTGATACTGGAAAACAGAGTGCTTTGGGCCACGGCCAAGACTCATAAAGTAGCTGTGTTCAAGAATCATCATACTTAACTAGGAGAATCAATATCACTATCCGGATTCTGAGTTCCTATAGAAGCCAATCATTCTGAAATTCAAAGGATAAAGTGAGATGCCAAAACTGTTCAGAGGCAAAAAGCTAAAAGCCCCGCTCATCTAATTAATACTGATCTTCATAGATGTTTTTGGAATTCATTGTATATTCTCTTCTTTTTATCCTATTTGATTTTCAGTTGCTTGGGGACAAGCAACAATTTAAGTTTGGTGTTGTGATGAGCGGATAATTTATACGCTTTTTGGCATTGTTTTTAGTATGTTTTAGTTAGTTTTTATTATATTTTTATTAGTTTTTATTTAAAATTCACTTTTCTGGACTTTACTATGATTTTTTGTGTTTTTCTGTGATTTCAGGTATTTTCTGGCTGAAATTGAGGGACCTGAGCGAAAATCTAATTCAGAGGCTAAAAAGCGCTGCAGATACTGTTGGATTCTGACCTCCCTGCACTTAAATGGATTTTCTGGAGCTACAGAAGCCCAATTGGCGCGCTCTTAATTATGTTGGAAAATAGACATTCAGGGCTTTTCAGAAATATGTAATAGTCCATACTTTGCTCGAGATTTGATGGCCCAAACAGGCGTTCCAAGTCAGCTTTAGAATTCCCAGCGTTAAACGCTGGAACTGGCACAAAAGTGGGAGTTAAACGCCCAAACTGGCACAAAAGCTGACGTTTAACTCCAAGAAAAGTCTCTACACATGGAAGCTACAATGCTCAGCCCAAGCACACACCAAGTGGGCCCGGAAGTGGATTTTTACGTCATTTACTCATTTCTGTAAACCCTAGGCTACTAGTTCTCTATAAATAGGACCTTTTGCTATTGTATTTGAAGAATCTTTCAGTCTTTGGATCATCTTTTGATCATGTTTTTATGATTGAAACCTCTTTGGGAGGCTGGCCATTCGGCCATACCTAGACCTTGTTCTTATGTATTTTCAATGGTAGAGTTTCTACACACCATAGATTAAGGTGTGGAGCTCTGCTGTACCTCGAGTATTAATGCAATTACTATTGTTCTTCTATTCAATTCAGCTTATTCTTGTTCTAAGATATCACTTGTTCCTCAACTTGATGAATGTGATGATTCGTGACACTCATCATCATTCTCACCTATGAATGTGTGCCTGACAACCACCTCCGTTCTACCTTAGATTGAGTGGATATCTCTTGGATTCCTTAATCAGAATCTTCGTGGTATAAGCTAGAATCCATTGGCGGCCATTCTTGAGAATCCGGAAGGTCTAAACATTGTATGTGGTATTTTGAGTAGGATTCAGGGATTGAATGACTGTGACAAGCTTCAAACTCGCGATTGTGGGGCGTTAGTGACAGACGCAAAAGAATCACTAGATTCTATTCCGACATGATCGAGAACCGACAGATGAATAGCCGTGCTGTGACAGAGAGCATTGAACATTTTCACTGAGAGGACAGGACTGTAGCCATTGACAATGGTGATGCCCAACATACAGCTTGCCATGGAAAGGAGTAAGAAGGATTGGATGAAGACAGTAGGAAAGCAGAGAGACGAAAGGGACAAAGCATCTCCACACGCTTATCTGAAATTCTCACCAATGAATTACATAAGTATCTCTATCTTTATTTTATGTTTTATTCATCTTTTAATCATTAATCCTCCATAACCATTTGAATCCACCTGACTGAGATTTACAAGATGACCATAGCTTGCTTCACACCAACAATCTCCGTGGGATCGACCCTTACTCGCGTAAGGTTTATTACTTGGACGACCCAGTGCACTTGCTGGTTAGTTGTGTGAAGTTGTGATAAAGAGTTGAGATTGCAATTGAGCGTACCATGTTTATGGCGCCATTGATGATCACAATTTCGTGCACCAGTAACCATGGAGAGGAAGCAAAAAAAGCTTCTCTCAATGCAGAGCAAAGACAGCCCCCACATTCAAACTCTAAGTTTAGTGTTGGAAGGTCCCAACCATGCTTTGAACATCTGTGAAGCTCCATGAGAGCTTACTGTCAAGCTATTGACATTAAAGAAGCGCTTATTAGGAGGCAACCCAATTTTATTTATCTATGTTATTTCCTTTTTTTAGGTTAATGATCATGTGGAGTCCCAAAAATTACTGCAAAATTAAAGAAAAATAAAAAACAGCATTAAAAATAGCACACCCTGGAGGAGAAACTTACTAGAGTTTAAATGCCAGTAAGGGTAGCAGAATAGGCATTTAACGCCCAGTCTGGCACCATTCTGGGCATTAAATGCCAGAAAGAAGCACCAGACTGGCGTTAAACGCCGAAAGAAGCACTAGACTGGCGTTAAACGCCGAAAGAAGCAACAAACTGGCGTTAAACACCAGAAACAGGTTGCAGCTTGGCGTTTAACGCCAGGAAATGAATAAAAGCTGGCGTTTAACGCCAGAAACAAGCAGCAGTCTGGCGTTAAATGCCAGGATTGCACACTAAGGGCATTTACACGCCTAATTGGAGCAGGGATGAGAAATCCTTGACCCTTCAGGATCTGTGGTCCCCACAGGATCCCCACCTACTACACCTCTCTCTCTCCCCCTCACATATCTCTATAACACTCTACCCAAAACACCACTCACCTATCAAATCCTATTCTCTTCCCTATATTCTCTTTACTAATCACCTCCATCCCTCTTCCCCAAAAACCCCACCTACCTCAGTTTCAAATTCAAACATTTTCCCTCCCAAACCCACCCAATTCTATTCGGCCACCCTCCTTCTCTTCCCCTATAAATACCCCTCCTCACTCCTTCATTTTAACACATCACAAACACTCTTCTTACCCTCTTGGCTGAACCACTATCTCCCTCCATCTCCTCCATTTTCTTCTTTTCCCCCTTCTTTCTTTCTTCTTTTGCTTGGGGACGAGCAAACCTTTTAAGTTTGGTGTGGTAAAAGCATTACTTTTTTGTTTTTATTTTTCCATAACCATTTATGGCACTTAAGACCGGAGAAACCTCTAAAAAGAGTAAAGGTAAGGCAAAAGCTTCCACCTCCGAGTCATGGGAGATGGAGAGATTGATAAACCCATATTTTACAGTTTATCTTGTACTCAATTGAGTGGATTTTATCAACTCTTTACCCACTTATTCATACTATTTGCATGTTTTACATTTCCCTTCCTAATTATGTGCTTTGATTGAAAACATGCTTCTTTGGACTTATATTTGCTTATTATTAATCCTCTCTTATCACCATTAGATGCCTTGATATGTGTGTTAAGTGATTTCAGAGATTACAGGGCAAGAATGGCTTGGAGGATGGAAAGGAAGCATGCAAAGTGGAAGGAATGCAAGAAGTTGGAAAAATTGCTAACCTGTCCAGCCTGACCTCTTCGCACTCAAACGGCTATAACTTTAGCTAATGAGGTCCAAACGACGCGGTTCTAGTTGCGTTGGAAAGCTAACGTCCGGGGCTTCGATTTGATATATAATTTTCCATAGTTGCCTCGACGCCAGGTGACGCGAACGTGTGGGTCAACAACCAATCCGCGCGGTCGCGTGGACGACGCGGCCGCGTCACTTTTCCGTGACCTATACGGACCAGAAAGCGCTGGAAGTGATTTCTGGGCTATTTCTGACCCAGTTTTCGGCCCAGAGAACACAGATTAGAGGCTATAAAGTGGGGGAATGCATGTATTCATAATGAAGCACTCATAATTCACTTCTCTCCTCTCTCTCTTAGGATTAGAAATTAGGATTTTTAGAAACTAGGATTTAGGACTTCTCTTGGTTTTTAAGAGTGACTCTCGATTCAGGTTCAATGTTCCTTTTTATTTATTTTTCCAATTAAATTTATGAACTCTTCCATGTTACAGATTACTCTTTTAAATTAATGCTATTTGAGATATTTCAGATCTATGATTGCTTTCTTTAATTTATGTTGTCAGTACTTATCCAAATTAGTTTCATTCGAGTAGATAGTTTTCCTTTTGGCTCTGGTTAAATAACTGGCGACTGTTGAGTTATCAAACTCATTGTTAATTAAAAATTGGAATTCATCCACTTAACTTTCCTTCATAGTTAGAGGTTAACAAAGTGGGAGAAAAATCCAATTCTCATTACAATTGATAAGGATAACTGGGATAGGACCTCCAGTTCTTATACCTTGCCAAGAGATTTTATTAGTATTATTTTATTTTACTTATCATATAATATATTCGCACCTTACTTCCAAAACCCCAATTTACAACTCATAACCAATAATAAGAACATACCTCCCTGCAATTTCTTGAGAAGACGACCTGAGGTTTAAATACTCGGTTATCAATTTATTTAGGGGTTTGTTACTTGTGACAACCAAAACGTTTGTACGAAGGAATTTTTGACGGTTTAGAGACTATATCTACAACGCGACTGTTTTTATGACATTCTTTACTGGCAAAAATCCCAACGTCAAAATGGCGCCGTTGCCGGGAAATTGTAAACGTGTGCCTTATTTTTGGTTATTGTAAATAATTTTCAAAAAAAAATATATTTATCTTTTTTTAAAATCTTATCTTTTTCAAAATATTTTCTTTTTGTTGATTTTTATTTTGTCTCACTACTATGAACTCTCACCCCTTTGGCTATGAGTCTGGTTACAATAATATTGCAGGAAAAAGAAATTACAATGAGAACAGGCATCAAGGTTGGAACAATCAAAGATGGGAGGAGCCACAAGGATTTGATCAACCCTCATGGCAACAACTACCTCCAATGGACTATCAACAACCACCACCATATGACTATGAACCCTTTCCTCAACATAACTTTGGACCACCACACTCACAAGCCCCTTTCCGCCATTCACCTCCATATGACCCTAACCCTCAACCACCATACCAACCACCTTATGAACCATATGAACCATATATAGAACCACCCCAATTCCAACCAAATTACTCACAAGAACCACCACTTCAATATTCACCATCTCCATATCCATCAATCCAAGAGCATTATGATCCTATTTATGAAAATCGAGTGCATCAAGAGGCAAAGGATCGTCTCAAGGAAACAATGGATCGATTTCAGGCAACCACTCAACAACTGGGGCAAGTATTAATTCAATGGGCTTCTAGACGCTTAAATATACAAGGCTCAGCCACAGCTCCATGTGGACAGTCTAGTGAAGAGCGTAGCATGAAGGAGATACCAGAAACCCCAGTGAACAAGACAGAGAATGAATTCGTACTAGAACAAGTAGAAGAAGCTGTCATTGTTCAAGAAGAAGAAGAAGTGGTTGAAGACTTAGGAGATGCAGAACCTCCATGGGAAAGTCAAGACATCGAGCCTCCTTCCAAGATGGTTGAAATTGATGCTGAGGAGGGTGTACAACTTCCAATGCATATCACAGTTGAAGACTTGGAAGAAGTTGATCAAGAGATGGAGATTTAAGAAGAAGAAGCACAACCTCCCATGCCCTTGGAAAGCAACGAAGAGATGATTGAATTGGAAGAAAGCTACCAAGAGGAAGAGGTTGAAATTGAAGAAGTTTGCAAAGAGGTGGTAATTATCAGAGAAGAGCACAAGGGAGTGGAGCTTGCAATTTCATTAAAGATACCTCCCCCTAAGTCGCCATCATCCTTCACAACATTCAAGTGGGTAAAATTCATATCCCATAGCTTTCTAATCCCACTTGAATATGGGCTACTGGAGACGGATGGTCAACTTAGAGCTCTTTGTGGCATTAAGAGCAAGAGGAAGATGGTCAGTGGTAAGAATTGTCCTGCAAGGTTCATCATGGTTGGAAGCTTTAAGTTTAAACGTAAAGGTTGGTATAGAGCTCAACTGAATGGGTCTAGGAAGTTGTTTGGCCGCTTATGTGAGAATTCAGACTGCTTGCCACCCGGATGGAACAATATTGCTCAACCAAAAGACGGGTGCAAAGGCAAGGTCTGGGACCCCGGAATCTATTCTACCAATCACCACTCTTGGGGCCTTGTCACTTGCTTTAACTTGCTTGAAGGCTTTCTGTGCCTTGTTTGGGATCCCGGAGGCTATTGGAAGTACAAACATTGGTGGGAATTCCTGGATCAATACAAGCACAAGCCACCCTAGCAGGAAGCTCATCAAATGTCCAACTTAAGGACTATAACTAAAAGTGCTAGGTGGGAGACAACCTACCATGGTATGATCGTTCATTTTTCATTTTTATTTAGTTTTATTTGCTTTTGAGTTTTATTTTATTTTATTATATTGAACCTGGAGTTTTGCATCACATTCATATTAACACTGCATTCTGCATTTTATTTCAAAAAAAAAGCGAGCACGCGACGCGACCGCATCAGCGACGCGTCCGCGTCGCAAGGAGATGAGAGAATAATAAATTGAATAGAGAGTTACGCATGAGCAGGGCTGGAGGCGCGCTATTAGCACAAATTGACTCCATGCGAACGCGTCGATGACGCGTCCGCGTCATTTGGAAAAATAGCCTCCCACGCGACCGCGTCACCCACGCGGCCGCGTGACCTGAAATCGGCGTAAAAAGGGTGTATGGCCGAAAGTTGAGCTGGAATTGGGCTGGACCCGTGCTAGCAGCACAAGCCCTGCCACGCAAACGCGTCACCCACGCGTCCGCGTCATATTGGAAATAAGGCCACTCGCGCGATCGCGTCGACCACGCGACCGCGTCACCTTGGATTTTGGCAATACCAAGTTTCGAACAGAGAGTTGTGCGGCCGCGAGGCTGCACTCGCGCCACTAGCACAAATCGAGTCACGCGATCGCGTGCCCCACGCGTCCGCGTCACCCAACCTTATCGCGCACCACGCGACCGCGTCACCCACGCGACCGCGTCGCCAGCGTCGCACAACCTATCTGGATTAGTGCCAATTTTCTTATCTTCTCTTTTCTAATCCTAATTTCTTCCTTCTCTCTCCTTTCTCACTTTCTTTTTCTACTTCTCATTCTTTTTCACTTTTATTTTATTTTATTTAATTTTTTTGCATACTTTCATTCATTGCATATTTTATTATTGGTGTTCAAATATTCTAATTCAACTGTTACATCTTTTCTGGTATTTTCTTGGTGCTTCATGACTTGTTCAATTCTGATTGAGTAATATTATTTAAATCAATGCCAATCTTTTATACCTATATTACTTTTGCATTGACATAAATTTATATTATCTCTCCTTACCCACACTCTCTTCCCTATTGTTGCAACTTTTTGCACTCTTGATTTGCCATGTCCTTCTATTATTTTTCCACTTGCATGTTGTAGCTACCATGTAATTGAGACCCTTATTTTTGGCATTAACCAACCCCTGTTTTATTTGTTTTCTATCTTTGCTTTGGGTCACTTTCCTTCCCTTTTTCTTTCAGGATGGCCACCAGGAAGAGACCGGAAAACGTTTACATGGGAGAGACAAACAAGTTCCTACGCACATTCCTTGATGAGAAAAGCATCAGTTGGAGCAACCCATTCACCTGCACATCTCAGCATGCACCGATGACGGTGCAATCTTTAAGTGTGGGGAGGTCGATACCGATCTCCATGGGTTAGTACTTTCCTGTCTCAAACACCAATATTTTATTTTCTTTGTTAATTGTTGCATTTGCATATTTAATTTCATGTTTATTTGATTTTTGCATTAGTTACTGCTTGGTTAAAATAATAAATTTCTTTTAAGACCCTATTTTTGAAAAATTTCACTAATTTAAATTGAAAATTTTTATGTTAAAAATTTGTTTGAAGTTGTAATTGAAACATGGTTTTTGAGCCAAAGAACACACAACCTGTGAGATTTGAGCTTAATTACATGGTTACATTATTTAACCATAAATTTTTATTCTTGTGTGTTCACTTCTCTATGATTGTAATCTTTATTTTGTTCCATTCTATATGTCCAATATTTAATATATTTGCATGCTTGCATATGATTGAGGCTATTGTTTGATTCTAGCTCACTTATCCAAAAATTAACCTACCTTTTACATCATCCTTGTTAGCCCCTTGAGCTTTTAAATCCCCTCTTGTTTTATAACCATATTACTAGCCTTAAACAAAAAAACAAAATAAAAATCCCAAGTTGAATCCTTGGTTAGCTTAAGATAGATATTGTGTATAATTTAAGTGTGGGAAATTTTATGGGAACATGGGATGATATGAAAAAAAGTAGGAAATTAAATTGAATAAGTTATTTGAAAATTTGGGAAGCATGCTCATGTGAAATCAAAATAATTAAATTACCATGTGCATTGAAAAAAAAATATTAAGTAATTAAATAAGGGGATACAAAAAAAAAGAGAAGAAAAATAATATTACCCCAAAATGCAAAATAAAAAGAATCAATGCACACGGGACAAAATTCAACAAAATAAGTTTGATACATGAGCATGTAATACAAAAAGTGGAAAAATTTGGGTAGCTAGGTAAAGCATTTTAAATTTTATAAAGTATGTATGTGTTAGGTGAGATCTTGGACTAATCAAGGATTCACTTTACTAGCTCACTTAGCCTTATATATACCCTTACCTCTACCTTGGCCCCATTACAACCTTAACAAAAGACCTCATGATGTTTGCATTGGTATGCTAAATAATTATTGATTGGTTAGATGAAGAACAAGGTTTAGAAAGTATGATTAGAGAAGAGTAGAGTGATTAACCCTATACACTTGAGAGATTAGAGTGCATATACACTTCCTGTGAGGGTTCAGTGCTTAATTCTATGTTCCCTGCTTTCATGAGCTATCTTCTTACAAGTTTACTTGTCTTTATTTTATATGATTTGAATTAGTGAAATTTGAATTATTTTTGTCTTAAAGAACTTATTTATTTTTAACTAAGTAGGTAGAAACATTTTAGCATGTAGTTGCATTTATAGGTTGCATTTCATACATTCTTACCATTCCTCTTCATCTTTATAGTTTCTCTGGAGCTTAGAATGAGGACATGCTATTATTTAAGTGTGGGGAGGTTGATAAACCCATATTTTACAGTTTATCTTGTACTCAATTGAGTGGATTTTATCAACTCTTTACCCACTTATTCATACTATTTGCATATTTTACATTTCCCTTCCTAATTATGTGCTTTGATTGAAAACATGCTTCTTTGGACTTATATTTGTTTATTATTAATCCTCTCTTATCACCATTAGATGCCTCGATATGTGTGTTAAGTGATTTCAGAGATTACAGGGCAAGAATGGCTTGGAGGATGGAAAGGAAGCATGCAAACTGGAAGGAATGCAAGAAGTTGGAAAAACTGCTAAGCTGTCCAGCCTGATCTCTTCGCACTCAAACGGCTATAACTTTAGCTACAGAGGTCCAAACGACGCGGTTCTAGTTGCGTTGGAAAGCTAACGTCCGGGGCTTCGATTTGATATATAATTTGTCATAGTTTCCTCAACGCCAGGTGACGCGAACGCATGGGTCACGCGGACACGTGACCTAGCCAACAACCAATCCGCGCGGTCGCGTGGACGACACGGCCACGTCACTTTTCTACGACCTGTACGGACCAGAAAGCGCTGGAAGTGATTTCTGAGCTATTTTTGACCCAGTTTTCGTCCCAGAGAACACAGATTAGAGGCTATAAAGTGGGGGAATGCATGTATTCATAATGAAGCACTCATAATTCACTTCTCATGATTTAGATTAGTTTTGAGAGAGGTTCTCTCCTCTCTCTCTTAGGATTAGAAATTAGGATTTTTAGAAACTAGGATTTAGGACTTCTCTTGGTTTTTAAGAGTGACTCTCGATTTAGGTTCAATGTTCCTTTTTATTTATTTTTCCAATTAAATTTATGAACTCTTCCATGTTACAGATTACTCTTTTAAATTAATGCTATTTGAGATATTTCAGATTTATGATTGCTTTCTTTAATTTATGTTGTCAGTACTTATCCAAATTAGTTTCATTCGAGTAGATAGTTTTCCTTTTGGCTCTGGTTAAATAACTGGCGACTCTTGAGTTATCAAACTCATTGTTAATTGAAAATTGGAATTCATCCACTTAACTTACCTTCATAGTTAGAGGTTAACAAAGTGGGAGAAAAATCCAATTCTCATTACAATTGATAAGGATAACTGGGATAGGACCTCCAGTTCTTATACCTTGCCAAGAGATTTTATTAGTATTATTTTATTTTACTTATCATATAATATATTCGCACCTTACTTCCAAAACCCTAATTTACAACTCATAACCAATAATAAGAATATATCTCCCTGCAATTCCTTGAGAAGATGACCCGAGGTTTAAATACTCGGTTATCAATTTATTTAGGGGTTTGTTACTTGTGACAACCAAAACATTTGTACGAAGGGATTTTTGACGGTTTAGAGACTATATCTACAACGCGACTGTTTTTATGACATTCTTTACTGGCAAAAATCCCAACGTCAGAGATTCATCTCAAAGGTCCATCAAGACCACTTCTATGAAGTTGTGGCCAAGAAGAAGGTAATCCATGAGGTCCCTTTCATGCTCAAGAAAAATGAGTATCCGGAGATCCGACATAAAATCCGAAGAAGAGGTTGGAAAGTTCTGACCAACCCTATTCAACAAGTCAGGATCTTAATGGTTCAAGAGTTCTATGCCAATGCATGGATCACTAAGAACCATGATTAAAGTATGAACCCAAACCCAAAGAATTGGCTTACAATGGTTTGGGAAAAATACTTAGATTTCAGTCTGAAAATATAAGGTCGGCGTTCTACTTGCCAATAATGCAAGAAAGCACATGCCTCTACACTAAAAGGGTCAACTTTGATCAAAGGTTGGACCAAGTCCTCATGGATATATGTGTGGAAGGAGCTCAATGGAAAAGAGACTTAAGAGGCAATCCAGTTCAATTGAGAAGACCGGACCTTAAGCCTGTGGCTAGAGGATGGTTGGAGTTCATCCAACGCTCCATCATTCCTACTAGCAACCGATCTGAAGTGACTGTGGATCGGGCCATCATGATCCATAGTATCATGATTAGGGAGGAAGTGAAAGTTCATGAGATCATACCTCTAAAACTCTACCAGATGGCTGACAAGTTATCCACCTTGGCAAGGTTATCATTTTCTCATCTCATTTATCACCTATGCAATTTGGCTGGGATAGACATAGAAGGAGACATCCTTATTGAAGAGGACAAGCCCATCACTAGAAAGAGGATGGGGCAAACAAGAGAGCCCACTCATGGACCTCAACAAGAGTATGAGAAATTCCCTCATCAAGAAATTCCTGAGATGCCTCAAGGGATGCATTTTCCTCCACACAACTATTGGGAGCAACTCAACACCTTTTTGGAAGGCTTGAGTTACAACATGGACCAACTAAGGGTGGAGCACCAAGAGCACTCCATCATTCTCCATGAAATTAGAGAAGATCAAAGAGCTATGAGGGAGGAGCAACAAAGGCAAGGCAAGAGCACCATTAGTTCTTCAAGAGGAAGACGCCACCCTCACTAAGGTGGACTCATTTCTTAATCTCCTTGTCTATTTATTTTTCTGTTTTCGGTTTTGAGTTTTATGTTTGGCTATGTTTTGTGTCTTTATTACATGATCATTTGTGTCTAGTGTCTATGCCTTAAAGCTATCAATAATTCCATGAATCCTTCACCTTTCTTAAATGAAAAATGTGCTTAATTAAAAAAGAACAAGAAGTACTTGGATTTCAAATTTTATCTTGAAATTATTTTAATTATTTTGATGTGGTGGCAATACTTTTTATTTTCTGAATGAATGCTTGAACAGTGCATATTTTTTATAGTGAAGTTTATGAATGTTAAAATTGTTGGCTCTTGAAAGAATGATGAACAAAGAGAAATATTATTGATAATCTGAAATATCATGAAATTGATTCTTGAAGCAATAAAAAGCAGTGAATAACAAAGCTTGCGAAAAAAAAAGAGTAGCGGAAAAAAAAGTGACGAAAAATTAAAAGAAAAAGAAAGAAAAAGAAAAAAACAAGCAGAAAAAGCCAATAGCCCTTTAAACCAAAAGGCAAGGGTAAAAAGAATCCAAGGCTTTGAGTATTAATGGATAGGAGGCCCAAGAAAATAAAATTCAGGCCTAAGCAGCTAAATCAAGCTGTCCCTAACCACCTGCTTGTGTCATGAAGGTCCAAGTGAAAAGCTTGAGACTGAGTGATTAAAGTCGTGATCCAAAGCAAAAAGAGTGTGCTTAAGAACTCTGGACACCTCTAACTGGGGACTTTAGCAAAGCTAAGTCACAATCTGAAAATGTTCACCCATTTATGTGTCTGTGGCATTTATGTATCCGGTGGTAATACTGGAAAACAAAGTGCTTAGGGCCACGGCCAAGACTCATAAAGTAGCTGTGTTCAAGAATCAACATACTAAACTAGGAGAATTAATAAAACAATCTAAAATTCTGAGTTCCTATAGATGCCAATCATTCTGAATTTCAAAGGATAAAGTGAGATGCCAAAACTGTTCAGAAGCAAAAAGCTACTAGCCCCGCTCATCTAATTGGGACTAATTTTCATTGATATTGTGAGATTCATTGTATATTCTCTTCTTTTTATCCTATTTGATTTTCAGTTGCTTGGGGACAAGCAACAATTTAAGTTTGGTGTTGTGATGAGCGGATAATTTATACACTTTTTGGCATTGTTTTTATATAGTTTTTAGTATTTTTATTCACTTTTTAGTATATTTTTATTAGTTTTTAAGCAAAAATCATATTTCTGGACTTTACTATGAGTTTGTGTGTTTTTCTGTGATTTCAGGTTTTCTCTAGCTGAAATTGAGAGACCTGAGCAAAAATCTGATTCAAAGGCTGAAAAAGGACTACTGATGCTGTTGGATTCTGACCTCCCTGCACTTGAAGTAGAATTTTTAGAGCTACAAAAGTCCAAATGGTGGGCTCTCAATTGCGTTTGAAAGTAGACATCCAGGGCTTTCCATCAATATATAATAGTCTATACTTTGCCCGAGTTTAGATGATGCAAACTGGCGTTCAACGCCAGCTTTCTGTCATATTCTAGCGTTAAACGCCAGAAACAAGTTGCAAGCTAGAGTCAAATGCCAGAAACAAGTTACAAACTGACGTTTAACTCCAAGGAAGGCCTCTACACGTGGAAGCTTCAATACTCAGCCCAAGCACACACCAAGTAGGCCCCGGAAGTGGATTTCTGCATTATTTACTTATTTCTGTAAACCCTAGTAACTAGTCTAGTATAAATAGGACCTTTTACTATTGTATTAGACATCTTTTGATCTCTTGATCACGTTTTTGGGACTGGCCATTCGGCCATGCCTGGACCTTGTTCTTATGTATTTTCAACGGTGGAGTTTCTACACACCATAGATTAAGGTGTGAAGCTCTGCTGTTCCTCGAGTATTAATGCAAAGTACTATTGTTCTTCTATTCAATTCATGCTTATTCTTAGTCTAAGATATTCATTCACACACAAGAACATGATGAATGTGATGATTATGTGACACTCATCACCATTCTCACTTATGAATGCGTGATTGACAACCACTTCCGTTCTACATGAAGACAAGCTTGAATGTATATCTCTTGGGTTTCTAATCAACGATTCACATCGACTCCCCTCGAACAATGGGGCATCTGAATCTGAGATTGGAACCTCCGTGGTATAGGCTAGAATCCATTGGCAGCATTCCTGAGATCCAGAAAGTTTAAACCTTGTCTGTGGTATTCCGAGTAGGATCTGGGACGGGGATGACTGTGATTAGCTTCAAACTCGCGACTGTAGGGCATGGTGACAGACGCAAAAGGATAGTAGATCCTATTCCTACACGATCGAGAACCAGCAGCTGATTAGCCATACGATATCTGTGCATGGTATTTTTCATCTGAGACGAGCAATCCGACAGTTGATTAGCCGTACAGAAACCGTAGAGGACCATTTTCACTGAGAGGATGGGAAGTAGCCATTGACAATGGTGACACCCAACATACAGCTTGCCATAGAAAGGAGTATGAAGGATTGGATGAAGGTAGTAGGAAAGCAGAGATTCAGAAGGAACAACGCATCTCCATACACTTATCTGAAATTCACACCAATGAATTACATAAGTATCTCTATCTTTATTTTATGTTTATTTATCTTTTAATTATTAAAACTCCATAACCATTTGAATCCGCCTGACTGAGATTTACAAGATGACCATAGCTTGCTTCAAGTCGACAATCTCCGTGAGATCGACCCTTACTCACGTAAGGTTTATTACTCCAAGGGTTGTCATAAAATAACTCGGGACTCAGAAAATGACCGGCTGCATGCAACGGACGATGAAGTAGGCAATTCCATCTGTTGTCAATAATTTTAAAAACATCATTGTACTTGCTCTCATCATTAAGAAATGTTTTTATGATGAATTTCTTTGCCTTCTCCATTACTTCATAAATATATCCCATTGGTGGCTTCTTCTCCCCATTAACAAGTCTAAGCACCCGAACAAGAGGGCCCAAGATCTTAAGGGTGTACTTGACATGATTCCAAAAAGAGGGCATGAGAACAATCTTTGTTGCCTTCCTCCCCTTTGCCTCCTTTGACAACTTATTCTTTGCCCATTCATCCGAGGTGAACATTCTTCTCATATTTTCTTTCTCCTCATAAAGCCTTTCCAAAGAGAAAAATGAAGTAGCAAATTGGGTGACTGCATGCCTTACCAACTCCTTGCCATTTGTGAAGTGTCTCAACATAGCTAATGTGCTAGAGTGACTATAAGTGAAGCTAATCAACGAAATGGCCATTTTTACGATTTTTTTTAATTAATGGCAACTTTCCAATATCCTCAAGCACCAAATTCAAATAGTGGGCAACACAAGGAGTACAAAACAAATTTGGTCTTTTCTCCATCAGCAACTTACCGGCAAGAACATAATTACTCCCATTATCAGTTACAACTTGAACAACGTTGTGCTCACCAATTTTCTCCACAACATCATCAAGAAGCTCAAATACTTTCTCACCAGTCTTTACATAATCAAAAGCATCAATAGACTTCAAAAATATTGTCCCAGCTGGAGAGTTTACAAGAAAATTAATAATGCTCCTTTGCCTTTTATCCGTCCAAGCATCTGACATAATAAAGCAACCATACTTTTTTCATTGTTCTTTATGACCCTTCAACAATCCTTTGGTGTATTCCAACTCCTTATTAAGCAGCGGAACCCTTAGAGCATGATAACTGGGAGCAGGTAAATTGGGACCAAAGCTTCCAACAGCCCACAATATTTCTTGAAAACTCTTCAACTTTACTAGGTTCAATGGAATCCCAGCTTGGTAGAACCACCGTGCTATGTATCGATGAACTCTATGAATTGCTTCATTATTACATACTTTCTTCATGTTCTGCTACCTCAATTTCTCTCTTTTGTTTCTTGCAATGGCAGTTTTAGGTCTTCTAACTAACAAGTCCATTGGACCTCTTATGCTAGTTGCACCCCCTCTAGCACTACTTGCACCTCCTCTAGCTGCTACCATTGGAGCTAGATTATGAGGTTCATCAATCCCTTGAGCATCTTCCTCCAATAATCTGAATCCCAAAATCTCTAAGTCAAGTTCTCTAGCATTGACACTTTGTTCTTCGGTGCTTCTCGGTATGGCACTTTGTCTTTCTCAATTTTTTCTGATTGTAATACTCTCATAATTCAGCAATAACATCTTTTGGAACCATTTTACATCCAGCAACATTTTCAGGCTTGATCATTAAGTGCTCTTTTGCCTGTGTGATGCCTCCTTTCATAATTTTTCCACAAAAATTACATACAGTGTCATTGGTATTTCCTTTTTCTACCGTACTAATATATTTTCAGCTTGGGTCAACTCTATTAGAACGGACAGGAGTTGTAGGACCAACAGGAGTAGCACCAACAATAGGACCAACAGTGGAAGGGGTAGGAGCATTAGAATTAAGGGCTTGTCTAGAAGTGGACATAGTGAACTGAATGGGAAAAAAATGAAAGAAGAGAAGTTTAACACTGATTATTGATAAAGAAGGGACAGCAGAGAAGAGAGAAAAAAAAGGAGTAGAGAAGATGAAATACGTTGTACGAACCAGCCGTGATGAACAGGTAATGAGCAGCAGTGATGAGAGAACAGAGACGAGCGACGGCGATGGATGGTAGCGTGGTCCAGAAATCTGGGTCGCAGAGATGTGAGAACAGAGATGAAGAGAGTGTTTTTTTTTTTAAGAAGAGGCAGAGGAGGGAGTTTTTGAATGAGGGGATGATTATTAGAGTTAGTGGGATCTGACTTAAGTTTCTTAAATTACCCAAATCACCCTCAAATTTTTTTGAAAAATCCAAAAAAAAATCTCCCGCTATTTCCGCCATACAGATCGCGTTCAGTCATGACGCCCCGTTACAACCCCATCACGGCGCCCAGTAAATGGCGGTAGGGTCAAAACCCGTCACGCCATACCGCTATGGCACCGCCATAACCGTTATTTAAAAACACTACTTGAACGAGAGTCATATTAAGTTAAAAATAAAAGTAAAATTATTTTGATTGATTACAGACTACTTCTCTTATGATTTCTCTCGTTTGTCATTTAAAGAGAAGGAAGGACGAAAAGGTAGTTTTAAAGCGTTCAACCATGATCTATTATATTTTTCTAGTAGTTCGATATAACCTTATTAGAATGGTAGACCAGTGAAATGAAAAAATAGTTGATAAGAATTTTTTCTGCCATATATGTTTAAAGCAGATTACATATATCGATTTTATTTGCCAACTAGCATATGTAACTTTTTTCCCCTTAATATCATCAGGTCCCATATGTTATCCATCTTTCTATTTTTTTTTTAACTAAAAGGCAATTACTTGGATGTTATGAATAGGATTCGAATGTTTTTTTATGCAAAAGTCGAGTTATATATATATATATATATATATATATATATATATATATATATATATATATATATATGATAACATTTATAAAGAAATTATTTTTAACTGGATTTTTATTACAAGTCTTCTTGATAAGCCTCAAACATTTTATACTTACAACTTTGAAGTAGCAGTGAGAACTGTTAATACGTTGGTCAGCCCAGATCGTAGTCCCGGTTGTAAGTCCTAGAAAGGCAGTGAATCCGTTGGTTAACAAGGGTGGTCCTGTAGCTCACAAAGTTCTAACCATAAAATGGCTAGTTTATTGAGAACGATGAGTCGTTTAAATCTAAGAAAAAATAATTCCTTAGTAATAAAAACAGATAATGATGAAGCCTCCACCTCTAGAACTAAAAATGAATTAGAAATAGCTAAATTAGAAGAAAGTTTTCATAATTGGAATATACCTATAGTAGAAAAAGATAAAATATATAAAAAGAGAAACTTCTGGGAAGGAAGAAATTATGAAATCCACATGTTAGAATATTGTAAACCAGGAACGAGTAGTAATAAAATTATCACCATCTTAGAAGAAGATAAATTGAAAGAACATAGCAGTAAAGGATATAACTTCATCCATATAGGATTAATACAAGTAGTCATAAAACCTAATTTTAGAATAGGAATTAATCTGCCTATATTATTAACCTTAAGAGATACCAGATTAAAAAATTTTAGTGATTCATTAATAGGAATATTAGAAAGTAACTGTCATGATGGACCAGTTTTTTTTTAATTGTTATCCAAATTATGCTATGAATCTAAAAAATGAATACACCTGGCAAGTCTTAAAATTGCAAGTAACATCTGATGAGACCATTATAAATGAGAAATATGATCCATTCGAAATAATCTATAGGATATATTATAAAATTACTAAAGTTGATTATGACTTTAGAGCATTAAGACAATCCTCAAAAGACGAAACAATAATTATGCATGCAAATCTAAAACGATCTAATATACAAACACCTAGAAGATTAAGACATGAAGAATTAAAAAGTCGTATGCCTGAAGAATGGATAATACCTGATGGTATTGAAGAACCACAAATGCAAAATACTAGAATAAGGGAAATTATAAGAGAAGGACCTGATATTAGAATTAGGATGAATAGATCCCAATCATTAAGAATTCCTGATAATGTTGAAACTATTAGTCATAGAAATTTTATAGATAACTCATCAATAGAAAATGTTGATGATATTGTAGGAATTGACAACAGAAGGCCACATATAGCCACTGCTGTATATCAATCACCTTCAGAATTTGATCCAAGGGAATCACAAGTTTTATCAGTAATTATAAAGGAAGAACCATTTGAGATTGATAAAGAGTGGATAAGACAAGATTTTAATGCTGGTTATAATAAATCACTAAGAGATTGGTATTTTACCAACCATTCAGAAAATGAAGTTATTAGACTAAGAGAACTATTCTATGATTTTATGAAAGAAAATAGAATTAGTTTATACCTCTTTGACTGGTACGTTAATTATTACTCCAAACCCGATAAGAAATTATGTCCTTTAACAAAGCCAACTGTTGTTTGGAAAACAAGCTCAGGATCAGTAATAGAATCTGAATATCCCCCTAAAGAAACTATTAAAATACCAATTGGAAAAGACTTAGAAGTTGAAGCAACACCCTATAAAGATAGCAATGCAGATGAAAATATAGAAAAAAAGAGATATTAAGAAATTACATCAGCAATTAAATTTTACTAATACCATGTTAGATATAATGAAAAATCAGTTAGGAAGAATGGAAAATATGGAAAAAATTATTAAGGTAGAAAAACCCATAGAAAAACCTATATATAAATTACAAAGTTTAGATAATATTAACTTAAAATCTAAAGTAGAAACAGAAGTTGAAGAACTAAAAGAAAAACTTAGAAGTATTAGTCTAGGAAAATTAACAATTAATACATTGCAAAAGGAAGAAGAATTAGAACTAAATAAAATATCCTATAAAAGAGATTATCCTAAAACCAGAAATTATTATCCTAGACCATCACCAGTAGATGTAGGCCTAGAAGAACGAACACAATTAGTACAAAATAGTTTTTCAGGATCAGACTTAGTAGAATGGAATATAGATGGATTAAGTGAACAAGCCATTTTAGATCAAATGTGTAATATGACTATGGCTGCAACTGCCTATAAGATGAGAAAAGCCTCTGATAAAGAAGCAGCAATTATGATAACCCAAGGATTTACAGGACAATTAAAAGGTTGGTGGGATAATTTTCTCAGCCTCCAAGAAAAAGAATTAATTATTAATAGTATTAAACAAGAAGATCAGTCACCAGACGCTACATCCACGTTAATATATACCATTATTAAAAATTTTGTAGGAGATCCCAGTATTTTTAAAGATAGGATACATACTCAATTAATGAATTTAAGATGTCCAACCATGTCTGATTATAGATGGTATAAAGATGTTTTTATGTCAAAAGTTATGATAAGAGATGATGCACATGCGCCTTTCTGGAAAGAAAGATTCGTAGCAGCCTTACCAAAATTATTCTCTGAAAAAGTATTACAAAAACTACAAACACAGTTTGGGACCCAGATTCCCTATAATTCATTAACCTTTGGACAATTGCATAATATAATAGTACAAACAGGTATAGAAGTATGCACAGATACCAAGATACAACAGAAAATAAAACAAGAAAGTATCACGGGAAAAAGAGAGCTAGGCACTTTCTGCTACCAATATGGAATAACTCCTGAAAAAGCACCTAGTGGACAGCATAAAGTTAAAAGAAAATTTTTTTATAAAAAACCTAAATATAATATAGACAAACCCCTTTATTATGAACAGAAATATCATAAAAAATTACATAAAACCTCTAAAGGAAAACCTAAATTTTCTAATAAGAAAAAATAAGTAACATGTTGGAAATGTAAAAAACAAGGACATTATGCTAATAAGTGTACGACAGAACAAAAAATAAATAAAATAGAAAATAAAGAAATTAAGCATGCTTTGACAGCTATACTAATCAATTCAGAGTCAGAAGAAGAATCAAGTTATGAGGGTTCTTCTGAAACTGAAGACTATTTTATACAACAATTAGACCTTATATCAGAAGAAGAGAGCTCAGAAGGAAATAGTGAGGAGCAGAATAATAATAATTGTTTAGGAATAGGATTATGTAACTGTAGAAACTGTGAAAAAACTGTAAATGTTTTAACTAAAGAACAAACTTCTACACTAGTTAAAATAATTGACAAGTTAGAAGATACACCATTAAGGGATGAGTTTATAAGACAATTAGCTGAATTAGTTAAAAAAGAAGAAGAAAGTAAGCAAGAAATAAGACCAATAGAAATAAAAGAAATTTATAATCGTTTTAAAAACCCACAAGAAGAAGTTTCCGTTAATTCTCTCAAAGAAGAGATAAAAAGATTAAAAAGAGAAGTTTCAGAATTAAAACAACAAAACATTAATATGGACTACAGATTACTAAAAATAGAAGGAGAAAACATAATAAAAATCCAAGAACAATCTTTGCAAAATAATGAAGGGACTAGTAATATAACAATTCCCGAGAATTATATTAAACTAGGTACAGAAAATTATATAAATATTTTAACATTATTAGTAAGTCAAAAATGGTTCACTACGATAACTTTAATAGTAGGAGAAGAAAAATTTGATTTAATAGCTATGGTAGATTCAGGAGCTGATGTTAACTGTATACAAGAATGATTAATACCCACAAAATATTATGAGAAAACTACAGAAATAGTCTTAATGGCAGAAAATGACAAAATGACTATAGACTATAAGTTATCTAAAGCAAAAATTTGTAAAAATAGGGTATGTTTTGCCACTACATTCTTTTTAGCAAGAAATATATCTCATCAAGTTATATTAGGAAATCCTTTTACTTTATTATTATATCCCTTTAATGTCGACATCAACGGAATAACTTGTACAAGAATCTCCAATCATCCTGTCCATTTTGAATTTCTCACAAGACCAAAACAGCATGAACTCAATATGTTACAACACCTATCTACACATGTTAGTGTAATGGAAACAGAAGTAAGACAAATTAATTGTTTGAGTCTAGAAAAAATTTTACAACACTTACCGTGTCAAGTTAATATTATAGAAAGAAAGACAAGACAAATTAACTACTTAAACCAAGAAGTTACACATAAAAGAATAGAAGAACAATTACAAACTCCAGAAATACAAGATAAAATAAAAGCAATTGAAGAAAAAATTAAAAAAGAATTATGTAGTTTAAATCCCACAGCTTTTCAACATAGAAAATTACATGAAATATCTTTACCATATGAAGATGGGTTTAATGAAAAAGATATACCTACAAAGGCAAAATCGATACATATGAACAAAGAGTATCTAGAATATTGTAAAAAAGAAATACAAGAATATCTAGATAAGGGACTAATAAGGCCTTCAAAATCATCCTGGAGCTGTACAGGCTTCTATGTGATGAAAGCATCTGAAATAAAAAGAGGTGCTCCAAGATTAGTTATCAATTATAAACCTCTAAACAAGGTATTAAAATGGATTAGGTATCCTTTACCAAATAAAAGTGATTTAATTAAAAGATTAAATAAAGCAAATATCTTTTCAAAATTTGATTTAAAATCAGGTTATTATCAAATTGCAGTAAAAGAGGAAGATAGATATAAGACAGCTTTTATAGTACCCTTTGGACATTACGAATGGAATGTAATGCCTCAAGGATTAAAAAATGCCCCAAGCGAATTCCAAGAAATAATGAATAATATATTTTACCCGCATATAGAATTTACTATAGTATATCTTGATGACGTATTAGTATACTCAAAAGGAATAAAGCAGCATATATATCATCTCGAAAAATTCATGGATATTATAAAAGAACAAGGATTAGTTTTATCAGAAAAAAAAATGAAAATTTTTACAACTAAAGTAAGGTTCTTAGGATATGAAATTTATCAAGAAACTATAGTACCTATTAAAAGAGCCATTGAATTTGCAGATAAATTTCCAAATGAAATAACTGACAAAAAAAACTGCAAAGATTTTTGGGATGTTTAAATTATGTAGCAGAATTCTTACCTGGAATAAGAGTTACATGCGAACCTCTTTATAAGAGACTAAGAAAAAATCCACCTCCATGGACAAAAGAAATGACTTCCATAATAATAAAAATAAAAAATGCAGTAAAAGAAATACCTTGCATAAGTATACTAGACCCATCGGGTAAATTAATTGTAGAAACAGATGCATCAGAATTAGGATATTGAGGAATTCTTAAACAAATACCTCCTAATAACTCAAAAGAACAAATAGTAAAATATCATTCGGGAATTTAGAACCAAGCTCAAAAGAACTACCCCACAGTCAAAAAAGAAATACTTGCCATAGTATTATGTGTTTCAAAATTTCAAGAGGATTTATTTAATAAAACCTTCTTAATAAGAACTGATTGTAAAGCAACTCCAAATGTTTTAGAAAATGATGTCAAAAATTTGGTTTTAAAACGAATATTTGCAAGATGGCAAGCTATTTTATCATGTTTCGATTTTACTATTGAACATATAAAAGGAGAATTAAATTCACTCCCTGACTTTCTTACTAGAGAATTTTTGTAGGAAAAGAATGGAGCAAAAAGCAGCCTCCAGTGAAGATTATGGTCAACCTTTTGACCAAATAAAAGAAACAAAATTACCTATTACTGTTGTACCAACAAAACAAATATCATTAAGACCTATGACAATGTCACAGGTTGTAAAAGCTGCACCATCATCGTCATCACCTTCTAAAAGCCCTTTAATTACTACTAATAATAAATTCACATTACTACAACCATCTGACCTCTATAATACTCAACCCTTGAAAGAACAATTTCCTTACTATGAAAAACCCAATCCTATAAAGATATTAACCATTGAAAAAGAGTGGTTCAAAAAAGACAGAAAAACCCTATACAAGACCATTTTCCCAAATACTTTCCATTATATTCCTATTAACCCACAAAAAACCCAAAAATTTTATGAATTCATATTAGTAGACACCGGATCCATTGAGTTAACACATTACAAAGATTCCAACACCAAGCAGCCTATTTATTCAAAAATAAAAATTATAAAAATATTATCCTTACAAGATTGGGAAATACCCCTGTTCTTGTATGGATACTTGAAGGGAGAGCTCGGTCCCTGGGAGTTAACGCCGAGTTGTTATCTTCGGTGCCGACCTTTGAGCTTTTGTGGAAGTCCGAGCTTTTCTCCAAGGAGATGTCCAATTGCGCAGAGCGTGAGCAAGGAACAAGGGGGGAGTGTACCTGCAAAGACACTCCGAAGATTAAGTCAGTATTGAGAATTCAATGTCCCTTTTGAAGATAAAATATCATACCTTTATAGGTGAGATAAAATAGGTCAGTTACGTTTCTATTGATCATCTGAATTGAAGAGCAATTAATAGGTTTTAACAAGTGATAATGTCTGATTGTAACGTATAACGCTGAGTTATAACGTAAAGTGCCGAGTTATGGTGCATAATGTCGAATTATGACATCGGATTTGTAACGGCCGTATCATAGCCCACAAGCTTAGCCTGGCTATATTTTGATAAAGCAGGTTGAGCTTTTTTTTAGTTATAACTCGGCGATTTGAGTTATAGGTATGGAGCCCCCAGGTCAACTTACTTTATTAAAATAATGAATAATTTGAATTTTCAGACGTAATTTGAAGTTAAGGTGCATTGGAAAGTGTAGTAGTCTTGTCATTGATTGTGCCTTTGATTTTTCCAATAAAATTTTGAAACGTTGATTTTAATATATGCAACGGTTAGGTTTTTTCATGGAACCTAGTAGTTAATTTGAATAGTTACTGAGACGATGTTGATAAAAGTGAATTGGTTGGGCGAGAATATTGAGTTAGCTCACTGTTGTTGGGTGATTTGATTGAGTTTGATTGCGCATGTGTAAACGATGCGACTTTGAATTGAAGAGTTGTCGCCAATGGATAAGTATTTTACTTGTATGATATGTGATTGAGTTTGTTGACTGTTTATAGTCATAGTTCGGAATTGAAGACTGAGTTTGATTGCGCATGTGTAAACGATGCGACTTTGAATTGAAGAATTATCACGAATAGATAATTGATCGAAGATTGTGTTTGATTGCGCATGTGTAAACGATGCGACTTTGAATTGAAGAATTATCACGAATGGATAATTGATTGAAGATTGTGTTTGATTGCGCATGTGTAAACGATGCGACTTTGAATTGAAGAATTATCACGAATGGATAATTGATTGAAGATTGTGTTTGATTGCGCATGTGTAAACGATGCGACTTTGAATTGAAGATTTATCGCGAATGGATAATTGATTGAAGATCGTTGATAGTCATAGTTCGGAAGATAGTTGATATAGATCTGACAAAGAGTGATAATGATTGATATAGAGACAATAATGATTGATACAGCTCGGATAATTATTGATATAAATCTGAAAACAAAGATAATAGATATAGATTTGAAAATAGAAAAATAGATATAGTTCAGCGAATAGGGATAACAGATATAGGTCAGAAAATAGAGATGACAGATATAGATCGGCAAATAGAGATAATAGATATAGATCTGCAAATAGAGATGATAGATATGGATCGAAAAATAGATATAACAGATATAGATTGGCAAATAGAGATGACAGATATAGATCGGTAAACAGATATAACAGATATAGATCAAAAAATCAGATTTAGATCGATAAATAGAGATATCAGATATAATTTGGCAAATAGAAATACCAGATATAAATTGACAATTAGAGATAACTGTTAAAGATCGGCAAATAGAGATAACAGATATAAATCAAAAAGTAGAGATGACATAAATAGATCGGCAAATAGATATAACAGATGTAGATCGGAAAATCAGATATAGATCAGCAAATAGAGAGATCAGATATAAACTGGCAAATAGATATAAGAGATGTAGATCAGAAAATCAGATATAGATCGGCAAATAGAGAGATCAGATATAAATGGGCAACTAGAGATAGCTGATAAAGATTGGCAAATACAGATAATAGATATAAATCGAAAAGTAGAGATGACATATAGATCAGAAAACCAGATAATAGATATAGATCGGCAAATAGGGATAATGGATT
Organism: Arachis hypogaea; assembly: GCF_003086295.3. NCBI lineage: Eukaryota > Viridiplantae > Streptophyta > Magnoliopsida > Fabales > Fabaceae > Arachis > Arachis hypogaea. The sequence goes on from NC_092041.1 coordinate 85,891,177, forward strand.
TAAATCGAAAAATAGAGATGACATGGAGATCAGAAAAATAGATAATAGATATAGATCGGCAAATAGGGATAATGGATTTAAATCAAAAAATAGAGATGACATGTAGATCAGAAAAATAGAGATAACAGATATAGATCGGCAAACAGATATATCAGATACAAATTGAAAAATAGCGACGACAGATAAGAAATAAAGATAACAGATATAAGTTAAAAAATAGAGATGACAGATATATATTAGAAAAACAGATATAGATCGACCAATAGATATAACAGATATAAATGGACAAATAGGGATAACAGATATAAATCGAAAAATAGAGATGATTGATATAAATCGGAAAATATAGATGACTAATATAAATCGAATAACAGAGTGACTGTTATAGATCGGCAAATAGAGATTTTTGATATAAATCGGCAATTAGAGATGATTGATATAAATCGGACAATAGATATAACATAAGTTGACAAATAGGAATAACAGATATAAATTGGAATATACAGATGATTGATATAAATCAGAAAATAGAGTGACTGTTATAGATCGCAAATAGAGATTTTTGATATAAATCAGGAATTAGAGATGATTGATATAAATCGGACAATAGATATAACATAAGTTGACAAATAGGGATAACAGATATAAATCGGAATATACAGATGATTGATATAAATCAGAAAATAGAGTGACTGTTATAGATCGCAAATAGAGATTTTTGATATAAATCGGGAATTAGAGATGATTGATATAAATCGAACAATAGATATAACAGATATAAGTTGGCCAATAGGGATAACAGATATAAATCGGAATATAGAGATGATTGATATAAATCAGAAAATAGAGTGATTGTTATAGATCGCAAATAGAGATTTTTGATATAAATAGGCAAATAAAGATGATTGATATAAATCAGACAATAGATATAGATCGGCAAATGGAGATGACTGATATATAAATTGAAAAATAGAGATGAGTAATATAAATCGGCAAATAGAGATGACTGATATAAATTAGAAAATAGAGATGACAGATATAGATCAGAAAATAGATATAGATCAGAAAAACAGATAAAGATCGACAAAACAGATATAAATCGACAAAATAAATATAGATCGAAAAAGCATATATAGATCGGAAAAGCAGATATAGATCGGCAAAAAGATATACCATAGATGAATTGAAAAATAAAGATGACAGATATTGATCGAAAAAGGAGATACAGATTGGTAAATAAATATACCAGATGATTTGAAAAATACAGAAATGACAGATAATGATCGAAAAACCAGATATAGATCGTAAAAATAGATATAAATCGGCAAAACAGATATAGATCGGTAAAACAGATATACCAGAGATGAATTGAAAAATAGAGAGATGACAGATAATGATCGGAAAATCAGATATAGATCGAAAAAATAGATATAGATCGGCAAATAGATATACCATAGATGAATTGAAAAATAAAGATGACAGATATAGATCGGCAAATAAATATATCAGATGATTTGAAAAATACAGAGATGATAGATAATGATCGAAAAAGTAGATATAGATTGGAAAAATAGACATAAATCGGCAAAACAGATATAAATCGGCAAAACAGATATACCAGAGATGAATTGAAAAATAGAGAGATGACAGATAATGATCGAAAAAAAACAGATATAGATTGGAAAAACAGATATAGATCGACAAATAGATATACCAGAGATGATTTGAAAAATAAAGATGACAGATATTGATCGGAAAAGTAGATATAGATCGGCAAATAAATATATCAGATGATTTGAAAAATACAGAGATGACAGATAATGATCGAAAAAATAGATATAAATTGGAAAAATAGATATAAATCGGCAAAACAGATATAGATCGGCAAAACAGATATAGATCGGCAAATAGATAAATCATAGATGAATTGAAAAATAGAGAGATGACAGATAATGATCGAAAAAACAGATATAGATCGGCAAATAGATAAACCAGAGATGAATTGAAAAATAGAGAGATGATAGATAATGATCGAAAAAATAGATATAGATCGTAAAAACGGATATAGATCGGCAAATAGATATACCATAGATGAATTGAAAAATAAAAGATGACAGATATTGATCGGAAAAGCAAATATAGATCGGCAAATAAATATATCAGATGATTTAAAAAATACAGAGATGACAGATAATGATCGAAAAAGCAGATATAGATCGAAAAATAGATATAGATCGGCAAAACAGATATAGATCGGCAAATAGATAAACCAGAGATGAATTGAAAAATTAGTGATGACAGATAATGATCGAAAAAATAGATATAGATCGGCCTTTTTCGGGCCTTAATGATTTACTATATGACCTTTGTTTACAAAGGTGCAGGTAAGTTTGAAGCCATTGGAAGGAAATTGGGCCTATAGAAAGAAGGGTGTTTATTTCGAGGCCCCACGGTGAGCGCCAATTGTTCTTGTATGGATACTTGAAGGGAGAGCTCGGTCCCTGGGAGTCAACGCCGAGTTGTTATCTTCGGTGCCGACCTTTGAGCTTTTGTGGAAGTCCGAGCTTTTCTCCAAGGAGATGTCCAATTGCGCAGAGCGTGAGCAAGGAACAAGGGGGGAGTGTACCTGCAAAGACACTCCGAAGATTAAGTCAGTATTGAGAATTCAATGTCCCTTTTGAAGATAAAATATCATACCTTTATAGGTGAGATAAAATAGGTCAGTTACGTTTCTATTGATCATCTGAATTGAAGAGCAATTAATAGGTTTTAACAAGTGATAATGTCTGATTGTAACGTATAACGCTGAGTTATAACGTAAAGTGCCGAGTTATGGTGCATAATGTCGAATTATGACATCGGATTTGTAACGGCCGTATCAACCCCCATATCAGTCTAAAAGCTTCTCATTAAAATTTGAACCTCAGAACTATACCTACTATGATTACCAAGAAGCTTGGAATCATGTTTTATTTCTATCACCAAATCCCCATTCTTGGTTCATTTGGTTCAGAAAGGGGATATCATTACAATTTTCCAAATGGTTTCAATCATGGTTCCAGAACTTTGGACCAATGGAAGCTTTCTTCCCAAAAGAAGCCAGTATGGTGTATGAATACTTTAAAAGCAAGTCATCATTCCTACAAGAATATAAGTTCATTTCATTCATAGCAGCCATGGGAATAAGCTGGATTATGACATGGGAATATGATTCAGCAGCATATGAAGAATCTCCAAGTATACAATATCTAGTAAGAGTAATAAAAATTAAATGGTGGAACAAATATGATATAAATTTACTAAGAAGAGCAGCTATTGATCAATGGTTAACAACATCACAAAAGCGTCCAGCAATAACAGCCTCAAGCACCACCAATGAACAAATAGCTTATAAAAAAGAGACCCAATTCTTAGCACAAAAGAGACAAATTATGGCAGCCCTAGCTGCAGCAACTTCAGAGGAAGATGTCCAAAGCTCTCTACAAGCAATACAGACTGTACCTCTTGGAGAAGACGAAGAGGTCCAGTCCAGTCTAGCTCATTATTATCAAGACTCTCAAGACCCATTTGAGATATAACAAGTACTGTATATGCAATCAATGTAAAAGCCCAATTGTAAAAAAAAAAAAAGTAAAAAGTAAAAAGTAAAAAAGTAAAAGTAAAAAGTAAAAGCAAACAGTGAATGTCGGCAAACAGTAAAATTAGTTAGAAGAAATATGAAAACAAGAGTAATGGCAATAGATAGAAAAATAAGAGAACTAATAACTAAATCTTCGGAATTAAAAGTAGAAATAAAAAAGATGGACAAGAAAATAATCAGAACCAAAAAGATTGTACAACAAATTAAAACCAAAAAATCAGTAAAAACCGCTAGACAAACTATTAAGAATAAACGCATTCATTATGTTAGAAGGATGCATTATTTACATGTACAAAGCATGAGACAACTTTTAGAGATAGAATCAAGAATACATGTATATAACGTTCAAAGAATGGATGGCACCCCAACCTACAGTACCCGTACAAGATCTAAAACCTCAACCTTTACAAGAACCTCAACCTTTACAAGAAACGAATCAACCTATAATAACCCAACCTTTACAAGTATATATGTATATATATTAGCCTTATTTGGTATGTATCTTTTCTTGACATGCAACTATTTTTTCCCAAGTCATGAATTTCTTAATGTGAATTAGAGGTGTTGAATCCTGTATCTTTCTTTAATTTGATTTATTGAGTTTGGTTTTGCAATATATTTGACAATTTACCGGTGGTGGCCGATGCATTTGGTTTGAGGGATTTTTTATGCTAAAGATAATGTATGCTAAATATTACAAAGACCAATCACAGTCCAGAGAATTTTGTGTCAGATCATATACAATTTATACCCTCATTGGCTATTTTGACTTATTTCTTGTTGTCCAAAATATTTTTCTATATTATTTATACTATCGTTGTGTATTACATGGTTAAATTCCACTATATTAGAGGATAAACACAGTACATAAATATAATCTGAGCACGATATATAAATCTTGTCTCTAATAGAATGGTCGTCTGTCTATAGTTGCTTTTAAGCCCCACAAAGAAAACCGGTCCACAAAAAGTAAGTTTTCGCTGCTTAACACAAGAAGTTAGGTGGCATTGTGGCAACAAGCTATAACAATTTTGTTGAGAATGGAACTGAAAAGCAACATATTTGTAAACTTGAAGGTGTAATATAATTGATAAAATTAATATACTATCAACTTTGAATGATTAGTAAAGTGGTCCAACCTAAGTAAAAAGGGCTAACTGTCAATATAATAACAACATAATCCTCATATGCGTCAATCCTTTAATTAAAAGAGACGAAATCGTCACGTGTTTTACGTTAAGCAAAAGGGAAAGTTTCATAGGCGAAGGTTAATTATTCAGAATTATTACATTGTTGTTAACATAGTTTGCTTATCTAAGTTGGCATTCATTAACACGTTGTTATTATAATTTGGATCTGATTCCATTATTCCCTTGCTAGTCTTCCTAGTAAATAATTTTTATTTTGTACATGCCTCTCTAAGCATTTATTGAGAACAAAACTATAATATCTGACAACGTATAAGCCAATTTTTATATCTCGTGTCTTGAATAATTGCATTGCTGTCTGACTTCGGTTTAAACAAAACAGAACTTTATTGATAGTGCGGAACATAGTTTTCTTTTGCAAAGAACAATCGAATTTGTACTTGAGCTATTAAAATATATGCATCAACTACTTTTGCCAAAATTTAAAAATAAAAAATCTAACATGGAAAAATTAATATGTTGGTCATTACGACAATTTAAATGCACAATAATAAAAACATAACCCGTTGAGTATATAAACTGATAATATTACAAGGACTTGTAATACAAGAGCCCAGCCCATAATTTTATTTAATATAAAACTTTAGATACAAAAAATACCAATAAATCAGAGTGGCGCAGCGGAAGCGTGGTGGGCCCATAACCCACAGGTCCCAGGATCGAAACCTGGCTCTGATAAAGAGTGGCTTCTGCAATCTATTTTTTTTCCCTTTTGTTTTTATTTCACATTTCCATCACAAACAGATGAAGTATATATTACGTTAGTGTTTCCAACATGTGATCACAAGTTCACAACAACAAACCTGATCATAATAATTCAACACAAACATGCCTTCCAACTCTCCAATGGCATAGTTTCGAACACCAAAATTCTCTTATAATAACTGTTGTCAATTGTTGTTTCAAATAAAATCTACCATGAAAGCTGCCACTCAATGAGCTCTGGTGGGTCTCTTCGCTCTGGTAATCATACATTTAATCATGTGCTCTATAGTTTCACTCAATTGTGAGAATAAAAGTAATCTGATAGATAGGTTGGTGACGCGAAAGCTGCTAGCTCATGCCTCCTTTTCTACAAGTGTAGCTAAATTGAAAAGATCATATGATGCTTCTCAGAAATCTGTAGAGCCGAGTTTGAAGAAGGATCCTTCAAGCAACTCGAATCCATCACACAACAGATGACGTGAACGAAAAGAAGGATCAACTCTAATCTCTTTCTGCATTTTTGTAGTTTATGTAACTAGTTAGTAAATCTTTCCTTTCATTTAATCAAAGATTAGAACTTTTCACTTAGCCGTTAGGACTTTGTTGTTTTTTACTTTTGTTCGTTCTGGACTAAGAGGATAGTATCAAACCATCTAAACATTTGTGGGATCACACATGATACATAAATATTTTGCACATTTCACCAAAATAAAAGGTACAATTTTAGTTTGAACCATCCAATTCATAGGATGTATTGATTGAGTCCCTCTCATCTATCTTTCGGTACACTCTTGTGGCTGCTTGGGAATCATCTTACGTAATCTGGTTCTACTTATTGGCTTCTGTAAAATAATCATCAAAAGCCTAAGAACACTCCATTTTTTTTAATTGATCTTGTATAATATATTTTCTGAAAAGTCCCTTAATAGTGATAACTGGTACTCAGATTATGCTAATAGTAACAACACTTTGTAAGATGTTAATTATTCATGTTGAATTAATGTGTTATTAAGTTTGAATCTGAAATTTGTGGCTTGATAAGATTACATTGTTACTATAGCACATCCTCTTTGCTACAACTCCAAAACACACAATCTTAATTTAACTAAAGAGTCATCACAACAAATGATTCAGGTCAAAATGCATACCTAGAAATTATCAAATATGTACAATTTGAAAGATGTTAAAGAAATGGTTTACAATATTACAACTATCATCTTTCGTCCATATGGAAAGAGATGTATAAGACAAATGTGAATATTAAAGAACATCTGAAAACTCATCATTTAAGCCTAAATGTACCAATAAAACAGAATAGAGCTCAGTGTTAGGGAAGTGAAAATGTACCAGGCTTCAAAGTTCAAAGCATTATACTTTAAGGAAACATATTATTTTGTATTTTTTATCTTTAAAATTTGAACTTAATAAGTATATTCAAAATATATTAAGTGCTTGTTTCATAATACTAGAGTGAAGGAACCACTTTGATAGTTCGTTTGCATGACTATTGAAAATCAAAATTCAACAAAAATAATATTATATAATATTTTATCAGGATCTCTTAACATGTACATGTTTGCTATAGCTTTTATGAATGCATTTTGACATGGATAGTTTGTTGTGTAGAATCTTTGTTATACTTAGATTCAATGTTTTTTAGGAGTGGCCAAGAGGATGTGTCACTGTTCCATCATAATCTCCTTGATGAAGTGAAAAATGTACAAATCCAGTGCTGTCTTCTATGACTTTCTGAGGCTCAGTTTACCACTTATTGATGAGCTTGTCCATAACGTCATCAGCTGGAGTATTATGAAAATTCTCATCAGCATGAGAGCCATGTCCTTGAAACCAGCTATTGCCAGACTGACAAACATGATGATCCCTTCAATAGAAGGATGAGAGTATCCTTCTCTTAGAATTTGGTGTCTTATCATTAAGTCATAAGCTATAGTTAATTAAAGTAGTACAACTTTATTCTAAAATTCTAAAAAAATCATCTCTATCGAATTTTAAGGATGACACTGATCAAATTAGCATATGTTTTCATATCTTAAACATTGGCTAGAGTTTAGAAAGACCTGATTTGGATCTGAATCCACACTCACTTCTGTGAGCCATATTGGAAGTGAAGTAGTATCAAGCATCAAGAGCAGCTCTCATGTAAGTTGTAAGCAACTAAGCAAGATTTGACTGCCTAGCAGTGAAATGGCTTTGCAGCCCTATTGCTGCTGATATTCCTCTATTTCCTGGAAATGACCAAATCTTTGCAATTTTCGCAATATAATTGGCTGGGCTGATCGCTCTATCACCACTATATTCAATATTATTATACTCATTCATGAACAATAATGGTTTTGAATCAAGCTGGTAAGTTTTTGAAAAATACTCTATTGCATCATTTTCACCAAGATTGTCCTCAGAGAAGCTAAAGTGGAGATTCTCAGTCACCACATCTCATGCAATAAGTTCACCTTCATACCTTGAAATTACATAATTTGTTCTTTTTTCTACTGCTTCCCTTAACAAATCAAGAGATAAGGACTTGACCCATTTAGGCTGCATGTTTTCATTGTCCCAGAAAATGTTATGGCCTCTGACACTAATGTCATTCTCTTTGGTAAAATCCATCATGGCATCTAATATGGTGTAGTTCTCTTAATCTTGAATTTCCTCTATGCTATACGACTTCATTGGCGGCGGAGAATAAATAGTACGATCACAATCCAATCAATCATGTGTTAAATAATTTGTTGTTGTTATTATATTAAAATGTTAATATAATAATGTCTTTGATTAAATTTAGAAATTTATCATTGTGATAGTGATCATAATAAACTCCGCCTATGTTACACTTGTGGTACATAGCCGGTCCCAAGCCCGGATAAAGGAGGAGGGTTGTGTTAGGTCTTCGGCAACCAACATAAAAATATAGCCGAACCCCTCATGACATGAATCAAAGACATTATTGCGCTAAAGCTAGGTCGTTGCCCGGAAGCAACGCGCCGTATGGCTCGAGTACGGTGTCAAAGCAAGAGCCGCTGCATCGGTGCCCGGATGTAGTGTTAAATGAGCAAGGGTTCTCGCGTTTTCGTGAACGGACGAGGGTAAATAAGCTAGTTCACAAAGGAAAAGGTAAAGGTCGAAGCGACAGAAGGTTGAGATTTGGGACACGGAACATAGGCACTCTAACAGGAAAGTCCATGGAGGTGGTGGACACCATGACAAGGAGGAAGATTAACATTATGTGCCTACAAGAAACGAAATGGGTTGGTGGCTAGGGAGTTGAATTCTTCTGGTTTCAAACTTTGGTATACAGGAAAGGTGAAGAATAGGAATAGAGTTGGAATAATTGTGGATAAGCAGTGGAAGAAGGACGTAGTGGATGTCAAGAGGGTGGGAGATCGGATCATCTCTATCAAACTTGTGGTGGAGGTAGGTGCTTTCCATGTGATTAGCGCCTATGCACCGCAAGTGGGTTCGGACGAACAACACAAGATAAGGTTTTGGGAGGATCTAGAGAGTTTGGTTCAAGGCATACCTTTGGGAGATAAGATTTTTTTTAGGAGGAGATTTAAATGGCCATGTTGGAAGAGAAGTGACTGGATATGGGAGTATTCACGGAGGCCATGGTTTCGGGGTGATCAATGCCGAGGGTAAAACTATTTTGGACTTTTCCTCAACTTTTGATCTTCTCATCGCAAATACATGTTTTAAAAAGAGAGACGAACATCTTATAACCTATAAGAGTGGCATGACAAGCTCTCAAATTGACTTCTTCTTGTTGAGGAGAGTCGACCGGAAATTTTGCATTAACTGTAAAATTATCCCGAGAGAGAGTTTGACAACACAACATAGGGTGCTCGTCATGGATTTTCGCGTTGAGCAAAAGTTGAGGAAAAGACATCATACGAAGAACCCAAGGACGAGGTGGTGGCGGATGAAAGGTGAGGAACAAAGAAGCTTCCTAAGACGGGTAGGAGAAGAGGCAAAGTGGGATGGGAATGGAAGCGTGGAAGAGATGTGGAGGGAGATGGCAGAAGTTATTAGAAGAACAGCAAAAGAAAGTTTTGGTGAATCTAAAGGAATAGGACCAAGAGACAAGGAGTCCTGGTGGTGGAATGCGAGTATACAAGAAAAGATAAAGATAAAAAGGGAATGCTTTAAAGAGTGGTCTTTATGCCGTAATGCAGATAACTGGGAAAAATATAAGGCGGCTAAGAAAGAGACAAAAGTGGCTGTAAGTGAAGTAAGAACAAGAGCATATGAGGGTCTCTACCAGTCTTTGGGCACGAAAGAAGGAGAAAAAGGTATATATAGAAACACAAAGAGTCGGGAAAGAAGAACGAGAGATTTGGATCAGGTTAAGTGCATAAAGGATAAGGATGGAGAGGTGTTGGCTCAAGAAGAGAAGATTAATGAAAGGTGGAAGAGCTACTTCTACGAGTTATTTAATGAGGGACAGAAGACTCTTCCGAGCCTTGGTCGATTATGCACAAGGGAAGAAGATCAAAACTTTGACTACTATCGAAGGATTCAAGACTTCGAGGTAAAAGAAGCTCTAAAGCAGATGAAAAATGGCAGGGCAGTAGGATCTGATAATATCCCGATTGAGGTTTGGAAGGGTCTTGGAGGAAAAGGCATCAACTGGTTAACCAAGCTTTTTAATGAGATTTTAAGGTCAAAGAAGATGCCTGATGAGTGAAGAAAAAGCACCTTGGTACCTATCTACAAGAATAAGGGGGATATACAAAGTTGCGGAAACTATAGAGGGATTAAGCTTATGAGTCATACTATGAAGTTATGGGAAAGGGTGATAGAACGGAGGTTGAGAAAAGAGACACAAGTAACAGAGAACCAATTTGGATTTATGCCAGGCAGATCTACCACTGAAGCGATATACCTATTAAGAAGGATGATGGAGAGGTATCGTAGTAATAAAAGGGATCTACACATGGTGTTTATTGATTTGGAAAAAGCGTATGATAGGGTACCAAGGGAGGTCTTATGGAAGGTTTTAGAAAAGAGGAGAGTAAGGATCGCATATATTCGGGCAATTAAAGACATGTATGATGGGGTCACAACTAGTGTGAAGACTCAAGGTGGTGTGACAGAGGAATTTCCTATTGGTATAGGATTATACCAGGGATCATCCTTAAGTCCATACCTTTTCACATTAGTCTTGGAAGTACTCACAGAGCACATCCAAGAGCCTGTGCCATGGTGCATGCTTTTTGCCGATGATATCGTCCTTATGGGAGAGTCAAGGGAAGACCTAAATAAGAAGTTGGAGTTATGGAGAGAAGCTCTAGAAGTGTATGGTCTGCGCATAAGCCGTAGCAAGACGGAATATATGGAATGTAAGTTCAGTCTGAGAAGGGAAAACTCCAATATAGAGGTGAAAATTGGAGAGAACATCCTACGAAAAGTTAAAAGTTTTAAGTATCTTAGGTGCATCATATAGGATAATGGAGAGATTGAACATGATGTAAATCATAGGATCCAAGCAGGTTGGTCAAAATGGCAGAGTGCATCTGGTTTTATATGCGAAAAAAAAGTGCCTTTAAAACTTAAAGGTAAATTCTATCGCACCGCTATAAGACCGGCTATGTTATATGGTATGGAGTGTTGGGCGGCTAAAGGGGAGCACGAACATAAGTTGAGTGTGGCAAGGATGAAGATGTTGAGATGGATGAGTGGTCATACGCGATTGGATAAAATAAGGAATGAAGATATAAGGGAGAGAGTTGGAGTAGCACCCATTGTGGAAAAGATGGTTGAATCGCGTCTCAGGTGGTTTGGACATGTGAGAAGAAGACCGATAGAACATCCAGTCAGGAGGGTGGATGAGATGGAAGATGGACAAAGGGCGAAAGGCAGAGGAAGACCTAAGAAGACCATCCATGAGGTGGTCAAACGAGATCTACATGTAAACGGTCTCTCTGTAGACATGATACATGACAGAGCACAATGGCGTCGTTTGATTCATGTAGCCGACCCCACTTAGTGGGACAAGGCTTTGTTGTTGTTTGATAGTGATCATAATAATATTGAGAGATAAATCTTTTATAATTTAATCTAAATTGTTCTTAGTTATAGGATTAATAAAAAAGACATTATAATCCAGAAACATCAATATATATATATATATATATATATATATATATATATATATATATATATATATATATATAACTTACTCAATTTGAGAATTTTTAATGGTTATAATTATCGCATATTTGTCAATAGAACATTCTCAAGATGAACATGGTAATTGAGTTTCCTTTAACCTACGACTGTCATAGTAATTAATAATGTATTTATTATACTTTAATTCCGGACACCTAATACCTTAGAGTGCTAGTTAAATGGATATTGGATATGATTTTAAATACTTGTAGAATTAATGATTAGTCAATAAAGAAACCGTCAACTCTCGGTAAAGAATTTGAGCTTTATGATTATAATGATTGTGATGAATAAAACCTTGACCAAGGAGATTGAATGAATGAAGAAATGAATTTTTTAAGTCATTCACATATCATTATAATAATGGTAACAAGTTAGAGTTTGACAATTAACCTATATTCTAAGGGTTAACCAAGTGCTGAAAAGATGGAAAGAATTATACTTTGTTCTTATGAGGTTCTTAGTAAAAATATATTACTTCATACTATTAGGTCGTTAAGGACTAGACGCCAACCTTGATTAGTAAATTTAGTATGACTAACAAGTGTAATTACCCGTATCATGCACGTGATAAGATTGAAATTATAATTTTAAATTATTTTTTAAAAATTAATTTGAATTATAATAATTTGATTAATAAAAAAATAACATGTTATGTATTATTTTTTTTAATCTAGTATTAATTGGATTAACTCTAAAATAGTTATTAATCGGTTTTAATAATCTACTTTCTTTAATAAATCAAACATATATATTGAATGTGATCATAAATAATATAGTAATAGTTAAATCTACTAACAAATATATTGGCTATTATCACACTATAAAACAAATTAAATATAAAGGCTATTAGCACTTATAAATCTATAAAATCACATTGTCTTTGATTCGTGCAAAGGTTTACTTATTAAATAAACTTAAAATATGAACAACAAATCTTTATAAAATGGGCTTAGCATTACTTGAAAGAATAATAAAAAATAATCAACTTACCATATCATCCATGAGAACTATTTCTATGTAAGTCGTCTTGTTCTTGTCAAATTTGGATAGGACTTTCCATAACCTTATAATTCTTGCCTTTATTTTCGAACATTTTCATTACATAATCTATCATAGGCAACACTGTTGATAGAATCGTAGTTAGTAGCCCTTAGGTACGAAAAATAATAAACAGAAGAAGATTTATGTTTGAGGTACGAATTTTCTAGATGATAAATACTTATAACAATTCACTATTAATCCTTATAAATAATTGTAACAATTAACTGTTAGAATTATTTCGTTATATATATATATATATATATATATATATATATATATATATATATATGATTATTTTTTATTCTACAATGTGCAATATTTTTTTATTTTTTATATTCATATATATTCCTCAATCTTGACCCCATTCATACGTATATTAACAATTTTTTTTAATAGTGATGTTTTAATTTTTTGTTTTCTTTTTTCAAGTATCTTTTCTTTCTTTCTTTTTAAAATAGTGATGTTTTAATATTTTTTTTATAAATATATTTTTCTTAATAATTACATTACTAATCTGAAATATAAAATGAAAAAAAAGGTGATACATATATCCAAGAAAGAAAATAAACTTAAAAATCAGAAAAAACATATATTAAAAAATGTAAAAATAATATATTAAAAAAATAGTCGTAATATATAATTTGAGTCAACAATTTAAATTTCTCTAAATACCAATATTAGAAATAAATTACTTAAATAATATTTAATTTATATTCTAGTCCTTAGACACGTATAGATGAGAGTCATTCTTGTAACGACAACCAACTGAAACAACATCATAAATTTGAACATTTAGAATTCGTACAAATTCAGACAATTTTCTTGTTCTTTGAAAACCTTCTGTATCCCTGATAGAGTTGAATCGCAATTCCTTTTATGGAAAGAGTTACTGATGTGGCTTTAATGTGTTGGAGCCCAAAATTCGAAAGTTACTATTTATATCTGAATATGACACCCATTAAATCCTAAAGGCCAAATAAAATAGTATCTCTGATTTTATTCTCATTTAATTCTAAATCAAAAGTAATAATGACTTATTTAATTCAACATTTATGATAATAAATGAGATGACCATTATATAAGTCATTTAATGTAATATAGCTTAATTTGCAATTATAATTGATATATGTATTGCCCATAAATAGATTAGAAAATAATAATTTCGTAACAAAATAATCATTTAATTTGAATTACAATTAATTGATTGATAAAAATTATAATAAATTGTATGATATTTAAATAATTAACTAAATTAATTAGTTGATGTAATTAATTTATTATAATAAATTGAATTTAATGAGTTAAAAGAAATAAATCGAAAAACGCCATCAGAAACCTGCCACGATAGTTTTATCATTAAGTGTAGAAATTTAATTTTTATTTAATAGAATAGATATTTACAGATTATTATATTAAACACATACTAAAAAAAACACACTAAACAAAATAAAAGCATCAATGGTAAAATATAACCTAAAAAATTACTTAAATTAAAAAAGAACCTGTGATGAATTATAATAAATCTATATATGAGAAGTAAAAGTAAAATAAACGATTAAAAATAAAGTAAAAATAGTAATTAAAAAAATTAAAAGAAAATAGAAAAGATAATGTATCGAGTAGATAAAAAATGTATTGCAATAGAAGATTAATATAATTAATTAATTCAAAGGATGAAAGAGAAAAATTAAAATACGATCTTATTAAAAAAATTTAAAAAAAAGTATTTTAAAGAAAAACCTGTTAATCAGCCTTTTATAAAAATATTACAAAAAATTTAAATTATCTTTAAATGTATAAATAAAGATAAAAGAAACAAAAGTTAAATAAATTACAAAAATTGTACCCTAAACACGAGAGAGAGAGGGGGAGGGAGGGAGGGAGAGAGAGAGAGAGAAAAGAGAGCGAATGACGGAATAAGTAAAAAATATTTGATCTTGTATAAATAGATGGTATTGAAAAAAATTAATTAAATTAATTCATATATTTCGTTATCATATTTATTATTTATTAAATAATTTAACATTTACTCCTATCAAATCAAATAATTAATATAATTAACCAAATTAATTAATTGATATAATTAATTATAATTAATCAATTCATATAAATTATAATAAATGGTGAGATTTGAATGTCTAATCATTAATTAATTATAATTGATTTGCTTTAACGAATTAAATGAAATAAATCAGGAAACACCTCAAGAGCATGGCATATCAGTTCCATCATTAAGTGCAAAAATCTGATTTTTATATAATAGAATAGATAAATAGATAGAATAGGTAGATAATAAAGATATTTCATTAAGGGTATACTTTTTGTCCCTAAAGTTTGCTAAAAATTTAAAAAATATCCCTAAGTTTTGATTTGTTTCAATATTGTCCATCAAGTTTTCAATTTGGATCAATTTTACCCTAATTACTAATTTTTTTATAATTAATATTTTTTTTTCAAATATACCCCTCTCTTATAACTATCATCATCACAATTCTTTTTCTCTCTTTCTTTCTCTTGTCTCATCCTCATCGTCAACTCTACCACCATCATCATTATTGAGCAACCACCGTCAAACTCCTCCTTCATTGTCGCTGGCCAAACCCCTCATTCTCCTTTTTTTCTCTTTTCTTCTCCAACTTTCCATCTCCATCACCACCATCTCTGTTGAGCCCCATTCTCAATGACCACCACCATTTTTTTCTTCTTCACAGAAATCAGTACCGTCGAAACCATCACTTTTCCTCCTTCTCTGTTTGCAAACCCAGCTTAGGAAAAAAATCACAGCACAAAATCAAAGAACCACAACCACTAATAATAATGAGAAGAAGTTTGAGTGCTAATACTGTTTGAAGGAATTTACAAATTTACAAGCACTTGGTGGACACCAAAATGCTTACCAAAAAAAAGAGGATAAAGAAAAAAAGGTTACAACTTCAAGCAATGAAAGCCACCATAAACTACTATCTTCAACAGCCCAATTTTCCAAACAATAATCATCATGATTTTTCTTACCATAATCATAATCATAATAACAGTAACACACCTTGGTTCTATGATCCTTCTTCTTACAACTACTATTCTGACTTCACAGTTTGTAAAAAATTCCAAATTAACTTCAATCCCAATAATCAAGATTCAAACTTTTTGGTCGAAAAAACATCAAATAGTAATTGGTATTCATCTCTACCATCATCATATCAAGCTGCTGCCTCTTCACAGCAAAATTCTTGCATATTCAATTTCTCTAATACTAGTACAGATAATAATAATAATAATAATAATAATAATAATAATAATAATAATAATAATAATAATAATAATAATAATAAGACTTACAACATCTTCAACTCTTGCAACTTTCTTGATTCTTCGAATCATCAAATACAAAATCATAGTAGTAATAACAAAGCTTTGGATCTTCAATTAGGCTTCAATTTGCAGTCAAATACAAGAGAGGCCTAATTTATTAGTATTAGCGTATACAGGATATATACATGTAATGAAAAGATAGGAAGCTGAGTTTGCTAACAGAGAAGGAGGAAGAGCGATGGTTTTGACGGTGCTGGATTTCCGCGAAGAAGAAGAAAAATGGTGGTGGTCATCGAGAATGGAGTTCAACAGAGATGGTGGTGATGGAGATGGAGGGTCGGAGAAGAAAGGAGAAAGAAGGAGAATGAGGGGTTTGGCCGGCGACGATGAAGGAGGAGGTTGACAGTGTTGCTCAATAATGATGATGGTGGTGGAGATGACGGTGAGATGAAAAGAGAGAAAGAAGAAGAGACAGAGGATTGTGATAATGATGATGATAATGATGATGATGATGATGATAGTATAAGGAAGGGGGTATATTTGAAAAAAAATATTAATTATCAGAAAATTAGTAACTAGGGTAAAATTGATGCAAATCGAAAATTTGATGGACAAAATTAAAACAAATCAAAACTTAAGGATATTTTTAAAACTTTTAGCAAACTTTAGGAACAAAAAGTATATTTTACCCTTTCATTAAATATTAATTGTAATATTGTAATATAATTATAATAAAGATATTTTTCTAAAATAAATTTATTTAGAAAAATATAAATTGGTTATTAATAATCGGTGCCATTACCATATAATTATCATATTATTATTATTATTATTATTATTATTATTATTATTATTATTATTATTATTATTAAAATGATTAAAAAAAATTTCGATTGAAAATTGATAAGTAGTTTAATAACACATTAAATATTGATTTTATATAAATATAATAAGATATTTTTTAAATTAGTATAATTATGCATTATTACTTAAATGCTAATTATAGTATAATTATAATAAAGATACTTAGAAGAGAAAATAGTGCATTCATTTTGGCGAAAAAATGGATTCACATGGAATTGACACCTCACTTTCATTAGTTGGGGGAAAATCCAGTTTTAGTATATTAAGTAGATTTACTATCTGCTTAGTATTGAATCTATGAGGTTACATACTAACGAGTGTTCTAATCTTTGCTGTGGAATTATTTAATTATTATTTTGATTTGATCAAATAAATATTTATATTAATTCAAATAGAATATTATTATACTCTTTTTAGCACCAAGAATATAATAATAATATGATAATTAAGAATACTAAATGAGATTTGAAAAAAATTAATTATTCTATTTCTAAATTTGAATTCTAAGTTTGGAAGAGATTCTGACTGATTCTATTTCAAATTGAGTTATAATATGATTCATAAATTTGAAAGATTCAAATTTAAAATAGTAAGATATGATTTAAATTTGAATTGAGATTCAAATTTAAAATCATCAACAAATAGAGGAAATAGATGAGAATATAAAATATAAGAGTTTTATTCCTTTACTCCTACAAACATAAATGTATGTGAGCATAATTCTTGGAGAAGAATTTTATGGCATGCAAAGAGTTGCAAAAGGTTTCTTAATTTAGATCAGATGTCCATTGGTTAAGGAGTTGGCAGCAAAGGATGGTTTCGGTGTGGTTACACATAGCGCCTTCGTACCATCGAAGGAGAAAGTGATTTTCACTAGCGTACATAGGTATTTAGATCTAATCTATATATTGTTTATTCGAATAAAATTTAAACACAAAATAAAACTTTAGGATTACTTTCTTTTCTTTCGCTGCGTATTATGAAAACGTGGTAATCTTTCGATGGCATTGGTGAAAGTTGTATATTTGAATCTCGATGCAAACCAATTCTGGTAGTCACTGCTTATGAGGATATGGAAGTTCATTCCACATCCAAATGGGAAAAGGAAAAGTCTAGGGGCAGCAATTTTATTGCATTTTGGCCAGCATGTAACCAGCAGAGAAATGTGAGCCATTGGATGAAATCTCACACCAATCTCATACCATCAAATCATCATTGATGGCTAGTTGATGGCTACCAATCACAAATATTGCTGGTCCCCTAGCATTGCTCATGGAAAAATAGACTTTTTTTTTTTATTTGATGGTAACACTTGCTCCTTCTCATGTTGTTTCATTTGTATGTATTATTTGGAAGCTCATGTTGCTCTTACGTACTTTCAGGTTTAATTCAAACACTTAGTGTTGACGGAAGTAGAACAGAAGCATAAACTTTCATGCTTGGTACGCACACTTTTAACTAAAAAAATTAAAAGGGTATACACTTGCTTACCCTCTCAATGCTTTAATCTTGATGTGATCTCCATTACTCTTTGGTGAATGGTTGCAAGGAAACACTATCAGCTCATATTTTCACCTTTGAGTTCTTGGTCTGCATGGTCGAATCAATTTCACTTCACAAAATTTAAAAGATATCTAAATAAAAGAAAATCAAAACTGTTTGAGCATTTGACTTTCTTTTTTACATGTTTTTAAAGCTGAGAAATATGCAGGTATTAAGTCTAGAAAGTATCTCACTTCACCTTAAAAAGAGTCTCAGGAGGGCTTTAGTGGTTGGCAACTATGCCACCTTTGAGCAGAGCCCAGGATCCATGCATTGCTTTCGCATGGCCTCCTCGAATTAAC